>NC_141239.1:52615618-53298118 GCF_054856555.1 Leptonotus elevatus | reverse complement strand
TTCATTTCTAAGAATAATTTTTTTCTTTAAAATTGTCCCAGCATTTTACAACAAAGTTATAAACAAAATCATTTTATTGGTGGTCTGACTTCATTTTATTAAACATTCCAGACGTATGGAATTTGAATCTAATAAGCTTGAAATAATTGAGAGACTTAAGTGCACTGCAACCAGCAAACTCAACTCATCTTTATATTGCGCTTTCACATCTGCAGCTGATGTGAAAGTGCTTTAAAGAACACATGGCATGAAATATTAACAGTCAATAATACAATCATCATAAACCAACATAATCATTTTTCCATACCTACAAATACTAATAGTGCAACTGGTCACTAATCTATTATCAAATGAGCTACACCAATCAAGTCCTCCGCTATGGCAACTCCCAACATTTTGTGTGCACTTTGCATCTACTAAAAATGGTAAAATTATTAAAATCGTTACTGTTATTGTAGACGAGAGCCATAGATGTTTTTTTTGTGTAGTTAAATGCTCATTCCTTACTTAATTATGCTCTATTCTCTGTTCACTCTTCCCATGAGCATCATGTCTATTATGTTTGTTAAGTGTCAAATTATTTGTGCAATTTTAAATCAAGACTCTTTCTCTCTCTTTCTCCGTTTATCCCTCACTCCCTCACATCCATTATTTTCATTAAGTGTCAAATTATTTGTGCAATTTTAAATCAAGACACTCTCTCTCTTTCTCCCTAGAACCCCTCCCCCCCCCCCCTCGGTCTCCCCTATCTGTCAGGTTGGTTCGTGAGTTCCAATCATTCAGTGGCCTTTAACTTCCAACCCCCAGGTCCAGCTGACCAACCTTTACACAACCGGCTGTACCCATGGACCTGACGTCGGCATCAGGCCTCAAAAGGAGGCTTGCTGCCTCTTGCTCACCCACTGCCCAAAGAGAGATTGCCAGAAGCCCCCCTCATCGCTCACCCTCCTTGTCTCCGTCATCTCCATCATCTGATCGGTCTTCACCCTCATCTGCATCATCCTCTCCCTGTGCCAACTCATCAGTTTTTCAGAACCATCAGACTCGCGGGTCAGGACTGGTGAGGGTGTCTTCTACATCTGCCTCCCTTGCAGTGTCATCACTCTCCACATCCAAAGCCACTTTAGAATCCTTCCCTCGCACTTTATTACAGTCAGCTGTTAATTATCAAGAAGAAGGTAGTAAAAAGGAGATATACGATCCTTTCCATCCTACAGAGGTGGAAAAAGAGGGAAAGACTGAGGAAGACGAAGGAGAGAAGTATGATCCGTTTGAGCCCACTGGTTCTCCAGCATCAGATGACGATGACGAAAATGGCAAAATAACAGAAGAGCTAACGACAGTGAAGAGAGAAATTGATGAGGAGAAACAAAAGGAGCATCCAGATTCCACTGACATTTTTAGTGACCCACTGAGCTTTCCGTTGGCTCCCCAACTCACTCATAGAAGGCGAGTTGACTACAGCACTACCAAAGTTAGAGTTAAGAGAGAGAGGGCTAATTCTGACCATTCTGAGATTGAAGAGGGAGAGATTGTTGTCGCTATTGAGAGAGATGTTGGCAGCAAGAGAACAGTAGGAGAAAATATCTCATTGAACTCTCCCAAGATCACCTTTTATGATCCAAAACCGGAGCGCATCCTCCGTGTGCTGGATGGGGATGGATTTGTGTCTGTATGTGCGGACAGCAACTGGGAGGTGGACAGAGAGCCAGAAGATGAGCCTGTGGTAGGAGTGGAGGATCTGAGAAGGAAACTGGTCAGCAAGAGGAAGGAAAGATATCTTGCCTTTCCTGGTTCATCCCCACTCACTTCTCAGCCGCCACCTCCTCCCCCTTCTCCACCTGTCGACTTGATACCTTCTTCCCCTCTTGCTCCTGCTGCTGAGCAAGGAAACATAAATCGCAAGTCCTCCAAAGGTTCCAAGGACCAGAAGAGACAGAGAAGCAAGGATAGGAAGGCTATGGAGAAGGATGAGAAGCGAAAGAAAAAAAAAGACAAGGAGGGAGAGCAGGAAAGGAGCAGAGAAAAGAAGCAAGGAGAGAAGATCGATAAAGAGTGTAAAAGCAGGAGAAGCAGCAGAAGTAGTAGTCAGAAGAGAAAGAAAACGCAGCACAGTAGCCCAGAGGCTTCACGATCGCGCAACTCTTCTAGACGAGACAGCCACAGGAGACACTCCTTCTCTAGCCCTTCTGTGGAACGCCATAGAGAGAGGGAAAGAGACCGGGACAGAGGTAGAGAGAAAGACAGAAGCCCAAAAACTGAACGAGACAGGCATAGAGAGAGTGAACGAAGCCACACCTTTAGCCAGAGAGGAGATGAAAGAGATCGACGTTCTAGCTCAAGAAAGGATGAGAGGAAACAGAGGTTTCATTCACGCAGCAGAGAGCGGGACATTTCAAAGAGGCCCAGAAGAAGTAGGGAGAGAGGAGAGGGTAAAAGAGCCCAGGAGCATGAGAGGGAACGTCGCCGGGATGGGCGCCCTGTTGTCCCACCATCTATTCAGGACCTGAATGGTTCTGACCTTTTCGCCATTAAGCGAACCATCACAGTCACCACTACCACGACCACCACCACGGTACCAGGCTCTCCTATACTCACTCAAGCCTCTCCATGTCGGCTTGTACAAAACTTAGACATGCCCCACAAGAGGAATAAGAAGAGAAGATGGCATTCAGGTGGGGAAGAGATGGACCGGGGAACTTGTCATAGCCGCTCGCAGTCACTGTCGCCTCCACGGTACCACAGATATGAGTCGGACCGTTATTCCAATAAATTGGAGCTAGACGTGTTGTCTTTAGATGGTGAGGCTTTGGACTCAGACTACCCATCCTTGGAAGATACACCTCCAGCAGCCCACCCCCCTGATCCACCTGCACCCAGTTCCAAACCTAAAACAACCCCAAAGACTGAACATCACCCAAAAAAGAAAGATCGCACATCAAAGAAATTGACTCAGTCGTCGTCCTCTTCCAATAAAACCAAAAGTAAATGCCCATCTTCTCTGTCAGTCACATCTGATTCTGCTCCTGTCTCAGCTGGCTTTCCAGTAGCCAAGAGAACCAGGAAGGTAGGGAAAGATAAAATGTGGGACAAAGACAGTAAAAAAGATTTGGGTCGCTCCAGCAAATCTAAGAAAGAGAGCAGCAGTCGGAAAGGCAAGCTTCAGTCCAAAGTGTCGGTTATGGTGCGTGAGGGTGTGAGTAGCACCACTGGGACGTCAATTGGCTCCGGTAAGCTGGGTATGGACCTCCTTGGTCCTGGAGGAACTGGAGGAGGTTCTGGGGGCTCTGTGGTGGGTGGTTCAATTGCTGTAGTCTTCTGTAGGGATAATGAGAGCAGGTCACCTTTCCTAAAACCTTGCACTGAGCCTCTGTCAGTAGGAGTCCGCAATAAAGATCTGGCAATTCTGAGCAAGCGAAACAGCCTAGCAGCACCGCCATCCTCTTTAACAAGTTCGGGGGGAACCAAACCGAAGAAAACAAAGCCTGGCTCTATCACGTCTACTTCCTCCTCTACCTCCTCCCCTTCATCAACATTGGCAACCAAGCGCCGCCGTCGCTTGGCCAAGAAAGTTAGGGAGAAAGGTGGCGCATCAGATATGGCTACTGGAGATGGGAGCCAATCAAAAGCAACATCTGAAGGCTGGAGTGGAGCCTCTCAAGAGGTTCTTTCTACTGCTGGAGATGCAAGCAAGCCCGTCAGTCCACACTCCGGCCAAGCAGGCCCTGTTCCTTGTTCGTCGTCTTCTTCTTCCTCCTCCTCCTTCACAAGTGTGCTGCCACCCACCTCCTCACCAGCCCGTACACCCCCACCTTCTACGGCTCCCTTGCGGGACACCAGAGAGTCTTCACCAGATTCTCAGACTGTGGACAGCAGCTGCAAAACGCCAGAGTCCTCTTTTCTAGCCGATGACTTCCCGACTCAAACCAGCCCCACACTTCTGCCATCCAGTCCACCCAGCCCATCCGTGCCCCAGGGGTCTACACCTACAACCATGCAGCCCCCTTCAGACAATGCACCCAAATCTGTGGCCTCACCACCCTCCTCTTCATCGTCAGTAGGAGGTGTTCTTGGTTCCCTTTCTCTGCCTTTGTCCTCGTCTGACCCCTCTTCTTCCTCGGTGTCCTCGTCATCTGCCAGTAAGCTTCCTCCACCCCCACCTCCGGCAGCCCCAGTCCTCCCATGGAGTCTGCAGACAGGGGTGGACTGCACAACTGGAGGGGTACTAGCATGTGAGTTTGCTCCATCAGTTAACAGAAGTTTGATATGTTTTAGTTTTTTTAATATACAATATTCATACTTGAGATTTGTTTTGATTCATTTAACAAAGCAGTTTTGCCACACGACACATTGCTCTTATTCATGTTTTTACCTAACGGGTGTCAGGCGATTGAAATGTTTAATCATAATTAATCACATGAATTCAATAGTTAACTCACAATTAATCTACAACCAATAGTATATTTTTGTATTCTAGTCTGGATTTTTTTTTGTCTGGTGGAGACAGAGAATATATTTAATGGCTCTGTAGTAAAACGTTTCTCACAACTTATAACCATAAGTCCTCTCATTGTTTATCCTCTCAGTAACTGCTCTACTCTTCAAAATGGAGGAGGCAAATATTGCCAGCAGAGCGAAAGCACAAGAGTTCATCCAAGCAACCAGCCAGGTGAGAGGAAAACCATCTTTGGCTCTTATGCTTGAATGTATAGGCACCATGTAAATATAATCATACTCAGTCATGATCATCAGACATCAGTTATCTTTTCCTCCAAATCTGTGTTTTTTCAATTACTCTGTACTAGTTGCACTATTGTAGTACTTTTTTCTCGGGATGCATGATAATTGTTTTTCTCTGCTGATACAATAACTTACTGCTGTTATAAATCAATACTGATGGCTAAGTACTTTTGATGCATAAAATTTAAAAATATTTTTGAGATTATATTTATATAGCATTTTTCTTTAAAATTTAATGATATTAATGGCAATTTTGTATGATCTTTTTTCCATGTGTTCATAAAATACACATTTTGTATAGAACACAGCCGCGCCATGTTTACATCTTTACGAATATTGGTGTATTTGAGGCGGCTCTTGTTTTCGTTCCAGTTTTGTTGATATCAAACTGATCAATGTGACATCATTTTTTCCCAATATCAATCCAATCGTTATCATGCATCCCTAATATTTTCAGAAGAGTTCCGAGCTGATTCAATAAGTGTCTCAATATATTTTAAAATGGAATGATTCCATTTGTTTTGATTTAATGCACTCACATCTTTTAAATGAAAAGTTTTTTTTTTATTCAAATCTTTATTTAGCACTCATTTCATTAGAGCTGTGTGGCAATTTCATTTTAATTTCCTGGTCTCCTGTCTTAAATGCAGATCCTGTCACAAGCAAACCAGAGTCAGTCTCAGGCCCCATCAGCTGCCTCCTTGACCTCATCCCAGAACCCTCCTCCCCCTCCCACTCTGCCCCCACCGCCTGCATTGAGTCCAGCACAGTTCATCCTCCAAAGCTCTCTGCCATTAGTTGGTTGCACCAAAACGCCGCCCTCTCACCTGCACCCCACCCTTGGTGGTGGATGCGCGCAGACACCCCCACCTGTCATGTCTGTTGGGCTGCCAGGATTTACAGGGAGCTCTGGGGACTCTTTTTGGGACAATGATAGTAAAGACCCTGATAAGGTAAAGTTAAAGTTCATTATTCTGTCACAAGTGCAGTTGTCCTTTATGTAAGATACTCAACTAGTGTTTTTGGACTATTTATAGCATTCCCATCACTACCATTTGTGGGACAAAACACAGAATATGGATCTTCAATATAATTTATACCTTGCACAAAAACAGACATGTGGTCTTAAATAAATATTACTTATATGTAAATGAACTAAATCAGCAGCAAAAAGACATGTTCATAGCATTACTACAACAACAGGACAATTTTAAAAGTTTCGTATCGATAATTGTGGATTCAACAAACAACAGATTAGATGTACTCGCACGGGAGATACAGGAGGTAAAGACAAGCTTACAATACACTCAAAAAGAAGTGGACGAGTTAAAAATGGACAAGGATAAACAGATGGAGCACAACAAAGCTACACAGACGGATGTTTTCAAACTATGTGATAGTATGCTGGTTGTCTCTGACAAAATTGATTATTTGGAAGGACAGTCCAAGAGAAACAATTTAATCTTTGATGGGATTCCAGAGTCACCAGGAGAGTCATGGACTGAGACAGAGGGAAAGGTTATGAAAGTGATAACTGAAAACCTAAAAAATCAGCAAACAGTTAATATAGAAAGGGCCCATCGCACAGAAAAATTTGGTGAGGACAGACAAGGAATACCAAGGCCGGTGGTAGTGAAGCTGCAAAGATTTAAGGATAAATCAGTTATTCTACAAAAAGCTAAAAATCTTAAGGGAACAAACATTTTCATAAATGAGGACTATACAGATGCTGTTAAAAGGAAAAGAAAACAACTGATGCCTGAACTGAGAGCTGCAAAAGAGAGAGGAAAAATTGCATATTTACGACATGACAAAGTAATTACTCATGCTCGCACCAAAACTCATTAAAGGCAAATAATCCACACAAAGCATGAGAAATATACAATCTCCAGGGCATTCAATACAATAAACTCACTGTAGATGACGACAAAAATACACCACAAGTACATATCAACAGCAGCACAGTAACACAAGGAAAGATGAACATGATGAACACAAATAATATGGACTTGAAAACATTTGAATACGCTGACATTCGACCCTGCGAATAATTTGGACCCAGACAATCACTTCTACAAAAATGATTACTGCAGTTTCACTTGCAACTATTATATGGAGGATCAATTCAACAAAAATATGAAAATGGAAAATGCACTTTAAATTATACATTTCAATAGTAGAAGTCTCTACAGAAATTTTACAAAAATTAAAGAATACTTGAATACATTAAATACATTCAAAATAATTGCCATATCAGAAACATGGCTTGATAATGAAAAAATGAGTGACATGGGAGTGGAAGGATATGAATTGTTTGCAACAAATAGGGTAAATAGAAAGGGTTGGGTGGTCGCAATATATGTAGACAAAGCTCTAAGAAGCAGTAAAATTGAATATTTGACTACCACCATTGACAACATAATGGAATGTTTACCCATTGAAATACACATTAAAAATGCACCAAATATCATTATAAGTTGTATGTATCATGTCTTGACATATTTAATAAAAAAAACTAACGGACATTCTGTTACACAAATGATTAAAAAAACGCAAATAATGTGTGGTGATTTTAACATTGATTCGTTAAATCCGAATGGGCATCAGAAAACAACTGATTTTATAAATACAATGTATAGTAATAATCTATTCCCTGCAATTATGAAACCTAACAGAATAACAATTGATACAGCTACACTAATAGATAACATATTTATAAATAAATTTGACCATAAAATAGAATGTGGACTTCTTGTTAATGATATAAGTGATCATCTTCTGGTCTTTGCAATCTTCCAAGACTATTTTGATAAAAAAAATAAAAAATAAAACCAACAATAATTTACACATCAGAAACAAGACTAAGAACACAACTGCCTTTAAGTTGGATTTAGAAAAACATAATTGGTCTGAGGTCTATTCAAACGATGATCCCAATAACGCATACAGTGCATTTCAGTCTACCATTATTTCTCTATACAATAAACATTGTCCATTAATAAAAATCAGAAGAAAATATAAAGGTCTAAATAAGGCATGGATGATGAAGCGGATAGAGAATGCATGTAAAAAGAAAAACATTTTATACAAAAGATTTATTAAATTGAGAACTATGGAAGCTGAAATAAAGTACAAGATCTACAAAAATAAACTATTGAATATTATATGAACAAGTAAGAAAGATTATTATCATGCATTACTAGAACAGAATAAAAGCAACACACAAGAAATATGGAAAATACTAAATCATGTAATTAAAAATAGCTATACTTTTTTTTTGATTATCCAGAATATTTTATAAAAGACAAAAATATTGTTATTGAATTTTTTTTAGACATTGGTAATTTCAGACACAGCTAATAATTTTAATTAGTATTTTGTTAATGTAAGCAGTAATTTGGCAAAAGAAATCCCTGAGCCAAGAAACAAACATGAAATAGATAAGCACATAAAAATAATTCATCCACTATGCGGCTTAATGCTGTTAATGATAAAGAAGTATTAAATGTTGTCAAAATATTCCATCCATCCATCATCTACCGCTTATCCGGGGGTCAGGTCGCTGGGGCAGCAACTTTAGCAGAGAAGCCCAGACTTCCCTCTCCCCAGCCACTTCAACCAGCTCCTCCGACGGGATCCCAAGGCGTTCCCAGGCCAGCCGAGAGACATAGTCTCTCCAGCGTGTCCTGGGTCGTCCCCGGGGCCTCACGCCGGTGGGATATGCTCGGAACACTTCTCCAGGAAGGCGTCCAGGAGGCATCCAAACCAGATGCACGAGCCACCTCAACTGGTTCCTCTCAACACGGAAGAGTAGCGGCTCGACACTGAGTCCCTCCCGGATGACCGAGCTTCTCACCCTATCTCTAAGGGAGAGCCCAGATACCCTGCGGAGGGAACTCATTTTGACCCACAGCTCGTGACCATAGGTGAGGGTAGGAACGTAGAACGACCGGTAAATCGAGAGCTTTGCCTTTCGGCTCAGCTCCTTATTTACCACAACGGACTGATACAGAGTCCGCATCACTGCAGACGCTGCACTGATCCGCCATTTGATCTCCCGCTCCAATTTACCCTCACTCGTGAACAAGACCCCAAGATACTTGAACTCCTCCACTTGGGGCAGGATCTAATCCTCGACCCGGAAAGGGCACTCCACCCTTTTCCAACTGAGGACCATGGTCTCTGATTTGGAGGTGCTGATTTTCATCCCAACCGCTTCACACTCGGCTGCGAACCGCTCCAGCGAGAGTTGGAGATCACGGCTTGAAGAAGCCAACAGCACCACATCATCTGCAAAAAGCAGAGATGCAGTGTTGAGGCCACCTCAACGCCTCGGCTGCGCCTAGAAACTCTGTCCATAAAAGTTATGAACAGAATCGGTGACAAAGGGAAACCTTGGCGGAGTCCAACCCTCACTGGAAACGAATTTGACTTACTGCCGGCAATGCGGACCAAACTCTGACATCGGTCGTACAGGGACCGAACAGCCCGTATCAGGGGGCTCGGTATCCAGTACTCCCGAAGCACCCCCCACAGGACTCCCCGAGGGACACGGTCAAACGCGTTCTCCAAGTCCACAAAGCACGTGGACTGGTTAGGCGAACTCCAATGCACCCTCGAGGACCCTGCCGAGGGTAGTCAAAATAATAAAAAGTCCACTGACTGCTTCAACATCGATATGACATTAGTAAAAAGTATTATAGAATATGTTGTACAACCTTTCACATATACATATGTAATTTGTCGTTTAAAGCCGATATATTTCCATCAAAAATGAAAATAGCAAAAGTTATTCCTATTCATAAAAATGGAGAAAGACATATATTCACTAATTATAGACCAATATCACTGCTGTCACAGTTATCAAAAATTATAGAAAATTAATTTTCATATAGACTGGACAATTTTATTGAAAAACATAAGCTTTTAAGTGAAAATCAATATGTGTTTAGAGAAAAACGGACCACCTCAATGGCAATCATGGAACTCGTCTACTAACAGATAATAAAAAAAAAAGACTGTTGGAATTTTTATAGATTTAAAAAAAGCATTTGATACTATAGATCATTCTATACTAATGAATAAATTAGAAAGATATGACATAAGAGGTTTGGCATATAAATGGATGAAGTTATTTGGATAATAGATATCAGTACTTACAGTTAAACAATATACAATCAAAACACTTGAAGATTACTCATGGAGTCCCCCAAGGATCTGTGCTAGGCCCCAAATTATTTATATTGTATATAAATGATATCTGTTGTGGTTCAAAAAATATTAAAAAGTGTCTAATTTGCTGATTACACAACTCTCTACTGTTCAGGAGAGAACCTGAAGCAGCTTCTGACTACCGTGGAGAATGAACTAAACACATTATAAAACTCGTTTGACTTTTTAAAAAAAATATCATTAAACTTAAACAAAACCAAGTTTTTGGTACAAGACAAACCACACAACAGGTCAAAATTATGGTAAATTAAATTGAAATAGTTTTCTAATTTTTTAATAGTGTATGAAAATACATTTCTGGAGTAGTTATTAATGAAAAATTATGTTGGAAGTCACACGTAGATAAAGTCAAAAGGAAAATGTAAACAATTATGGGGATACTCTCTAAAACTAAAGATGTCCTGAATAAGAAATAATTATACACCCCTATTGTTCATTATTATTACCATATCTGACCTATTGTGTGGAAATCTGGGGAAACGCATATAAAACAAATAACTATCCTGTTTTCAAATTGCAAAAAAAAAAGCCCTAAGAATTATTAAACGATCAACATATACAGAACCAAATCATTCTCTATTTATTAAATCAAATACAATGAAATTCTACGACTTAGTTGAATTTAAAATAGCACAAATAATGTATAAAGTACCCAACAATCTACTCTGCCACAGTACTCAGAAGCTGTTTGAAATTAGAGAGAGTCCTTATAACATAAGGGGTACAAGTGTCTACAAAAAAATTAAAACAACAAATATTAAGCAAAGGTATGTTTCTGTAAAATGTGTTAATTTGTGGAATGATTTTGGAACTGAACTGAAAAGATGTCAGTCACTTGCTGAATTAAAAAATGTTTTTAAAGCAAAGTTCAATAAAATTACTTACATCATACATGAGCTGTTAAAAATGTATATAAGCTGTAATTTCTTTGGGTGTATCTGTATGAGTGTAATGAAAATTGTATATGTGAATATGAGGATATGATTTATAAATATATTATGGTATATGTCTATGAATTTCATGTACATATGTCGCTGGCAAATGTGCGTATGTTAAAGTGCACTTGTATATATGATTAGGTTTATACATTTCCTTTTGTTGAAATACATTACCTTATTATTTTATTAACATAAAACGAATAAGGGGTAGGACAAGATACGTTTTTAACTTCCTCCTACCCCCTTTGAACATATAAACTCTTTTCTTTCTTCCTATTCTTGTTTTCTTTTTTACTTCAATTTATATTTTAGACTTGTAATGTGTTTTCTGTGTGTTTATATGTTCAATAAAGAACCATATATATATATTATATATATATATATATATATATATATATATATTATATAAGTGTGTGTGTGTGTGCGGGCGTACGCGCGCCTTGTGCCTTATAATGCACATGAGCGACAAATACACTCTGCTTCTCATAGTTTATTTGCGAGACGACATCCTTCAGGATTCAGATCATGTTAGATTTACAGAGGAAATTATACAATATATTTTTCTGATCATATACATCCCTTGTAATTGTATTTGCAAAACGTTTCATTTTTATTTATGTATTAATATATCTCTATTTTTCCTTTTTTGATGAAATGCACAGTACCTGAAGAAGCTCCACACCCAGGAGCGGGCAGTGGAAGAGGTTAAGCTGGCTATCAAACCTTACTATCAGCGCAAAGACATCAACAAAGATGAATACAAAGATATCCTCAGAAAAGCTGTTCACAAGGTCAGCCGCACATCATACACACCAAGTTTTGACTCAATGTACAACTGACCTGACATACATATTTTTTTTTCGAAAATAAAAAACTTCAAATCCACTTTTCCAAAATATTACACACAACAGAGTTTCAAAACATTTAATAGATGGTAAAGAATAGGGGTGTGAGTTGCCCAGTACCTGGCGATTCGATTCGTATCACGATTCATAGGTCACAATTCAATTCGATACTGATTAATCCCGATACAAATCTATAAATTGATTATTGCGATTTTTTTTTTTTAACTCAAATTTAGAAAATACAAATCAGTAAACTTGTACACTGTGAGAGTTGTATGAAAATGTATTTATTTATCTGAAAATTCAGGCTTGGAACTGAGCCACTGCATTTAACAAACAGGTTGCAGTCTGTTTGAACAGCACTGAAATAAAATATAAAGGCTTAATGTTCCATCAATATAAAATTTTTCCATGCTTAATTTGTGAGTCCTAACCCTAAGAAAGTAAGACGTTTTGTTGAATATTCTCCACAAAAAAGTTGATGTTTAAAAATTGATTTAGCCGCATATCGAATACGATATATTGCCGAATCGATTTTTCTAACACCCCTAGTAAAGAATGTGTTGATTTTGCGGCATTGGGGGTCATATTTACAAAAATCAAAAGCTATTTCAATCAAAAACATCATAATAGGTTAAGTTACATTTTAACATAGGACTGTAAGGTGTTGTTTGATGTAGTCTGCTCGATCCTGCTGGAAGAAACTGGGTTCCTGACTATAAAAACACAACCATTAGTTACAAATTGCCAAATACAGAAACAGCAATGTAAGTTATCGCGATGTGGTGGCTCTCGCTAACAGGCAGAATTAAGTAACCAGATTTAGATTAAAAGATTCTATATAGTAGACCATGTTGCTATCAATTTTGATATTTGTTTCTTATTCGAGGCAGATATTTTTTCCATTAAAATGTGATTTATGAGGAGGTTAGACCATTGGTCGATATTCAGAGTTAGTTTATTTTTCCAGTTGCGGAAAGTTTTTCTATAACTTTAGTCCGGAAATACATAACCGGAGTGCATAACCATAAAGCATGAAAATAAGTGTCTGTAGTGTTTTGTAAACACTGGAGACAAATGTTGGAGTCTGAGAGTCCCATTTTCTTCATCATATATTGAGTAACGTATGTTCTATGAATAATTTTATATTGGATAAGTTGTAAATTTGTGTTTTGTCATTTTAAAAACGTTTTCACAAACTTGAATCCAAAAGTCAGATTCCGGAGCTATAGACAAGTCTGTTTTCCATTTTGAGATGGGTAAAGTCGTTTTATCAGTATATGAAAGTAACTTAAATATTTTTGAGTTTTTTTGTTGTTGTCGGAGAAAGCTTGGTAATATCTTTAGCTAAAACAGGCGGTTGGAGCGTACCCTGAAGTGTTGGAATTTGTTTCTTTATCATACTTACAACTTGCAGATAATGTAAAAAATTTCCGTTTTTTTATTTTGTATTTTTGGAGCAAGGATGTATATGATATAAACATATTATCTGAGAAGAGATGGTGGAGATGTGTAATTCCTTTCTGCTCCCACACACCTACATAAAACGATTGGTTGTTAAGTTGAAAGTCGGGGTTATGCCATAGGGGAGAAAGCCCCACAGGGCTCAACTTGGGCTTTTGTAATTTCTAGTGCCTTCCACCAGGCAGTCAGGGTGGCGGAAATCATTGGATTTTTAAAACAGTTATGTCGCTTAATCGATGTTGTAATAAAGAGTAAATCTAGAAGTCTGAGGTTATTTTATCTTATCTTGTTATCTTGTTATCTTGTTCCAGCCAACAGTTAGTATCTCTGTTGGGTACTGTTTTACTTCTACTATATACAGTACTACAAAGACTTTAATCAGTACAGTACTTCTACATTGGTACGAATAGGTACAAAGGTTATAATTGTTCTGCAGTTTTCATTATAGTTAATTCTTATTTTCATTTAGACTTTTGCTTTGGAAAAAAAAATCAGTTAGCTTAAAATAATTTTTAGAGTGGCATTGTTTCATTTTATTATTATCATCATAATTATAATGTTTTAATAAATGGAGTAAATACATACATTTAAAATAAACTCCGAAAGCTTATGTATGAAATTTATTTAGACAAAAACAAAGCATTTTTGCTATAATTACAGTTTAGTACAATTGTATGTTTTGTAAAGAAGGTAAATTCCTTCTTAGTTGGGTTTTCAAGTCTCCAGCTGTCGACGAGGCCAAAATCATCCATATATTCCCCTATTACTTTAGTAGATTGTAATCGCCTTATACATGTTGTATTATTAGAACGATCTATTAACGGATTGAAGACTGTGTTAAAGTCTCCTCCAATAATAATAGTAGAGTTCGCTGCTAAATCAAACAGCTGAGAGAAACATTTATCTTCTTTTAAATGCACTTGAACACCGCAAGGGCTGAAATATTGCTCACCAGCACTGTGACAACCCAGAAATTCTTGTTTATTATAATAAAAGCAATGACTAGTGACACTGTGTTGAATGCATGATATTCACTCGATTGTTAAGAACTAAAGTCTTTGAACTGAATCAGGACATTTATTGCTTCTGTCATTGTTTCAGATCTGCCACAGCCGTACTGGTGAAATCAACCCAGTCAAGGTCAGCAACCTTGTGAAGCTGTACGTCCAGCGCTACAAGTATTTCCGAAAACATGGACGCAAAATGGATGAAGAAGACCGGGACGACAGGGAGCAGGGCGGAGCTTTTTAAAATGTTATCTTACTCTGCCTTTGGTTGTTGTGGACATCCCTATTTTATGTTTGTGTTTCTATTGTTTAGTCTACTCTTCTTTATACATCTTTTTTGTGTGATTTCACTGTAAATATGTCCAACAAAAAAATGGGTCTTGAGAAAACACGTAATGTATAGAAGATTCAATAGATCCCAATAAAATAATACAAATAAAAACTTGAAAATGCAACCAATTAATGCTAACGATTGTACAAAACAAGCAGGAATACTTTTTTTTTCTTTATTTGTCTCATGTAAATACACTACTAAATACTCATCAAAATATTCTGTACAGTACATGCCAGAAATATACTCCTATCAATCATAGTTCCTCTACACCCCCCTGTGACTTTGCAAATAGTATGCAAGCTTGAGTGGCCAGGGGGTTGCTCTACACTTAAACAAATACATTTGAGTAAAAGACAGTTGACGCTCAGCTTTTGGATTGTCCTACTGTGTTTTGCTTGACTTGCGTGAATGGGTTACTGAGTTTGCGAATGTTGCTAAATCTTTCACATACAGTATATGACAGAACTATTCATAAATGGTGCTTGAGTACTCGGTATTCTCAAACAACCAATGTGCAGTACAGGCCAAAAGTTTGGACACACTTTCTTATTCCGTGCATTTGCTTTACGGTCATGACTGGTTATTTTGTAGATACTCACTGAAGGAAAAACTGAACTGATGAGGAGTTAAGCACTTCACACAAAAAAAAGGGTGAAATAACTGAAAACAAAGTTTTATATGATAGATTCTTCAAAATAGCCATCCTTTGCTCTGGTTACTTTTTGTGCATACTCTGGGCATTCTTACCTCTGGGAACTCCTTAAATACTGTTTGAAACCCCTTTCAGGTGACTACCTTTTGAAGCTCATCGAGAGAATGCCATGAATGTGCAAAAAAAGTAATCAGAGAAAATGGTGGCTATTTATGTATTTATTTTATTATTTTCACCGTTTTTTTGTTAAGTACATAACTCCAAATGTGTTTGATAGTTGTCATAGTTTTGATGCCTACAGTGAGAATCTACAAAGTACATTGTCATGAAAATAAAGCATTGGATTGAATGAGGTGTGTCCAAACTTTTGACCTGTCCTGTATAAATATATTTGCCGGTTTTTAATGTTTTCTTTTTTGTTGAAATGTTAATACCGTAAAAATGGGGCAGACCGACATTTTTAAAAAATAAACTTGACATCCATGGAAAATAAATGTAATTTTGATTAAAACATAGTTAAACATACATTTTCTTGTAATTAAAATGTTTCTCCACCATATTCAATGTAAAATATAAAGGCAATGCTTTTATAACAGAGGGAAAATTATTTCCCTTTGCTACAGTTGAAAGCTGGGAACCCCTGTTAAGTACCTTGAGGTTTTTATTTGAGATTGTAAAATATATTAATTATTTTCTCAGCCCTCTCTGAATCGGTCAAGCCCCCTTTAGCTCCGGCCGTCCTTGCTCACAAAAAGCAATAAATTATGCTGCATTCAAGGAAGGTGTGAACCTGCGAAAATCGAAAGTGCACTAGAACGCCCCTTTGAACTGGAGTCCGAGTTGCAAAGTCGAAAGAAAAGTGCCCCGACTTCACCTCTAGTGGCTTCAATCTGACGTCACCCGAAATTGGTTATCAGACGTATCATTTTCGCCGTGGAGAGAACTTAAAATAAAATAACTTGAACCCCGCAACGAAATCGGTGTCGAGTAAAGCGCTTAGCAAGGGGCAACGCAAGATGGCCACCAGCGGCTTCGCTAGTTGCTATGGCTAGTAGTCGGTGTCAATATGCTTTTTGCAGCACTTGACGCGCCTTATTTTACGTCGGTTGAAGCTGTTGGACGGCATCCCGCCATTTTAATTTTACAGAAGTTCCACAAGCTCCGCGTTACTGTACTAGTTGCCGCATTGCGTTTCGGTGAGCTCGGCAAATATTTGTTTTTTAATCCTTAACGTGCATACACGAAACCCATACCAACTGAACCCACTAGGCATTTATGTGACTTCGATGTCCGTTTAAATCCGATGGTGTAATTTATTTTTCAACGTTGGATGAGTGAAGGAAGGTAATAATATCCAATGTTTCTTGTTAGCATAGCTAGCTTAGTGGTTAACATGAATAGGTCGATGTTAAGTGAGGGAAACTAAAGACCTGTTTTACCAAGTAGATTTATTTACGATGTCTTGTTGTGTATTCTGAGGGAATATACTTCGTAAAGCCACGAAATCGATATTTTGATCAATGGTCAGGCTTATTTTAAGACGTCAGCGGGGAGGTACATGCTAGTTAGCACGTGAAGCTAGCCACCATGTCTGCCTTTGTGCTCACCGTTAACCTGACATTCATTGGTTGTTATTGTTTTTAACCACAAGTTTGGCATATATATTGTCTTTTTAGGTGAAAAATGACGCAGTTCTTACCCCCGAACCTTCTGGCCCTTTTTGCCCCGCGGGATCCAATCCCCTTTCTGCCTCAACTGGAAAAGTTGCCGCACGAGAAACACCACAACCAACCTTACTGTGGCATCGCCCCGTTCATCAGGCACTTTGAGGTTGGAAGCTTATCACTTATGACAGTACAGTTTATTTCCCAATCAATTTTGAGTGAAAGTACATGTCATTTGTTGTCTTCATTGATTAGGATCCTAGAGATGCCCCTCCACCAACAAGGGCTGAGACTCGCGAAGAGAGGTTGGAGAGAAAGGTGAGTTTGGAACTTGGGAGCCATTGCAAGATGACTTTGACCATTTTGATACTGTAAATAATGCATATGAGGGTGTCAATGTTTGCTTAAAATGACTGTTGTCTCGATCAAATGAGCCATTGCTGCTATGTTATTCATTTGAAGTGCTGTAAGGCCACTTGGTTCTTAAAAACATGGCGCTGCAGTTTTCCGGCAGATAAGTGTTCTGCTCACGCCAAACTACAATTCCCTATTAGTCTTTGCATTTGTTTGTTGCCATTAGCTGATATCACTGTCCATTAGCCATTTAAAATAAATTGTTTCATTTGCAGAGGCGAGAGAAAATTGAAAGGAGGCAAACGGTGGTGGAAACAGAACTAAAACTTTGTAAGTTTATTCATTGTCAAACAACAAACTATTTGAGCCGATTCTGCTCTCTGGGCTTGAAAGTTTTTCCTATATGCATTATTTTAGGGGACCCCCATAATGATCCAAATGCCCAAGGAGATGCCTTCAAGACATTGTTTGTTGCAAGAGTGGTGAGTATGTTGAAATTATGGCCAAGCGTTTTGACATCAGCACCTGGATTTCTGCCCCTGCAACTGTTCCTCTCACCTGTCAATATTATTCTTTTTTTGCCCCAGAACTACGATACTACAGAGTCCAAGCTTCGCCGTGAGTTTGAAGTGTATGGCCCCATTAAGCGGGTAAGTTTACCAACTGTTGACGTGTGTGTGTGTCAGTCAAAAAGCTACATTTGAGATTAACTCAGAGTTGAGATGTCACTTAATAAAATTCATTTTTAAATTGTATACAACTGGACTTGCAGCTGTAAAACC
The DNA here is from genome assembly GCF_054856555.1 of Leptonotus elevatus. NCBI lineage: Eukaryota > Metazoa > Chordata > Actinopteri > Syngnathiformes > Syngnathidae > Leptonotus > Leptonotus elevatus. The sequence goes on along the minus strand of NC_141239.1, from coordinate 53,280,106 downwards.
CCGAAAATGACACGGGCACATCTTGGGGTTGCTTTAAAGAAAGCCAAGCACAGGAGCGTAGCACTTCTTGAACAAGTATATTTGAAGGTGCTTAAAATCGTAGTCATGTTGGAGTTTGTGATTCATGCAATGTAGTTGTCATTCTAAATGTTTTACTTTTTAAAATGCCTGAAAGAGTGTATGCAGTGATGCGTTTATTGCATTAGTCTGTGTTTAATGAAGCATCTGCTAAGCAGCCAACCACTGATGATAATGTGCTTGTCTCTTGCAGATCTACATCGTCTACAACAAGAGGACGGGGAAGCCTCGTGGATACGCCTTCATTGAGTATGAGCATGAGCGTGACATGCACTGTGAGTACAAATATAGCACTGAGATCACAAAAAAACATCTAGTACATATTCATCAAGCTACATTCAAGGTGGTTCTTCCATTGGCACCATCTTCTCATAAGTTTTTATGGGGTTAGCATATTTTAATAGCTTGGTTTAGAATTACAGAATTGGGCTAAAAAAGAATCAGAAGTTCTTGTATGTACATGATTTTCCACATTTTGCATGATGAAAACCGTCTCGTGGTTGTGTGATGTTTGCGTGTCTGTTGCGTGTCATCAGTTGACTGATGGTTTGGCTGTGGAGGGGACTGCTTCATTCAATGGGGCATCATGGGAAAAGTGGGTGGACCAAGAGGTAGTGCGTCTACTGTGAACCTGAACCTCTTTGCCTGTGAAAGGGCACGTTGTCTTTTAACTGTTAGGTGATGTAGCTCTGTGGAAGAGCAACTCTGCTGGTTGGACTCGATTGGTAAGCACAAGGTTAGACTAGTCACTCATCCAATGGGGTATCTGCTGGAAATATCTGCTATTGATTTTTGTGGAACCTCAACTTTAGAGTGGGCAGGGTTTTTTTTTTGTGGTCTTCAACTCTGGTCATGGTGAGATAATTTAATCAAAATTTCACCATATTAGAATTTGTTTTTGTGCCACATTGGATCATACATAACTGTCTGATTAGACAAGCGGGTGGTGTCATTGAACATGACTTCATTCTAGGATGTTGGCGCCATTAGCTCTGCAAGACCAGAGTTGTGGATCACAGCAATGTAGCCAAGCAAAGGGATACATGGAGAGGGGAGGCGGGGTTAAACATCATATTAACTGTGTGTTGTTCTCGTTGCCACTGCAGCCGCCAATCTGTGATGGCTATTGGCCAGAGCTGGCTGGCAGATGATGATGATGGTGGTTATGATACATCTACACCCTACTACCACTGCTCAGTGTATGGTTGGTATAATGGGTTTGTATGATGGGTAAGATTTCTTTCCACCCTCCATCTCCTATACAGGGAAGAGGAGCTACGTTCAATGGGAAAAGCCTTTTTTACTGGAAAGGCCCAGGAGCTTTCCAGCAATTTGATTTTGTTTGTAACTTTGACTTTGACCATTGAACGCACCCTTGAACACTAGCCAATTTAATGGTACCCAATGACACTGCCCTTTTTCTTAAAGCCACCTTGGGTCGCTGCTCAGAGCTTGTTCTTATCTGTAGAAGACCTAGATGCAGAGATGCATGGCGAGAGAAAAAACACCTGTTTTTACTATTGCACGACTGTCAAGGTTGGTGGCAAAGTAGTGACACCACTTCTTGGATGGTAGGCAGGCAGTCTTTGCACAGGGCGTCATAGAAAGCTAGAAAACATCCATTATATCACTTATTTGCTAGGAAGGGTCAATGTCATACCCATTCAACTCATCTTGGTTGCTTACATTCTTGTTTAGGAATTATTCACTCGACTTGAAAATATTGTTCTGGTATGATCTGTACCATTTAGTCCATATCAAGGCACTGAAAGATTTACATTTGATTCTCCAGTCAATTATCTTAAATGTATTGCAAGATGATTGTTAGGGCAGCTAATTCTGTTAACAATCCTTGATCGTAGTTAATGAGCTAATCCATTGAACTAGTGCTATTAATTCTAAGATGGCTTTAATAAAAAATAAAATAAAATAAAAAAGGCAGATGTATTTTCTTGGTAATTGTGATTACGGGTCCATTTATAAATTATTTATTCACTGCTTATCCAAGTAGTTAAGTTAAGCTACACAGTGTTCCTAATTTCAGTAATGAATTCAAGCTCATCAGGGCGTACTGTTTTTTTTTCCGCCCCCGTTGGAATAAGGCTTATAATGGGTGAATCATTTCAGATTGAAGCAAAATCTTCCACACATTAGTGGCTAGTGTTTGTAGCATGGCATTACTGGCCTCTATTTATTGGATGGAGTTGCGTAAAGGCAACTTCTGCCTTTTTAGGTGGCTTTTTTTTTTTCTCCCCCCTTTGGCCAGTTTTTGGAGTACCGGTGGGGGTTTGGTAAGGCCCTGTCAGTGGATGGCATTTAAATGGCATCCTTAGTGAAGAGAGGAAGTGGAGGGGTTGTGGTAAGGCCCCTGACTGATGTTGTGATGAAGTGAATTCTTGTGTTTAGGGGTTGTGGTAAGGCCCTCTGACTTAGCTTTTGAGACTAATAAGGTCTATGAGAGATTCTGTCTTACCTCAATGGGGTTTTTTGGTAAGTCCATGTTCTTCAACATCAAGATGGTAGCAACATCATTCCTCACTACAGGCCAGTGTAGCAGACGGAAAGAGGCGTCCCAGTGTCAAAGTTCGTCATTTGTGCAAGATGGATCTACAAACTTGGTGTGGTATCATGGGGTGAGGTGTGAATGAGAGTGCCTTTTTATTGGTTTCTTTATTGTGCTGCTCTTGCATTGGCGGATGGTAAGCAGGTCAAAGTTCAAGTCCGATGGAAACTCGCGTCCTAACAATGTAAAATAGTCATCACAAAATATGCATTTGGAAAACCACCAATCTGATAGAACATTGTTTTATCTAACGTGTGTGCGTGTGTGTTTACTAATTTTATAGTTGTTGAGCATTTACACAAGTTGGCCTTTTTAGCATGGGGTCTTGTTAAAATGTGGTAAATACTATGTTATATGTAACCACAATGGCAACTAAACTACCCCAGCAAGCTTGCAAAGTTAAAAGTGAATGCTACAACAAGGCGAGAGATAAATTTATTGCAATAACACTTTGATCACATATTTTCACTAACTCTTGACACAAAACTTGCCACTGGCTGAGTTATTTGGAACTTGACTCAGTTTACATGGACTTCATACATAAGTTTGATTTAATACAAAACTTAAGATAGATTTTATACAGAAATGAAGATAGATGTAGAAAAAACACCGCTGGTCACAGTGACGTAACTTTTAAAAAGTGGATATTGAGTTACACAATAAAAGAACATTGAGCATTCATCGGGTGGAAGGAAGTCTACTCCCATTATCCTTGGGCTTTTATCCAGAGAGCAGCCCTCTCGGCTTCACCTGCTCCTGGTCAGTATGCTAAAGCACTGTTTGCTTCCTTGGCTGAAGTGACGCATCAGACTCTTATCGCCCGTATGTCTCTTCTCCCCACCCCTCTTCTCCAGCTTCCTACAAGCACGCGGATGGCAAGAAGATTGATGGCAGGAGAGTGCTGGTGGATGTTGAACGAGGACGCACTGTTAAAGGATGGCACCCTCGTAGACTAGGTCAGCAGACAGGTTTCGAAAACTTTTTTCAGCAGTTATCATTTTAGAAGTTAACCATAGATGTATTTGTTTGACTCAGGTGGGGGATTAGGAGGGACCAGAAGAGGTGGTGCAGATGTCAACATCAAGCACTCAGGCCGAGATGATGCATCGCGCTATGATGATCGCCCCCTGGGAGGGTGAGATATCTTCTTTCTTTTTTTTAGCGCACCATAAAAAACATTATGGAGGACCAAAACTGCCAAAAGTGAAAATAAAAAATATAATTCAAAAATTGAATACAAAAAATGAATATAAATGGAAATCTAAACAATAAAAAAAAAAAATCCCTAAATAAATAACAGAAAGAAAAAAAACACGATTCAAAAAATAAAAATAAATGTCAAAATAAATATATAAATACAATTAAATTTCAATCAAATAAAAACATTCATTCTGTAGACACACTTAAGACCACCCCCTCATTTAAATAACATTTCGGCCTGACAGCGCGTCTGCAGCATAAAATAAATGAGAGCAGAGCGTTTTTATGTATTGATATTTAATTCGATTTATATATTTATTTTTGTACTTTTACTTTTATGTATTTTGTATTTTTACTTTTATTTATTTGGAGATATATATATATATTTATTTTTATTATATCCGTTTTTTCCCCCACTTTTATTTATTTATTTAGTCATTTATTTTTAATTTTGGCAGTTTTGGTCCTCCATAAATTGAAGCCTGAGTGTAACTGACTTTTCTTTGTCTTGACTACTTTGTAGTGACCGTGATCGTGGAGATCGTAGGGAGCGTAGTCGTGACAAGGAGAGAGAGCGTCGGAGGTCCCGTTCCCGTGAACGCCGCCGCCGCACCCGTTCCCGTGAGCGTGAAAGGGGGGAGAGAGAAAGGCAACCAGGACCAGTGGAGGAGGGCACCCCAAGCAATCGGCGTCGCGATAGAGACCGTGATCGTATGGTGCCAGCTGGAGGAGACAGCAGGAGTAGGGAAAGGAGTCGGGATCGCGACAGGAAGAGGAGAAGTAGAAGTCGGGATCGCAAGCGTGAGCGCGAGAGGGCCAAGGGGCCTGAAGGTGAGGAAGTCAGCCAGGGAGATGGAGGCCCTGGTGGCCCAGATAGCGAGCGAGTGCCGGAAGAACCTGAAGGAGAAGCAGGTGAGGGGACAGAGGAACGCAGGGACAGAGAAAAGGATAGGGACCGCAGACGCAGCCACAGGGACAGAGACAGGCGTAGGGGGGACCGGGACCGGGACCGAGACAGGGATCACAAGAGAGAGCGGGGAGACCGAGATAGGGGTGAACGCAGGGAGGAGCGACACGCCTCCTTGCGGGAAGACCTGGGCCCTCAAGATGAAATGGCCAATGAGGAGGGAGAAGCACCACCCAGCATGGAGGAGTACAGTCAGGATGGAATGATGGACCAGCAGTCTGTGCCTGATGAATACGCTTCTGGTGAGAATGGCTACAAGATGGAGGCAACAACTGGAGATGAGTACTAACTTAGACGTACCCCCTCAGGCTCACTCAATGTACCATACAGAAAAGCTACCATATGGACATACCATATCCCGCCTTCCTATAAATATAAAATGATGCCGTTTGTTCCACATGGTGTTTCACAAGGTGGATTTGCCCAATTTATGTGTGTACTGCACACTCTAGTTTTCAGCAATTCAAGATATTCTTTTTGCCTCTTGGTTTGAGGAAGGCAGCCCAAAACATAGGCCGTCACATTTTATTTTCAGCTTTCTTAAACATTAGATTCTACGTCCAGTTGGTTACAGATACTTTCTGTTTAGTGCTTGTGAGATTGGAAGGTAATTGTGTGACGATTCGCAATTGTCTTGTTTAAAATTTGATTAAATTTTTTTTTTTATTATCTTTGGGTGTCCTTTACTTTGTTCCTAACCTTGCCTGCAAGCTTAATTTTCACAGTATTCGTGAGTTCACGAATCCCTTAGAATACATCTTGTACTGAGCCCGCTTATTTTCACCGCCCAGTTACAAAGCAACAATGTGTTTGGAGGATGCATATGCTGTGATAAAAACAAGAAGCGCAGAGGCCGATGGGAACGAACAAACCAAACATAGCCACACCGGTGGATGAATGCTTAGATGCTGCAATAATTCTGATCTCACTTTTAGATCATTATTAATCTGGCTCTTGTCCAGGTTACTTTTGTCCCATGGCTCCATTAATTGTTGCTTGAAAAAAAAAAAAAACGTCAACATTGATGTACTTGGGCCAGGATCGTATTCCTTCTGCAAAAGCCCCGCCATCTTCAGTTGATGCTTTCGTGTCCGACATCCCCCTGGACACTTACAATGTAAATCAACATGCCTGATCATGGTGAGTGTTTTTGGAGCAAAGTGCGCTATCTTCTAAAGGGTCTACAACATGCAGTGGAAGGATATACAGTATTCCTAATGTTAAAATACTATGCAGAAAATCTGATTTCATAACTATCTAGGTCATTCACGGTAACAGTATATATCCCAATATAAAATTAAGGGGAAAACTAAAAAGTTAAGCATTTTTAAATAAGTATAGTCCATTGGAGAAGCTAAATTCATGATGAATTAGGATAACATTTATAGTGCAAATCCCAAGTCAATGTTAAGTATCAGAACTCCCTGGGTGTAAGATGCCAGCCAATATTTTTGTCCACTTACCGTGATCATCTCTTTCTACACTATCTGACTAGGTGTGTGTGTATGTGGCTGTAAAAGGTGGTACCTGACAAGTTGTATGATTCTTTGAGTGTGTGAGCTAACTAGCTAGCCTGTCATCTAATCTTGTGTAGCCATGCAGCTAATGTATGAATGTGTTTATTTGTCCAATAAAGCAATTGAAAATGTACAGGCTGCTGTGCCCTGCAGGCGTTACAATTTGTTCTAATTAGCAGTGGTAGGCTATATTAAATTACTGTAGCTAACGTTTGCTAATTAGCAAATACATTAAGTTCTTTTTTTTTTTATTGTAAACTTGTGGGGAAATTGTCATCATTGGGGGGAATTCAACAAAATATGAACGATTTGAAAATATTTTTCCCTCGCTATAACACGATTCACTTTTCGCAGCCTCGCGGATTTTTTTAGTGCAATTTTGCATGCATTCTTTTACAGTAATGTACCTATTTTATCAAATTTATGAAGGTTTGAACATTGAAAGTATTTAAACGAGAGAAATGTGAGAAAATGCCTCGATGAGAAAAGTGTATAAAGCCTTAAAACATTTCTAATAAATGTAAAACAAAGCTAGCAACTTTGCGGATTTCATCTATTGCGGGTATTTTTTAGAACCTAACCCCAGCGAATAATAATAAAAAAAGGGAGAGTATGGCAATAAACAAATCGAACTGTGTCATCAACTCTATTTCTAAACAGTGCGTGTGGCCTGATTGTGTATTTTTTTCTCATACTACAGCGACATCTGCCGGACATAGTGTCGCATTGTAATACATATTACGTATTTTATTTATTAATTTTCATATTATAAACAGTCTTTAAAATCTGACTTTAAAGTCGTTTATCACTACAAGGGTTAGCTTATCAAATGTAATATAGGTCGCTTTACGACGTACGCAGACGCCGCCACGCCCCCGTATACGTCGCCACTCATCCGTCAGTGATTTCCCCGCTCGTAAAGAGCCTCTCTTGTCCTTCCGCCGCTGCTTCACGGTCTGCTGTCTGACGACTTCCTCACGATGGAGCAGGCAATGCTGTGAAGACGAGACTGAGTGACAAACGAGCAGGCAGGAACTCGAATAATGATGTCTTCTTACTACCATCCAGGCAAGGAGGCAGACATGGCGGCCATGGCAGAACCGCTCTGCTTAGAAAGAGGTATTGTACTGTTCACTACAGGATTATAGAATAATGAATTGTCGTTTTATGTATGTGTTTTATTTTTATTTATTTTTACACATCTTGAACTTTGGCACAAACCTTCCTCGATTCCACATATAAATGATGGTAATAACGATCACACATTAATATTTTTTAAATTGTAAAACGGTGTGGTGGTTGGCTCCATTAGGGCATGTACGAAACAGGTGTGCATATCACAATTCTAGGTCAATGACTTCACAGGTAAATGTGGACAGACATCATGCGGTTAACCATAGGTGCAATTTAGGGGTTACTAGTTGGATGCGTGATTAACTCCGCTTGTGTACTGTGGTGCTCTTTGTGAACTGTAATCCGTTACTCACGACTTTGACGTCAGCTCAAGTGAATGGTGCGTGCGAGGTCAGGTGGACAAAGCTGTCTCAATTTTGTTTCAATGCTGAGCGTGCCACATGTACCCCCCACCCTTCTTTCTTTAAACGGGCCCACCCAGCGTTTACAGTAGACCTCTGTCAAGGGCGTTTGTAGACCTCCTGGATGCTCCGGGAAAGATCGGATCTGAAAGCCAACATAATATTATTGATTACATTACATTGTCTTTATATGATAATGAAAGTGAATAATTATGCATGTGAGCACAAGGCTGAGATCTGTATGAACAGCTATTTTCAGTAACGTCACTCCTTCATGTTAACATTATGTTTAATGTAACATTTAGCGTTCATCAGAAAATCCAACGAGCCTCCAAAGCTTTTTTTTCTTATTTTTGGTTGCAGGTAAACTTAATTTTCTCTTTCATATTAATATTGTCAGCATGAGAATAATTGCACATAAAAGACATAGTAACATCATTTGAATCATGAATAGAATAGAAAATATTTGCTTATAAAAGTCCTGAATAAATGATTAAGTTAAGATATAGCAGTTGCGCTGCCTTTAGTTTTGAGTTTGCAAGGGTTAAAGAGACTTTTGCTGCACTGGGCAGGACACAAGTTGTATTCATTACCGGTTCCAGTCACTATAGCAGTTTATAAATGCGTGTGTGTTTCGTGTGCGTGTCTGTTAGATGTGTGTAGGGTGATCGAGCTGTTGGATCGGCTGCAGCGCAGAGGTGAATTACCTCCTCCCAAATTGCAGGCCTTGCAGAGAGTGCTGCAGAGCAAGTTTTGCGCTGCCATCAGAGAGGTAAGAAGCTGTAGAACTTTCTTTCTTTCTTTCTTCCTTCTTTCCTTTCTCCCTCCCTTCCTTCCTTCCTTCCTTCTTATAGAAATACTTTCTGGTCTCATTATATCCCCAAATACTACTTTGCCCCATTTAAAATATTCCTATGCAATAATTTTATCCTAAAATAACAGCTTCAAAATAATTTGATGTTGCACTAGCAAGTAGTAAGTAATAAAGAATAATGTATGCATATAGAAATGATCCACTGCCCAACTACAAGACACAGGTTTGTCTTTGAACGGCTCAGCAACACTGAACATTTTTATAAAAATAAAAAATAAAGTTACTCGAGGGCAACTCTGAGTGTGGGCCAGGGCCACACGAGGCCCGCAAGCCACAAGTTGGAATAGTGTGTGTGATCCCATCCTATGTAAAATTGCCTTTAAAACCTTGGGACCACATAACCATGTTGTGACCCCAGATAAGCAGAATAAGATGGATGGAGGAATGGATGTTTATGTTCATGTTTACTGTAATTATGGCTTTAGGTTATTGAAGGACTATGGACTACAGTCTCTTCCAATTAATGTATGTACAAATTGGGTTAGTTTCTGGAGCCAATTTATAGAGGAAAACGGGTTCTAACGACATGTGTAAAACCAACCAGGTCCAGTTTAAATGTAGTTCCTGACATTTTGGGGCGAAAACTGGAAAAGCTACAATTGCTTGGACTATCTTAAAACAATGTAATACATAATTGTTGCTCAAACCTTTGTTTCTTGCGCCATCGTCTTTAGATTGAGTATCCGTCTGCGTTCTCTTGTCAGGTATACGAGCAGCTGTACGATACGCTAGACATTGTCGGAGGACCAGAGGTGCGAGCACAGGCGACAGCCAAGGTATTACAAGAGAACTAAATACAAGAAGTCACATACTGTATTTTTTATAGGCGACAGCCTATATTATTTATGTGTGTTTTTTTGTTTTGTTCTGACAGCCTGTAGAAAAAAAAGCCTCAAAGTTGTTTGTTTGTTTTTTATGACGGATTGTTGTTTGATTTTTTGTCCAATATTTCTCAATGTTAACAAGCAAAGATGGAAACTTTGAATTGATGTTTGATGTCCCAATGCTGTGATTGTTAATGTTTGTTTTTCCCTTTATTTGAGACCTCTTTGACAAATGTGAAGAGATGTTTTTTACTAAAGACATGCTTTTCTACCTGCCCAGGCCACAGTGGCAGCGTTTGCAGCCAGCGAGGGCCACGCCCACCCACGGGTGGTGGAGCTGCCCAAGACAGACGAGGGGCTGGGTTTCAATATCATGGGGGGCAAAGAGCAGAACTCCCCCATCTACATCTCCAGAGTGATACCCGCGGGGGTGGCCGATCGTCAGGGGGGGCTGAAGAGAGGAGACCAGCTGCTGTCTGTCAATGGCGTGGTAGGAAGCAGATCAAATGTATCAATGCAGGAAGTTGTGTCAGTGAAGGTAATATGCTCGTGTCAAGCTTAGCCTTCACTACAAATGAGCTCTGTAGAATCTTAGCACTAGCTAACAAGAGTGTGTTTGTGGCTGTGCAGACTGTGGAGGGGGAGCACCACGAGAAGGCCGTAGAGCTGCTGAAGGCCGCCCAGGGCTCCGTCAAGCTGGTGGTGCGCTACACCCCAAAGGTCCTGGAGGAAATGGAAGCTCGCTTTGAAAAGATGAGGACTGCCCGCAGACGACAGCAACATACGAGCTACACGTGAGACCGCTCGCACCGCTAACAATATGCTGAGGATGGGCATGTCTGATGGATTGTCCATGTATTGTGTCATGTAACATATGAGGCTCTGTAATTTCGGTCTCAACTAGTTTACAGTTGAAAGAACAACTTCAGCATTATTTTGTTCAATTTGAAAGTGGCCATAGAATATCTGCTCAGCAGTGAATGAAGGTGACGTGCATTGCAGAAACGTCATTCCTTTAAGTGGCAGTAATGTGCATTACAAAGTGTGTTAATATTTATTCATCTGCTGAATTTGTTGTGACAGTGCTCCACTTGGCGCCACACCAAATGGCAAAAATGAAAAATAAAATAAAAATAAATACATCTGTACCTTGACTTAAGTGTCCCAATCAGAGGTGGCAAATCCAAGTCCAGAAAGTAAAAATCCTGCCACAGTTTGGCTTTAGCCCCAGGTGATAGCTAGCTAGCTCCCATGGTGCTCGTGTACCTGCTCGGGAGCTAGCTAGCTAGCATTAATAGCTAAAGCAAAACTGTGGCAGGATTTGTACTTTCTGGACCTGGATTTGCCACCTCTGGCCCCAACTGATGTGTTTTGGGAGATACAAGCCATTACTTGGTCGATTCATTTTATATTTTATTTTTTTGCTATTTGTTGTCAGCCACAATTTCAGTGTACAGGTGCTGTAGTTGTTCAGGTACCATATGTTGCTGCTTGAGTGACATGACAAAAAATAGCGCTGGACACGTAGCACTTTCATAGGTTTATTTAACAGGCAAACACATACAAAATGAAAGCACTCACAAGGGGCCTGGAGGCGGGGTCTCACTAACTTGATAAAACCGGATAATTTTTTTGCATTATATTTCTTTTGTTTAGTTTTTTCCAGTTACATTTTACAACACAGTGCTATTTTTCTTCATTTTAAACACATAATAAAAAAAACCAATTATGATGGTTTTGGGGGACTGGATCGGAATAATGGCATTTCAGTTCATTTTAGTGAAGAAAATTTAATTGATATTTGAGTAAAATGATTATGAGCTTAACTCTTTGACTGCCAGACGTTTTCAGAAAAGGGATGCCGCCAGTGCCAGCCGATTTAAGCATTTTGACTGATTTTCAAGGTCCACAGAAAATGTTCTGTTTGGACTATGGAAACACACGTACTACCAAATGAAAGATTGGACTTTCATCTTTCATCAGAAAAAAAGAGTTTGTTTCTACCTTATTCCGTTCTTTAGTAATCAACAATAGAAAATGGTTAGTTTGACCCAATTTCGCCTGTGTTGGACCAAAATACGGAGAAATCAAGCTTTTAGTGAAACGATATTATTTCATGCATTCTAGTGAATTTGACACTTCTTTTTGTCCATGAATGATGCCACAAACACCTAAATAGTGCTTTACTTCTATAAAACACTACCACCAAGAATGAAAAAGTGTTTTTTGATAGCAAAATACGTTTATTTACATTCAACAGTGTAACAATTTGACAACAATTTGGCAAACTATTTACAAATGTGTGCAACTGTGGTGCTATTTACAAATATGTGGATGTTTCAACGACAGTTTTTCTTTTTGTAACACTCTCCTGCGTGCAAGGAGACGCAACAGCATTTGCACAAGATTGCCTCTTCGCGTGCGCCACTTTCTTGCCGGCCGTTTTTTTCCGGGGAATAGCAAGTATATACTGCAGTGTGTCATCAAGTCTAATATCAGGATCATGCTACGGTTACGTTACGGTGGTGTTACGTCTCGCTTCCCCGTGTCCTTCAGTTGCTATACCGGGTTGGTAGGAGATGTTCTGATCCATTTTATCCACTCCATTCATGGTGGCATCGTAGTCCAGAAACAGTGTCTTCTCCGTGATCAGACTGTACCCGCTCCTCCGATGAATATGCATTGGACTCGGGGTACTCTTCATTGTCCGATCGAATGTCCGCTTGTGCAGCTCCGCGTTTTCCGGCCTTAGCAGCGCTAGCCGCGCTAGCCGCGCTTTGCCGGTGGGGCTTACTACGTGTTCATAACAGTCACGTTGGCGTAGAGCTCGGAGTCATCTTCATCATCATCATCAATCTGCATTGGTCGATGCCAACTCTCCATCGCCCGATCGAATGTCCGATTGTGTAGAAGTACCCGGCCGGCTATTGTGCGCGTTTTCCGGCCTTAGCAGCGCTAGCCGCGCTAGCCGCGCTTAGCCGTGAGGCTTACTACGTGTTCATAACAGTCACGCCAAAGCTTCCAACTTTGGCGTAGAGCTCGTTGTCATCATCATCGTTGACATCAATGCGCTTTTTAGTATTGATTGATGCTTTCCGTCTTTGAAAAAAATGCTCAAGCTGAGCTGCTTGTAACCGGTTGCTTGGTCAAGCCATTGTGGCTTGGATCAGCCATTGTCTCCTCAACACTCTAGCTCCGCCTCACGTCTTCTACTGACGCCCACGGTGGGCGGCCCATCCAACCTTGTGCAAAGAGAGTCATCGCTGCCCTCTAGGGGCCAAAACGAGTCTTTGACTAATCAGATCAGCCTGATACTTTCAGCACAGCTGCCCAAGGCTTTCCTGCACCCGTTTTTGAAAAAAAAAAAAAAAAAACATAGGGGACGTCTTTTAACGTCCTCGGCGCCCTTCCCTAGGTTTATGCTAAACGTTTTATAACGTTTATGGCAGTCAAAGAGTTAAACTCAAAAGTCAAGGTAGTACTCACATTCATATTATTCCGTGGTTAAGTTAATGACAGTGAGTGAGACACAAATAAAATTTCTTTTTTGCAGTACTTAAAAAAATACTTCAAAGCTATTAAGTTCTACTTATAGAATATGGTTGCTAAGCAACGCTATAACCCAAATCGGTGTTTAAATCTCTCCAACTAGCACACTGTACAGCTTTGCGCCATGACTCCTTATTCCGTCTCTCTCCTTGCAGTTCTCTGGAGTCCAGAGGCTGATCCAACGTCTTCATCCACGTCATCACCCATCTTACCTGACTCTTGTGTCCCACTTGGAGGCATGACTATAGACAACGAGTATTAAACCAAAGTAGCCTACGAACGCCTGCTACCTGAAATGAAGCTAAACTGCAGTTTGGCTTTATCCTTTCCTCTTTTTCCCTATTTGGTAGAAAAATACAGTGATAGCTTGTAGCGTCAAAATCTGGTGTAAAATCTTCTCCATTGTCCAAACAATTTAAATGTAATGTACAAGGTATGTGGCTTGACTAGATCTTGGTGTTTAGATTTACAATTTGTGCATACAATACAGTATGTGGTCCACTGTGCTCTTAAAAAGTGTGACTTTTGAGTAAGTGTGTGTAAAAAGACACTTTAGCCTTCAAGACCGTTTCTGTGACAGATGTCCCAATAGAGGGTTGACCATTAGGCATTAGGAAGAACTACCGTCAGTGGCTGCTACATAATGTGACATTAGGTTGTAGATGTTACAGTATTTATGTGTTTACTTCCCTGGTTTGCTCATGAAATAAATGGTGTCAGTAAAAAAAAAAAATCCAACTGTCTTCTTTTTTTTTTTCAAATACGATGGAAAAACTGTTCTGCAACTTTTTTTTATTATTATTTTAAGTTTTTAATTCAGTTCAGTGGAAAGTCACAAATTAATAGGATCAATGTAGGAACGAACATCTTGCTGAAGACATTATTTTCGCTTCCAAAATGGTTGGACTATTTCAAATTCATGTGTCCATGGTGGTCCTTGTTAAATTCTTGAAGTGACCTCCACTCTCCTGACCAAAGACCTGTTCACCTCGGATAGGGAACGACAACCTGCTCACACAAAAACAAATGATTACTTATCTTGATTTTTTGCTGCATGTATGTGTGTGCGTGTGTTGTTACCTGCCAAGGCCATAGCTAGTTTCAGCTCATCTTTAAGAAGTTGCAGAACTGCAATAACACCTTGTTCCCCCTGAACATGAGAGACAATGTATACTTCTATTCTATTATATATATATAGTTTTCTTTATTTCAACAATCGTCACACAATTTGCAGACGATCCGGGATTGGTTAAGTCATGAAGATTTTTAAACATAAAAGAGAACATGCTAAATCCACACAAGAGGGCTGAAGCCAAGATTCAAACACAGGACCGCTAGACATGCTACCCATTTTGTTATCATAGAAACATAACCTAGTTCCCTGAAATAAACATTGTAAAGGTTTATTTGCTAAATTCCTGTCAATGTTGAAACTCTTATTTTCTAACTTCCTCTTTGGGTGGAGGTTTATTTTGAAGGAATGCGGAAAAGCTGAATGACGTATGAGACGGCAGCTTGATGATCGCGAGAACGAGATATTTGAAGAGTTAAAAACTGTTTCGCGCACGACAAAGCCAACATTTTAAGATACTTAGCCCGGTTGGAAGTGGCAACTAGGTAAATAATTTAGCTTATCTTTAAATAGATTTATGTTTGTGTTTACCTTTTGAGTTTAATTAGCCTGACTTTATCTGTAGACTATAGAAGAAATGTGAACAATGTCTGATTGACGGTGTCATCTTCGTTTTAATTTCCAGCTCTTACGGTGTAAGAGGTTTGTGAATGAGAAAAAGAAAAGGAGAATGAAAAGGAAACTTCAGACCACCAATAAAGCTTCATTATTTTAACTGACGCTACAAACATAGTACTTATTCAAATATTAGGCACTGCACACAACTATACATTTGGAACCGGTTTAACATAACTATGATGTGTCCAGGTAGATCAACTTCAAATTACAAGTCACAACAAGTACATCGCTTGACTTTCCTCACCTGACAGGAGAGGCCCCACAGCACAGGCCGACCGACGAAGACGGCCTTCGCTCCTAAGGCGAGCGCCTTCAGGATGTCGGTCCCTCGCCTCACTCCGCCGTCCAGGTAGACGTCGCAGCGACCTTTTGCTGCCCCCACAACCTCCTCCAACACGTCAAGCTACACACAAAAGATAAAAGTGTCTGCTTAAGTTATGTCATTGTATAGTGTAAGGATTGGTCTCATTGGTATTGAAGTGGAATATGAATTAAGCAGCAAAATCCACTTGTTTTTTTCCTATCCATCTCGGGGAGGGCGGCCATTTTGTCAGTAAATGTCAACCGCAAATGACATCACAGTTGTTCAAGTCTCAGTCAACGACAAATCACGGCTCACCTGTTTTCTGAGTTTGTGATTGGTCGTTGCCTGAGAAACTGTGATGTCATTTTCAATGGACATCAAGTGGCAAAATGGCCGCCCCCTGGGGTGGATAAAAATGGGTGGATTTGTTTAGACTCGTGGTGGTACATAGAACAAAAATATTGTAAAAAAAAAAAAATTAAAAATGGGGTTGACTTTCCCTTAAAAGTACTGCTCCAAAGATGTTAACATGATAAATGACCCGTGTTTGACCTAACGGCCATAAAAAAATTAATTAAAAAAAATTCTTATAACCATGAACAAAGCACATAACTGAATTTAGAATGTTGCCAGTATGTTATTCATTTATCCATGACACTTCTGTGTATATAATAAATCTGACAAAAATTAGGCTGTAGTCGATTATAAAACTTTATAGTTAAAAAACAAAAATTACAATACAGAACAAACAACACACAAACAAACCGTGGCAGGGACCCCATCCAGCTGTCGAGCCCCGTGGTTGGACACCAAAATACCATCAACGCCATAATTCACGGCCTTGGTAGCATCTTCGCCTGAACCCACACACATAAGTGGTTATGTCACTTTTCACTGGTCAAAAAAACAACAAAACATCAGCCTTTAAACCGGCTATGCTGTGTGTACACGTACCAGTTAGCACTCCTTTCACAATCACAGGCAGGTGTGTGTTTTTCTTGAGCCAGGTGATGTCATCCCAGCAGAGAGTGGGATCGATGGCTTTTGCGACATAAACAGCCAAACCACTGTCACTGCCATAGTCCCCCTCGGAGAAAGCCAAGGAGTCTGTTGAGAAGTTAGACAACCTGGAACATGGACAAACTTAGGCATGAATGAGGGGAAGCATGATGAAGTGCTCATCTGAGGAAGACCCTTTTGGCATTTATTCAATATACTTTATATCTTGCTTAAAGTTCATGTACTCGCTTTTTCTTTGCCCTCACTAGCAGGACAAACCGTTTTCAAAGTCCCACCTCAGATGTGAGGGCAGTTTAAAGCAGTTCCGCATGTCCTCCAGCCTCCTCCCCAAGTAGGGCGTATCCACGGTAACAAAGATGGCCTTGTAGCCTGCCTCCTCTGCTCGGCGCACCAGCGAGAGAGTGAGCTCTCGGTCCTTGTAAATGTAGAGCTGCAACCACAGCACACCGCCCACACCTGGCGAGGTCATCATCGCTGACATCACTTCCTCAATTGTGGAGGTGGCCCATGAGCTCAGCATCATCCCCGTCCTCACCGCTCGGCAAGCTGGGGAGAAATACAATTCTAATTGTTTGCATCAGTGTAAAAGCTCTTGCCACTGTGCCGATGCTTGTTGTCCTCCTAGTGTGATATGAAGATACCATTTGAGACCAACAGCTTGCACAGAGAAGTGTACCCTTCACTGCATAAAGCACAATGATTGTGTGTGCGCGTGTGTACCTCTTGCAGTGGCCGTCTCGCCATCTGGATGAGCCATCCTCTGCATGGCGGTGGCTGCAACGCACAGGGGCATGTTGAGCTTGTGGCCCAACACTGATACACTCAGATCCACAGAGGACACGTCCCTCAATACCCGAGGGATCAGGCGCCACCTACAATCACATGGATCACTGTGTTAATAATCATAATCTTAATAATGATAATAATAATGATAACAATGATGATGATATAATAACAATAGTGATAATACTGACAATGATGATGATAATATAATAATAATGATGATGATGATAATGACAACACACCCACCCCTTCTTGATGATGATAATAATAATAATGATGACGACGACGACGATGATGATGATAATATAATAATAATAATAACAACAACAATAATTATTATTATAATAACATCAACACACCCACCTCTTCCTGATGTGTTTTCATTCATCTTTTAATGTGTGGAAAACAGATGTGTCTCCAGGCTGTATGTTTAACTATTATCACGAGATAACAACCAATGGAAAAGTGATAAAAGGGTGATTACATATATGTATGCTCACATACTGTTTATTCACCGCAGTGCTCTTCCACTGAGTAAGTTTGTTTGATCAGGCACACTGTTGGGCTCCATATCTAACCATTTATTAGTCTCTATAAAACATATTGATTATGTATGTTTGGGAGGAAAAAACAGATATGAATAAAATGAAAGTCCTGTATTTGGCATTTGGTCATCACCCAGGTGTTCCTTTGCCCTTTTACGTACGGTCATGTTTTGCTACGTTCACTGTCGTTTTTTTGGTTTTGCTTAAAAGCCAACTAGTTTTCACATCCAAGTTTAAAAATCTGGCCTGACATCCACAGCTGTTTAAAATATTAGAAACACGTCCTGTGATGTGGTGGACAGCAAACTGCAACTGTACACGTGCAAATCAAAACTGAGCATTACCATCGTGATGTAGTAAAATATAATGCAGAAAAAGTATGTGACAATGCATTTTCCATTATACACATAAACAGTCGAAGTCTGAAACATAATAGTATGTGGTGATTTCAGTATAGATCTGGCTGCAACAAATGACTTTAAGAACTACATGGAAACGGCAGGCCTATGTCCTACGATAAGCCAACCAAGATCACTACTCATAGTGCTACCATCATTGATAATATATATACAAACATACATGGTGAAATAATTAGTGGTAAATTTACGACAGACATAAGCGATCATCTCCCTGTATTTTCAATATATGAAAAACTGTGGAGAAACATTGTGCAAGAAGAAATTCCAATTACTATTAGAGAGCCATAGTGGCCTTCAGAGAAGATCTGAAAAAGACAGATCAGGGATCAAGTACTGTATGATTCAAATAATGCCTACACTGTAACAAATTGACTGTAGAATTTACAAGAAATAACTGTCAAAAAAAAGTTGCCAGCTAATTCTTGTAAAATCGCAGTACACTACTGTATTTTTTTCTCTCACAAGTATTTACTGTATATAAATTACAGTTACTTACTGTATTTACTCTAGTTTACAACCGTTTCTTGTATTCTACGTAATTTACAGGAAGTTACTGGCAACTAAAGAACGAATGCCACACCAGTGAACAATCAATCTAAAGTTACGAAGGCGGAAATCAAGACAGACCGGAAGACGGTTACTAGAGCAATAAGTGCTTTTGAAAAACCTTGCCTCTTCTGCCAAGGTGATCACGTCATGGAACAATGCAAGAAATTGAATACATCTCTTCACAAAGACAAGTTGGAGTTTCTCCGAAAAAAAGGGACTTCAAACACAGTCACATAAGCAAGTTTTGTCAAGAAAGGATAAAATCAAATCAAACCCTAACCATTGCTGTAATACAGAAACTTAAAGATTCACTTAATAAAATATGCTTTGCTATTGTATGATTCATTGATTGTTGCATTGAAGTGTGGGGGTGTGCTTGGAAAACACACACCAAACAAACCAAACATTCTTTTACAGAAGCGAGTCATTAATGGCAATGGATATAGTGATCATACAAGCCCATTATTTATAGAATTAAAATCCTTATAATGAATTGGTGGAATATAACCTCCTCAAAATTATGTCACCAAATTTTAACAAATAACTTGCAAAACAGATTTCAAAAAAGAAAAAGTGAGTGCAAATTAAGAGGAAATTATTAAAGTACAGAACAAAAAAAGAAGATATATTTCAATCCCGGGGGTCAGTCTGTGAAACAATCTTCATTGTAAAATCAAAACATCATCATCCTTAAGAAATGTATAAAAGCATATTTATTAAAAACCAAACAAACATAATGTAGCAATTAATTACGATATTGAATTTGTTTTGTAATTTTGTAAAACTGTAAGGGTATCTTGACCATAGCTGTCATTAATTTTGTGTTAATTAGGGACAGTTTTAGTTCTTTCTGCCTCCTTTCATCTCTCTTTTTAAAGTACGAAATAAATAAATGAGTTAAGGCTGCTTGATTATGGAAAAAATAATCTTGGTAATAATTGAAATCATGATTATTCAAATGATTATTATTTTTGGGTCCAAAACAAGAAAATGTTTAAAATGTTCTTGTTTTGGACCAAAAAATAATTGTTATAATTGGATTTGAATATTTTTAAATGTCTAAACATTTAAAAAATATTCTGACAAATACAATTATTTGAAACACTAATTATGTAAGTTCCTTTTGGACCAAACAAGATTTATCAAATTAGTCATTTTAAAATAAAAGAGGTGCAAAATGAGTATTAATAATCTTTTATTTTTGTTTACGATTGTGCCGAATTTGTGATTGTGGAGTGTTATATTGAAATTGTAATTTGAATTGGAATTTCAATTAACTGCACGGCCCTAAAATGAATAAATAAAAATGAAAAATGAAGGCAAACATTCCTCATTACTACCGGAGATCATCTATTGGCATTACAATAAAGTTTTAGATGAATTAAAATTCCAATTGCCCATAGATATAAATATGAGTCTGAGAAATTTAGTAAAATGAATATGGAAATGACTTTTCATGAATGGCATCAAAATAGTGTGTGCGGCATACCTCTTGAAGGCCGCCACATTGTCAGCCAGTGTGACCTGCTCCTCTGCTCCAGAACTGTAATAGTCATAGACGGCTTTCGGAAGAACCTTCCTGGCTTCCACCTCAAAGTCGGACACACACACACACTTCCCTGACATCGCTGCTTGTGCTCAGTTCAATTGTGCTCACTGAGGTAGAGCGAGAGAACGAGACTAAACCGCGGTCGACACAACCGATGTAATCATTAACTTACTGGAGGCCTCATCGGCCCACACGCTCATCTCCTCAATCAATCCATGATGAGAACAAGGGGAGGAGGGATTATTTTATATAATAAGATAAACACTTTGTTATGACTTGCTGAATGTTATGTTATTGACTGATTTCTCCAAATACTTATTGAGTGTGGCAAACTTTACAGTAACGTTGTTTGGAACTGGTCTAAGTAGGCTGTCACCTTTGGACTGTTGTGTTTAAAGAGGTTGCAGTCACTGTATGTACACTATGGGCCCTATTCTCATTCTCAGTGCAAAACGCTTTCTTCTCAGTTTCTTTCTTTTGGTTTATTTCCTAGACTAGTGCTGGTAGATGAGGGCGTTTGCACAGAAGTGGGAGGGAATACAGCCGACTTCCAGCCCAGGTAAGCAGCTCCCAGCACAGCTTCTAAATGATGTAAAGTTGGCCACTGTGGATGGATACTTGGAGACTGCCTTCCACCCTTGATCGTGCGTCCGGGTGTGACAGCCACTGGCCCCCGGCCCCGCCACCACTCATAGTTGTGCTGCTTTGTCAGGAGGGTGCTATTTAACTCATTCACTCCCAGCCATTTTCACTGAAGCAACCCCCTTCGCTCCCGGCTCTTTTACTGAATTTTGTCTGATTTTGCAAGACCCACAGAATATTCTGTTCTATTGCTATAAAAACATGCAACCTACCAAAAGAAAGTTTAAAGTCTCTTCTTTCATCAGGAAAAAAGTAAATTTCTATCTGTTTCCATATTACAGCAATTAGCATTAGAATATAGCTAAGTTTCGTCATTATTCACAAACCTGTTGAAAACACTGGGAAAAGAGGTTGTTGCAACATGGCCCTGGTTGATCTCTTATACTCTGCTGCCACCCGCTGGCCGTTTTTTGTAATAACAACAACCTCTTCATGTCAGAAGCTGTATCAAATCATTCTGTGTGATCTAGAATTAAAAAAAACATGAACAAAATTTATAAATAGGTTTTGGGGAGTGCAGGACAAAGTAATAAAAACATATGTTTGAATGAGTTAGTGTTAATAATTCATTCAATGAATCGATTTCTACAATGATTCAGAGGGATTGTCCCACACAGTTGTTATATTTATGAATGAAATACGATGACATACACCACACATGTCTGCCTGCATCTCAATCAAACCCACCAAACCGTCGTCCTTACAACCTACGCCACAATTTAGACCTGCTTTTAGCTAGTCTAAAATCCAGTGTACTTTTGGTCTCAAAATTGCCGCCTGCGGCACAAATGTGACACATCCAAAACAAAAGTCAGACTATTCTTAATAAGTAGAACGGTTGCAAGGATGATTTACTAACACAATGTGGTCACAGAGCCTAATCAATTGGTCTCAGGGTAGCAGATTACTTATTTTCTTTCTTATTTTAACTTTAAGTTACTGTGCTCGTGAAGGCTTTAACTTGTTGGCTTCTGATTGTAAAACGTGCCATCTGTAGCAATGACAGTTGAGAGCTCTCCTTTCTATATCCTCCATGTAAAAGTTGGGAGCATAGTGAGAAGACATTTATGTATCCTCTATTTACTGTATGTGGAACAAGTAGCCGCACACATGCTAGTACTGTAGATAGGACACACAAAAAGGCAGTAATATTACTGATATACACACAGTTCGACAGACTCACAAGCACACTCACACATACATAAAGACACATTAAAATACGCAACATGTAATGTACACGCACACGACATCATCTCACGGAGCGACGGCTGAGTACATTTCATGCTACATAACGAGACGTGCAGCACTCTAACCCTTCCCCCTTCTTTCACTGACACTAAATCTGTCTAATCCTTGTTGTTATGGTCTGCTCAGCTTTTTAAACCCTTATAACCCCAAACGAGAGATTTACGGGGCGCCTATGTTTCCATTTGGTCCATGTGTGGTTGCACAAATGTTGCGACACAATGTCATGAGCACAAATTCAGTTTTGTTTGCAGGTTGTGCTAGTAGCTTCAATTGTAACTGTATATACAACAAGAATAAACGGTCTAGAGGAAGCACACAATATAAAAACAGTGGTAATCTGATCTGTTGACTGATCTCTGCCTTCTTAATACAGGAAAAACACACACACACACACACACACACACACACACACACACACACACACACACACACACACACACACACACACACACACACACACACACACACACACACACACACATACTTGTACTTATATAATTGTGAGGACATCCATAGACATTCATCCTTCACCTAACCCCAACCATCAAAAATGATTGCCTACCCGCATTCCTTACCCTAACCTCAACCATAACCCAATTCAAACCTAAACTCTAAAACCAAGTCTTGACCCTCGAAAAGAGGTCTTGAGTTGTGAGGACCGGCCAAAATGTCCTCACTTCACAAAAATGTCCTCAATCTGTTGGTTAAAGACGTATTTTAGTCCTCACAACGTAGTATGTACACCCCCCCCTCCCCCCCCACACACACAAACATTGTTCATTGCATCTGTTTTGCTCCACGATATAAATAGGAATTTTGTTCTCTTTGAGCCATAAAGGCCAACACAAAAACTTGTGTGGTTATAAGTGTTAAAAAGACAACCATTTATTTTCCTATCTAGACAATCATGATCTTTTTTTACATTTTGATTTAGTTTGATTTTTAGTCAGAGAATTATAGAAAATACAGACAGGATGAGTAACTAATGCTTGGCAAACAAATCCAACTATATGAGAGCAGAGCACCACGATTGTTTGTCTGCTTGCCATCACCTTCTTAAAATATTTTCACTAAACTGCTTTTTCAACTTTTTACAAATCACTGTTCCCCCTTTGTAGTTCAAGTCAGCTAAAATTAGCTTCACCTCACCTCTGTGACCTTAATGAGACAAAAAAGATGTGGTTGAGGTATAGCCTCGCTTTAATTTAAGGGATTTCAGAAAAATACAATATAAAAATTACAAGTATTTTACAGTATGTATAATTTTTAATAGCTTGACTCACGGGGTTAATTGTCTAGTTGTAGTGGATCTCCGTGTTATTTCAAGACAAATGAAGCAGATACAATTCTGGACAAATTCAATATATGTGTAATGCAATCGTGTATCGTTCCATACCTGCATGTCTATGCATCACTTAAAAAGCAATCACATTTGAAGATGAAACGGCATTTTTATTTGCTTTATATTAAATTTGAACCCCCCCAAAAAATTAATGCAGTATTTGTTTTCCTAATGAAAGTCCTTCTTTGCACACACCCTGATATTGCCCTGTTGTTTTTTGTTGTTGTTTTAATTGGAAAATATATTAAATCAATGCGTTAATTAATTTTCCATGCTTTATGTTTGGGTGTTTTTTTACAGCCTAGCCTGTCCCGCTATTTCTCGGATTATTTATTTATTTATTTATCTATCTATCAATCTACAGTTAATGACTTGTTTGAAATGCTATCTATTCTGGGTGTAATTCTATTATTGACCCCCAGATGGTAGCACACAACTTACTCTGAGATGTAAGAAGAAGAAGAAGAAGGTTAATTTTTATAATGTAGATATACAATCACAGACTTGCCTTACAAGTCTGAGGTTTGGGATTTAAATCTCAGCAGTCTATTCCATCTTTTTTTTTTTTTTACCACAATCCAAACATTTAAATTGATGGTAAATCGTCTGTCGGTGTGAATGTGTCTATATGTGCCTGCTGTTGTTTGTGTCCAGGGTGTAGCAGGCCTCTTGCCAAAGCCAGCTGGGAGAGTGTCCCACTCACTCGTGCCCTGCTTTCAGGATGGAGGACTGTGGATGTGATTTTGGGATTCAGTGTCCCAGTTCTTGCCATGGTTCCTCTTCCTGTTGCGTTCTGCCATCACCACGGCCGCCACCACCGTGACCAGCACGGTGATAGTGATGACGAGTACGGTGGCGGTCTCTGCGATACACAGCTGGCTGTCTACCCAAGCCAGAGAAGCCCCGGCCAGCTGCGGCGGCAGGTGACAGGTCACGTTGCGGTAGTCATCGATGTGGAGATGGCGGACGTAGAGGATCTTGCTGAAGACGCGGTGCAGCTCACAGTCGCAGCTCCAAGGGTTGCCTGGTGACAAGATGGCAAACTCATGAATTTGTGGGGGATCAACTCCATAGCAAATAGCTCATATCCGCAAGTAATTGATGTCCCACCCCTTTGCCGCTGCCTCAAAAGGTTTATAATTAGTGGTGCACATTAGAGGTGCGCAAGTGGGCATCAGCACTAAGAAGTGTGTCAGGTGATTAATTTTTTTAATCGTAATTAATCGCATGACTTCAATAGTTTTATATCTGTTCTAAATGTACAGTAAAATATATTTTTTCTAAGTTTCCATTCTCTTGTTTACTTAAAAGTACAAAAAATGTTAAATAGAAATATGGCTGCATCTTTTAGTCATTGTTACAGCAATTTCATTATAATTCATAAAATTGAAATAAATTTGAAAAAGATGTACTGTACTGTAAAAAAACGAGTGTGATATTGATTTGTGTTAACGTCATTTTTCTGCCACTAGATGGCATAATTGCAAAGTAAGGGGCGGTCATTAATCACGTGTTTAAAAAAATGACAGGCATAAAAGGAACTTTAAATTAACTCAAAATTAACATACTAATTTTGACACCCCTACTAAAAATATAAACGTGTGCACCAGAGCAGGATTTTTGACTGAAGGTACTGAATGGAATCACTTTGTCCAAGCTTATTCTTGATTTTTAAAGTGTTCTTTAGACTCCTAAATCTTTACCCAGCTACAGTTGGCATTGGATGGTACAATTCATTTATTCTCTTTCTTTATATAGTCTTTTTTTTTTAAAGAAGAAGTAGAAGTCACTAAATATCGACAATACAGTGGTACCTCGGAGTTTGAACATAATTCGTTCCTGCGAAGTGTTCAAAGTCCGAATTGTTCAACCTCTGTAACATTTTTTTCCCATAGGAAATAATGTAAATGCAATTATTCCGTTCCCAAGCTCCAAAAACAGAAAATTCTCATTTTAACTCTTTGACTGCCAGACGTTTTCAGAAAAGGGATGCTGTCAGTGCCAGCCAATTTAAGCATTTTGACTGATGTTTCAAGGTCCACAGAAAATGTTCTGTTTGGACTATGGAAACACACATACTACCAAATGAAAGATTGAACTTTCATCTTTCATTAGAAAAATAAGTTTGTTTCTACCTTATTCCGTTCTTTAGTAATCAACAATAGAAAATGGTTAGTTTCACCCGATTTCGCTTGTTTTGGACCCAAATACGGAGAAATCAAGCTTTTAGTGAAACGATATTATTTCATGCACTCTAGTGAATTTTACACTTCTTTTTGTTCATGAATGATGCCACAAACACCTAAATAGTGCTTTACTTCTATAAAACACTACCACCAAGAATGAAAAAGTGTTTTTTTGATAGCAAAATACGTTTATTTACATTCAACAGTGTAACAATTTGACAACAATTTGGCAAACTATTTACAAATGTGTGCAACTGTGGTGCTATTTACAATTATGTGGATGTTTCAACGACAGTTTTTCTTTTTGTGTAACACTCCCCTGCGTGCAAGGAGACGCAACATGATTTGCACAACAGATTCGTTTCACTGCGATTGCCTCTTCGCGTGCAGAAGCTACACTTTCTTGCAGGCCGTTTTTTCCGGGGAATAGCAAGTATATACTGCAGTGTGTGTTGCCATAAAGTCTAATATCAGGATCATGTTACGGTTACGTTACGGTGGTGTTACGTCTGGCTTCCTCATGTCCTTCAGTTGCTATACCGGGTGGTAAGAGATGTTCTGATCCATCTTATCCACTCCATTCATGGTGGCATCGTAGTCCAGAACCAGAGTCTTCTCCGTGATCAGACTGTACCCGCTCCTCCGATGAATATGCATTGGACTCGGGGACTTCATTGTCCGATCGAATGTCCGCTTGTGCAGCTCCGGCGTTAGCAGCACTAGCTGGTGAGGCTTTATGACGTGAGAATAAAGGCCGCGTCCAACTGTGGCGTCAACCTCGGGATTCACCATCATCATCATCATCATCAATGTGCATTGGTCGATGCTTTTCGACAACTCTCCATCGCCCGATCGAATCTCCGCTTGTGCAGAAGTACCCGGTCGGTTGTGCTGCGCGTTTTCCGGCGTTAGCAGCGCTAGCCGGTGAGGCTTACTACGTGATCATAACGATCGCGTCAAGGCTTCCAACTTTGGCGTCAAGCTCGGAGTCATCATCATCATCGTCGACATCAATGCGCTTTTTAGTATTGATCGATGCTTTCCGTCTTTGAAAAAAATGCTCAAGCGCGAGCTGCTTGCAACCGGTCGCCATTGTTGCTTCATCAGCCATTGTTGCATCATCAGCCATTGTCTCCTCAACACTCTAGCTCCGCCTCACGTCTTCTACTGACGCCCACGGTGGGCGGCCCACCCAACCTTGTGCAAAGAGAGTCATCGCTGCCATCTAGGGGCCAAAACGAGTCATTAAACTAACTAGATCTGCTTGATACTTGATACACAGCTGCCCAAGGCTTTCCTCCACCCGTTTCCCAAAAAAACCCAAAAAAAACATAGTGAACGTCTTTTAACGTCCTCGGCGCCCCTCCGTAGGTTTTTACTAAACGTTTTATAACCTTTATGGCGGTCAAAGAGTTAATTTCTATTTATGTTTTTATTTTTTATTTTTTTATAGTACAGTACAGTTATTATTTAAACAATACAAAATACCTTACCTGTTGTGGTGTGATGGCATCAGTGGATGATAAATGCTATGTTAATGCTAGCTTTAGTTCAGTGCTGAGTTTGTTTATTTTACATTGGGCATATTGTTAGACTACTAAGCGGTCCTTGCATGTGTTGTTTAACGTCAGGCATGTTGTTGAACAGCTAAGGGGGGTCTTCGTGCCAGTATTTACAGAAGTAGTCACGGTAGTTACAATGGCGCGATAATCTCCTTCCTAATTCCACTGTGGTTCGTAGCACTGAATGTTTTTCTTTGCTACCGCTGGCACTGTTGTCTTTTTTTTGTGCCCATGGTGAAGAAAATTCCTGTGGAAAAATCAAAATGCACTCACGAGTATGGAGCACCTCCGGGAGTATTCACGATCTGACTGGAAATGAGCAGTGCAACGTCTCAACTACCACAACGTGAGCATTCCGCATTGCTCGGCTTCACTCGTCTACCCATTTTCAAGGTATATTCGGCTTAGCTTGCTTTGCTTGGGTGTTCGAACTCCGAAAATGAGTTCAAACTCCGAGGCATTTTTTACTCCGATTTTTGGGTTGAAGTTCGAATTGTACGAGTTCCGAGACGTTCAAACTCCGAGGTTCCACTTTATTTCTAAATTGGCAACAATGAAGCTCTCCAGCTCTTGTTGGCTTGCTCTGCCCACACACACACACACACACACACACACACACACACACACACACACACACACACACACACACACACACACACACACACACACACACACACACACACACACACACACACACACACACACACACACACACACATGAAAATACATATTTGACAATGTATTTTGTCTTCATAAAGGCTGCAAGGACAGCCACAGATTGAGCTCAAGCGGGCTCTAGTTTGCTGTAATTCTGAGTTCATTCATGAGGTCGGTGGGTCAGAAATCAAATGAGCACCTAACATCAATATCTGGTGCTCATTTGAGAACCACACCAAAATTGTTATGTGTAAACAACAACCCCTGTTCATAATTGTCTTAAGACACCACAAGATGGCGGCAAATATCTGTACTTCTATTTAATTACATGAACAGTTGTCTATTTTTACAACGTTTGTTAATTCACACGTTTTGATAGCTTTTGTTAATTTGCCCACTATTTGACTGCTGTTCCTAAATTATTGACCACCATCTTCATAGTCGACTCTATTAAGTCCCTTTCTCTTTCTCAACTCACCAAAAGTGTTACAACAATAATGAACAATGATGATGATGATAACACATCCATCGATTAACTGAGGTAGAATGTCGTTACTCGTTAATATTAGGATAAAATGGCTAATACATCAAGTGAATTCATCATGGAAATTGTTTTCCCCTATAAATAACATGAGATGAGTGAAAGCAGCAACCTGCAAGCTGGATGTGTGTCGCTGTTGTGTGCAGATTGACGAAGGTTTTGAATTTCAAGTGCTGCAGGTTGTTTCCCCCCAGAGCGAGAACTGCCAGGCTATAGAGAGGAGCCAGAGCCTTCGTGTCGATCTCGGAAATCTTGTTGTGACTCAGCTGGAGCACCTACACAGGCAGACGGACGGACGGACGGACGGATGGACAGACAGATGGGTCAGACTTATGTAACAGGGATTTCCCTAAAGAATCATCCGGTGGACTTTCACTGTTACCTCCAGTCCAGGCAGCATATCAAGGCTCCCTTGGAGGACTACCGACAGTCTGTTGTTGTGCAAGTAGAGCTGCCGGAGTCTTGAGAGGCCCCTGAACACACCAGGGCCCACTGACACTAGATGGTTATGACTGAGGTCCAGTTTCTCAGTGTTGTCCAGATACTCAAAGCTGATGGAGGAACAGATGCCGTAGAGTAAGAGGTGAGTTAGTTTATTGCAGCAGACTTTGAGCAAGAGGTGGACTGGGCCCTTCACTCTCTCACAACGTAATCTGGTCCTAAATCCCAAATTCTTACAAATCAGATAATCAGCATGTTTTTGTATGTTTACTGCACTCACAGAAATATTCCAAGCATAACTTAAGATTTATGTAATTTTTTAGACGACAAATTTCCATTTACTTAATATATATATATATATATATATATATATATATATATATATATATATATAATTTTAACACAAACCTAACAAATAAACCTTATATGATACATATTCATTGTTTCTAATAAAGCCTATTTGTTTGAAATGCATAATTCTCAAAAGGTTTATGTATTTAGTATTAATAAAGTATAATTACTCTAATAATAAGGAAAATATTTATTTAAAAGGCATACATTATGTTTTATGTTTTTGGGATGAAACTAAATGCAGATATGTCATGTCTCAGTGAGGTATTTTGAAAGTCTAACTCTCCTCTCGTTTCAGGTCACTTGCCTTTCCTCATGTGGCGTCTGTGTCTGCCCCATTCCTTGATTGTGTCCACCTGTTCCCAATCACCCTCATGTGTTAAATAGTCTGCGTCTCCCTTGTCTTGTTGCCAAAGTGTCACGTCCTGTGCATGGAAGCGGTCCCACAGTTAAAATCCAAAGACCTTGCCTTGCCTTGCCTTGTCTTGCCTTGTCTTGTCTTGTCTTGTCTAGTCTAGTCTTGCTCTCGTGCTTTTTTTGTATCCTGTTTTTCCCTCCTGTTTGGAGTGCCCTTTGTTACCCTTTTTGAGTGCCTTGGTTCTTCCTCCAGTTAGGAGCGTTTTTTTGTTCAGCAGTTTTTCCCCTCAGTCAAGAGGTGATTTGTGTTGAATAAACTGCAGCCATTGAGGCTAACCAAATCACTGTGCCTGAGTCCTCCCTGCCTCACCTTGACAAGACTTCCCAAAAATGTAAAAAATAAATAAAAAGTAGTACTTTATTAATACTAAATACATAAACCTTAGGATTATGCATTTCAAATAAAAAGGCTTCATTGGACTAATGAATATGTATCATAGAATGTTTATTTGTTAGGTTTATGTTAAAATTATCCCCCCAAAAAACTAAAAACTAAAGGGAAATTTGTCATGCAAAAAAAAGAATCGCGATTCTTATTTAGTACGATTTAGAATCGATTTTAAATGTCCCAAAATCTATTCTATTTTAATTATTTTATACTGTCTTGTCTTTGTCTGTGTGTGCCTTTATTTGGAGCGCTGTTCATGTTGTACCTGGTTTGGCCACTGAGGGGCAGTGTGGTTCCACGCGGTCTAATACACTGTTAAGTTGTAGCCACATTAGAGAGTAGAAGGAAAAAGTCACGATCAAGTTATTCCAATAAATGTTTTTTCAGCGTGGAGCCGTTCTTTTGAATGATAAAAGTGCCGCGTGTAGCGCGCTAATTAGCATTAGCGAGTCAGACTGGAGTAGATCATTACAATTCCTTGCACATCTATAGATTGATGCAAAAATCATTGTCAATCAAATCATTATGAATAAAAAAAATCGTTCTTAATCGAATCGCAGACCCAAAAATCTGAATCGAATTGTGAGACATTCAAAGATTCCCACCCCTAATATACATATATACATATATATATATATATAAAGTTTCATTAAAAATGTAGAGCTCATCATTGAACCAGGATCCAGCCTGCTGACTAAGAAAGAGATGTAATGGTGGTCTAAAACTTGCCATAGTGCTGCAATTGCAGTTTCATCCTGAAAATAGGAAGATTTAATGGAGCAGCACCTGAACGCAGACAGATGATGTAAGTTGTTGTGCTCCAGTCGCAGCTCCCTGAGAGCAGACAGGCTAACAGAGAAGTCAGCAGGGAGACTTGTCAGCTGGTTTCCACTGAGATCCAACTTCTCCAGATACGGCAGTGAAAAGAAAGCCTGGATATACGTAAAAAAGAATAACAAGAAAAGAAAATTATTCACTGCTGCCCCAAACCTGTGTATTCTCCTTCCTCTGTATTCCGACCTGTGGTTGAAGGGCCTGTATGTGGCTGTTGGCCAGCACCAGCACTCGTAAGGACCACAGCCCAGTGAAGGCTCGGTTACAAATTTCACTCAGATTGTTTCCTCCCAGTTCCAGCAGCCAGGTACCGTGTGGGAAGCCCCTGGGAACGTGTTGGAGGCCACGCTCACGGCAGTCCACCAAGTCAGTGTCCTGGTAACAAAGGCAATGGCGGGGACACAACCGTGAGCACGCCACCCAGGGGAAGAAGAAGAAGGGAGCTGAGCCAACGAGTAAAAAAAGGCTGGTGGTGAGGAGACGCATGCTTCCTTAGGGACAGGAGCAACTCTTGGATGAGTAGAGAAGCGGTGGTTACATTCTGCACGGTCAACTGTCAAAGTCAGCACTGGCACCTAAAATAAACAAATGGCCCTCTTATTAGTCATTATTGGCTTTGTAATTAATTGTAGCTAATCTCATTGTAATCAAATACGCGCGGTTTACATAGTGGAAGTGTTATGACTCGGTGGAGACTGCACTGTAAAAAACAACTTCTCG
This sequence comes from Leptonotus elevatus, assembly GCF_054856555.1. NCBI lineage: Eukaryota > Metazoa > Chordata > Actinopteri > Syngnathiformes > Syngnathidae > Leptonotus > Leptonotus elevatus. Next base: position 53,248,751 of record NC_141239.1, on the reverse strand, counting down.
CAAGTATATCGCACTCACCAGAATTAAGTAACATTTACATGCAACAATGCAACTAAAGATTAAATGTAGGAAAATATTAAGTAACTATCTGACTAAATGTAATTATAAAGTTTCTTACGGTAATGTAATATTTAGTTATTGTAATTAGGTCATTGCCATTGCCTATTTAGTAAATCTTTATAACATGAAATGATTACCAATATGAAACAAATAGTAATTGTATTAACTTTACTTAATTACACTGAACTCTTAATTCAATAGATCTTAGTACTTGGACTAAATTTGTTGAAATAAATACAAACAACCATAGACACTCACACCTAGAGACAATTCAGTCACTTCAATTAACCTATCATGCATATTTTTCAGATTGTGGGAGGAAACCGACGAAGGTACGGTGAGAACATGCAAACTCCACCCAGGAAGGCCGAAGCCCGGACTCGATCTCACGTCCTCTGCAATGGGAGGCGGACGTGCTAACCACGCACTCACCATGCCTCTATTAAACCAATGACAGATAATGTTAAAGAAAGCCCTTTTGTTTAGTTCTGGAAAGCAAAACAGTCACTTTCCAAAAGAGACTCAAATTGCAAAATAAAATACAAACAACTTACCCTGAATTTAGGATTCATTTATAATAAATTATTCAAATTGCAGAAATGAATGACAACTTCAAGTTTCAGTCTTTGTTGAAAACAAATTGAAATGAAAAATTATAGCTACAGGTTAAAAGTTAAGCAAGACACTATATAAGTTGAAAACTGAATAATACAAAGTTTTATCTTTCCTGGATGGCATTAAGCAGGAAAAATTATTTAATAGTTAAATGAATGAAAAGCACACTCATATATTGCGTTAGTGTAATTAGTGTACAACGTGCATTATAATGTACGTTAAGCATTTAAACATGTCAAATTATAGAAATTTCTCTCTCTCTCTTCCTAGTACGGTTTACTCATTTTTAGCACTTCTAAAATTAAACACAAAAAGTGAGTAAATCTTAATTATTAATTTAATTTAAAATGTATTTCAACATTTGCTGTAAACACATGATAGAGAAAATAAATAAGTGGCACATTGAAGTATACCTAATGTTTTTAATTATTTTTGAATAACTGAAAAAACATTAGTAAATATAATTACGAAGGGCACAAAGTAATTTTTATCAGTGTGCTCGTGCGCCTGTCCACAAAAATAGAGCCCGATGTGTTTAACCCCTAGGCGGTATATTGTGACCCGTTTTGGGCTTTTTGATGTTTCTGACCAAGTCATTTCAAAACGGGTAAAAAAAAAAGAAGTAAAGTTTGTTAATTAAATAGACATAGAGTTGAACTTCAACAAAAGCTCTTAAAATACCTCTTTGCATTGGTAGCACTAGCATGCTTTCATACTCTCGGTGACCATTAAATCTATTCCTACCACCCACACTAATCTAAATTTGTTGTTTAAATGTGTTTGACCTTTTCGTGTTTCACGATCAAATAGTTGCATACATAGTTGCAATATTTGCCATAAGTTCCTGTAAAAACAACCAACGGCCCACCAGTGAAACAGCAGGTGGCTACATAAGTTATGTGACAATTTAGTAGAAAAACACAGATGAGGCAAGTGTTTTAATGTCACTGACTAGTTTTATGTCTTAAAGGAGTATACATTTCATTCTAATTATTTTTGTTTTATTAATTTATTATTATTGGTGTTATTATAATTTAATTATTTATAGGAGTATAAAATTCATTAATTTTTTGTTTGATAAATTTATTATTATTGGTGTTATTATTATATTTTTTTTATAGAAGTATAAATTGTATTCATTTTTTTGTTTTATTAATTTTTTATTATTGGTGTTATTATTTATTTATTTATGGGAGTATAAAATTAATTATTTTTTTGTTTGATTAATTTATTATTATTTGTGTTATTATTTAATTATTTATGGGAGCATAAAATGCATTAATTTTTTCGTTTGATTAATTTATTTTTATTGGTGTTGTTATTATTATTATTATTATTTATAGGAGTATGAATGTCATTCATTTTTTTGTTTTGTTAATTTATTATTATCTGTGTTATTATTATTATTATTAGTTTATTTATAGGTTGTATACAATTCATTAATTTTTGTGTTTAATAAATACATTAATTAATGTTGGATGTGTATTGACAATGCTGTTTTGGCTGTAATTATCTTTAAAGTGCTTTCGAAGTAATGTTGAGCTGGGTTGAGTTGATTTTTTGTGTCTTGCAGTTTCGTACCACTAACCAGGTGACCGGTAACTTGTCGGGGCATTTCCACCAGTCCTGAGTCTTTTCCTTCCTTTAGTAATATTAGGGGCATCATACATCATTCTGTCTATCATTGTTCATTCAAAAGCAATATGTATATACAAAAATAGTGTGGTGACCTGAAGGAGCTCCTATAGCTAACGATAACCATGACAGATTGATGATGTGCACCTTTGCACAATTAACGCAGGCATAATGATAATGTTCGCAATGTTTTTGACTTTAATCATGTTTTCAGTGCTGCCTTTCAAAACAAAACTAAAAACAAGATTATGCATATTGACTTTATACTAATTTTACTTGTGTACTTGTATTTCTTTTATTTTGGGCATTTTATTTTTGATTCATGTATGTTGTAATACATATTTGTCACATTATTGACGTTTTATGTTCTGCTACTATTCTTGCACTACTCATTTTCTTTGACTATGTATATGACCTTGTACAATCTGAATGGCGCCCATAAAAATGAAATGAATTATTATTATTACTTTTTCATACGTTTTAGTGCTATACTGGGAGACTATTATCCAAGCAAACCACAGACACACAAAAAACAGGCAGAAACCCCCAATGGGTCCTTTTTCCATCAAATGAGGTCTATGTCAACATGCATATTAAGTCATATACTATATCATTAGGCAGGACAATCATCTCTTTACCTAGTCTGGCCATTCTTAAAATAAAAAAAAATAAAAATCATATTGACATTTAAAAGCATGTTGTACTAATCTCTCATGAATAACACGTGTTTTTGGCACAGCTTTGATCATCCGAACGAGTGTAATTACATCATCATCATTTAAAGTGGAACAGCTGGATGAATTCCTTTCTGATGCGTCTCTGCCACACTGACAGCATACAACTAAACTCCACTTGACTATTATTTGCTTGAAGGCTGAATGGCCTTTAAACAAATGATAAGCAAAGAACAAGATACAATCTAGCAACTGTTGTGAGTGCATTTTGATGTTCCTATATCTCAAAAATGCCATTCATTTAAAAAAAAAAAGTCAACATTTAAATGGCAGCGTATTCAAAATCCAATTCCGACAAAAACAAGTCTTATTTATAAAAATTTTGCAAAAGTGGACTCACCGTTCCTGCTGAAAGTCCATCCTGTCGCACAAAACATTCCAGGAAGACGATCGCGGTGACCAAATGATGATGATGATGATGATGATGGGAGGGACTTTGGTGCAGCCAGTGGCTGTGTCAGTAATCCCGTAATCCTTTCCAATCACCAAATGTTTCCTCTCATCCACTAAACTGGCATCTCGTCAGATGTTTTCATCCACCCTGTTTTCTCTTAATAACGGCTGGTGGGGTGGGGGTTGTGGTGTCTCCACAGTCATCTGTTTCACTCACTCCTCCATTATTATGTAAGACTGTTACAGTGCAACTTGGACTAGGAATATGCACTTTTGAGAAACCCGTGCTTGCGTGGGTTTTCTCCGGGTACTCTGGTTTCCTCCCTAATTCCAAAAACATGCATGGCAGGTTAACACTCCAAATTGTCCATAGGTGCGACTGTGAGTGTGGATGGTTGTTTGTCTCTGTGTGCCCTGCGATTGGCTGGCAACCAGTTTAGGGTGTACCTTGCCTACTGCCCAAAGCCAGCTAGGATAGGCTCCAGCACCCCCCCCGCAACCCTTGTTGAGGACAAGCGGTTAAGAGGATGGATGTATATAGGAATGGTTTTGTGTCCCTTTACAGATTGGTAGATGACTCTTACTTTATTTCTTACAGTGTGTGTGTGTGTGTGTGTGTGTGTGTGTGTGTTTAAATTTCATCAGTTTTATGAATGTCCTTTTGTTTCTTTAATGGCATTTTGTTGCAGCTTTTTGAGTTCTGTTTGCCGACTTAATTTCTATAAAAGGTACTATATTGGTGATTTCTTAATTAAAACAGGTCTGGAGGTAATCAGGCTTGAAGGAGACCTGAAATGAAAATATTAGGGTATCCAGAGGATGGTTGTTGTTGTTGCAAAGCTCACGTTAGGACACCTTTAAGGTGTGGTCACTGAAAATGAACTCTGATTTCCCCATTTTTGGTAATGTGATTCGCTTAATTCATGATTTTCAAGAGGGGGGCAAGTTAAAAGATAAAATCTCCATTTAAAAATTACATTTTATATTTGTTTTGGTTATCTTTGTTTGATATTTACATTAGTTTGATGTTCTTAAACATTAAAGTGGATACACTTTGGAAAAGAAGTAGGAATTTGAGAAGAAAATAAATAGTTTTTTCAGCACTGTAAATAAATACAGGGTGTGATTAAAAAAATAATACGCCAAAATCATCCCCCCCCCCCCCCCCCACCACCACCACCACACACACAAAAAACAACAACTACAACAAAAAAATTGGGAAATCGCTATTTTGGACACATGTATTATCCATACTTTCACCAATGTGAATATTCCTCCCAGTTCCTTTCATTCCCTTTTCCTCGTTTATCGGCTTGATGTTGTGGTGGCCACATTTAGCACTTGTAAAACAGGCTATGAGCAACACGTGTCCAAGCTAGAGTTTTTCATTTTTTAAATATCTGATGAATAATGTAACACTAAATTACAGATTAAAATGTGTGCATATTAGGCAGCAATTTGATATTCTTATTCTTATTATCTTATATTTTTTAATATTGATTTAGTAAATCACGTGACTACGGGTGTCTTCGCCTGAATGTTTAAATAAAGTTTTGAGGTTTTTTTACGCGTGTAATGCGGAAGTACCTGTGCGCCGTTTACAAGGAAAGCGAGCAGTTTCTTAAAAAATGGACAATTAACTTTTTAAATGACAGCGTGGGATGTTAACGAAACTCGAACAGACGCCAAGGAACATCAGAGACGATCAGAAAATTTACAGCTAACATTTAGCTGAGGCCGAGTATAAGGAATGTTTTCACGGTTTTACTTCATTGATTGACACGAAGAGAACGAACATTTACCACCGTTGTTTTTACAAGTTTCACTTTATCTTTTTTTGGTCTAAATGTGTACGAGAGAATTGATAGTTTAGTGTCTTTTGGAGCTTTGAACCTGTGGCGTGGGCCTGTACTTTTGTAGATTATGTGAAATCCATACTGGGAGTGAACCAATTTGAATATCTTAACGGTTTCTTCTGAACGTACCTCAGCAAACGGTAACAACACACGCTCCAACCAATGCCGCCAATGTATAGAAATTAGATGTATGAGTATGGTATGCAGTATGTATGAATATGACCTGAATCCAGTTAGCCTCTTCTTCATGGTGATTGACAGGTGTGGTATTATAATTTGTTGCAGGTGCGCAGTAGTCATGGCTGAGGCCGGCGCTCATCTCACCTCCAGCACTGTGCGGGAGCAGCCGTCCATCTTTGAGGTTCTGGCTCAGGAGTCTCTGATGGAAGCGGTGAAACCGGCGCTGAAACACGCCGTCAAAGTGAGACACTTCACTCAATGTATACACTTTGAGAATCATTTGTCTCATGTATGTATTGTAACATGTATGGTTCCTCCTTTCTTGTCAGGTTCTTGCAGAGTCCAACCCGTCGCACTTTGGCTTCCTTTGGCGCCACTTTGATGAGTTGTACCTCCTGCTGGATGTCGTCCTGCAGAAGCATTTTCTGTCCCACTGTAGCGCCTCCTTCTCTGAGAACTTCTACGGTTTGAAAAGGGTTTCATTGGGGCGGGGCTTTCCTGTCGGCCTGGGCCTGCACACCAAGGCCCGCTGGCGCTCTCTTCTTCTCCTCTGCCTTGTCCCGTACTTGCGGGCCAAACTGGAGGCCACGTTTGCTCGCCAGAGGGAAGAGGAGGACTTCTCCATACGGCTGGCGCAGAGCAGGAGTCAGCGACTGTATCGGGCGGCCGTGGCGGCCTACCCGTACGTCAACTCGGCCTGGCGGGCGTGGATCTTCTGCCAGCAGCTGCTCTTCGTCTTCGGGGCGGTGCGTACCCACAATCCTTTGCTGTGGCTGGCCAGGGTCCGACTGGCTCGACTCACCGAGCGAGATATTAGAGACATGGAGCTGAACGCGAGCAAAAGGGGAATCACGACCGGGGACAGGTACACAGCTATATAATGATCACAAATTCAAAATTATTCTAATATAAAGTTCTTCAATTTGTGTTTTGTTTTTGTTTACAGCACGTTGCAGCGGTTGTGGTGGTTTATGTCACAAGCAGCGAGGGGCATGGCCGTCTCCCTGTCCACCTCCCTCTCCCTGGGGGTCTTCCTCTTGCAGTTCCTGGAGTGGTGGTACTCGTCCGACAACCAGGCGGCCGTCAAGAGCCTCACATCACTCCCGGCGCCGCCGCCCCCGCTCCACCTCCACACGGACGACGTGGCGGCAGACACGTCAAGCTGTCCGCTCTGCAGGAGGCTTCGCGTCAACGCCACCGCCTTGTCCACGTCGGGCTTTGTCTTCTGTTACCGCTGCGTCTACACGTACGTGAAAGCCAACCGCCGTTGTCCGCTCACCAGCTACCCGACTGAACTGCAGCATCTCATCAAGATCTACTCGCCAGACACTTGAATCAAACCTCAGGTGATGAGCGTGTGCTTGATTTTTAGCCTAAAAAAACAGAGAAGCTTTGTCGGTATTCTTCAACCAGATATTGGACCTCCAGTCGACATCACGCTCTCAAAACAGTTGGGTAAAAAATAACCCAACTATGGGTAAAAAATGGACCGATCCTCTACTTTAAGTCAAGAAAAGGGTATTTTAGTGTAAAACAACTCATAAATATTGGTCAGATCCTTTACTTGGGTCATTTTGTATAAAATAACCCAGAAAGTTGGGTCAAATTGACCCATAAAGTGATTCGATCCATTTTTGATCCATAATTGGGTTACTTTGGACCCAACTGTTTTTAGAACGCAGGATGTGAGATCCTGCCTTCCTCCATTGACAGGAAACAATATCATCACTGTGATAGAGACCTTGTAAAAGTGCACGGAGTCTCTTCAAGATTAATTAGGTGAAATGCGATTTCATCATCGTATCAGGTCATTATATGATCAAGTGTTTAGATGCCACTATGCGGTGTACTGAACTTTGCCAACTAATCATCAAACTTTGTATCAAATGTCAATTATAGTGGATCTACTTGATCTAAATGTACTTCAAATATAAATATTATTTTAACCTGCTGTGAGCTTGATCAACATTATGTACTATTGTTTTAGCTAAAAAAACAAAACAAAAAAATGACAACAATAAATGGTGAACCAGGTTGAGAAAACACTATAGAATTGAAAGAATAGACGGCTAGGAATACATTTATTTCTTCATGTTATGTTACCACATGACAACAGGGTGGAGCTAGGTGGCTGAACAAGGCAATTGGAGCACAAAGTGTGGAAAAAAAGATAAGCATTTTCATTTGAGGAGTCAAAACATGTACGATACTTAATATAATTGTCAATGGGGCAGTCGGTGAACTGAATGTGGCTCCTACTATCGCTGTTCGCTAGCAATAATCTGTGCGTACTGTGGTGTGTACAACAAACCAAATACATTGCAGCTGTGCTTACCTTTTGGCTTGTACCAGTTTCATGAATGTCTAAAAAAGGAGGATGACTGCACAGTTTGTTAATAAGTCAACGGCGACACAATTTGCAAAAATTCTGAACACCTCGCACACTGACGCGTTTGCGAAACAGGCAGGTAAAGATTGACTTGGTTGTGTAACTTGATGGGTGGGCAGGCAGGCATTCAAGAGACCCAACCATTTGTATACAAAAAATGAAAGTCAGGTTTTTTTCTCCTGTGTGGCCCGACAAATGTCTTAGTCAAATGAAAATAGGGAGAAAAGTTAGATTTGAGCAAATCCCATGTGAATGCTACAACATAAGCGGACCATAAAATGTGCATTCATGTCCATATCGTCAACAAGTGAAATGCAAGCCAGCCGTCAGTGAATTGCTTTATTGAGTTTCCAGACAAGTTGAACAACAGGCCCACTTAAAAAAACGACAAAGAAACAGATATTCAGGATCAACATCACAACTTTACAGTGAAGATATTGAAAATGGGCTTCAACACATTGTCCACAAAGCCCCAAACTGAATGTGAGTGCCAATCAATCGTCACGAGAGTCAGCATCCCTTTCAACCAAAAGGAGAACAATTCGACGAGGAGGGGGGAGAGAGAAAACAAGTCTCATCATCAATAATAGTCACAGTAATAGATTGCTTGGATATCTTGTAATGCACATGTGTACAAACAAATGTGCACTTAATATACACGTGAGTTGACACTGGAAATGGTTTCTCTCAGTTTTTCAATCAACAAAAAGGACAAAAGGAATGTGCTTGTGATCAGTTCTAACAAAATGATATTCAAAGATTTTCCGTCATGAGCCAGACGAGAGAAAACAAAAAAGAGGGAAGATCCCTGCTCCTGGGGGGGGGGAAAAGAGAGAGGTCCCACTGATAACTTTTCTCATCAATGTCCAAATATAAACAACCTGCCCCCGGCCACGACATGTTAGCAAGACAAACATGTACGCCACAGTATCAAACATACAGAAGAAAGAGAGGATTAAGTTTTGAGCATACGTGTTGGTGTGTTCGAAAGTTGTGGTCACGCCTAAATGTACATCAGCTCTCTGTCAAGCAAACTTCCCAACTGCAAACGGTGCTTTTACAGTAAACGGCCTGGGCAACAAAAACATCTATGAGGCCATTTTGGCTTGTGGGGATAATATCGTCATCATAGCAGATTATGAGGGCGCAATCTGTTGGACAAGGCACGCTTTGCTTGGAAATGGACTAGTTACAATGCCAACTTTCTGTTGTAGCTATGCACAGAGCCTTCACAATCTACGGGGCAAGAAACATGATAATAAAACAAAAACATCAAATTATAATTTCACTACAATGGCGTAGTTGCCACAGACTTCCAACTTCCGGGTTTCACACATCAGCGCCGTTTCCAGCCACTGCTGGCCGCGTTCCACACTCGCCAATGGAGCGCGATCGGGGAGAGCGCGCAGGGCGTCTCAGCTCTGAAACGCCTCGGACAACTGAGACAGACACTACTACACACTCGCACCCGTTGACGGGAATGCGCAACCGAGAGGCACAGAGGCGGAAGCGCAAGAACTGGGACGCGGCCCACGCATCGTTAACAGCAACCGGAAACAGGGCTGTGCGAAAGTCGGAAGTCCCGCCTCCTCCGTGGCATATACCCCATTAGGCCATGTTAGAGAGACTGTTCCAAATTTGGGGAAGCACAGTTGCAATTTGTTATTTTCTAAAGCGTTGTAAAACGTGACAAACAAACCAGTTCATATTTTTATCAACATCTCAACATTTTCGAGTAGTTTTGTTCTCTTGGAATGTTAAACAATTTCGAATACGTTTCTTTAAAGTGATATGATTAAGTGTTTTTGTTTTTCTTTGGCTTTGTAGCTCTTGTTTTTTGTAATGCGCCCATTGAACGATACCATTGAGTGAACATCTGGATACAAAAATGAACCTTCCTAAGCAGATGTCAGATTTAACATCCAGCCATGTCAAAGGTACATATCGTTTTTTTGGTGCCTGTTCCGACCCAAAGACATGGCCTGAAAGGTTTCACGACAGCGTCATTTTGATCATGGAAATTTGTTTGGAATGAAAATAACTTCAGCTAACAGTGATTACTAAACGGATTGTGTTATGGAAATCTATTTGAGCTCACAAACCTCACACCCTACCCTGCAAAGATTCATGGGAAATAAGTTTGTGTGAAGTTAAAAACGTATTTGCAGAAAAACTAACCTATTGGTTGTTTTTGTGCTCTGGCCATGTACCATAATATAAACATTTGCTTAGGCACCATCTTGTGGCATCTATAGGCAATTACAAATCTTTATAGTTTGGTGTCTCAAGTACTCAAATGAGTTTACATGTATGTTGAAAACTATCTTATTCACTGTGGGGACCATGACATTGTACAAATAATAACAAAGAAGAGCACAAAAAAAGTCTAAAACGATCACTTAGCATGTTGGATCAGAATTAGTTTGCATTGAGTTTAAAGGGAGAGACGTTGCATGGTCTTGCTCAGATGCAAAAACATGCACAGAAAAAAAAAAAGGCATTGGTTGCAATTCTGGAGTTTTCAGCAAGTAAGTATGCCACTACAAGATATTCCCAACTTTGATTTCATCAATGACTGTCATATATGTTATATGTAGTCCAGGCTTGGTCCTACCAGAGGAGCCAGAGCCTGCCGTCCATCTCAATTCACAACAATTACATCATCAACCTGTGCTCTTGCGCTGCATTCAACTTGAAAATATCATCAGACAATATATTGTCACTCTCATAGCATAAAACACTGTTCTTCAAAATATACACGCATATATATATATATATATATATATATATATGGGTGTCTAATTAAAATAGAAACCTATCACGATGGTGCCAAAACTTCTCCTTGTCCACCCTGTCATCTGGCAAAAGCTGGGTTACAAGTAAAGCCGCTCAGAATCGATCTAAAAAATGGTTGTATTTGTGTGAATGTTTTTTTTTTGCTCTCTTTTTTTGTTATTTTATCTGTCACCCGTCTTGACATGTTCCATTGATTAGATACACGCAAATAAACGCATTCTCATCTAACAGCCCTCAACGAATTCTCTTGTCAGTGCTTAGTGAATGAATCCAATTTCTTTGTTTGTTCTGTAACTTGTGGTGCTATTATGAAACTATACACGTTTGCTTAACATTAAGTCTATTCCCTAGGTAAGCGTTAGGGACAATATATGATATATACATATAATTATTTTTCTTGTATTTATTAATATAAAAAGTGAAAGTCTTGTGTTTTTTCTTTTTACATCAAAGTATATACATATTTAGAAAAACAACGGACACTGTAATGTGACTGTGGGCAACAAGACAGGACACGTTATTACACCAGTACAATAAAAAAAAAAAACGACTACAAATAAAAAAGGAGGGACAAAGTGGTTGTATGCCACAATCCCGCGGTCGCCTGTCGAGTGGAAAGAAAGCAAAAACGAGGTGGTGCTTTCAAGTGACACACATTTCCACGAATAAATAAAGCGTCTTGAAAGCTGGCCGTACCCCAGCCCCCTCATTTCTAAACGTCACAAGCTCCATTGACAAATTAAGGCAACGAGATGAGAAGAAAACCACAAGAAAACAAAAGTGAGCAACAACAGCTGCATGTGTGTGCGCATCGTTGTGTTCCTTCAGTCTTGATTGGCTGCTGAGGTGCTGCGGTGCTTCTTCTTTATTGGATGTGTTCTTATTGTGTGTGTGTGTGAGTGGACGAAAAGGCACCTCGTTCCTCCTCATCCTGCGTTCAACTTCCTGCTGCGTCCGCGCTGTCCAGCCATCACTCCCAGACGTGAGCAGGTGACAAAAGAAGGGGACTCGACTCGGTGATGTTGCGTGCAGGTTCCAAACGAGAGGACGGAGCGTCAACGTTACGCCACAGGCGTGTCCGCACTGACATGCCCCTCCTCCGGTTGCCGTGGAGACGCTAACAATTGGTCTGCTCCTCTCGCATGGAGAGAAGTGACTTTGCTTTGCGCTTCCTCCGCCGTTCCAGGCCATCCACAACATTTGCACTCCGTGTGAACGTGTGTGTGTACTGATACACAATCCGTAAGAAGGTCGAGGAGGTGCCAGGAGGAGTTTACGGTGGCATTGGTGTGCGCGTCCCTCTTACAAAACAGGCTCCTCTTCCATTGGCTCCTCTGTAGACCTGCATAGAAAACAAAGACGCCATAAAGCACACTGAATTGTGTTACTAGTCCGAACGACTCCACCGACCTGCTGGCGTCAGTGATGTCGGCGGCCGAGCCGGACTGCTCGACATCAACGCTCAAAGAGGCCATGGCGCTAACTGTGTCTGCCTCGTCTTTCTCTGATTGAACCTGAGCTCCCGGCGGGGTGTCCAATAGCGAGTGGCTGCTTGTCAGGGACAAAGTCTGGAGGCAAGGCCAGTGTTTATCTAAAAGAGTCACAGAAACGCACACAGTGTGAGAGGGAGACATGCTGCGGCGGCATCAAGTGTGTGTGTGGTTTTGTTTTTGTTACAAAGTGGGGCCAACATTCCGAGATTTCACAGTTGTGGGGCCCACCCGTCCATGTGGGGCCATTTTGCTGGGCCCCACAAGTTTAGACCTCTTTTTGAGGGTCAAGACTTCGTTTTAGAGTTTAGGTTTGAATTGGGTTATGGTTGAGGTTAGGGTAAGGAATAGGGGTAGGCAATAATTTTTGATGGTTGGGGTTAGGGGAAGGGGCTAGGAAATGTATTATGTCAATGAGATGGCCCCACAAAGATAGTAAAACAAACGTGTGTGTGTGTGTTGACTCACCCTGGATTTCTATCACTCTTTCTAGAGAGGCACAGGCTTTAGGGCACGGCTTCTCTTGAGGCCATTGAAATGCAGAATCACTCTGTGAAGGAAACATGATCAACAATAATGACATATTTTTGCCCTTTTTAGTTTCATTGCCGTCAATGTATTACTGTATTTGGTAAACTGAATTTTGAAGTTAGGCTTAGCGTGTTACGTTGAGTATGTTTCAGCTTCCTTGACATGTCATATAACGGCATTTTTAAAGAATGGTAGTTACTAATTTGGTTTGTAACGTCAGAACATTACAGATGCAAAAATGTTGCTCGCTGCTGCATTTACAAAATAAAAGCAGATTTTTGCAAATGTGCAAATTACAAGATTTTGACCATTTTAATTTAGCAAGATATTCAAACCATTAATGGAGTAACAAAATAATTGCAAATTACTTTGAGTAATCAAATAATCGTTGCACCGCTACATCGAATCGAACCAAATCGAATAGGAATTCTATTGAATCGAACCGAATCGTTTAATTTTAATATATATATATATGTGTGTGTGTGTGTGTGTGTGTGTGTCAGACAATGTAATTAATCACATGACTTAGTTAGCTCACAATTAATCACAAATTTTATTTCTGTTCTAAATGTACAATAAAATGTACAATAAAATATCTTTTTTTCTACATTTCATACTCTTGTTAACATAAAAGGGCTGCATCTTTTAGTCATTGATACAGTAATTTCATAATCATTCATAAAACTGAGTTAAAATTGTGTGTAATATTGATTTGTGTTGGTCATTTTTCTGCCACCAGATGGCATAATTGCATTTGTAAGATGTTGGTGACAACTCAGTGCATTTTTCTTTTCATATTAAGAGCCATCTTAATGTTTAACATGAAGTAACGTGTGAAATTCTGCACATTTTTAAAATTGTAAAATACAACTTGACCCCAGTCTCCACAAATATATGCATTATGATTACATTTATTACTGCTAAATTTCGTCTGCAGATTCTCCTACCGGATCTCCAAGGAGTGCAGAGACGCATGCTTCTGATGCATCACAGATGGCAGTGAGGTCATGACCTCCCTCCAGCGCCATAACAACACGCCCACCAGCCAAACCCATCAGGAGCTGGGTTAGCAAACCAAAACCTGCCAAAATCAGCACTCACTCAAGCATATATTGATATACGTATAAACAGGACATTGAATCATTTTTAAAGAGTATCGTCAGCATGACAGACTTTTTGCTGCCAGTTGCCAAGGTAACCAGTTTTGGAACTCACATTTGGCAGTGACAATGTAACCTCCGAGAGGAGACTGATGACCCTCCACTGCATCAAAGCCTGCAGACACCAGAATCACGTCTGGGCTGAACTGCTGAGCAATCGGCATCACCACACTCCTGCGCACATCCCAACAAGGTTCGGGAAGTGGATGACATCATTTGCAGGCTTGCTGATGGATGTTCAACTTAATGAGGTAGGTAACAAGCTTGACAGCGGACTTTGAAAGATATGGAGTATAAACTTTTTATTTACACAGTACATTAAGTAGCCATCAGATTCATTGAGTAAACATCAAACATTCGCTATTGCTTCTGTGTATCACACCCGTGTATTACTGAAGAATCGCAGCTGTGTTGCAGCTTGTACAATGTAAGTAAGAATCAATTGTGTTTACCTGAAGGCAGCGAGGTACTCAACATCACCCATAGGGGGCTCTACTCCTCCAGTCCACGCGATGTTGACATTAAAGCCAACACCCGCACCTGATCCCACCTGACGAAAGAACAGAATGATTGATTGCATAGCAGTGTAAAGAGAAAACAATTTGCAAAATGGATACCCTCAAATTAGAACCAGACCTCTTCCTAATGTAGATACAATTTGGATACATATCGAGTCAGTCCAAGCAATTTAAATGGTATGTGATGAGTAGTATTTGTATTATTTCAGCTTTTTTTTTGGAAGGGCGGGGGTTCTTCTATGCGGTCACTGCCTGGGGATGAAAACTGTTTCTGTACAAATTCTTCTTCTTTATTCTTCTCTGAAATTATTCACATTAAACATGTATGACAACTCACAAAACATTCCACACACTTGGGGCCTGGCGAAAAATGTCATATTATAAAGTTGTCATAGCAACATTGCTCTGTAGCATCCCTTAGAGTGGGAAAACAAAAAACAACCCGGCATGTTTAAAGACAGGGAAAAACGTACTCTACCAAATGTACGTTAAGGGTGAGGGGACTTCCAAAAATATTGCTTGCACAGCTGAGTAAACAAGCCACCTGTTGAAGTTAATTGCCTCCAATTAACTTTTTTCCCTTCTTTCTCTGTAAGCAGAGAGGGGAGGGGTGAGCAGTTATACATGGATTAGGAGGAGGGAGAGAGTAAGATGAAAGACACTATGTAAATATGGACGCCTTTTTGCTCTCTTGATTAATGTTTAATAATAATAATAATAATAATTATGCCAGCGGGTACCAGTTAGCCAAGGACAACATGAGTAGGGTTTGTTTTAAAAAATGGCTCACTAAGAAGAATTAAGAACATTTACATTTATTTAACCTTAAAGTTTCTTGTGTGCCAAATATGAAATATAAAACATAATATCATAAAAATTAAGTAGCTTGTGTAAAAATGTAGTTTTGATTTATGCAAATATTTTAAAGACTAGAGCTGTAATTTTAAAACGGCAATATTTTTGCTCATTGTTATCATACCGTCAGGCAGTGTTCCATCATGTGAACACATTCAAATGTGCCACTTGAAATGTGCATGGAAATAGGCAGTCAAATTGGCGTTAAATGGGGAACTTGGATGTGCAGTCCAATCCAGGCGGGCTTGCAACGTAAATAAACGCAATCACAAGAGCTCAAAGGCACATGTCAGGCTTCATTTATATCCATCCTCTGCAATGAGCCTCTTTCAGTTATGAGCACAGACAATGATTGCATTACAGTCTGAGCTTGAGGATGATGGTTTGTGTGTTTACCTCCTCAGGAGCTCCGCTGCCAGGAAAAAAGTTGCCGTCGTCGTAGCGATGGAGGGAGATGTAGAGGACGTTGGGGTCAGCGTAGAAGGCCTGTTGCGTGCCGTTGCCATGGTGAATGTCCTGTAGTGGCGGGTTACAGTGTCATCCCAGAGACAGCAAACACACCGTTTGAGCAACATTTTATTTCCAGAATTTGGGGACGTGTTTCTTTGGATGATTAACGCAATTCTTTTTGGAAAAAAAACAACACAAAAAACTAAACAACACAACGAAAAAAACTGAATAAACGATAAGAACTAAACTGATGGCGTGTGCGTGTGCTCACTGACCCAGTCCACGATGAGGATCTTGCCCACTCCCAGTTTCTGCTGGAGTAGCTTGGCAGTGATGGCGACTGAATTGAAGAAACAAAAACCCCTGTTCTCACACACAAACAAGGAGAAGAAGAAGGCAATCAAAAATCCTCTTCATACATGCACAAGTGTGTGCAATGTTTTTAGTGTTTGAAAGTCAGATGCATATACGAACATGGCAGTGGATTCTTCTGCATGATGCCCTGGTGGACGTACTACTGCAAAGCCATTCTGGTACAGAGATATAAACAGGTAGTAAAGGACGGGTCTAAAAAAAGAAAAGAGTGTGTGTGTGTGTATGTTACCTTCAGTTCCCCTGCTGCCACTCTGAAGGCCAGCTCAATAACGGAACCCACCGCCATGCGGACAGCTGCAGACGAGTGCATCTCATTCCACACTGTATCACTGTCCACCTGCAGAGGGCAGTAAAGCACTTGAAAATGCCAACTTTATGACCACGAAGATGCTGGGGATGGTTTGATAGGGTTTTGTGAAATTATGAACAGCATACATCTTCTGGCTGATTGGACCTGTTACAAAAGGTATTGGTGTACAGCAAGACACATTCAGGACAACTCACCACTACAGTCAAAATCAAGTTAAAAATACAGTCATGCCTTGAGATTCAAGTGTTCCAACTTCAAGATATGAGCCTTTTGCTTTTACTCGCAAGCAAACATTTGAGCATGGGTGCACTGGGTGATTATGTTGTATTTGGTTGGGGGGGGTTTAGAGATATTTTGGTTGATACTATAATCATGATTAAACATAATTATTTCCTGATTTCAAACTTGTGACTTAATTAACTACCAAACTCAACTTTAAATGCTCTCTCTCTCTCTCTCTCTCTCTCTCTCTCTCTCTCTCTCTCTCTCTCTCTCTCTCTCTCTCTCTCTCTCTCTCTCTCTCTCTCTCTCTCATTCTCTCTCTCTCTCTCTCTCTCTCTCTCTCTCTCTCTCTCTCTCTCTCTCTCTCTCTCTCTCTCTCTCTCTCTCTCTCTCTCTCTCCCTCTATAATTAAATAGCAACCGAAAACAATAAATACAAGTAAATATCTGATGTGCCTGCCTTGGCCTCTTAGGGGCAGTGTTGTTGTGTGGAGCGTACATGGAGATACATTCAAGGGTTGTGCATCTCTCAATAAAAGACAATTCGATACATATCTCAATACATGGGATACAATTCAAAGATGATTCCATTTCAGAGTGTAACAATTTGATTGTGTTTGATTCAGTGGGATTATGATTCAAATCAGTATGGTATGGCTCTGTTTCTTGTTGTCATGTTACATATATATGATCTTGTCAGTACTTAAAAAAAGAAAGAAAAACTTCTACCATATGGTGGTGATGTTTCTAAATGAACGTGTTGTACGTCAGTTGTGAAACTCTTTCACGTGTTTCGATGTCTATGTATTGCCTCCCAGGTGGCCAGGTTGCATACACCAGAAGGAGCAGCACAATAGCCATTGAAAAGAAGCACAAAATATCACAAAAACTATTGTAATGAATGTAATGTTTTTATAAAGTATAATACTATGGAGTGCTATTTTTTTCCATTAACAAACAAAAAATGTTCTTTTGTGGGAGGCTGGAATGGATTATTGGCATTTAAATTACATTTCAATGGGGAACGATGATTTGAGAGTTTTGAGTTCAGAATGGAAAAAACAACAACTCGTATCTCCAGGCACCACTCTAAAGCCGATAATGTTGTACCCAGCAGCTTCTTGTGGTCCAGTTTGTGTCGATTGAGTGGACTGGTCCCGTAGAGCAGAGTGTGAAAACTCGGAATGGACAGTCTGGATCTCATCCAGAGAAGCTTTACGCCCACGAATTCTCTGCTCAGACACAAACGGCGAGAGAACGGAGAAAGCTTTTTGCACACTTACTCTTGACTTATTTTGGGTGTGTGCATGTGTGCCTACCTCACAGCGGCCCAGCAAGCCTGTCTCCTGCAGCCTGGACCAGATGCTCTGCACTCTCCCGGCATGCTCAGGGTGGATGTGAGCATTGCCACATACACACTGGTGCTTTAACATCAGACTGTCATAAACAAGTCCTGGAGGAAGCAAAACCGAATGAGAAAGCAAATTAAATGCAGTGACGTGAATAAGCCATCACATCAAATACAGTAAAAGACAATAACTTACTGCTATCAATACAAATGGAAAATAGAGGTAGAATAATAAATACTTATCGTATATATTTAAACAGCATATCACTTTTCGGTTGTTCAATTCTCGGTTATCTTAATCACTATTTAACCCCTAAACTGCCGGTTAACTTCTTAACCCGCCGTTAAATATGCATTGTTCAAAACATGGTTAGTCACGCTGTTTGTTAACGGCACCGTCAAAGTTAACCATGCCGTTTTACGTCACTGGTTAGCACCGATATATCCCACAATTCCTCTTTTTGCTTACTTGTGGGTCGGCGAATGAAATGGATACTATCCAAACAACCCCTGCGACTTCCCCCCAAAAAAGAAGCAGGAACTTTTCTACTGACGAAGAAAACGTTACTCAATTTGGGTTGAAGCAATTTAGGATTTTTTAAATTATTTTTATATTTATTAGAATTGATTTTTTTCCTACGGTGTGTATTTTCAGTGAATATTTTGTGTAATTTTATTTTTCAATATTGCATGTTTTTGTCAGATTTTTTTTCTCATATTTTTGTCATACATATTTGTATTTTTGACTGATTTGTATTTTTTGTGTAATATTTTTGATATAATATTTTTCTTATATTTGTATTTACATACTTCTATGTGTGTAATTTACATCTATTTGTAATTATTACTAATTATTAATTTAAATTTAAATTAATTTAAATTAAATAATTAGCCGCTATTCACAGTGTTGTTGTCTATTTGATTATTGACGTGAAAGCAAACAAGGAACATTACAGGTAAGCCTGTTTGGTAAGCATGCTGGTTAACACGTTCATATTTGACACACTGACCTGTCGTAAAGAGATGTCTGACAGGGTTGACAGTGGCTGCGGGAGAAGACTGCGCTCTTCCCAGAGGTCTGTGAGGCAGCGAGGAGGGGAATGTACCCATCTGTTGCAAGGCCTGATGGGAATGGGAGAAAAGGTTCATACAAGGACTTATCTCCACAATAAAGGAGCTGAGCATATGTTTCACACAAATTTCAACTGCACATGCACGCAGTCATTCACGTTTAATTTTTTGTTTTAGTTTTTTTTGGTCAAACTTTTATGTAGCCATACGTCTAATCTGCATCAACCTGGACTTGAAGGTTTGTGTAAGCGGTGCTATACAGACTATATAGGGAATCTTGCTGTGCTCCCTGCTATGAACTCGGTGAGTCATCATGTGTGGGTGGGCACAAAAACACACACTCCAAGATGCAGAGATTTTGGAACACGCACACATGCACGCAACCACACACACACACGCACGCACGGCAGTGAGTCCAGTGGTTGAGTCACCAGCTGGTGATGTCAATGCAGCGTCAAATAAAGTGTGTGTGCGTATGCTTGTGTGCGCGCGCATGTCAAGTGTCTGCATTTTCACCAGCACAGGCCAGAATGGAAAGCGTTCGTCTTGTTTCTTCTTCAAATGATATGCGTTTATACGACACACTTGGCCGTGTAGTTTGCGTGTGTATATCTTAGCATGTCAAAAAGTGACGAAGCATTGTAACATAGAGCTCTTTCATACACAAATTCAAAGTTGTTCTGTTCTGCAAAATGTCAGACCTTCCATGGCGCTTTTGGTATGTGGCAAATCTGTCTGATCATTTGGACTGACCTATTCTCATTCAAATATTGGTTCACTCTCCCGTCTGGAGTTGCATGTTACCCCCCCAAATTTCAAAAACATCCACACTGGGTTTATTTCATATTAATTATATATTATCATAAATATATTCATAAAAAATAATTACATTAATTGAAACAAATATATTATATAAATATATTATTCATATTAATTAATATTAGGTTTAGACTAAACTGTCCATGCGTGTGAATTATGGTGTGAATTTTTTATTTTTTTATGCATGACTGTTACCAATTTTGGACTAAGACTGAGGCATATTTGGCTGGCTAACATCATGACCTCTACAATTTTGCATCCCATTTAATCACTGTTAGACTGCCAATGTGGGTAAGTATTACTTTCTCAGAAGAGGTGTCTGCGAAGCATGAAGATAAAAGTGTTCAAAGACATTTTGAGTTAAGTTCAAGTAGTTGTCTAGGGTCCACAGAAACGAGTCTGAAATCTCCTGGTCACACTCATCTCAGCAAACACAGGGTGAGAAGTTGAGTAGGCCTGGCCTGGATTCATCGGCATTCGCCAGCCAATCAAAGGGCAGAGTCAGGGCCAAACAAGCATCTATCCTTACTTCAGACAATTGATGGGTATCGTGACTTCGAAACCTCTTTAAACTTCCATGAAACGAAGATGTCACCAGTCCGAAAATGAATGAATAGGAAGACTTGAGATACAGTCGCACCTCGTCAAAAATAAAAAGCCTTCCATTGGATAATTACTCCATTGATTCACGTGTTTAAGATGGCACAAGCTCTTTATTGCATGAAGTATCCTTTGATTTCTGAAACAACCTTGCCACAGACCCCGTGGTTATCATGAAGATATTAATATTTGTCAAAGCGATCAAATTATGGGCCAGCAAAAAAACAAAACAACAACTAAGCAAATTAGTGAAGCTACTAAAATGGGCAACACATGATTAAAACCATAAACGCTATGGTCAACTATGTTCGCTCCTTAAGAATGAAATGTGGTTGGACAAAAATCTTCACTTCCCCAAAACTTATTTATATATGTTTAATGTTTTTTTATGCTAGAGCACACAGAAGGCTTTGATGCAGCTTCTGACATGAAGAGATGGCTTAAAGCAATGGTAGTTATTACAACAAAAAAAACGGCCAGCAGGTGGCAGCAGAGCAAGAGAGATCAACCAGGGCCATGCTGCAAAAACGCTATTTTCCCAGGTTTGTGAATAATGATGAAACTTAGCTATATTCTAATGCTAATTGCTGCAAAATGGAAACAGATAGAAATATACTTTTTTCCCTGATAAGTACATTTTTATTTTGGTATTGTTGTTTTTATAGCAATAGAACTGAATATTCTGTGGGCCTTGCAAAATCTGTCAAAATCCAGTAAAACAGCCGGGAACGAAGGGGGTTGCTTCAGTGAAATTGGCTGGGAGTGAATGAGTTAAATGTTAGTTGCAAAGCCATTCTTAAATAATCAACAGTTAAAGTACAATGAAAAGAAAAGGTAGTGATTAGGAACTTGACGGGCCTAACATTAACTTTCATTGCTTGTATGCATGTAGTCGTCAACTGGCAACCATTTTGTGATGGACATTAGAGCAGCCAACAGGAGTGCATTTTATATATGCAGTGGAAGAGTAATAATAATAATAAGCACAAATTGCACTAACCTGAGAGTAGCTAGCCCTGCTGTCTTCCTCGCTATCCCCCAGCTGGATGACATCGTCATCCTCCTCCTCTTCATCCAGTTCACTTTCCGTGCTCTCCCCTTTCACGTGCACAACTCCCCGTTCTTCCTCCTTTGGATGCGCACTACGTCGGTCCGAGGGGATGGTGCTGTCATCTGACCCCTCCGTCTGAGGTCTGATCAAAAAGTGGTTTCAAAATTCATGCACTTTGCTTACAAATACATACCCAATATATGACGCCATCTGATTGGTGATCACCTGTGAATGCTTGTCCCGACATCATCCTCTTGCATGTCATTGGTCTCGGTAAGCTCCTCTTCCGTCTCCTCTGGATGAGTGGGAGGTGGTCTGGGTAGGTCTGAACCCTTTGAAAGCATCTACATAGATATGGTGATGTTAGAACAAGTTAAGTGCACTAATTGATTTGTAATTGTGTGTGTGTGCGCGCATATACACACCTTGTAATGTTTCTCCAGAAAGTGCTGATGTTGCTGCTGAACTACTAGTTGCTGGAGGGCCTGGGGCGATTGGGGCAAAGGTGCACTCTGGGTACGAGCTAGAGGCCGATGGCGAGGCAATTTGTTGACCGATCGCATGGCGCTGGACACACCTCGCTCTGCTGTGACCAGGGGTGACTGGCTGTACATAGGCACTAATTGAATGCAAGGTCAGAGTGCAAAACCACTTCAATTAGACATTAAAAAAAACACAATTTTTTTTTGGTTTGAATGCAATTACACATGTGCGTAATATGTGTACCAGATAGCATTGCGGTTTGCTGTCTGGCCTGCTCCAGAAGAAGCACATGTTGTAATAATGAAGAATGAGTGGAGTGCGAACTAGGCGGCTGAGTCTCTACATCATGTCCTACCCCTGCAAGGAAAAACAAAACAACTTAAACAGTCAACAATAATGCTATTCTACTACAATATTCTTCAATGAGATGGGCTTTTATACAAATGTGTAAGCTTTAATGATAAAAAATGATAACGTAATAATAAGACAGAAACGGTAACATGGGCCGTTGAGCCGGTTTCAGCTCTCATGTTCACCTCTCCTCTGCACCTGCCGCCCACCTAATGTTGTTGGGAGCTGAAAGAAGCTCAGCTATCCCCAGCTGACAAAGCTTTGAATTAAAAGGATCAGGCAAGGACAGAGTATTTTCACCACGAAAGCACTTAATTATTATTAAGTGAAATCTATTAACTAATCAGTCAACCACATATATTAAAATGCTATTGATCTTTTACTAGGCACACTGGACTAAAATAAGCAACCATTTATTACTTATTTTTTCATTTATTTATTTCTGAGTAGGGCTGGGTATCAATTCTAATTTCCTCAATCAATTTTATTTCGATTCACAAGAGTTCAGTTCAATTCGATTTAGATGTTTCTCGATTCGATTCGATTCGATCCAATGTCGATTCATTATGGAACATCAATTCTTCTTAATTATCAAGGACATGATTAAAACTCCACAAGCATTAAATTCCAAATTAAATTTTGTGGAGGCAGCAAATGGTTAAATAATTTTAATTATCATTTCGTTTATTAATGAAAGTAACGCGTGTTATATTCACTTGTTCAAGTGTTGAAATCAGCAAGGATGAGATGAAAATAATTTCATAATTTTAATTCAATAATTGTAATTCGGAATTGTCTTTAAGTGCAATAAGTCAGGGATTTCATAAATGTAAGAAAAAGCTTTTAAATTCCTGTGAACGTTAAATTAAAAACAACAACAACAGTAAGATACAAAAAAAATTGGCCTTTAAAATTATATTCTCTTAAAATTTATGAAAAAAGAGATATTAAAATAATCGATTCATGGTTTTATGAATCAGGACAATTGATACAATATTGATTATTTGATTTTTAAAAAACACAGTCCTATTAGTGAACTGATAGTGCGGCTAATTCCTAAATGCATACCTGCAGTCAGGGAGGATGTGGAGAGAAACTTGCCAGTTAGAGCTCCACCTGCCCGGAGTGACTGAATGGCTTGGCGTTCTGCCTCCTGTTGGCTTGACAACTTCTGGGAGGCCTGTGAAGTGTTACCATTGCATTCAAAAAGTAAATTACATTATTTGTTTCCTCAACACAGACAAAATAAAACAGTCTCAGGCTAGTTATGTTTTAGCATGCTGAATGCTACATTAAACTTCTGTGAATGTATATGCGGCATGCCTGATGGAAACATAATACAAAATAGTCTTTGTAAAAGTGAAAATGTAATACAACATAAAAAACAAAATGATTCCTATTGTGCTGTCTATGTGTGTGTGTGTGTGTGTGTGTGTGTCTTTTGCCTACCGTGATGTGTGTGTTAGCAGGGAGGCCTAACGAGATATTGGGCAGAGATGGCGAGGTGTAGAGACTTAGCGGACTCAAAGTCCCATCAACCCCAAGCGTCTGATGAAGGGAACGAAGCTGCAGACACACACAATGGATACTCACAACATGGTAGAATATGAGCAGATTGATTTGTTTTTCAGACTATATTTAGGTATTTAATATGAGTTTGCAAAAAGTGACGAGAGAATGCACCACTTTTTTTCTGTATAGGACATAGGTCTAAAAATAAACCACAATTACATTTTCATGCATATGACAACAAAAGCCAAGGAGATTATGTTGTTGAAGCGTCAGCATGGAGCCAACTCACAAGGCCACACCTTTACTACAGTGTGTTTCTAACTTTCAACTTAAGAGCACTTTATAAAAACTGTTTGTAATCTCTTTATTTCCTTTGATATTTTATTTATATGTTATGGATGAACATCATTTCTGCCGTCTTTATGCAGAACAATGCTGTGAATTTTTCACCACTTTTTTGCACTTGACAATATCAAATGGCAAATGATTACAATGATAACAATAACAGCTGTTAACAAGATAGTGTTGAGCTCCTTACAAACTATTTGACTATGCCTGCCTGTCCATGTGTGTTTGTGTACCTCAGTCTGTATGTTGGGGACAGAGCCGGTGTTGCCGTTAGCAATAGCTGAATTTGAACTATTAGGACTGCTGGGCCCTGAACCTGGAGCGCTACTACACAGAGGAGAGACTGTAAAAGAAAAACAAATACAAATCACATCATGGAATTTGCAACACATTTAGCCACTATATTTAGCAAAAGAATCTTGCATGTAACCTGAAATCTCAATGGCTCTTTTCTTGAAGGTGCTGATGACAGTGCCATCTTTCCTTCTGAGGAGTGGAGAGCTCCGCCTCTCTGCTACTTTCTGTTTCAACCGCGAACGCACCTTCAGGTTAGGCTCCGACACTGAATGACAGAAAAAGGAGGTAGAGTGAAGTGAGAAAACTTCACCGCTTAGAGCTAAGAATCTGTTTCACATGACTGACTAAGTAGACTTAAGAGCAAGGATTTTTAAACAGTATAGCTACATTTGCTTTTGTTAAATGACAACATGAAAAACACACACACACACACACACACACACACAGTTTTACTTTTGGACATTCTTTACTGATTGTATGTCAGAAACAAAATGTGACTGTATTTTTACAAAGTGTCACAAGGTAACCCTAGCTCAAATAGACTTATCTTTCAGCAAGTAAATAGTCAACAAAACAAACAAGAGAACAAAAGATCAAGCATCGGCACAATTCAGTTGGAAAGGAAACCACAATAGCTTTAGACCCCTTTATCATAAGACTCTAGAAAATACATTTCACTTAAACTTAACAATTTGCTGTAACACTTTCAGTCTATTTGGGTAGCAAATTTTCAGCTCGGCACATCTTGGCTTGCCAGTATTTGACTTTTCCTTATAAAAGCACTCCAAATCTGTTGGACTGGGAGGGCATCCACTGTGTAAATTGAACAGCACTAACGTATTTGAATTCATTTGAATTGAATTCATTTTGTATGCATCTATACTTTGGGCAGTTGAAAAGGGAAATTATATGACTGTTAATAACAATTCTCCACTGAAATCTAGATCCTTTTGTGCAAATGGCAAAAGGGCTTCTGCCTTCTTGGCCCTCAAAGTACTTTTACAATGTCACCGAGCCATCCAAACTAATTAATCAGGGTGACATATGGTGTTCGTACACTGATGACGCAGCATCAGAAGTAACTGGGGGTTTGCGTACCGTATACATCAACGGTACATTAGGGGATTGAATTCTGCCTGCCATCACAACAATGTGAGAGTTGACCTTAGATCACCTGAGCCAAGACACTCCAAACAACCTTTCTAGAGACCACCAAAATTTTGCCCAAACTTAAATTCTTCTATTTTATCCAGACAAAGCTTCAAGTCTACTAATTCTAACCTTGCCAAGGACAACACAGTATTTTTTCTCTCTGCAAATTTCTCTCTTGTGGGACTATTACAGGTTATCATAATTTATCCTATGCAAAACTACTATTAACTCTGGTAAATCAATTTTTCCAATAGACGAATTCCATCAATCCATTTACTACATTGCCTTTTCTGTTTATGGTCACAGCAGTGATTGGACCATAGCAAAAGAACGTCTACCAGTCAATAACAGGGTGAACGTGATGAGCCATCAAGTGGGAATTAATCCCATGCCAATTGCACAAAATTCAGTTAAGTCAACAACTACATGGGGCAAAGAAATGAAATCAGTTATTAGTATGATTATGAACTGAATTGTGCTTAGCAAGTTAAAACAAAAAGAGACAATCTCACAGGGCCACGATTACATCCTCTACCTGTTTTGCGGAGCGGAAAGTCATCCTTGCCCTCGTAGTTACCCAGTAATGTGGGAAGTTTATAAGATGAAAGAGTTCCTGGAGTGTTACTTTGGGGTAGATAATTTTGCTCCAAGGAAGTGTTCTGGCCTCCCCTGCGGGCACAGAAAAAGGCCAGCTGGTAAGACAGTGCCATAGTCATTAACTCATTCACTCCCAGCCATTTACACTGAAGCAACCCCCTTCGCTCCCGGCTGTTTTACTGAACTTTGACTGATTTTGCAAGGCCCACACAATATGCTGTTCTATTGCTATAAAAACAACCCTACCAAAAGAAAAATTAACTTATCAGGAAAAAAAAGTATATTTCTATCTGTTTCCATTTTGCAGCAATTAGCATTAGAATATAGCCAAGTTTCATTATTATTCACAAACCTGTTGAAAACACTGGCAAAAAGAGGCTGTTGCAACATAGCCTTGGCCGATCTCTTATACTCTGCTGCCACTAGCTGGCCGTTTTTTGTAATAACTACCATTGCTTTAAGCCAACGGTGTCAAACATACGGCCCGCGGGCCGGATCAGGCTAGCCAAGGGGTTGAATCCAGCCCGTGAGACGATATTTGTGAAGTAAGTAAGAGCGTCTTCCATGTTTAAACCTCCACGATCACAATCAGATCGATGGTCATTAAACACGCCATTCACCCGGTATCAGCGGCGGCGAAGGCTTGTCTTCTATTATTTTATTAAATTTTATTTAAAGACTCCGCGATCACAATCTGATGCCCCTTCAGCATTCAGCCACTAATGGCGATCGCCGTTAGTGACTTCGGAGTATGTCAGCCGGAGGCACTTTCTTCACAGAGATTGTTATTGACTTCACGACAGCCTGCCAAAAATCATATTTTTTCGGGCCTCTACTTTGTTTACAAGTGGTTCCAGCTCACATCGTTTTATTTTATTTTATGTGTGCCTCATGCTTTTTAATGTGATTATCTTATCATGCATCGTAATCATTCCCACCCGCAAGCCCTGTTCATACAAATTTGCATATTTATGTACGGGCGTGGAGAGGGAGGAGTCTGGTACTCTAACATGTCCGGACGTTTTCTGGAAATGGACGTACGGCGTGTTTTAGTTTGAAAGGCACGCAAGTCTTCGTACATGAGGCTCCAGATATAAAATAGAACATTGTATACATTTTTGAGAGCAAATGAGTTAATAATTTACACTAATGTGGATTGCTGAAATGTATCTTATGGAAGTGGGACAAGTTGCGATATGGACCTGGTTGTAGCAGAGACACCGTTTGTAGTATTAGTTATACTTATAATACTACTTTATGATTGTAGTTTGAGTTTCCAGTGGTGTAGAACTGCATCATACTGAGAGGAGACTGACAGTATTATGTAAAATTGGTTAAAATTCACAAATGTAATGTAATGTCATGATTGGAAAGTTTTTGCCTAAATATTTGATGGCCCGAGCTGGTAATGAAGAGTAACACTCGAGCAGAAATCCTTACCAGCACTTTGAGGAGAAGGAATGGTTCAGTCCGCCGATACCAGGTTCTTTCTTATTCAGTAGGAATTCCTGCAATTTCAACTTGACCTCTGTACTGGCAATGGCACCTTTCATAACACATAGACGCAAACAAATGCAGTTAGTGCACGCGCAAAGACGCTTTGTCTTCTGTATAGTGCAAACGCACTATGGCATCTCAGGAGCAGAAGCAATGGCATGAACCTACTCTCTTTGCCTTTCTCCTTATTCCGAAGGAGAAGCAGCTGTTGCTCCAGTCGTTGTTTCTCCTGCTCTTCGTGTCTTTGTTGTTCCAGTTTTCGCTTCTGGTCCAGCTCTTGCTGTCGCTTTGCTGCAAGCAGTTCCTGTTGTTGCTTACAAAACAATATAATTATCTGAATGACAAATAACCCAACTGACAAGAATTGACAATAAATTACATAATGGCTGACAAATATAGTCAAGCAGTGCCTTGTTCCATTATTAGTAAATTGGTTCTCAAAGAAGCTCGATGTTTGTAAGTACCTTCAGGTGTTCCTGTAGCTGGACTTCGTGTTGTCTGGTTAGTACTTCGTGTTTTTTCTGGAATTCAGCAAAGAGCAGTTGTTTCTGGAGCTCTTGCTGCTGTTTAAGTAGTACCAGTTCATGTTGGAGCTGCTGTTCTCTCAAAGTGGTGTCCACTCCTGCAGTTCCCACAGGCAAAGAGCCCAACCGAGGCTCAGTGCGCAGGTCAACAGGGCCTCCTCCACCACCTGAGCTTTCTTCTGAACCTGGGAGGGAGTTAGCACATTTACTCATTTTAGTTACAGCCAAACTCAAAAAAAAAAAAAAAAAAAGTGACTTACAGTCTGAAAAATATGGCACATATAAACAGAATCTAGATACACTAAAAACCTCTCTAAACAAAACATTTGATCCAAGTAAGGAAAGGACACAAAGGATTACCGTTGATGATCTCTCACAAAGGTCAAAGGAGCCCGCTAAAACATGATCTCACATGCCCGAGGTATTATTCCATACAAGTGCACTTGGTTTGGTGCGTCAGACACTTGCGTTTCCGTCACAAGACTATATGCTTGAGGGTATTTTACAAAATAGTGACGCATTTTAGGAACTTTTATGTTTCAGAAAATTGTAGTTTATTATAAGAAAGTATCATTTTGTAACATTTGCCAAACGAGCGTGTTTAAAAAAACAACAACCTGACTACTGTGTGCTGACTACCGGTATCTATAACACCAAGGTTCATAGCAATGCAAATCTGGTTTGATCATAGTGAGAAATCAAAATACAGTAATATCTCTGTGATCAAATTAGGAGATGACATGAACAAAGTGGCAAAAGTATCAGTAATCATCAAGTTCCAAGGTCTTCACTTAATCGAGAATGGAACAATTGTAGAAAACAAATTAAATACTCTGGTTGAGCTGCCTGTTGTCCCATTTAAAATCCAACCCCAGCTTAAAAGGTGACAAATAATAAAGTCTTTTCACATTGGTCACTATCACATTTACATCAGTTTAATACTATTCCAGACAGGACTTCCAGGGTCAGCACCACCCCGGTGACTTGTCCCAGGCATGTTCATCAAGGAGCAGATAGACACCAAACGACTATTGAGGACTACTACTCACCACCACCACCATCTCCACCTACTCCTCGCTGTTCGCTTGCTGTTCCGACTGGGCTCTGCATGCCTGATGGGAGGCTGCTTTTCACCTCCACTACTGCAAGGGAGGGAGAAAGACAATGTCTGATTAGTCTGGACAATGCTGCCAGGAGCACAACAGTCTATTACATCATTGCCCGCCGACACAAACCAAGAGATGCAGTTCTTATTTCATTCAGATGTGCGACGATAATGTAAGAAGAAAGGAACGCAGCATCCTGCTGCCTAAAAATAGCCACAAGCTTTACATTAGTCTAGTGTCGATCGGAAGATGGCTTCACTTCACCCCTGTATTTCTTAGGCACCAGTTTACTCTATATTCAGAGTAGGTGATTTGACAAAGCTCTACATCTACACTAATAAGTAAAAAAAACAAAAAAACAAATAACTGACAAGACACATCGTAAGCTGCATTCAACATTATATATATATGTATATATACATATATATACAATATATATATATATATATATATATATATATATATATATACACATATATATATATATATATATATATATATATATATATATATATATATATATATATATATATATATATATATATATGTTAGGAATGCTAGCCTTTAAATAAAAATAAGTCAACACAACGATGACAAAGTCAAATAAACACACTGGTCAGTGGTCAACATAGAGATCACATAAATGCTTATTTAAACAGTGTGCAACGTATTCATTCAGTCAACAATTCCAATGAACATCTCTTCACATGAAGAATACAAATCAATATACAAACATCCAGGGTTTTTCCTGTATACAAAATTCAGAGGTGGCCACCTCCACCTAATTTGCTTGCCACCTCCAGCCTGAGCCACTGATATCGCGCTTGGTAGGAACGCATTTTAACTACGTTGCAGTCTTGCGCCATTATGGAGGCGCTATATCAACAGCAGTGCACTGGAAAAACCTGAAGCAACAACCGAAGAAGAAACAGCTTTCCTTTTTAACTTTAATGCTGATAATGCGAAGCCTCACAAAAATACACGGATTGAGAAGGACCGTGTGTGCTCACTGCGATCGACAGAAGTAATCCTGCTTCATTCCATGCTCAGTCTGTGCATTTTTTCAAGGCTTCGCATCATCAAGCATTCGCTAAAAGTGCTGAAGCACACGCCAAAAGGTGGGCACTTCCGTCAATCATCAATTCCAATCAATGGCAATGCCCACCTTTGGTATAATTTCTCATTTCTAGTCCAAGATCATAAAATGGCTGCAGAAGGGTGGCCCAAAATTATATCGGTCACCACTGCGAGTACTGATACCTTAAAATAAGATTGGTATTGGCACCGATATTGATACCAGTATCGGTAGTCACCCATCATAGTCAGGGTGATACTACCTCTGGTACCACCTCAATTTGAGCCAGGAAAAACCCTGCAAACAAAGTTTGCAGTCTGCAAAGTATTTTGTAAACCAGAAACCAGAATAAACTTGATAATCTGCAGCATGAAACAAACCTCTTGCCAACTGCAGTCATTTTCATATAGAAATATCAAACCAGTGTATGAAAAAAATAACTATCAAATTATGCAGAATATTGGCCATAATAATGATGTGACCTGCTTTCTCTCATCAAGCTTTTCTTCAAGCAAAACACAAAAATGCTACTGAGTATGTTCCACAGCATTATTTCCCCCTTCATCATTTTAAAGCTCTTTCTCCCAGAGGGTTTGTCGCTTGTTGTCAAGGTGCATTTTGGCAAAATCAACTTGTATCAGTTTCAAGTTATTTCAGTTTTACATTCTTTAATAGATGACCGCCTATTATTTTGCCTACATGTGGAGATATTCACTGTTAAATTTATTTTAGAAACACATATTGAATTTATTCTTTTTTTTAACTTTCTGTTTGAGTGTGAATTAGGATTTGTGGGCAATGGCTGCTGATTTGGTTTTCTTCACCAAGCATTGCTGAAGCTAAAGCATTCACACTCAGCAGTAGGGCTGTGTGATTATTGCATATGACTACAAGTGTAATGACAGAATGACAATGACAGAACATGCAGCTAAATGCGCAGCTGCAGGCAGGGAAATAGATGTCAGCCATAAATTGGCATTATTCTCCAAAGATGAGGTTGACACGTGAAATTACTCATCATCGGTTGTGTGGCAGTATCTTTAAAGCGATGTGGAGTAAATTAAGCCGATGTGCAAGGTATGTCAACGGGCGGTGCCCTAAAAAAAGGGCAACACAACAAACCTGTTTAATCATTTGAAGTACTGCAGTCGTGACGAGTCCTTGCCACCCAAGAGAGTGTGGGTCGATCCCGGTGCTGTGTGACTATGTCAAAGTAGCCTTGAGCAAGATACTGAACCCCTTGATGCTGTGTCATCAGTAGTCAAAATGTAAAGTGCTTTGAGGGCCTTGTAAGCAGGAAAAATGCTATATAAATGAAGTACCATTTACCAGAGTAAAGTGTAGTTTGAGTTAAAATATTTAACACTAACACTAGTGCAATACACTCATTTAAGTGTTTAAACACCAGAGTTAAGTGTAGTTTGGCAGAATTAAATGTCTAACACTGACACTAGTGTAGAGTACTTAAACACTACTCAATGTTTACCAGTATAGATTTTTAACACGATACATTGCTGAAGTGCCTCTGGATTGGCAGACCGGGGTGGTGGTTCCCCTTTTTAAGAAGGGGGACCGGAGGGTGTGTTCCAACTTTAGAAGGATCACACTCCTCAGCCTCCCAGGTAAGGTCTATTCAGGGGTGCTGTTGAGGAGGGTCCGTCGGGAAGTCGAATCTCGGATTCAGGAGGAGCAGTGTGGTTTTCATTCCGGCCGTGGAACAGTGGACCAGCTCTACACCCTCAGCAGGGTCCTCGAGGGTGCGTAGGAGTTCGCCCAACCTGTCCACATGTGCTTTGTGGACTTGGAGAAGGCGTTTGACCGTGTCCCTTGGGGAGTCATGTGGGGGGTGCTTCGGGAGTATGGGGTACCGAGCTCCCTGATACGGGCTATTCGGTCCCTGTACGACCGATTTCAGAGTTTGGTCCGCATTGCCGGCAGTAAGTCAAATTTGTTTCCTGTGAGGGTTGAACTCCGCCAAGGTTGCCCTTTGTCACCGATTCTGTTCATAACTTTTATGGACAGAATTTCTAGGCGTAGCCGAAGCGTTGAGGGGGTCCGGTTTGGTGGCCTCAACATTGCATCTCTGCTTTTTGCAGATGATGTGGTGCTGTTGGCTTCTTCAAGCCGTGATCTCCAGCTCTCACTGGAGCAGTTCGCAGCCGAGTGTGAAGCGGTTGGGATGAGGATCAGCACCTCCAAATCCGAGACTATGGTCCTCAGTCGGAAAAGGGTGGAGTGCCCTCTCCGGGTCGGGGATAAGATCCTGCCCCAAGTGGAGGAGTTCAAATATCTTGGGGTCTTGTTCACGAGTGAGGGTAGGTTAGAGTGGGAGATCGACAGGCGGATCGGTGCAGCGTCTGCAGTGATGCGGACGCTGTATCGGTCCGTTGTGGTGAAGAAGGAGCTGAGCCGAAAGGCAAAGCTCTCGATTTACCGGTCGATCTACGTTCCTGCCCTCACCTATGGTCACGAGCTGTGGGTCGTGACCGAAAGAACAAGATCCCGGATACAAGCGGCCGAAATGAGTTTCCACCGCAGGGTAGCCGGGCTCTCCCTTAGAGATAGGGTGAGAAGCTCGGTCATTCGGGAGGGACTCAGCGTCGAGCCGCTACTCCTCCACGTTGAGAGGAACCAGTTGAGGTGGCTGGGGCATCTGGTTCGGATGCCTCCTGGGCGCCTCCCTGGGGAGGTGTTCCGGGCATGTCCTACCGGCAGGAGGCCCCAGGGATGACCCAGGACACGCTGGAGAGACTACGTCTCTCGGCTGGCCTGGGAACGCCTTGGGATACCGTCGGAGGAGCTGGCTGAAGTGGCTGGGGAGAGGGAAGTCTGGGCTTCCCTGCTAAAGCTGCTGCCCCCGCGACCGACCCCGGATAAGCGGAATTGAAGACGGAACAGAACGGAACATTGCTGAAGTAACACTGGTTAAGTGTGAAAAAAGTAACACTTACAAAAGTGTAAGATTTACACTTATTGGTGTGGACACACATAAGGCAGAACGGTGGTTGACTGGTTAGCACGTCGCCTCCCAGTGCAGAGGACGTGAGATCGAGTCCGGCCTTCCTGGGTGGAGTTTGCATGTTCTCCCCGTGCTTGTGTGGGTTTTCTCCGTGTACCCCGGTTTCCTCCCACATTCCAAAGACATGCATGGCAGGTTAATTCACTCCAAATTGTCCATAGGTGTGATTGTGAGTGTGAATGGTTGTTCGTCTCTGTGTGCCCTGCAATTGTCTGGCAACCGGTTCAGGCCGTACCCCGCCTACTGCCCAAAGCCAGCTGGGATAGGTTCCAGTGCCCCCAGCGACCCTTGTGAGGACAAGCGGTTAAGAAAATGGATGGATTGATGGTGTGGACACATATAAAAACTCTTAGATTTAGGGGTGTATTCAGACCTGCACTGTTTGGTCAGCTTTAAATGGACCAGAGTTTGTTTCCCACGCTGATCCGGATCTTTTGTGCAGGTCTGAATGCACACAAACGAATCCTGGTGCAGACCAAACAAGCAGACCGAGACCCACTTTTTGAGGTGGTCTCGTTGCGGATTGCTTCGCAGTCTGAATTCAAACCACGGCTTATCCGCTCCAACTGCAGGACATATGCGCCTTTTTGGGCTTAACAAGCCACCGTAGCCAAGCATCGCAGGGGGGAAACATTGCCTGGTAGTGAATATTGTTCTAAATTCATTCATAATCATTCGTATTCTGTATAGCCATGCTGCTGTCAGCATGTTGTGGGGGCGGGGCACGCGGAGCGCAACTACTCCTCCGGTTACTGCACGCAATCGACGACGCGTTCCAAAATTAGAAACAGCGTTGCGGAACCTTCGTTAAATGAGCTACTCTTGATGCTCGCAAATATCTTGCATCTAATAACGCCACAAATATTCAGAGCAATAATACAGCATGTCGGAATTTCATGTTTTCCTCTTTTTCCGGGTTTGGTTATGCCTTCAGCCCTCGTTATTTTTGTCCAATGGGAGCACAGATCGTCACGCAGGTCGATGTGATTACGCAATATAGTCCACTTGCAAAAAGCACAGTGTGAATATGAACCGCACCAAACGAAAAAAAATAAAGTCCGCTTTTGGTCCATAGCAAATAAGCGGACTAAAAGACTTTTCTGGTCTGAATACACCCTAACACTCTAAGTGTTAATCTAACACTGGCGATTTTGCTGTGTAGCATAAATCATTTATTCTGGCATTTTGTGATTACATTTACGATATCCTAACGCCAGTTTAGTATGGTTTAGCATTAGCATTTCTTCAGCTGTTAAATGCTTACTAATCCTCCTTTCGATACTTATCAAAAGTATATCTTATTCACCACTATGGAGGTCATGATGATTGACTTTTAGAGGAGCGGCTGCTGTTTAGCCAACACGCTAGTCACAGACCTGGCTGTCGCCAGACCTGTCTTAAGAGGGGCACATGAGATGTAAGTAAGGGGCCTAATTATGATTATTTCACTAGCGACAGTACTTTGCTCCATATTTTTGATAATGTAGAGTATAGTTATTCTATCCATGCAGCACTACCACATTCAGTCAACAGTCTTGAATGGCGCCTGGCTGTGCAATGCCTGGCAGACCACACTTACAGTACATTTCATCGACCCTGCCTTCTGAATCGTTGCAGCCATATTAGATGTGGCCTAACTGAAGATATCTGTGAAAATGCTTTTATCATTTGCTCCTTGGAGATCTGTAATTATCGTGGAATTAAGAAGAATCAATTACCTTTGATTGCCATTCCAACCCAGTTTTACAAATATATTATAATTTGCAGATTTTGTGGCTGAAAATGGCCTCATCCAATACAGTGGACGTGCTGACGTATCGCACAGAAAGGGCCAGCCTGCTCAAGGCGGTCAGAAAAAAAAGGAAAAGAAAAACAACCTTCATTTAGATATCAAAATGGTTTTGTGGCTCCTGTGTTTGGTTTTCTGTATAAGAAATACATTTTTGAGGTGCCCCTAATGCCAAAGATTGGCGTTGTAAGGTGCCCCTTCTCGCTTGTCGTAATGTGTCTACCGCAGCGTTCCTCTTTATTAGTAGCCATTTACAAATACGCATATATTTTGCAGGTATGTCATTCCATTAGACAACACCACACAAAAATACATGATATATGTGTGGGATTCTTGCACCTGGACACCTAATATTATTTTCAGTAAGGCCGTGATAGGCTCTTACAGATTTTCCATCTATTTTCCGAACCGCTTAATCCTGATTAGACAAAATCACACCATTGTTTATTTTATATTTGTAATGTCTTAGGTATAAAGAAGTCAACACTAGTTAGTACTTCTTAACACAAAAAATAGCTACTACAATAAAATCAAATTGAAGTCAAATAATAAAAAAAAAAATGCTTGTTTACTTTTGTACTTTTGATTTGTACCTTAAGGGGTAGGGATAAAGCATCTTGGTCTGCTGTTGGTTGGTAGAGTCCAAATCTTATGTCAGCACAATCTCAAGCTGCGGTTCTTACAGACTGACTAGCAAACTCCAAGTTCTACCACGCATGTTCTTCCGTCCTTTCTGGAATTTTTTTTACTCCTTAAACAGCAGAACACATGGCAACTGCCCGTGACAAAATATTGCTAAACGCTTGGCATCTTTGCATGCACATTCGCATGTAGCAATGATGTTAGCATATTATGTAGCATCTTTATTAATAATCATTATGTTTACATTTCAAGGTGTCTTTATTATTCCTGAAGGGGCAGTTTTTTCATTTTGGGTTTTGCATACTTGCATATTATACCTCAAGAGTGGAAATTAGTTCATTGTATTATTTCATATTGGTCTACACTTGTTGTACAATTGGGTCAAATTTTTTTGATAATTTTTGATGTTCAAGGATACCATACTCAATAGTTTATTTACTTTTCGTTATAACAGGCAATTTCAAAAGAATGTAAAAAAAAAAAATCATGGTAATAATCGAGATCGAATGATATGATATATATATATTTTTTTACACTACTCTACAGACAGGACAATGTTCTCCCCAAAATATGTGCCTTTCTTTTTGGATAGTAAAAAGAAAGAAAGTAGTTGAGTATTTCGTCAGACGAGACAAGCCAAGACTCAGCAACTTGAGAATAGACATCCCCAATTAGCTTATCGGCTTCTGTCAGCTACACTAATCATTGGATATGTGTGTTAGTGTGTGTAAGATGGGACTTTTGAGAAGTGAGCCAATACTGACCCTGATCTGCCACATGCGTTTGTTGGCTACTCTCTCTTGAGCTCAGCTGATCCCTGCTAATGGATTATTCTACTTCCTGAACATGCTAAAAGGTACGTTAGGGCATCAGGATATTTCCTATCTTCTGGCTGGACAGGAAGTTAAATCAGATTTTGGATTTTGAACCTTCATAAGTGACAATTCGCACGGTTTCTGTTTCACTTTGCTTAACCTGTGTTTCCCAAATGAGTCAGGTTTATTTAGCTTCACGTTTACCCCCTTTTAACATCAAGTTTTTACGTTCCATGAAAAAGTAGAAGGTAAGCTCATCAAACACCAAACATCCACATTGAGGCTAAGCTTGTTAGCTCTGTCCTGACTAGAGAGCGGAAAACGTCATTCAAATCTTGACTGTCTCCTGTCCCAATCTGACTTATTGACCTATTGTCTTGACTGTATCGTGGTATTGGAGTTTGAACAAAAATGAGAGCTTAATTAGAAATTGGTGAACGATTAATTCTTTAAAAAATATGCCGCTTAAATGTTCCACATGAAAATACACATAACCAAAGGATCAAGACAGTTTTAAATTTGGTGGTGTGTGACCATTCACTTGGCTCAGTCGCTGTGGCTGGTGCTACTGCTGCTGAAAAAGTAAAAAAAAAGTTGGAAAGAGTCAAAGCGTCTAAAACTGAATGCTGGTAGATAAACACGATGTGTGTCTGTGAATGTGTGTGCAGCCACTCACTTCTCAATTACCTAAACAAATATTCTGGTGTTTCACCGTGACGCACGTGTCTCCCTTTCCACTACAACACACACACTGTCCCGATGAGTGTGTGTATATGTGAGACTGGATT
Source organism: Leptonotus elevatus (assembly GCF_054856555.1). Taxonomy (NCBI): domain Eukaryota; kingdom Metazoa; phylum Chordata; class Actinopteri; order Syngnathiformes; family Syngnathidae; genus Leptonotus; species Leptonotus elevatus. The sequence continues at coordinate 53,211,299 of NC_141239.1, read as the reverse complement.
GTGAGTGTGTGTACAACAGCCCTCTTGGCAAGAGAGCAGCATTCCACAGCAGCCAGCTTCTGACGTCAAACTAAAGACATTTATAGTCTTGCAAACACACACAAACTCACACTAACGTACAGTCTGGCAAAGAGGCGGGTCGAATCAGATTTTCAGTCAATAATATTCGCCTCTTAACGGTTCACTGCAGTTATATACAATAAGACATGTATAGTAAATGCAATCAAGGAGAGACTTTACATCCAGCATGTCCAGCACGTTCATCTAAGTAGGAACGAATCTCCACTGGTGTAAACCTTGGTGCTAACATAACGTTCACTACTAGAATACACTTGATTGGAATAGTATTTTTAACACAAACTTACCAAATAAAACTTATATGATAACATTTTTTTTAACGTTTTTGGGATGTCTGCATTCAGTTTCATCCCAAAAACATAAAAATGTAAAATAAAAGAAAAAAGAGAAGGAAAAAAAAGATCATAAGTGTTTTTCACATACAATAGCAGTATATTTATCGTGTATAGGTAACCTGATTATTATGCAATTCAAACAATATACTTTATGTATTTTAAATATATATTCTCCTTATTATTAATGTAGAGTAATTATACTTTTTAATACTAGGATACACAGGATTATGCATTTCAAACAAATGGGCTACATTAGACTAATAAATATGTATCATATAAGATTTATTTGGTCAGTTTGTGTTAAAATTATCCTCAAAAAAGAAAATAACTAAATAAGAATTTGTTATGTAAAAAAATTACATAAATCTTAAATTAGGCTTGAAATATTTCTGTGCATGTTGTCTGAGATTGTAATTTTATTAACAAATTAACTCTGTCATTCCATTTCTCTTTTTTTTGTCATTTCTATTTCCCCGTACTACTGCTGCAGTGGTATTTTGGAAACCAATATTCATCTTTCCTTTTCTTCTCTCTTTCCCTGTCCTGTTTATTCTGCATTGCTAAAGGAAAATAGGTACTGTGACGTCAGCCCTGCAAAACAGCAGAGAGACACACACTGAGGAAGAACGAAAAGGTAAAAATAGTATAATGGCCGCGTGTGCTTTGGACAAATTAAAAGCCTCGAGTCAGAGAGAGTAGTCACATGTGTCCTGTTGCCATAAAGACAGATGGGTGGGCCAGATGCATTATGGGATGGCTACAGGTCATCAAGCGAGATGTCTTGATGTTTTGTTGCATAAAACGTAATGTCTGTGGCAACAAACATTTAAACGTAATACACATCTCAATGAGGACACCGTCTCCAGCACTCACAATCATATGAACAGTTGGTTTATATTTGATGTGGATTTGTCCTTACCACAATTCAATGCAACCAAAATACTTATTTAATGATGAATTAAAAAGTAGTAAAGTACTCTATCTATAGTTGGATTTTACAGTCTGAACCTTTTTCAGTCTTTTTGTTTGAGGTCATTTGGATTCAATTACATGCTTCAATTTTCTGCAACAAGTTACCCACTTAGGTCAATATTCTCCTCTGTGCAACTACAGACTTTTCTGGCTACGCGTATTCTCCCATCCACATCTGTCATTCATGTCACATTCCACAAGCTGTAGCAAGCCCAGTGCCCCAGGAAGGTGAAACATACTGCACTTATAGTTTTAAGTTATGAGACAGTTCCAGAAAAAAATTAAATCTATGAAAGCTATCAAATATATGAAGAGAAACTGAACAAAATTTTTTTTTTATTGAGCTGGTCAAAGGCGCTCTACGTCGCCTATTATCAAATTTTAGTTGTGATATTCGTTGGCAGGGAATATTGACGCTAGCAGACTTTTTTTCACCTACAAGTGCAAGAAGTGATTCCGCTTTAAACATGGTGTCGGCTGGCATTAAAAGACAAGCACAATAAAAGCGTTTTTGAAACCACTGGGATACTACTATTACATCAACTACACTTATGGCAAATTGTGTGGTGGGTGTTACACATCCATTATTGTAAGGTATTTTAAAATGTAATGTCTGCTTTGTGAAATTTGTGAACAAGATGAAAAACAGAGCTGTCAACCTATACAAATTCATTTCCATAACAATCTGTCAGAATTGTCCTTTTCTAGACATTTTATCAATACCACTAGAGCGGGAGAGTTATTGCAGTGTATTATGTAATTGTGTAAAAATAATTATGCACACTGTTCAATTGGCATTAATCAATCTAGATAAGAAATTGAGCACCTGCGTTCACACCAGCAGTTATTTGATGCAATTCTGAAGTGCATTTATAGTTAGCTAGCTATACCTACACCCCGAAAAGGCATGGATAGTCCGGGGGCGTGGCCACTTAAAAATGCCTCTTCGCTGGCAAAATGTTGGGGGAAAAAGCCAGCATGTGGACTAAGGCCTTCGGGCAGGCTTGGTTGCCTTAGAGTGCCACGTTGTTATGGCATGGAAAAGCCCAACTGACCTGGTGGGATATACAGTATTGCAGCAACCGCAGGCTTGAAGCAGATACGTACATTTCCGTTACATATGTGAAGGCATATGAGAGATGCTGAACGATGTTGTAGCCATTTTCGCAGGCCGTAGTAGAGTAATTGAATGACAGTTGAGCAAGGTGTGGACACGCCCGCAACATCCAGATCCAGAGAATGGTTTGATTCGCAATTTTTTTAATCATTGAAATTTGGCAACTTTTTAACAACATTCTTCTCTCTGGTATGTTAAATTTAGAAGACATACGTCTTTCACTTTGCAGAGTATTTAACTCTTTACACTTGTAGGACAGGTAATAGTAAAAGGTACAATCCATGAAGTTGACCCCTCCTTACTTTCATGTTCACTACAACTACATCAAGTCTTCAAGGGGCAAGTAATTCAATTTTATTTTAGTTTTATTTGGTCTTTTTCAGCTAACCAATCTTTTTGCATCTTAAAGAACGGTTAAGAATAAAACATTGCATTTACAGTTAATACAGGTCTTATGGTTGCAACCGTTTGAGTTAGGAACAGATTATTTCAATTTATAGTATTTGTTAAGAGGCGTATTCTTTTTTAATACAAACAATGTTGACCCGTACACCGGTTACAATTGCAGAGATATGGAGGTTCTAGTCTATATTTCTCAAAACACCATTTCCTTAAGAACGACCTGTCAGTGTCAGAAATCAATGTGTCAATAGAGCAGGGGATTAGAGGGAATGTGCGTATGTCTTGTTCCAAATTTACTTAGCTGTTGGCATCAAACCCCAACTCTAAACCCTGCTCACCTCAGTGCACCTTTGTCAAATGCCAGACTCACTTTTTTTCTGCCTTGACACTCCACAAATAATACCCTAATGTCTATGTCTGTTATGTCTATGACATAAGATCGAACAGAAACAGAATTGATTGCATCTGTAGCAGTAATTCCTTTTAACTTGAAAGTAGAACAACAAAACACTTAAGATGCGCGAATATAGCCTACATGTTTAGACAATAATTTCATTTATGTTCAAAATCATCAACATTTAAAAACTATTGTTGAAAGCAAAAGAAAGTATTGGAAGAGCAAAAGAAGGCAGAAGAGTGCAAATGACGGTTAGAAGTGCACGTCCGCTGAGCCCTGCCATTAAACACTAAACAACGTGAGCATCCAGGGAGTCAGCATGAACCTTAAAGATGTGGCAACCATACGGTATATAACATCTGCATGTTCTACATATCAATGTAAGCTTTTAGGCTGCGGAACCAAAAGACCTCCGGCATACCCCCGGCCCTCCCCATCTCCCTTCCCTGAGATGACTCACCGGCTGTGGGCATGGCAGTGGTGGAGCCCCTGCTGCTACTCAGGAGCTCCAGGGGCTGTTGGCTGTCTGTGCTGGAAGAAGAAAAACAGGACTCCGTCTCATAAATGGTCTGCAACATGGTGCACAATCCTGACACCGTGGGATGCAACAGCATGCCAAAAGAAGAGAAGTGCTCTATTTGCTCACAAAACGAGTCAGTTCCTTTTCAAGAACACTGCCATGTATTCAAGAAGTGCAGCTTACTCATTTTGGGAGGATATGAGTAATCACTTACAAGCTTTTAAGTTGAAAACTGCTTTTCTAAATAATTCTCGGATCTCCAAAAATGAGGTGGGCGATTCCATCAAAAGATCCATAAAAATTGTTGTGTAATATTATGCAAGTCGTTGTTGAATTTTAAGTAGCTCCTGACTCCTTCAGTCTAGTTTTATCCTGAAACAGTCGCTCACAAGATCCTCTTCTATGATGCAGCCTCCGGAAAGTCCTTCCTTGGCTTGGCAGAAAAAAATCAATCAAAATGAAAGTATGAATTGGAAGATGACCAATTGTAACAGACTCCTTAGAATATCCCACACTTAGTTAGGATTGTTGTTTCTATTTCATCTGGAGTCCAGATCCACACAGCGCAAGTTGCTTAACATGTAGTAATGGCTGGTATGTTGTAGGATGTAGTAGCCACTTTTTCACATCAGAAAGTTTGACTCCTCTGGTGCCCCCAATCCAAGTCTTGACCGAACAATGTGAAGAAACCAGACTATAAGGAAATCACTGAAACCCCACTTTGTGAAAGTTGAAACATTTCCACGGGCTGTGAAATGATGGAAAGGATCGGCTCCATGTGTGCAGTTGGTTCGCATCAGGATGGACTCGCCGAGAGCTGCAGCTGCCTCTTCGCTACTTCCCACAGCTAATAACACCGCACCAAAACAGATACAAGGAGACGCTGAATTCCCCTGCATCAAAGGATCCTCACGCTGTTCTCCTCCTGTCTGATGAGAGGGAGAAGAGGAGAGGAGGAAGATAAGGAAAGGCGAGGACATAAATAGCTTTGGGAGAGCACTCCCCGAGGTTCCATGCTTCCAAAATTAGAATCAAGTGCTGAGAGAACGATAGAGAGAGGGAAATGGAAGCAAGGAGGGCGGGTGAGGAAGCGAATGACATGAAAAGGGAAAGAAAAACAAGGAAATTTGTGGCAGCAGAAGACGAGCGGCAATACAATCCTTCCAGAAAAATGAGCAGCCAAGGATCTTATGCTATCCTCTAATGCCATGGATGAAAATTCACACAAAAAGGGAAGGCTGCAGCAGCGTCAGCCTTCATACACCCACTAGAAATAAGTGCTGGTCAGACAGCTAATATTCACTGTCTGACAGTCATTGGAGTGTGTGTTTGTGCATACGAAAGTCGCTGTGTGACGCTCTCTGAGCTGTTGAATGAAAAGGGGTGGAGAGGGACCAGAAAGTTGATCACTGGGTGGAGAGGACGTTAAGACGGATAAACAAAAGTACCCAACAGCTTTTGTCCTATAATGAGAAAAGGGAACACCGTCATTTATTTGAGTCTTTCCTGCAGCTTTCATCTGATGAAGACTAGAAAAGAGACTCTAACATGAGGAGTTGGGGGTGGGTTGGGGGGCTGTAGATGAAAATAGCCTGCCTGAGAGGAGGAGGAGTTAAGGATATAAATAGACAGACAGAGAGAGAGAGAGAGACAGAGAGAGAGAGAGAGGAAGTGAGCGAGTGATAGAGTGAGAGAAAGGGAGAGAGTGCAAGAGATAAGCCTCTAGCTCAGGGAGTGAGGGGGGTTGGGGTGTGGGGGTGGGGATACCGATGCAAACCAATGTCATGTTTCTGCACTGCACTTCCCACAATTCACTGGTCAACACAACATTGAGGCTGGGACTGCGACATCCTATTTAGCTGAGGTGGGCACGTTGGTAAATTTTTGGCGGTCCGTCATTCATCATTCGTCAGTGACCGGTCCAGCTGTCCGTCATCGTTAATTTTACAGTGCTTCCGTCCTCACTAAATTAAAGTTTGGAATCGTCACCACTATTGTAGGATTGAGCCCTCTTCTTCTTTTACTTCTTCTACTACTACTTACAAAATTTGAATTACATGCATTGACAGGACAAGCAGTGTGTCCACTCCGGTAAAGAACCACGCCACGTACCGTGAAAACTAAACCAAAGATATTTCATAGTATCTGTTCCGAAGTCCTGTTTCAATGTCAGAGCTGAATTGGGGAGAATAAGGCTGCCACAGCGTGGTTGAGCCTACACAGATGAAGCTGTTTTTTGCAGTTTGGACATAATAAGCAGTGCTTCTGCTGGTTGCATCACAATAATTTTTTGCTTCATTGCAAGATTTAATAATGATCAGTCCATTCATCCATCATCTTCTGCTTATCCAGGGTCAGGGGCGGGGGCGGGGGCAACAACCTGAGTACAGAAGGCCAGACTTCCCTCTTCCCTCTCCCAAAACCACTGCAGCTTCTGGGACATGCTCACTAATCTTCACTGTAACATAATCAACCCAGAAGATTGGTGAAACATTTTAACTGCCAAATTCAAAAACTACCGTATACAACCAAACTGACAATTTAGCTTAGGCATAATCTTGCAGCGAGATAGCGAGACACCCAGGAGTGCATCAGGGCCAAGATTAGCCAAGCCAATCTCCAGATTTAAACCCTATAGACCATAGGTGTCAAACTCCGGTCCTGGAAGGCTGCAGTCCTGCAGGTTTTGGAGGTTTCCCTCTTCCAACACAAGCTGATTCCAATCAACAGGATCGTTATCAGGCTTATGCAGAGCTTGCTGATGAGCTGATCATATATCAGCTGTGTTGGAGAACGGAAACATCCAAAACCATGCAGGACTGCGGCCCTCCAGGACCGGAGTTTGACACCTATGCTATAGAGCAGCAACTTTTAGCTTTCATTTGAGGATGTTTACAAATTACCGTGTAGGAACCACAAGAATTTGTATATGGTAGGCTATATGCCTCCCACTTTTATAATGATAAGACAAATTAACCATCATAAATAAAAAAAAATACTTTTTAATACTTGGTTGCAAATCCTTCTATTGCAACCATCTTCAGTTTTTAGGTTTCTCTTTGGCAAACCAAATACATACTCAATCGTATTCAAGTAAGGTTTGACTTGACCATTGCATTACATTTCACTCCGGCTGAAAAAACCTTTTGGTTGCTTTTGCAGTATACTTCAGGTCATTGTCCATCTGCACTGTGAAACACCATCCATTGAGTTCTGAAGCATCTGGCTGAAAACTAGCAATGTTGACCGCAACAATTCAGAATTCATCCTGATGCTTTTGTCAGCCATCACATCATCAATAAATACAAGGGGAACCAGTTCCATTGGCAGCCAGACATGTCCACATGGACATGGAACAGCTGACAGCCAATTGTCCCATTATTTGTACTCCCGTAGCAAGTGAGAGGCACATATACAAACAGTTGGAATTCCTACACCCTTGACCTGATTTGGACGTAAATACCCTCAAATTGAAGCTGAAAGTCCGCAGTTAAAGCACATCCTGTTTGTGTCTTTTAAAATCCACTGTGGTAATGTTTGGAACCAAAAAAGATGAGAACGGCGTGAATGTTATTGACTCCATGTCTAGTTTACGTCTCAATTTGGTTTTGGTTGCTGTCATTTGCAGAAAATCCCGCTTTACAAAGATTGGATGTTGTTTGAAGGCTTCACTCCCTTATTTGTAAGCTTGTATACATAGCATGCAGAGTGGGCTTGGTGTGTGAGAAACACCTATAGCAATGGGCCCGTATTTTAAGCAGGATTGCTGATATTGTCTCCTAAATGCAGCTTTATTTTTATTGTGCTTCTTTCCTTTTCCAAAATGTTTTTTTTTTAACTTATTTGTGCAAGCCTGTGGGCTTTTTTTTTTTTTTTACTACTACTGTATATATGCATCGGATTTTCAAAATAAAACTTCTTTCAGACTCTGATGATCAATAAAATACATTTTGTTCTGTTTCAGTGTGGACCGGGTCCGTGCAGCTGGAACTACTGCCATTGAGCATACATTTTATCTGATCAAGATTAAACTGAAGGCACTGAACCACCAAACAAAACAGCTTTGGTGAAATCTAGAAAGCATACATCGAAATTATTACTACTACTAAATTCAACACTTTTGCTCAATGAGGTGTTACAAACAATGCTATCTTCAAAGTTGTGCCTCTAAATCTCTTGTCTCATATTCATATTTTGATGACAGACACAAATGTTTACAGTCTACAGCGACCGTGGCCTCATTCTTTCAATACTTTTAGAGGTGAGATCAGTATCTGGCTGCCTGAAAATAAAATACCATAAGAGGTCGTAGAGCTAAGACACATAACCTCTAATGTTGTTTTTCCCGTATCTACTGACAACATACATGAATTTAAACTGTGCATATAATGTTGTGTTGAAGAGCAGTATTTTAGAGTGATGCACCTGGGAGATGCCACCAAGCATCATTGTGAAAGCTTGCTTTTCAAGCAAAAGCTGCACTGCGCACTTTGTAGTCAGTGTGGATATTATTAATTGAAACTACTGGCTGCTATTTATAGTATTTGTTTGTTCCATTCAGCACTTGATTCCAAAGTGAAGCAGCTCCAAGTAGTCCACTGTTTAAGGAATTGCAAAGGAATGAAGATAATAATCATAAGACAAATTGTTATGACTCTTCTATTTTAGGTTAGGCTTCCGCCGCTGCCTTAACGACTGTTTCCTTTCCAGGAAAGAAAATCTCATTAAAACATTTTCATTAATTCGTCACCTTCATTCTACCTCCTCCACACCCTCATCATCCTCACCTCCTGTGTAAACAACTTTGTATGCCTATGGGCAGACTTGCATACGCCTCAGTGTGACTCACAGGCAGAATGCAAAGACAAAATTAAAATATTTAAATATATATATATATACATACATGTATATATATATATATATATATATATATATATATATAAATATACATATACATATACATATATATATATACATATACATATACATATATATATATACATATATATATATATATATATCTTGGCGCAACATTATCATTTAGTAATGCAAAATATTTATTGAGCTTTCCAAACATCCCTACAAAATTGCGAGGGTGACAAAAAGTGACAAAGCAACATATCTGTCATCTCAATGGTCTCACATACTAAACACATCTGCTGAAGGTGTGTGTGTACTGCAGTAGCTCAGCGGATGACTCATCTCTGCGTTTCTATTTGAGGCGCATCAACCACTGGAGTCACACTGTGTCTTTGTGTGTATGTGCATGTGTGAGTGTGTGCATGCATGCGTGCATGTGCTATATCTGTACCCATGACAACCAAATTACAGTCAGTGTGACAACTGACATCGCTCAGTCGAGGAGGGACAAAAGTGCCTTGATGACTTTCTCATACTGCATGAGGTTGTTTTAAAATAAATAAATAATAATAATAATAATAAATAAATAAATAAATCCGTGGATTTTGTTAACCGTTCCACCCGTTATATATATATATATATATATATATATATATATATATATATATATATATATATATATATATATATATATATATATATATATATATATATATATACACACACACACACACACACACACACATGATTGACACATTAATAACAAGTTAAAGCAACAGACCAATTTTTTTTTTATATGAATTAACGCACGGCCCTTTATTTGGGATTATTATTCCGGTCACAACGTGTGTAGAGTGAGTAGACACATCCACATTATCACAACATTAATTTGAATTCTTTGAGGTACCGAATATGTGCAAATTAATAATAAAGACAATTATGACGACACTACATTCAACTTTTACTAAACTTTGCGACTTGTACCAGAATACCTGACGCATTTATAAATGAAGGGGCAACTTAAATTGACGGCGATACTGTGGCCTTAATGTAACAAAGTTGCACTATAAAAACTATGAAACTGTCTATAATAAAGAAATACATACAATACGCTGAATACGGTATACATAATTCACTCTTCTCAGGCATCAACCATTTTTTCAATGTAGAAGATAGGTAAACAGGATAACATTAAGAAAAGAAAACTAAAATAAACAAGTGCATTGGTTTATATTTTATTGTTTATAATTATTATATTATTATATTAACCTATATTTATCCAAAACGTTTAGTTTTGCTTCACTAGGGTAACTAATTTAAAAGCATTACATTTATTATTATTGGTAACAAAATGTGTTTTGTTTGTTTGTTTATTTATTTAGCACAATTTAAAAACAGTGCAGGGGGAATGAAAGATTCCACTCCCATTCAGAAAGTCATATCAAATGAAAAATTTCTGGATGAACTATTTTCCATGTGTTTTCCATGACTGGAAAATTGGTCAATCATATTCTAGGTTTTCCAGGATGTGTGAAAACCTGAATGTGTTGTGCATACACTGAAAAAGGGGATTTCTTACACTAATTTAAAAAATGCTGTAATTTGTTACAGCTATTTTTTTTAAAGTTTTTCTCATATTCATGATTTGGTTGAATGCATCATTATCAATTTAATCTAAATCAAATACATTTATTTTCCCAAGCCAAATAAAAAAGTTACATCCAAGTAACTTTTTACTTTGGAATAAACTAATTAAAGCATCTCTGTGCATGCTGAATTATGAGGCATATGTGCTTAGCTGTGGGCCAGCAAGCCAGCTAAGCTAATTGAAATAAAACAAAAACATATTTGCAGTCAAATAACAAACTGCCTTTAAAAACAAAAAACTCCCTATAAAAAGTTTTTTTTTTTTAACTAACTAAAAAAATATATAAAAAAGAAAGCTAGAACTGTAAAAATGTATGAAAGTTTTTTTCTTGATATTTTCTCCTGTCTTGAGTTCTCATATGTATTAGGTAAAAATGTCAAATTTTACACACAAAGGGGAGCTAAATATAAAACTTTTTTTTAATCTGCAAAAAAATATTTGTATGTGCGTGCCCCCACTAGTTAAACAAAAAACAAAAAAAAGGACTCATGTAATTTTACAAAAGGTTGCACAAGTTTGCAAAATACTCACAATAAACAAGGGACAATTTTCCTTTTTTAACTGGCATTTTGTTATTTTAATGCAAATATGTTTTTTCATTTTAACTTAGTGGCCTTGGTGGCCCACTGGTAAGCGTGCCCGCCTCACAATTCAGCAGTCCAGGGTTCAAATCTAGCCTCCAGTCTTCCCGCGTGGTGCTTCAATGTTCTATGGGTCCCTGTGTGGGCATACTCCAGTTTGATGCCACATCTCAAAAGCATGCATGGTTGCTTAGTTGAACACTAAATTGTCCCTTGACGTGCAAGTTTGTTCACCCGTGTGTGTGCCCTACAATTGTCTGGCAGCCACCTCAAGTTGAACCCCACAAATTTTGTTCATACTGAATCAGAAATTCGATTCAGGGTAAAGTAATAAAATTGACTTTAATTAATTTATTCCAAAGTAAAACGTTACTTGGATGTAACTTTATTATTTGGTTTGGAACAAATAAATTTATTTGATTTATATTAAATTGAAAATGATGCTTTCAACCAAACCATGAATATAACGAGATTAAAAAATTTTTTTTTAGCTGTAACAAATTACAGCATTTTTTTTTTTTACTTTAGTCCAACAAGTAACTTTTTTCAGTGTACATTGCTCCCAAAGATTGCGTCATCAGTATGAAACAGACACCAGCCAGGTAGCCACAGTATCGTTAGGTGAAGTCTTTCACTATCATTAGTGAAGTCCATTTTCACAAAGCTGCAGGGGCCAGCAACAACAACAACAATTACCAAGCCATTATTCAGACCACAACATTTTATTCACTGAACTTTACAGCGCACTAAACTCACTGGAGACAAACAAAGGTGTTTTATAATTACTCACAGCTGATATGATGGATCAATGGAAACTTACCGGAGGTGTGTGATGAGTTCATGGAGGCTGAATCTGGCCTTCGCTTTCTGGTTCTTCAAGTCTGTGTGTGCGTGTTAAAGTGGGTCCTCTGTGTTAGCCATGTGTTGCAGGACAGATGACGGATGGACAGATGAATGAAACCTCGTCCTCAGTGTCAATTCCTTTGGAAAGAAAAAAATATGTGACTTAAAAACAGGATTCATGTTATTTGGATCTGAAGAAAGAAATTACTATAACCTCCGGACTATAAGCAGCTACTTTTTTTTCTAGGATGGGCGAGTACCGATACCAGGTATAGTATAACGGCTTTATTTCAAGGTATCGGGCACTTGTGACGGCGGCCGATAGCTTCAAGCATTTGGCGTAAATGACTTGACTTGGAATAACTGTAGTGTTGCTCTGAAATTTGCTCTCAAAATAGGTGGAAAAAAAACAAAAAACAAAAATATGAATACAAGATGTTTTAACAGTTTTTGTTGAACATACTTAATGATAAGCCATTCTGCCAAATATGTTAGTCATCATTAGCGCAAGCATTTCAAGGCTTCAAATCTTCAGTGGCACTTCAGGGTCTGAAAATGGCTGGAACTGAGTAAGTTATACTTCAATCTATCCAAACATAAACTTTGCTTGATGATATCCATCTCATTAAATATCATGTGGTGTGACCGTCAAGAAATGACCAAAGGGCTCTTTGCACAAATCCACTACTTCCTGAACTCATTATCACTCCATCATTTCCTGTCTTTCATGAGTGGACAAGCTGATTATTCCAGGTGTGCCTGACCTCAATAACCACGACAACAATGGCCAGACACACCTGGATTAATCAATTTGTCCAATCATGAAAGACAGGAAACAAAGGAGTGGTGTTAAGTTCAGGAAGCAGTCGAGCTGTGCAAAGAGCCCATTAGGACTTTTATGTTTAAATTCCCTTAAAGACAAAAAAAAAGAAGAAAGAAAGAAAGAAAGAAAGCAAGCAAGCAAGCAAGCAAAAAAGTAACTTGAACAAAAATGCATTTTTATCATAATTGTACTTTTTTATATGTATTTAATAAATTATGATGAACTGTTATTTCCACCTGAAATGGCCCGGCAAAGGAACATCTGTTTTGGAACCATTTCCACAGTGACAGGAGTTCTATCCGACTAAACAGTAGTCTGGTGCCACCTACTGGCCCTAGAATGATTACATCAACAGAACACTTGCATGAGGCTCAAAGCAACAGACATGAAGAAACCCAGATTTACAGATATGAGCATCCCGAGGAATTGTACTCATGACAACCAAATGACAGTCAGTAACTACAACCTTTGTGCTGGTGCGTAAGTAAATCAATCAAACTTGGTGGGTGCTTGCATGTCAGAAGTAAGGCTCAAACTCATTAGCTGTAATGTGATTTAGAAGGACATCTTATTGTTGACTGAAAATGAGCCTAAATGCATCATATGTGCACTCATTAAGTTCACCTTATGCTTAAGGATTGTATAACTACCCAATTAAATGCCAACAAGACCCTAATCAAAAGCACTGCCTTTTTATTAATGCTGTAGTGAGGCATTAATTAACCCTGTGTTATTGCTGTAGTTATAACTTGAAAAAAAAAGAGATCGGTCTCTAATACATTGCCGACTGAATTACTTACATGAGCGTGAAAAACATTTGGAACAGCTCTCAGTATGATGCAGTACAATTCTATCCATTTTCTATAGCACCTGTCCCTCCTTGGTGTCACCGCTAAGCTGGAGCTGATCCTAGTTGACTTTTTAAAACCATGTTTTCCAAACTCTTGTTCTTGCACTGGACCCTCTTATTGTAATTTTAGCTACTTTTATTTCTTTACTTTGCGCTAGGGTTGTCTGTAACTCTGTAAGTGCTTTTAAATGTTGTACTTTTAAATACAGTATTATGTGAAGCACATTTAGTCAAGTTGTGTATGAAATGCACTATAAATAAAGCTGCCTTGCCTTGCCTTAATGTTCCCTAAAAACCCGAAGAGAAAGTGTAGTGACACCATCTAGTGGCCATAAAAAACTAATTACGCATAGTGAGGTCCATGAAAATTGGCTGGCACCCCAAACAACAAATAATATAAACTACTCTATACAGTTAAAAGGTGAACCATTAGGTTATAAATTTGTGTTGAAGTAATTTTCTAAGTGGCATTAGCGTTTCATGTTGGACGTTGATGACAGGAACAGAACATTTTTCTCTTCAAATTAAGAGCAATTGGTATACGGGACATGAAGCAACTTGTGGACACCAGCCCAAATTGTTTGTTGTAAATTACTACTAGTCACCAGTTCCCACAAATGCCTATTTATATATATATATATTATTATTATATATATATATATTTTTTACACATTTTGCTATATTGTGTTATAGTGACTCCTTTGCACGTCGTATGCCTTTATTTTGTCAAATTTTTATACGGATGCACTTTGTCATCAGTGACGAAACTTTCTCGGAAACGAGCCAGAAATAAACAAAATCATTCGAGCGAGCTTCTGGAGTTGCTGAATAAAATATGCCTCCGGTCTAAACTCTCAAAGGACAGAAGCCTTTGTGAGCTGTAGCAAGCTAGCTTGGATATTTCACCGCACTGACACACACTGTGCAAAGTTTGAAGGTCTTTTTTGCACATACTGCTGAAAGCATCTCTGGGTTTACCGTCGACGGGCTTCAAACAGTTCCATCCACTAAAATATGCATTTTCCCATTTTCTCCACATGAGTTTGTTCACAGGGTGTAACACAAAATTTGTGTACCGGCCGTAGATAGACCAAAGAGCCATTATTAAACGCTTATAATGTATAATCACAATAAATTAATAGTGTATAATGCCATTTAAGGCCTTAATATTTTGAAATCCATTTAATGACTTAATGCTTGTTAATGACCCGTGGAAACCCTGTAATTGCAAATTAAAAAGGTAACGATTAATCAATTATCTTGATTATTTGGCGATTCATCAAATAATCGCTGCAAGTCTACATAGAATGGAAAACTTTACTGTCCCCATCCAACGCCCATCCTTGACCAAATAAAGAAAAAAATGAGGGGGCATCCTCATGCGCTAGTTCCAGGCATTCTCTGTTCTTTGCATGTCACTGCATGCCACATATGATTTGGTTAGTTACATAATTCTAAATTGTCAAAGTTTACACTTGTTTGTGTATTCTACTTCTTATTGAATCCATATCGGAGCATTGAAATGGATATTGAATTGAATCACCACACACAGAATCAAAATTGAATCGAATCATGACGCTAGCATATTAGCAATGTGCAGCCCTACAACCCATCCAGTTTGTGGAGGTGACAAAACCAAACACATTTACTGGAGTGTCCTCAATTTGCTTATGATGAATATGTGGCTCTTTTACAGCTTTGTAGTTGTAGTCAGTGCCAAGATAATTGGATGAAATGTTCAGAGAGAGAGAGAGAGTGCAATAGAGTGTGAGTGTGTGTTTGTCACAGAGAGCAGTACTTCAGCATATGGAGGTAACCAGACTAACCTGCTGGCCAACTACACTAGAGGTCTAGGGTCAAAAATGGAAAGGCAGACAGAAACGTAAGAAAATGGTGCGGTATCTCTGTACTTCATGATAACATGTTCCCAATGTTGCCAAAGAATCATCAAAAATAGAAAGCTCTCTCTTTCACTCCTCCTCCTCCTCCTCTTCACACCAGCATTTCCGAAAATACCTGGCCCCTCCCATGCAGGAGAGGAGCAGGAAGTGCTGCCTGGCAACCAAAGAGCTGGCTGCCGTGGTAACGGTTCACCTGACCGTTTCGTGCCTAAACAAACAAGTGTGAGCTATCAGGACGGAGAAAGGGCGAGTTGTGGGGTGAAAACTGGAGCTCGTTAATGATCATCTGATGTCTTTCTTGTCACTTTTTAAATAAAGTGCAACAATCGCATACTTCAAATACATTACACTCTTGACTGCCTAGATGTCAAACATCAAACTAGCTATGTAATAATATGTGACGTCAGCAGATCACATGTGATGTCAGCGCACCCCATGAGAGCTCATTTCCGCCAGCATCAAAAGATGAAATCTGAGTGTGCGGTTTTTCTTTTCCAGGTACAGGGAATTTTTTTACCCCACTCAGTCGTCATTGGCGTTGAGGGTGTTTGAAGAGTGTTATACTCATTTTAGCATTTAATTATTAGCAGCAAGAATGTCTGCTTATATATTTAGACACACTTAAAATATTGATGGGACTAAAAGTTCTTCCAAATATAATTGGAGAAATGTGACTGAAATCAAAGGTTGACCAAGGTCACACAACTGACTGTGGTACTGATAAAAAAAAATTACAGCGCACGACCTCTCAACTTCAAATTGAATGACAAATGACGAAAGTGATGCATTTACTTCAAAACGACAATGGATAGTCATGTGCCAGAACATTTTGGCCAACCATTATCTCAACTCCAGTAGGAGAATGACCCTCATATCAAATGTGGACACTGTAAGTGAAAGTGGGTTGCATTGCACATCCCGTGGAGACATTATGCAACTAATGCGCCTAATGCACCCTTGACCTCTGAGATCTGACTTCTGGGCGTTAGGGGGAAAAACAGTACATTATACAGCTGCAAATCCCTCATCCAAAGTCCATCCAAGCAGACGATCAGCAGAGGGATTGAAGCCCCCTGTGGGAGGAGGCGACACGGACGAATTAAACGGCAAAGTGTTCTGAGAACGAGCCCAGTTTATTAAGAAGAAGGATGCTCACAACCATGCTCGCTGTTTCAGCCCCTCCAAAAGTATTGGAACGGCAAGGTCCATTAATTTCAGGAGTACAGTATTATCCATTTGAGAGTGAACATTAACTATTTTTAGAATTTCAATGATAATTAGACACTACTGTGGCTGAATACTGGAATCCTATTATTATTATTATAATAATTATTATATAATTAATTATCTTAATTTTGCTTTACTAAACATTCATTGGTGTCAACTAAATTTCCAGCATTGTAATATTAAAAATTCATTTATTAAAAATTACTTTTTTTGCGCATGGCAAATCTTATTTGCAATCACACCCACATTTGTGTGAGGATTTGGTAGTGCATAATTTCATAAAAAATATTTCTTGTCAAAGGAAGTCGAGCATGGTTCAAATGGCCAAGTGTGTGTAGTGCAGGGGTGTCAAACTAAAATTCACCCCACATGATTTTCAAGGCCACACCAGCCGAATGTTTGCCCTCAAAGGGCCAGATACAACTCTAAACAATACATTCTGTAATATTTTTTTTCTATTGTTGTTCAACTCTCAAATGGGTGAAGGGTCCCAAAGTGTGTTTGTGAGCCTCGGCGGCCCTACTGAGCCCTGCATGCTCAGCCCCCTTGACATGACACCTACACCCAAATGTTCTCCTCAAAACAAGAAGACAATGTGCAAGTGGAGAAGATTGACTGAAGCAGAGAAAAAGAGGACAACTTCAAACCACTATGTCTTTTGAAGCAGTTCTCAAACCGTGTACACCAAGTACCTCCTAAAAATAATACTGAGTTGCTGCTGATGAGTTGATGCTCTAAGTACCACCATAGTGGCCAAAATTCAACTGTATATCTAACAGGCATGTGATTTGACCAAAGTGAAATTATCTGAAAATTTAGCCGGGGGTCTGGGGGCCGCAGGCACCCAGCTAGGTCCAGGGCAGCGCCCTGGTGGGGGGGCCAGGGGGGCGAAGCCCCCCATTAGCTCATGGGTTTTCCGTGATTTTAAGTACTTTCAATGCACTCAGATGACAAAGAAATAGACAAAACAACAGCATAAATTTCCAATGTATATTGAACTATCCCATATAAAATTGCAGTTTTAGTCAACTCAAAATCAGTCACATTCAAAAATTATTTATGTCATAAATAATGTTTTTCTATTTTTTGCTCATTAAAACATTCAACATATTTACAGGAATATACAAGTGTTCATTCTTGAGCACAATCCATTCACATGACACAAACACTACTTCCTCCTAGACATCATTGCTTTGGAATGGGTCTTTCTAGCCTGCTTCTGTGCAGCTTTGATGGTTCTTCTTGAGGCAGCCTTGCTCATTTGAGTGTCCTGTTTCACAGCAAGTTCTGTTCGTTTTGCAGACAACATAGCTGCTTCTGCATCCTTCTCCTCCCTGTACCTTTTGGAGGATGTCCTCAGATTTAGGCACAGTTTGGACTGCACAGGATCCATCAGAATGTCTTTCCTGCCAAAATGGCTGACAGAGGTGGTCTTTCTTGCTCTTAGGGCATATTTCACAGTCTGAATAGAACTGTATGTGGCTATGTCCATTCTGCATGCTCTGGGGTTCAGGACATCACCCATGACACTGAAAGCCCCCTCTACTTGAGGCCCATGGAAGCAACTCATGAGAGCCTTCACCATCTTGGCCAAGGTTGGGTATCTTCCAACAGCAAAGACTTGAGCCCACCAACGATCCAGTGCAATTGCCTTCCCCTCTGAGTCCAAAGGTGTTGGCAACTCACTGTCCAACTGGTATTCTCTCACCTCGAGATCATAGTTCCCCAGCTCTGACTCATCAAGGACATTGGTGACCAACGATGACAGCTTCTTCAGTAGGACTTTCAAGAGCTTTGAAACCTCTCCCGCCATAGTCAATGGTATCACGGCACCAAATGCAAAGCGCTTTCCCGGCACGATCGATCTTCCGAATGAAGTCACTGAACAAATTCGTCACAGTCTTCTTTCCAACATTTGTCGATATATCCTTCTCTAACCAGTCCCAGCGAAACTTGTTTTTTACGAGTTTGTCAATTTCCTTAACTCGCGGAGCATCTTTGCGTTCGATCACGGACATCTTTCTTTAAACACTCGGCAAAAACGTGTGCGAAATGAACAACGGCATACTCTTATACCTTTATAACAAGCGCGTTTATTGGTCAACAAACAATGGCATACTCTATGCCTTTATAACAAGCGCTCTTATTGGTCAACACGGAGACTTCCGGCAATCGCAAGATCGGTTTCATTTCAGTTGCGGAAACACTAAAACGGAATGCTGTAAAGAGACGAAATCAGATTTTTTTTTTTTTTTGGGGGGGAGATAAAAAAAAGCGGAATTCCGCGAATTAGCGGAAAAATCACATGCCTGATCTAAGTATTCATGAAAATAATACTATTGTAAGATAGTTCTACACTGTTTTTGCATTCAATGTAATACAAAAGCAGCACATCAACACTGCGCAGGTATACAGATTTACAAGTCACTCCAAATATGTATAAATGGTGAAGGATGTGATATGCGGGTGGAGATGGGCTTGGATTGGCCCACCCAAGATCGTCTGTACTGTACATCTGCTGCAAAGTTGTGAAGCGTAACAGTTTTGATTATCCTGCTTGAAACATAAAGTAACAAAAGAACAAAAGTAAAGTGGTCTTTTGTGGTGATAGTGTTAATTCAGCCAACGTTTGTGACACGCGTCAATGACTGTTTTCGATCCCGGTGCAAGTCTAGCTCAAAATCCAGTCGAAAGGCCTAGATACACCAATCCGACGTTCGCCAAATGTGACCGACGCCTACCCCCTGTGATGTTGGCCCAGACGGTCGGCACGTCGCATAGAAAAATGACGTAAATACACACCGCACCGACTATTACGTGCCTTCAGCGCATACGTGAGAAGTAAGTACCATCGGCGCCGGTATTCATTATTCCTAAAGGCAACAGGCAACCTCTTTACGTGGGCGGGATCCCCCATGCTGCTTCAGCACCGCCACCTGGCGGTCGGGAGGAACGAAATTGAAACGTAAACAACTTATATCGATGTTGACAGCGCCGCGGGGGAAAACGCAGCGGTCAGCTGGTGAAGCGAAAACAGGCGCTGGAACAAGCTTCGTCCCCTTCTCGTTGCCGAACGCATGGATGTACTCCGTTGTGGCGTATCGTGGACCCTGTCGACTCCTGGCTGCTACCGATCGGTCACCCGAAAAGCTGCCCTCCACGTTTTGGACGCGGTGCCGACCTCCAGCTTCTGAAGGAGCTTCCTCGAGACCGCCGACTGGAAGGGTCATGCACCCCTGCTGCTCCCACAAGGATCGCGCTGTTAAATGCGCGGTCATTGACAAACAAAACGTTTATTTTGAGTTTTTCCTTTCCAACAACTTGGATTTCCTCTGCCTGACGGAGACCTGGACTGTCGCCCGTTAGTCCACCGCTATGATTGAATTACTACCGCCTGGGCTGTGCTTATCGCTCCGAGGACGTCAGGCCGAGGTGGAGGAACGGTGACTATTTACAGCTTGGAAGCCACATTTTTTGAAGTCGGCCAAACTGTCGCTGTCCTATGTCATTTACCGACCTCCAATATACAATAAGAACTTTTTAAACGACGTTGCAAATCTTCTTGCCGAAATCATGCTTAAATATGGTCATATTAATCTTTATGACTTTAATAGTCACGTGTGCTGTTCTGAAAAAACATAAAGTTGGGTTGAGTACTGTTTATTCGCGTTGTCACTTGCTCTTCTTGCCCGTGCGCTGATTCGCTAGCTAACAGCCAATCAAAGTGATCAAATGCCCGACTCAACATGTCGAATTTGCTGGAAACGCCCGCCCGACGTATTCCAACTCGACCCGACTTTACGACAGTAATTTATACACTGATCAGACGGCACATGCCGTCGGCCCAACGCTGTCCGACTCCCAACGTCGGGTTGGTGTATCTAGGCCTTAACAGTGCTCATGGGTGGAGTTGTCTTTGTTTTGGTATTTTCGTAGATTTTGCGCAAGTAGAATTGGGCGTAATGGGTGCGCCTTTGTGGGACAGAACAAAGCGTTTCCCTAGCCAATCGAAGCCTGCCACATTTGCAGAGGAATGAGTGCAGTCAACCTGAGGACACTGGGTCTGACATTGCAGGAAAAAAAACAGACTTGCAGCGGTCCGTGCATGACATCAACAGATAAACTTCAAGATCTCACTTTGCGGATGATGTGATGTGGGGAATTTGAAACTATCTTGCACCAATGACGTGTGAGAAACGCTGGAACGTCCAGGGAGGCACAGCGTATATTAGGGCAGATATTTGGCATCTTGACAAATATCAGCATTGGCCTAATTTTTTTTTACAAATCTGAAGGCCAATAAAGCTGGTATCTCACTGAGCGGTGACTGCTTGCGTGAGTAGCAAAATTTAAGGTTTTCATCAGGATTTGTAAGATGTTCACTGTTTTTACTTTTCACAAAACCATTTCGAACATATTCAGGCAATTTTTTACTGTCTGCGAAGATCTTTTGAAACCTTTTACGAGCCCTGGCGAAAACACCAATATAGCTGCATTTAGATGCATTTGTCGCTCAGTGAGATACAGGAAACTTTTCAAAAAATTATGCTGACACTGGAAACTCCCTACACTTTTCATTTTTAAAAATAAAAAATTAAATTAAGAAAGTATGTTGAAATTTTGGAAAACTTTATTTAAAGTAGAAAACTTAAAAAAAAAAAGGAACTATTTACTTGCTTAGTTTTTAATTTAGCTAACACATGCTGATGATTCTGGAAGCACCCTGCAATTTCTGTTAGCATTTTTTAACAAAGCTGTCAATACTTTATATGTTTGAAATTAAAAGAAAATTATTATTTTTTTTGACCCTAATATTTTCTCTTTTATTGCAAATTAATATCTGCTTGGAATATCGGTTATCGATTACTAATAATCGGTATAGGCCTCGAAAAAAACATATTGGTCTATCACTAGCATCTATCAAATTCACAAACACGCTAGAACTAACCGCTGCCTGCCCCACCACAAAAATTGAGATGCGACCATTTTTACGCCGAGTGCGCGTGTCTAGCTGAATAGAGCCCGTAACCTCATCTTGGTTTCTTTCTCCATAAAATGATGTGTTGTGGAATTTTCAGTAGTTAGGTGCTATCTTGTATAGACTGCTCTGTAAGACTTGTGTATATTTGAAGCTTCAAATATAAAGAAACCCAAAAAACTATTTATTATAACTACTGAAAATTCCACAACAGATGCCATCGAGGAATGATTGTTTCATTTCTACAAACACCGCTTGAGACCTTGGCATGGTCCAGGCCTGGACCGCAGCTACTCTAAAAAAGACTTTGAAGCTCTGTCTTTTTTTTCTTTTCTTTTTTACATTCTTAAATTAAATTACTTTTAAGGCAAAAAAAAAAAAGTTAGCAAAAAGGTTATGATGATTGGTATAGTTACACCATCAAATGTTCACAAAGTTAACGTTAGAAATTATATAATGAACATCACTTATCCAGGCCTCGTTATAACATAGGACCCTACAAACACCTTACTGAATAACGTGGAACTCAGGGAAAGTGTTACTGTTGAGCTTAGCATTACATCGTGATATATAGGGTTACTGTGGCTTAGTTGGTTAAAGTGCCTAATTAGTAAACAAAAACGAACTAATTGAAAAAATGGAGGAGTCAAGCACAGCAGGCATTTCACAAACTGTGCTTGGAGTAGCATCTGAGTCACATGATTATCCTGTGAACCATTTAGGAGTACCTAGTCTTCATAGCCAAATCAAATAAAAGAAAAATAAATAGATTGAGGTTTATCATCCTCACTGGTTGTGAAATACTGATGGAAAGTGATTGCAGTATACTTCCTTCACTGACTGCATCAAAAAAAGTTAGCTATTTATTAATGTAACACTAACTTCCTCCTCATAATTCTCTCATCTAACATTTCAACAGGAGTTAGAAATTATGCATGTAATGTAAGAGAAGGCTTAAAATTCAAGTTAACCTGCATTTAAAGTGGCATGACCTCATTTTCACAAATGTCATTTTCCCTCCTGTGCATATTGCAGGAGACTTGAGCATCAAAAGATTTGATTCCTCACCCGGGTTTATCTTCTTTCTTCGGGCTCCTTTGTAATACCCCACAGTAGGACGCAAGTGACGGTAAAGAATCAAATGCGATAACTACAGAAACGCAAATGGAACGTAGGCCCGTTTTTTATTGAGTGGTACCCACTCAGCATTCAACGGCCTCACCTGCTATTAATTTCATTCCGTCTCATGTGTTCATTGCGGAGTGGTTTTCACAGGTTTCGAAGCAGAGCCAACCAATTTTGAGCCAATGTTGAGAACGTCTTACAGCCGCTATAAGAAAGCCACTATAAGCAAATATTAAAAGCGCTATAATATAGTTACAATGTTATGAGAAGAACAACATGAGGAGTCAACTTAACTTCAGAGCAAAGCCGTATATAAGACTCGTAAGGCCGAGCATAATGTATGATCCAAATATATACAGTAGATATCTCGATACATGGGGTGCGATACCATTCAAGGATGGTTTGATTTTCATGTGGAATGATTCGATTCGGTTCAATTCAGTGGGACTGCGATTTGGTTCATTATGGTACGGTTCAGTTTGAGAGGGTATGATGCAATCAGTTTCTTGTTATTTCACATATATATGAATGAACTTGTCAGTACGGTAAAGGTGTCATTTCCTTCAAAGATATATCTCTCTTGCATATGTATCTCAATTTTAGAGTGTAATGATTCCATTAAATCAAAAACAATTTTCCAATTCAAAAATTTTGTTACACCCCTACCGTTAACATGTTTCCAAAACCTTTGCAACTACAGTTAATATAGGGTTTATAAGGTCAACAATTTAAAAACTGAATAAACATCCATACATTTATTGTACTATGCCACTTGTCCTCATTCATATTTGAAGGTATCAGGTATTGTGGCAGCGATCGATACCAATATCAGCTGCTCTCTTGCAGCTGTTTTACAATCAGGATGTAATAAGCTTGTTTTTCTCAATAAACTTTATCAATGTCAATCCTTGTAAATGCCCAGTTGCTGACCACTGAAGTGATAGAAAGTGGGTCACGAGCGTTCACATTAGCATTAGCATCTTGTTTCGTTGTGCAAGTGATCAGCGCATACTTTTAAACTGTAAAACGTCTCTGAGCTCTTTTGAAACGTGATTTAGAAATTAAATGTATTATTATTATTATTAAATAAAAGCCTTTTATCACCACTAAGAGTTTTGTCATGGGCGGGGGCGTTTTCTGGGCATGTACAGGACATTCGGGTTCAGCCCATGTGTAGCATTCTCAGCAATCAGTCTTGCTATTTCTTTCTTTACTGACTTTACTTACAACACACAGTGCATGACGTCAAGACTTCTTCGTCCCTCCTGACTCTTCTTCTGTTGAAGTCATGTATGTCATTACGTGGGTGCCACCCGCTGTTCAGACTGAAACACCATGGGTGAAATAAACATTTTCTCACAACAAGGAGATGAACTTGTGTTGCTGGTTAAACGGTAGAGGTTAAAGGTAATTCTAAATGTTACTTTTATTCATATATTTATTTATTTAAATTATTCCTATCGTGTGTTCTATACAAAATCAATATTTTATGAACAAATGGAGAAAGATAATCAAAAATTGCCATAGTTTTCATGCAATTTTAAGGAAAATGCTATATTGGAATATATTCTTAAATTCTAACCTATATTCTTAATATATTCTATTCTTTTTTTTTTTAATGATCAGTCAATGGTTTAGTAAAAATGTTATGATCTGGTATCGGAACTTAGTATCGGTATTGGTGACTACTCAAGGTTTGAGAACTTGTACTGGTATCGGTCTGGAAAAAAAATGGTATAGAACATCTCTACAAACAACCATTTACAACGACTCATAATTCAGCTTCTACTTCAGCTTCTTCAATTAAAAACAACAAAGTGTGTAAATATTGTACATTTTTGTTGGCTTGACTGGGGGGGGGGGCTTGTGCAACAACTTTGCTTTCATTTCTGTGTCTGAGGTGATATTTGTGTGAGCGTTTTGATGAGTTTCTTTGTTGAAATGTGTGTCTTTAAAAAAAAAAAGACCGTAGGCTGAATAAAATGCGGCTTCACCCTATTTTTTTTAATTGCCATTGTTTTCCCGTTTGTTTTGTTTTTTCCAAATCTGATCGCACCAATCAATTAATCAAATTTAATCAATTAACCAAATCTGCCTATTTCTATAATGTAGGAGAAAGCCAGCCAAGTGAAACCATAAGCAACTGGGAACATATTCAAAGTCAACACAGGAAGACCGGAGCAAAGATTAAAACCCCAAACCTCGAAACAGTGAAGAAGACATGGAAACCAAAAGCCCAAAATTAGGAAATAAAATACAAAAAAAGAAAGCTATTTTTCCTGAACAAATTGGATATTAATACAATATAACAGAGTTGTTATAGTGTATTTTCTAAAGAATCAATCGAAGGTTTGAAGTAGCAAAGATAGATGTCATATTATAAAAAAGATAACTAAGTTGAGCAGTATTTTTTTTCTTCTTCATGTCTACACAAACAATAGTGTGACTGTGAATAATGAACCTAGTTGAGGCAAGTAACCTCACCTCAGTGATTATGCATTAAGATAAGTCAGAACATCAAAGTGCACTGTTGTCAAATGGCTTAGGTAAATACTAAAGATAATAAGGCGGTAATACATGTGTTTTAAGCGTCCAAAGTCGGTTAGTGAGGTTATTAAGCAGGATGTTGTTAAATGGTAGCTGTTAGCTTAAGGCGTGTACTGGAGAAGACCGACTGTTGGTTACTGACAACTTCAAGTTGTGCCCTGCTTCGTTAGCTGCTAGCTGTCAGTTGAACGCAAACTCTAAATAAACAACTCCGAGGCAAACGTGTGTAGTTGCTGCGTGCCAGAAAGGAGCCGTGTTGCTTTTTTTTTTTTTTTAAGATACGTGTGTTTTATCAGTCAGGTTTCGGTGTCCTTTAGCTAGCCATAGCAATGTGTTTCCAAGTTAGCTACGTGTGGATAACGGCTCAACAAACGCAACAATTCATTAAACAATGAAGCAATAAAAGGAAGCAAGCGGGGCAGTCACACATGAACACACGCACGCGCACGCACGCACGCACGCACTGGCTTTCTCTCACTCTCCACGGTTACCGTGGATGTCGGCGGGTCCTCCTGGAACGTGTACTAGTGCGGCGGTGTCTTCCTCCAGGCTCGGGCTCCCATCGCGGCTCGCAACGTCTCCACGCCAAAGCAAGCGCGGTCGGAAGGTGAAATTTCCACAACCTGGCCGCCACTCACCCTCCTAAGGCTCCACCACCTCCATATTTACAGTCCGCCTCGCTAACGTTCCACCTTCCCTTCTCCTCTCCTCTCCGCCGCCACCACCAACAACAACATTATTGACGTCCTCCTCTTACCACGTGACCAGTCTGCTGAGGCTAAAAATAGACGCCGTCGAAACCAATGGAAGCTGACAGACAGAATGGCAGACAGACAGGATCGAGATAGACAAGCAGAGCTACGGTGAAGTTGATCCAATGTTCACCCAACTACTCGTTTTTTACTATTATAAAAATACAGTAGTTCTCGACAATTTGCGAGAGACACTTTACCCGTCTCCATAGTTGATTCATATACAATAGTGCAATATGGTAATTCCAAATAATGCTGTTTGCTTTTGTGATGAATCCTCGCTGAACATTTACATTATCAATCAGTGGCGTCTCTAGGCTTATTTTAAACTTGTTTAACCCCACCCCAACCACCCCACCCCCACCCTCATACTCGCTATGCATTGACGTCTAGTTAGCCTGTTGAGTGACCATCGATGTTCACTACTTTTCAAAGTGTATTGTGGGTAATTTTGAGTGCATTCATTTTTTTCTTTTGGACATTCGGACACCCTACAAAATGGCGTGACCCCATACTAGTGAACTATATGCTACATGCAGTAGCACGCACATTTGGACACATTGTGTTTATGAATGTTTTTTGGGGTTGTTTTTTTTTACTAAGAAACAACTATTTATTTGGCCTTAATGAAGGAGAATGTCCATTTAAAAAATATATTTTTTTTACATTACTGCAAACAATTAACAATTAAACAATACACAATATATAGACAATTTTGCCAATGTTGTGAGGTGTCCCTGTGCTTCTAAATCAAATCAGTTTGTTAATTGAGAAGAAAATAAACATTTTAAAAATGAGTTCATTACAGCAGCCTATACTGCAAATGCTTCACATTTAAATAACAAATTCTTCACATTTCATTAAGAGCAAAAAACCCCCACAAAAAATAGTGGTCACTAAAGTCCTAAAATAAAGTACCCAAGTTGGCACTATTAACTGTGATTTTGTAAACTAGCTCTTCTCTTTTCCCAGACTTGTTGGTAGTGGGATCAGTGACAAAGGGTAAGTACTGAAAAAATTGTATGTGAAATACAGTGTTCAATGAATTCTCAACCTCACAACTGTGAGACACACATGCAACCCACTGTGCACTGTTTTGCTAATTCAACAATCAATTCCACACGACAATCTGGAAATAACTTTCAAACCCTTAGAAAAAAGAAAGACAGAAAGAAAGAAAAAGGAAAGAAAAACATGGAAGATGAGAAATTAATATACTGTATATGATGCATATTGGGATGAGTGAGGAAATCACAGGCGGAATAGAAAATGAAAGTGAAAAGGAAAAACAATATGGAGAAAGACAGAGGATTACAAAGGCCATGCATAGGAAGACCGAGGGGAGAAAAGAGGCAGCAAGTGAGACAGAAGCGAGACTGTGAGCGAGCCTCCGAAATGGAAGGATGGTGAGGAATGATGGCTGAAGAGGAGTGCGGAAGAACTGCGTTATAGAGGAGAGGGAAATCAAGAACAGGGAGCGCTGTGTAGGTGGAATAAAAGGAAGGAGAGCGCAAGAGACAGAAATATATATATATATATATATATACATAGAGAGAGAGAGAGAGAGAAATATATATAGAGAGAGAGAGAGAGAGAGAGAGAGAGAGAGAGAGAGAGAAGGAAAGAGCTATTCTGGTAATGATGTTGTTGCCATGGAGATGCTTTTCCCCAGTCAGACTATACTCCACAGGTGCCTTGTGGGGATTTTTGAAGGACATCACTGATTGGTGGTAATCTGGAGAACACATGGCATTTGATTGGTTGACTGAGGTGAAGGGCAAAGGTGCTCCCGTTGCATGCCTTTACCCTTCAAATGGGTTTGCCTCTGGTGACATGCATCTCAATGTGCAACACAAGTGAAACAAATGACCAAAACGGAAATGACATTCGAAACAAATGACCAACATTTTCTTCAAAATAGTCACTCTGATGATTTTTTTTGCACACTCTTGGCAGTCCCTTGATGAGCATCAAGAGTATAGTCACCTGAAATGGTTTTCTAACAGTATTGAAGGAGTTCCCAGAGGTGAGAATGCTAAGAGTTTGCAAAGCAGTGATCAGAGCAAAGGATGGCTATTTTCAAGGGCTTACTCTAAAAATGTTCACTTTCGTATGAGAAATTGTTTCTTGAGCCCCCATGAACAGGCTGTTAAACTAATGTTTCTCTCTGCTTCTTACTTGGCTCTCAATAATTAAAAAGACATGCTGATATTTGAGAAAATGGATAATCAATCATCATCAATCCAGATAAACAAATTTAAAGATCATTTCCACAAACAATATTTTAGCATATCAGTAATTGAGTAGTCATAGCATATGCAAATTTAGTCACAGAATCATCCCCATTCCTAACCCACCCAGGTGAAAATTTGTCCAGTCACACTGCAGACACCGTAAGTCCTCATTAGTGCACTGCAAAGTTGTTGGTGGGAAAATGGGTCCATTGGCACCATTCGGAGTTATTAGACAATAAAAGAGAAAAAGGAAAGATGCACACACATATACACACTGCAAAGAAATAGCAATGGGAGCAGTGGTGAGTCAGACCTCTGAGTCACAGGAGAAATAAAAAATGTCAAGCAGAAAAACTGTCTGTCTAACTTGTACATAAATGCACACGATGATGTGGGAGGGCTAGCTGTCTGCACATGACACAGTTGACCAACTAAGAGCCTTTTAGTACAAGTACTTCTGATTGCTGTATAATCTCAAATCGTTAACATGTACCAAATTCAAATTATTATTGCGAAGAAAGCACATCATTTTGGGAGGCTGCTTATATATATATATATATATATATATATATATATATATATATATATATATATATATATATATATATATATATATTGGGGGGTTTACAATGTTTTAGGCTTTCAGTGCATCCGAAAGACAATGTTGATCCGACTTGCGCCTTTTAGCAACATGCTTAAATTATTAGGCTGCAGCGCCCTCAACCGGAGAAAAGGGGATACTGCTACCATTGAGTCAACCCGGAAGAATTGTGTGCTGTTCCAAGTTAGAATTCCCATCTCAGTAGACTGCAGAGCACTATTCATTTCACCGTCAAAACACCTTTCTACAATAGTCAAACAGTAACCAAAGAACCGCTCAATGGTAGACTATATTCATTTGCAAATTTAAGCAACATGCCAAGGTTAATTTTATTTATTTATTTATTTATTCATTCATTATTATTATTATTAGTATTATTAGTGTTATTAGCATTATTAGTATTATTATAACACATTCAAACCACGGCAGAAGAGAAGAAGGCTAAAATAAAAAACATGCAAATTGCTCCTCTCGCAAATGACATGTAAAGGAACTTATTTGATAATATTAAAGCACAGTGCTCATGCTCAAACCGCACTTTTTACAGTGGTGTACTATAATATTAATTGTAATTTTTAAAGGACTAATTCTGCATTATTTGAGCAATTTTTTGGGTGGTATAGTTGGCGAAAAAGGCTTTAGAACCAGTATTGTCTACAGTATTTTCACTCCATCGAGCTGCCAAATTACACATGTTAAATTTATTACATTAGCAGATACATTGCCAAACACAAATACCCTAACATCAAAATGCTGCTCAATTTAGAGTAGTTTACAACTGATTGTCTAATTTCACAGCTGACGAGAGGGGGTCAACAGGTATTTATATAACCAATTAAAATGTCTGTTTCTTTTTGGATAAAGTGACAATCGTGTTTCCCAACCTTTAATGAAACAAATTTAAATCTCTCAAAAAAAATCTCACCAAACAAACATTGCGAAGTAGTCTATATTTACTTATGGGTACTATAAGCCTTCCTGGTATTTAATTGAATTGTTCTGCCATCATCATACGTGACTAGCATAGATAGATAAACAAACATACAATATTTGTAGTGAATACTTATTTATTTTCAGACCAACTAAATTGTTATTTGGATGATTGACATATGATGGGAATATTGGGCGTTAATTTCAAGCAGCGAGGCACATTTGCACTGTTATTGCTGGCAATGAATGAAAGCGTATGGTGTCATATGCTATAATGACCTTTGGATTAACTGTAGTATGTGTATCAAGTAGGGTTAGACACATTAAATAGACTGCTACAATTCACTGTCACACCCACCCTCCTTTTCTTCCTCTTGACCGTTCTCTCGCTCGAGCGTTGTCTAGGCAACCAAGCCTTTACGTTTGCGCTGAGTCATCATTCCAGACTGTCGCCCTCGCATGTGACGTCTCCATTTAATTTAATATGAAATTGATTCCCAATTTATTTTCAGATTTGAACAATACCGTAACAATTGGACACGTGCGGCAACGTGCAATAGTAATACTATAGGTTGCAGAAAGCTAGCCTTGTTATTTCCTATTTTCGTAGTCACGTGGACTTGGTCTGTTTAGAAATAGAAAGCCCAAAGCGCACCACTTGAGGAGGGAAGAAGGCGGATGTAAAGCCACACTCCGCCACTTTGCAAAAACATTACCCAGAGCAGAACTACGACACAGTAAGTATTGCATATGACCAACTTATTTGCATCTATCTAGACTTGACAGACTGGTCTAAACTGATTTTGTGACCGGAGTGGTGTAGTCAAACATGTCACGATGTCGGAACAGGTGGCATGCTGGCTGTTATGATAATGACATCCGTATGTGAGACAGCCGTTCATCCTCGTTCAAACTTTTCTAATATGTTCTCACTTATTTGTTTTACAGTAGTGTTTATAACTGTGCGAGCCACGTTGTAACTACGGTTAATTCCCCAGCAACAGGACTAAGGGATTTTGTGCCCGTGGAGCAGTTTGGGGTTCATAAAATCTTGTGAAAACACACACAATATTGTGAGCATAAACTGTTGTCTTCTTGGCATTCAATGAGCTTTTCTTTCCCAAATAGTGAGGGCATTACAGGAAGTACAGTATACCGTAAACAGTTTTTTTTTAAAGCACAAAAAAAAAAAAAAAGAATTCTGGGATGTAGTGTGAATTTTGGATGCAAATAATTGATGTATAACTGCTTTGTGTTCAACTTATTTCAAAATATAAAAAAAAAAAGGGGGGGGTGTGGTAATTGGTAACAATGCTCACAATATTTTAACGTTATTTAAAACGAGGATTATTAGCAATTTTGGTACAGATGTTTGAAAGATTTGCTTTGCTTTAGTGAAATGGTGTGGCGTACTAGATCTAGCCCCTGGGCCTTGATTTCGATACCTGTGTCCTAATAGGACCTTCATTAAGGCCTTCCCCGCAACGCGGCCAGGGTTCCACAAATAGTTATCATGAGTGGCTACTGGTTTTGCTGTGTTGCAAAATTTGAATGGACAATCTTCTTCTTATTCTTGTAAAGAAGATGAAGAAGAACCACTTCCGCCAAAAGTACAGAAGTAGAAGACTGCTGTAGTCATGGCAACTAACTAACTTTTGCTTTGCACAATAACAATTAGGCGAATTAATCCACCAGGATTGTACTTTATAGGTTACAGTGATGTGAGGTCCAGGTTAAGGTAAAGAAAAACTTTAACGTAGTTACTAAGTAGAGGTTTCGTCACCTTCGTCTGTGTGCTGTCGGGGTGCAAAGCATGCTTCGCTCCTTATTTAATGTCTGAACGCAGCTGTTTACTTTACTTGTGTTGCCTGCACTGGGCTCAGTTTTTTGAATAACCAAACGGCACATTTGAACAAGACACCACAGTTTTCCAACGATCTGAGTGAAGCAGTTTTTGTAAAACAAATCTTCCCCCCAAAATCGTTTTTTTTTTACTAGTTCTACTTAGAAGGAAGACAAAAATAGCAATATAATAATATATGTATAAGTTAATAACGGACAGAGAGCTCTGTTTACTGTGCAATTTGATGTTCTAACCTTATCTACTTCATAACTTAATTTGGCAGATAGCAAATAGCAGAGCTCCCGGCAAAAGACGGGATTCGCAGTGTCTTTGTTTGTCTGTCTCAGATGATGGAGGATTCTTCTGCTCCATGCTCCGCTCGCTCCACATTTGCATGGCTGGTAGGAGGCTCGCAGGTTTTGGGCGTGGCATCGGTCGTGCTGACTGGCGTGTGGATGGGTCACTACCACGGGGGCTTTGCTTGGGATGGCACGCAACAGGAGTTCAACCTCCACCCTCTCTGCATGATTCTGGGCCTGGTCTTCTTGCAAGGAGATGGTGAGCAGTCATAAACATCAGTATGGATTTCATATCTTCATAAATAAAAAAAAAGAAGGATCAATTGTATATGTTTTTATTTTTTTAAACAATAACGTTGTGACATTGACCTAGTCAGGGCTGTTAGGAGTCATTAAAGTTGTAAGCATTTCTCTTAGGGAGGGTGAGAATGAGAATTTTAACTTTACTCATCATACACGGCAGCAAGAGCGACAACACTTCCTGATCCCCTATCAGCTGACTAACACTAACCAATCAGAAGCTAGCATAATTTAGGTAAATGCAAGTGAAGGACGGAGAGCAGCAGATTCGACACATCAACTTATCTACTTGTACAAAAAAAATATCAAAATGTATGAATGTGTAAATAATAATTCTGGAAACATAAATATAAATTTGAACAAATGAACTTAAATGTTTGAATCCTCAAGGTGTGAACCTTCGCAAAGCGAGGCGTCTTTGTCGCTGGCCGTACCCAACGCTTCAAGGTGCATATGCTTAACATCATATGGTTAAAGCAATTACTATGTGCTTATTTGAAAACCAGACCAAAATGTATTGGCACAAACATCCGAGTTGTACGCTATGTGTATATTTCGTACGTTTTTTTCTCGCAAATCTGACACTTTATAAAGTAGCAAATTTGCCACTTTATAAGAAAAAAAGTCCCAAATTAGTGACTTATTTTCTCAGAATATTGCCTCCACCCTCTAATTTATTTTTTTATTTATACGTGACCCTAATTCGCTATGGTAGAGAAGCAATACTATGACAGGGATGGAGAAAGCCAGGCCAACCACTTTCTCACGTCAAAATGTTCTCATTTGTGATCTAATTTGTCATAATTGAAAAGAAAAGAAGAGAAGCTCCAGACAATGGGTCAATGAACATATTCAGAGCCTCAGACATGACATAATATATTATTTATTTAATTTAAATTTTTTAGTGGCCACATTATAGATATAACATGCACATAAAATGTTATTTTGTGGACATTGAATAGATATAATGGGTGCACAAATAGCTACTTTGTGTATTCAATTAACATGAACATCTTGGCAATATCCTGCATTGCCAAATTTTTCAGATTGTTGTGTCCGTGTCCATTGTTTCTAGCCCCCGCCAGACAAATCGGACCTGTGATCGAAATTTTGGGTCCCCACTCCTGACTCACCAGTTGGGAATCACAAGATGATGTATTTCTCCAGTAGGCTTTCCTCTAATGTGGCACAGTTCACATATTGGTGACTTTTAGTAAGCATTACTTTTAAAGTCCATATGATTGAGATGTCCTGCTATTATAGACAGGAGAATGTGATCTGTAGTTCACCTCAAGACAGTTTAAAAAATAGATATACCGGTATATTTGGACTCTAGCCATCTGCCTTGGGAACCCTTGTTCGCTGTTGTTTTTTGTTAGCGTTTTCTTTTTCTGTTTCCCAGTGTACTGTTTTGAAAATGTACTACACAGCAAATTTTGTAGCGTTAAATTGAGTTAAAAATCTAGTGTAATTATTTTTGAACTACCAGGTGTTGATTTGGGTGTTATTAGAACACTCACAGTGAAGAAAAAGCTCTATGGGCGGTGTTATTTCAGCCAGTCAAGCTAAAGGACTTCAGACTGAGTTACCTTATACATCCGGGCTCTTTTCTCCTGCAAGGCAGCTATGTTTTTTCCCTGGATTTTAAGGACAACTCTAGGTCTGGATTATTCGGTTTTATAAATTAAGGATGAAATTATCCAGTTCTTGAATTATTTTGTTCACGAATTAACGTAGAAAAAGTGTGTGAGACATAAAACAAAAAATTTCCGCATTTTTATGAGTAGTGTAATTTATGTTCATTGTTTTTCTGTAAAACTAAAAACAAAGTGGATATTTTGCCGTACCGGCGATTCGTATTTACGAGTCATGCTGGAACTATAGGCCTACAAGAATTTTGCGGCAATGAACATGTACTATCTCGTGGCATACTTGTTAGTGTTGTTGCCCCCCAAGTGCTAGGTACTAGGTTCGAGTCCCACTTTCTCCATTTGGGTTGGAAAATAAAAACTTGTCAAGAAGTAACACTAAAACTGTGGGGAATTAAAGGAATGAATATAACACTTCATGGTTAAAAGTAACAACAAAACTGTAAGAAATGAATGCAAAAAAATGAAAGGAAATAACACTGATAGACGAAAGTAGATAACAATTTAAAGAGTAAAAAGTTTACTTTTATATGTCAAATAATAACACTATGGG
This sequence comes from Leptonotus elevatus, assembly GCF_054856555.1. Classification (NCBI taxonomy): domain Eukaryota; kingdom Metazoa; phylum Chordata; class Actinopteri; order Syngnathiformes; family Syngnathidae; genus Leptonotus; species Leptonotus elevatus. The sequence continues at coordinate 53,176,934 of NC_141239.1, read as the reverse complement.
TGTTGTAATTTTCCTCTACCAATGAGTTTAAGTTTTCACACTTTTGGAAGTGTAAATTTAACTCGGAACTGGTGAGAACTATATAAACTTAAGGAAAGTGTTAAATTTACACTTCCGATTTTACTGTGTACCTTTAAAACTGTTCTGTGTAACAGAAAAATGACAATAATCCAGATTAAGAACACTAACAGTGGTTCACTTCATTTATTCATATATGTTACGTTTACCTGACCTCCTTCATTTGAAAACGTCACTGTACTTTAAACACTGGCTGTAAACAAGAGGATGTTTTGTGCTTTGACTGTGGAATGAATCGTTTCCATTGTCACCGATTTTGAATTGACAACAAATTGGAAGACGAGCAGCATCACCGAGTAAAGGCAGATTGCAGGTTTTTGTGTTGCTAATAAAAAGGTCTGGTCAGAAAGTCAGTCAATCAATCAATCAATCAATCATTGTTTGACGAGGTTTAGTACAAGGAATGTCAAATGAGCGCTAACTGTGTTACTGATGATTTATGTAGGTTGCCATGGTTCGTCATGGCAAAGACAAGCTACATTAAATAAGTAAAAAGCTGATATTTTGGGTAAAATGTAATGAAGAGTGACTTAGTGCTCTTACTGCAGCATTACTAATTGATGTCTGTGGACGCTTTTCCTGTCTCTTTCTCGCGCGTGCAGCCCCGTGTACTTCTACTAACCACATTAGCTCCTGTGGTTCAGCAGGACAGCTGTCAAAGCGAAATTGCATTAAAGTGATCGCAGCAAAGGTCAGCTGGACATTAGCGAGATGTTGACAAGTGATGGAAACACCCGGGGGGGGCTCCACCCACACACTTGCACACTTTGTATGTAGGATGGGGATGGATCTACCATCTTGGTAGACATTAAGCGCCTATCTGATCGTATTCAAACGTTGGGGGTTTCTTCTGAAGATGTTTACGATGAAAAGTCATTGAAAGCGTTAGATTTTTTTGCATGCTGTTGCCGTGGCGATGCGCTGTTTGTGAAGAAAAACAAGGCTGTTTTTGAGGGTCTACACCTCTGCGAATACTCATGAACACGAGTGTTACTTTCATCAACAAAAACTAAACTAAAATATTTTCGGCAACACATTTTTCTGGAAAACTGGACTCAAATCTATGGAAATTTTAGTTGATGAATTAAAAACGAGACAAAAATTATATGATTTTGTAAAATTCTGTCACTGCGACACATTTCAAATCTTCAGCTAGCTAGTGCAACATCCACTAACACAAGGGACAGACAGGAGGTGGAGTCACATTGACGGGTTAAAAAAAAGGTGCGGCTTATCTATCAGATCACAAGGGGGCGCACTATAAAGGAAGCGCAAGAGCGTCAGGCAGAGCAAAACAAACCAAGTGATCCCAAATACAGTAGGAGAGACAGCGTATTAGACTCTTGCGTCTTTCTGATACAAGAAAAAAAACAAAAAACGCTAGCTCAAAAAATATGGAGATGGGCTACTTAAACAAGAGCACTATGAAGAAATCCTGAGAGAATTGTGTTCGTTCTTTCCATTGGCCTTTAAAACTGTTTCACGGACCAATTAACTAATTCACTGCCATTGACGTCAAAAATTCAATATTAATACTATTTCTGTTAGTTTCAATTTTTTTTACTTTTTTGTTAACGAGAGTATGAAAACCTAGATTTTTTTTTATTGTTCATTTAGAACAGATATAAAATTTGTGATTAATCGTGAGTTAACTATTGATGTAATGCGATTAATTACAATTAAACATTTTAATCGTCTGATGCCCCTAATTTTTAATAATCTTTTCTTTTCTCTTTTTTTTAATTAGGGGCATCAGGCGATTAAAATTCGTAATTGTAAATAATCACATGACTTCACTAGTTAACTCACGATAGATCACAAATTTTATATCTGTTCTAAACGTACAATAAAAAAATGTCTAGGTTTTCATACTCTTGTTAACACAAGTGGAAAAAATTTGAAACTAATAGAAACAGTTCAATTTTTGACGTCTATAGCCGTCAATGGCAGTGAATGGGTTAATGAAAAACGTTTGCATTTTTCAAAGTCATTTGTGTTCAACTACCTCTTCCTAGCCATCCTTGTCTATCGAGTGTTCCGTAACGAGGCGAAGAAGAACGTGAAGGTGCTTCATGGCGTCATTCACTTGCTCGCCCTCATCATCAGCATTGTCGGTAAGTTTGAGCGAGAAGTGCTTCTGGTCAAGCGTGCTCTGGTCTCTGTCACGCGTGTGTGCGTGTGTGTGTGTGTGTGTAGGTGTGGCAGCTGTGTTCGACTCCCACAGAGCAGCCAAGTATCCCAACATGTACTCCTTGCACAGTTGGTGTGGCATGGCCACCATTGTCCTGTTTAGCTTGCAGGTAGGCACACATGCAGTAGCACATATGCCGACACGTGTGCTTTTTTGTCTCACTTTCTATTGATCTCTCAACAGTGGGTCATGGGTTTGTTGTTCTTCCTGTTTCCCGTCGCGTCGTCATGGTTGCGATCAACGTACCTCCCCGTTCATGCGTTCTGTGGTCTGCTCCTGTTCGTGATGTCCGTAGGGACCAGCTTGCTCGGTATCACAGAGAAACTCCTCTTCAGCATCATGTACGTCCGCAACTACTGTTTGTCTGTTATTATTCACGTATCCATCTGTACAACGTCTGTCGATATAGTGTCAGTGTCTAGTGGTACGAGGACCACTTTTCGAGAATCAGTGGTCTAGAATGAATGTAGTAAGGGAAAGCTGTTGAAACTATGGCTTCAAGTTTAAGCCTTGTAGGTATTTTAATTAGGAGTTTGCATGTTACACGCAAACTGGGATTGACCGGTAAGGTTGGAAAGAATGATAATTATATTACAGATCTTTGGAAAAATAGTTGTTCCGTGATTTCCAGACAGCTATCCTTCAAGCAATGGATATTTGATCACAAACAGTGGAGCAATACATGTAGACAGACAGAATGACAATTCTCCTTGGCACATATTCTTTATCTTGTGCAAAGACCAGCCAATTTTACGGAGGCTTGCTAAGCTTAGTTGTGAACGTCTACATGTATATCAGTTAGGAGCGTGCCAAAAAAATCAATTCTTATAAGAATCCAGATTCACCATCCACCCATCCATCCATTTTCTACTGCTTATCCGAGGTCAGGGAAGCCCAGACTGTGAATCCCGATTCACATTTAGTACAAAATTAAGAATTGATATAAAATGTCCCAAAATCAATTTTATTTAATTTATTTTATACTGTCTTGCCCTTGTTTGTGTTGGCTTTTTTTGGGGAGCGCTGTTAATGTTGTACATGATTTGGCCACTTAGGGGCAGTGTGGTTTTGCGTGTTCTGACACACTGTTAAGTTGTAGCCACATTAGAGAGTAGAAGGAAAAAGTCACCATCAAAAAATTTTGCTGCATAGGAAGATCAGCGTTTTGTATGAATAGCCATTCATTTCAGTGATAAAAGTGCCGCAAGTAGCGCGCTAATTAGCGTTAGGGAGTCAATGGCACTTTCCATTGTGCGTTAGCCTTGAGCTAACGAATAGCCTGTACTGTAAAAGCGATAAAAAATTATAGCTAGCTACATAGAGTAGCAGTTGCACTTTCCTTACAATTCAAAACTTAATAATAACATTAATATTATAACAATATATACAATACAATAATAATAACATTTTATTGTCTCCATTTGTCAGTCTTGCAAACCAGACTGGAGTAGATCATGGCGATTCTTTGCACATCTATAAATTGAAGCAGAAATCATTGTCAATCAAATCATTTTGAATCAAAAATCGTTCTGAACCGAATTTTTTTTCTGAATTGAATCGCATACCCAAAAAAACGGAATCGAATCGAGAGACAGTCAATGATTCCCACCCCTAATATCAGTGAGTCTGTGTTAGACTGATCTCATGAGGCCAAGGTGTGTTTATTACTAATAGTAATTTTTTGTTCTCCATTACAGGCCCACCTATTCGACTTTTCCACCCGAGGGGGTTCTGGCCAACATTTTGGGCATCCTGCTTGTGTGTTTTGGGGTGCTGCTGTGCTACTTGATCACCAGGGAAGAGTACAGGCGGCCACCCAACCCCGAGGAGGAGGCTTTGGCAGTCCACTTCAAGACCCTGACTGAAGGGGGCTCACCCGCCACACCTTAACTCATTCGCTTTGTTCTGCTCACCACAATTCTCTTGATTGACTACTGATGCCGTCCACTTGTAATGGATAGAGAATAGAGATGTATTGGACAAAAAAATATAAAAGGTGTGATAAACGCTCACTTTTGATTGTGCAACTTCCTGTCAGCTATGTGTGTATATTTGAAGTAAGTTGTTGTATTGTTCAGATGCTTTCAAATCCACTTTTCATGTGCTTTTGACTTATCTTCATTTATTTAACAAGTGTCAAATATTCAAGTCTTGGTGGAGGTCCTTATGCTTGTTGGCAATATATTTAATGTATTATTTGTAGTTTGTAGTAATGTAGCCCTGCACTGTGTCATACTGTGATCCTTAGGTAATATTTCATGGTGAGCAAAGTTTTAAACGCAACTCTACAACTACAAAAGCTCTCTGACCATGTCAATCAAAACAATCATCTAGATAAAGCCCACTGGTATAGCCTTTGCGGACTTTAGAGTTTTACCAATTAGAATATTTGTACAATTTGAACGTAGCACGTGAGTTCTGGTGCTGAACTGGAATGTAGTGGAATTAATTGAACTGTTGAAATGTGAACCCGAGACTTAAAAGATTAAACAGTTTGAATTGGTCGAGAAATGTGAGAGGAGTAAAGCATGTGCAATTATTTGGGAATGTTGTCAAAATGTGCAATACTGTGTTGAAAATTGTGATGGCAATGTGGAAAAATTGCTCCCAAAATGTCTTGAATGAGCTAAACAGTTCATTCAACAAATAGAAATGTGAAAGATGAAAACCTTTTTCGTTGATTGTCTCATTCCTTTATTATTATTTTTTTTACATCGAGAGAATGTGGAATTGTAGAAAAACTGAGAATGAAGAAAATAGTTCCTGCATATCCTAGTGGGGAGAATAATACAAATATTTTTTGGGGGTAGCAGGTTTATATACTCAAAGTCAAAGCTGCAGTTAAGCATGTTCTATTTGCTGTATTGGATCACATGTGCTCCCTGTGCGTTGCTTATATGGCACATCTCAACGTTTTCTTTCATTGAATGTGCATTCCAAGTCATGCATTTGTTTGTGTTTCAGCCCGTTTAGCATGAAAACATTTTGTTTTCACTGCGAAATCTGTTTTTCTTTACACTACAGAAGTGATTGTTTGTATTGTATGTGATGTTTGAAAATAAAGCCTTAAACTTATTGAAGATCACAGTTAGTCTGCCTTCTTGTCTATCTAGCTATCCATCTCTTTCGTTTTGTTTGTTAGTAGATTGCAGTTTAAAAGGACACCTATTTGCAGTGGGTCATCAGGAGACAGTATCGTACAGCTGTCTATCATTAGCATAAATATGGATGTGATACTGTTCCGTGCCATTCCTATGTGGTAGCCTATAAAGATTAAGATGGATGCTAGAATTGGGCCCTAAGGATACATTTTATTGCATAGTTTATTGACGAAAATGTATCTGGATATATAAAAGTAAGTGAGAGCAGACCCAAAATACAGGGAAGCAGGAGAAGCAAAGCACAGGGTAGGGATGTACTCAAAATAGAATTTAGTCCTAAAATAAAAAAGCAAACAAGGATTTGTAAAAAATCTCAATGCTAAAATAGATGTTTCCTTTCTCCAACATAGCTAGTATATGATCAGCTCATCAGCAAGCTGTGCATAGGCCTGATAAAAATCCTGTTGATTGGAATCAGCTTGTATTGGAAGAGAGAATCCTCCAAAACCTGCAGGACTCCGGCCCTCGAGGATCGAGTTTGCCCATCCCTGATCTAAAGATACAAAGAAGACATGGCAACGCATAACTATTCTAGAAAAATTTCACCATTAATGCAGATTTCACACAATTCCGATTTACTGCAAAGTCACAGACTTGGTGACCGTACCATCTTTTTTCATCCATAATTTTTTTGTTCAAATTGATGTAGAAATGTGACGTCTGAAAATCCCCAGCTGTGTTTCTCTATGCACGAGGAAGGACTGAAATTACCGTAATAACAGTACTTTTTCTGTAAAAAAACAGGGTCTTAGCTCTCAGACACAGTGCCAGAATTACGATAATCCAAAGTGCATTTATGGAAATGTGTCGGTACGTTCTGTGACAAAGCATTCCACAGTAGTATAGGGGACATTTTTAGACTACAGAATGAAGGAAATCAAATTAGCTTTTGGCATTTGTCCGGGACAAATGGGGTATATGCCACAGAGGAGGCGGGACTTCCGACGTCCTGGATTTCACACATCAGCTTTGTTTCAATTTCCTGTTTGCGACGTGTGGGCCGCGTCCCAGTTCTTGTGCTTCCGCCTTTGTGCCCCTCGGTTGCCCGTTCCCGTCGACGGGTGCGAGTGTGTAGTCTGTCTGTCTCAGTTGTTCGAAGCATTTCAGAGGGTTGAGACGCCGTTTTATATTGTGTCTTCTTCTTCTTTTTCCTTTCGGCTTTTCCCTTCAGGGGTCGCCACAGCGAATCAGTTGCCTCCATCTAACCCTGTCCTCTGCATGCAAATTCTACTGCTACCTCTCCTGGACACTTCCATACCTCCACAGGTATATCATCAAGTGCCTTTCCACACTTCATCCTCTTCAATGCCCTTCTCACTTTATCCTTACTAATCTTTGCTACTTCTTGGTCCACAACAGTCACCTCTTGTACTCTTCGTTCTCTCTCATTTTCCTCATTCATCAACTCTTCAAAGTACTCTTCCCATCTTCCCGTCACTCTACTGGCATCTGTCAACACACTTCCATCCCTATCCTTTATTGCCCTAACCTGCTGCACGTCCTTCCCATCTCTGTCTCTTTGCCTTGCCAACCGGTATAGATCAGTCTCTCCCTCCTTACTGTCCAACCTAGCATACAAGTCATCGTAAGCCCCTTGTTTGGCCTTTGCCACTTCTACTTTCACCTTACGCTCCATTTCCCTGTACTCCTTTCTACTTTCTTCAGTCTCTTAAGAGGCAGATCTTTTCCTCCACGTGTTCGTTGTCTTTCGGATAGTGAGAATGTTGGTTATCCGAATACAGGCTGGAGATCGATGAACAGTTGCTTCAAAGCTTTTATTTCTGCAGAATATTCTGGGCACCTATAAGTGACAGACAATGGCTGCAGCTTCTCACAAGTGCGAAGATTTCTTACAACATTCTTATACTATCTTGAAGGGCGGTATCGCAAAACCCCCAAGCCCCCCCGGAGTTCACCAGACATGAGATAAGACTTTTAAAGACATCATTCAATACACATTGCCAATGGCCCATTAATGTGGAAATAGAGTAGGTCCCAGTCATGACGGCGCCTGGCAGAAATTGCGATAACACTCACAAAGCTTTACTGAGGAAATAAGGAAATTAAAACAAGTTATGACTAAATCTGGGCAGAAGACCCTCTTCAAGTCCTCTTAGTATCCCACTTCTTCTTAGCTAACCTCTTTCTCTGGATCCACTTCTGCACCTCTTCATTCCACCACTAAGTCTCCTTATCCCCTTTCCTTCAAGGACTGTCCTACCTGCCTCCCTGATCACATTTGCTGTAGTTGTCCAGTCATCTGGAAGCACCTCCTGGCCATCCAGAGCCTGTCTCAACTCCTTCCTGAAAGTTATACAACACTCTTCCTTTTTCAGCTTCCACCATTTCGTCCTCTGCTCTGCCTTTGCCGTCTTTGTCTTCCTCACCACCAGAGTCATCCTACACACTACCATCCTATGCTGTCTGGCTACACTGTCACCTACCTATACTTTGCAGTTGCTGATATCCTGCAGATTACACCGTCTACACAAGATGTAGTCTACCTGTATACTCCTACCTCCACTCTTGTAGGTCACCCTATGTTCCTGCCTCTTTTGGAAGAAAGTATTCACGGCAGCCACTTCCATTCTTTTTGCAAAGTCAACCACCATCTGTCCTTCTGCGTTCCTCTCCTGGATACCAAATTTGCCCATCACCTCCTCATCAGCTGTTTCCTGCACCAACGTGTCCATTGAAGTCTGCAACAATAACAACTCTCTCACTTCTAGGAATGCTCTATATAATTTCATCAAGGTCCAACCAGTCCTCCTCCTCTTCCAGCTCACATCCTACCTGTGGCGCATACCCACTAACAATATTGATCATCACACCTTCGATTCCTAGCTTCAGGCTCATCACTCTATCTGACACTCTTACCTCCAGGACGTTCCTAACAAATTTCTCCTTCACGATAACTACTCCATTTCTCTTCCTATCTACACCATGATAGAGTAACTTGAACCCTGTTCCTAAACTTCTAGCTTTGCTCCCTTTCCACCTGGTCTCCTGAACACACAGTATGTCCACCTTGCTCCTCTGCATCATGTCAACCAGCTCTCTACCTTTTCCTGTCATAGTTCCAGTTTTATATAGTGTATTAGAATGAAAATATGCTAATAGCAGTGTTGTAAAATCGAGACACACATTATCCTCATCACATATTCTCTCAATCATAACACACCCATAAAGAGATAGGTATTGGCTACATACAGTATTATTTCATTCATCTTTATTCCGATTGACACTTACATTCTGATTCAGTCTCGCGCAGTCTATAGAATAAGACACCACAGCGAGTTGTCAATGACGTTTAATGACAATTTAATACATCCAATCAAGTGGCTATTTTAGAATTCCAAGTGGTCAAAATCACGGCTGCCGAATGTGTTGCAGCATTGCAAACCGTAACAGCAACTGCACGGTGAGAGGTCAGAAGTCTTGTTTTTCAGAAACATACAAAATGAAATGTACAAACATTCTTGTTCACAAAACTCACAAAACTTTAAAGCAAGGAACTAAAACAATGAATCTCTTAAAGACGATTTTCAATACTCACTTGATGGCTACTTGTGCTAACATGTCGTCAAATATGTGTTCTTTGGCCTTGGAGGTGGGCCAAATGCTTGGCTACAACCACTAAGGAACATGAGTGAAATGGGTATGTTGGCTATGTTTCCATGGCGATAGCAATTGCTGAACTGAAACTAACATATATTTTGCTTTTGGGATAACCATACTATAGTGACTGATCCTGGAATACCAATTTTATTCTCAATTGTACTTTTATTTTTTGGTCTTTTCGATGTGGTCCTAATATATGCATAACAATTGACATCCATGTGGTGTGAAATTTTGAAAACAAACTGAAATGAAGTAGTTTTAGAAGAGACACTTTTTTTTTTTGCAGGATGCTCAATGCAGACAAAATTATATACATCTTATTTTCAAGACTTCTTTTCTTTCTCAAAACAAAGACAAAAAATGTACACATTCCAAGACAAACAACTTAAAAAAAGAAAGAAGATAAATACCATTGTCGTATGACGACAGCGTAGTCTCTCAAATTGTGGTTTGGGACTGGCTCACTCTGACCGGCACCAATCATCAAGGCGCGCTAGCACACAAAACAGTTTGGGCAATTGCTAGGCATTATACTAGTGCGCTCAATTGTCATACTAGTACATGGACAATTCAGCGCACTAATAAACAATACATTCTGGAGAGTAAATTTGACTCTATTTAGAGTGGGACCAAATAGACTCAGTTTTAGAGTAATATTTACACTTGGGAGAGAGTATAATAAAGAATTGAAATAAAAAAATAAAAGTCACTTAAGGGTTGAGGAACGAACTCACAACCTTCAGCTTGGGAGACAGTCGATCTACTCCGAGCCACGCAGCTCTTGCTGTGTATTCGTACAGTATATCGCTTGTGTCAGCTAACTCAAGAGACCAAAAATAGTTTTTGGTCTTCTCTTGGAGATAAGCAAACAGTAGGAGGGGCATAGCTCAGATGGTAGTGTGGCAGTCTCCCAAGCTGAAGGTCGTGTGTTTGTTCCTCAACCCTTGAGTGACTTTTATTTTAACCCCCCACCCCCCCAATTCTTTATTTTACTCTCTTCCAAGTATAAATATTAGCCTACTTTAAAACTGAGTCTATTTGGTCCAACTCTAAATAGAGACAAATTTACTCTACAGAATTTACTGTGTAAGGATATCAAAAGATGCTGGGAGGGCTTTCCATACAACCATGTAGTGGTTTTTCATCATATTTCTATGGGGGAGCGGGTTAAGTGCTTGTGCAGCTCTTCGGTGAAGGTGTCAAGTTGCTACTAAGTCTGGAAGAAGTCACGGAGGACATAAATCCACCTTAGACGTTCCTGCTCCTCTTTTGTGCTTGGACAACATCCCACTAGCTCACCAATGAGGTACAATTTTGATCTTGCAATGTGCACTTCTTAACTACATCAACAATGAAGCACCCTGGATACCATTCAACGGTTAGCAATTATCGTCTTACCCTTTTCTTATGTTGGCATACAAATAAGGTCAATTGTTCCTCTTCTTTGTCTTCTCTATACATTAGACTCCACAAAGGGTCTTTTGGCTTTGACAGGAGAGGTGGGACACATCTTTCTATTGACCGGCAATGTCCGCGCGAGCTTCACGTCAATGTAACCGGCAACTTGAGGATTGTTGCCCGGCAACACGTCGTAGTAAGGTAGCTGCTTGTCATAGTGGCCGTTGTTGTTGCTGCGGTTGTGATATGCGATGGAGAAGGCCTGCTGCGATTGGCTCAGCTCGTTGGCTGGTTTCCCGGGCGACGTGACGATGGTGTCCACCGAAGACACGGCCCACGATCGAGAGGGGCTGAGGCTAGATGAGGATGAGGGCGGGGCTTGCTGCTGATATTGTTGGTGGACCCTTGCAGACTTGTCATTAAGACCCATGTACGGCGTGTTCCTTGACGAACGAACAGCCTCTCCGGGATAAGCCCCGCCTCCAACCACGCATTCCGACTGGGGCGAGGAGTTGAGCAGCAGATCATCGAGGTGACCGATGGCCTCTCCTTTAAAAGGTAAGTCCACGAGCTGCGTGGAGGCCGACGTCCTGAAACACGGGCCCCGGTTGGCTTGCTGCCCGCTGGCCAGGCTGCCACTGCTCGTGGAGAAGCAGACGTTGGTGCTCTGGGAGTGGATGACAGGTCTGTGGGGGAGGGCGGGGGAGGTCGAGTGGTGTCGCAGGGCCGCCTGGTGATGGTACTGATGATCATCCGCTGGAACTTTTGCTATTTCAGTCACCTCCATGGGATAATAGGCAGCTTTGGATTGGTTGCGGCTGTACTGACGGGGCTGGCCAAAGCGACTCATCCCCGCCGCGTAGGCGGGTGTAGGTTTCGACTGGTAAAGCGGGTCAACATCTGCGCTCTCTTGAAGATACAAAGCACCACAACTCAGACCTGCATGTGCCTGCTGGCTGGGATTCATATCAAAGGGGTTTGGGCAAATCCCCTCACCAAGTTCTGCAAGTTCTTGTGGCAGTTGTGCAAACTGGGAGTAGGCGGAACTACCCAAAACCACGCTCGAGTGAACTGCTGAACTGGGTTGGCCCATTCGGACAAGCTGGACGTTGGCTGGCTGCAGCCACTGGTTTTGGTTCTGAAAAGACCTCGACTGATGGTGGTGCTGGTTCTGGTCTGCATGGTGAGCGGGTAACAACTTGCGCTCCGAGATCGGGCTGGTGGGCTGCAGATTCTGCCGTGGGGAGGTCGGAGGGCTGAAACAGTGATAGGAGGAGGAAGAGGGTGCCGCGTGAGAGGGGGAGGAAGAGGGCGAATGGGTGGGACTCGATTGGGGGCGATGCACATGATGAGTTGGGGAGAGGGAAGAAGGCAACTGCACGCCTGGACGGCCATAGATATTATGAGCGGTAGAATCTCCTTTCCACTGATTTCTATCTTCTTCATTCTCGTCATCAAACGCCTCATTGGCGTGAACCTGCAGGTACTCTGAATCCCTTGCATCATTGTTTGAGAAGTTTCCTTGACAAACGTGGAACGTTGGGGGAGTGCAAGAGTCTTGGTGCTGCCCATGCTGTTGACACTCCTCTTTGACCCGAGATATCAGTCGTTGAATCTCCCGGTTGGAAGGACACAGGCGGCTGGCTTCCATAAGATCTTCTAGGGCTGCATTAAACTGCCTACATTTGGAGAAATGGTCAAGAAATGATGACAAAAAAAATTAATCACTCATATTAGACAGATTTTTTGTTTGTTACCTCAACAGTGGAACTTTCATGCCAATAATGTGGGAACATTGCTCATTCACTTCCAAATTAAATCTAATCAAGTTGTTCATTAACAGAAAATGACTTCAAAGGAATATGAGTCTGGAAACAAATACCTATTTCCTCTTTTTCTTTAACATACGCGCCAAACAAAGAGTTCATATAACCTCTGTTTCTGAAAAATGGCTTCACATCCATGTTGAATGAATTCGACCAGCTTAACTACAGTCAAATGTTTCTTCCCATTTCTTAGTGTGGCCTTTGTGTAGCCAGCCAGCCAGAATAGCAAACTGTAGCTCGCTAGTCGGTAGCTAGCTAGCTACAGAGCCATATTTAGAGAGAGTTTGGCCAACTCGGCAGGGTAACAAGATGGCGTCCGTATCTCATGTGACATATCTCATGTGACCAGCAGCGGACCAATCACGCTGTGTTTGGTCAACTGCTGGCCAAACTCTCTCTGTATACGGCTCTGGCTAGCTAGTGACAGACAGACAGACGCACACACACACACTATATTTTTTCCACTTGCTGTCTGCTGACTGAAGATGACATCACCTGTGCTGAGGAAGTAAGTAACGACCAATCAAGGCTCAGTTGTCTGACCAAACCCAAAAAACAGGTGAGCCATGATTGGTCCTTAACTTACTTCCTCAGCACAGGTGAGGTAATCTTCAATTGACAGCAAGTGGGAAAAAATTTTCAGGAAAAATAATGAAGTTATTAAATTCATTGTGGACAAATTATTAACTTTTTTTTATTAACTTTTTACTGCTGAAATGGCTCAATGAGTCAAGAATCCCTTTAATTTACAAACATGTTTTTTCTATTAGTTTTAGTTATTTAGTTCATTTTGGTTAGACATGACGTTGATCGGCATAAGAAAACATAACCTCGTAAAGTATTCTGACAAATTCTAACTGATCCCTGGTATGCGATAAACAGGCCCAGCACTTTGCAGTAAACAATCAAATGAAAAACGCTGCATACAATGGTATCTGAGCATGTCACTGCGCGCTATTCCTAGCCTTGAAACGTCGGCAACAGCCCACAACAAGATGCCTATTGTAACGCGCGCGGGACAAACAGCCATGGATGGCGCAGTGGGTCCGCAAAAAAAACGGGAGAGTAACAAAAGGATTGGCAGTCCACCGATTCACTTTATTAAGACGAAATAATAAAAATGGGCTTGGCATCACCACGAGTTACAATAATTGTAGGCCTCCACGGCATCAAAAAACATTAGCCGCCGAAAACGAAGAAGTGCTACACATGCACACAAAAATAAGGAAGCGCTACCCCTTGGCGTGGTGCCACACTGCCGATTGTTACACTATGCCAAAATGTGGCTGTGGCTTGGTTTCAGTGTTTCGTCTGACATCTGACAATTGTCGGCACTGGCTAGCCCTAAAAAGAAAAATTTTGGTTCATCAAAATGTTGCCCTATTTCTCTTTAGGCCAGTTGGTAAATGTGGGCTATGGCAAATTGATTTTTAAGCAATGGGACTACTTTCAAATAGGCGTCTTCAAGTTCAACAAGTCCAGATTTTTTTGTGAAATGGCCTGTTAAACTAATTGGCAGGTTCCACAAGTTGATTTAATGCAACACATATGTGAAAGCAGCTCTCAATGTTATACAATTATTTAAAAAAAATCTTTTTTTGGGGTAAACTAATCTTTGTTTTATTTTTCTTTCTGTAAAGGAATAATAATATTTTAGGTTTGTTTTTAAAGCCGTGATTTGGAATGGAATGTGTGAGATTCTCAATGCTTGTGCATATAAATAAAAGCTATTTTTAACTTTGCTTCCTTTTAAATCCATTTGTATGAAGCTGAATCCATTTTTAAAACACTTGTGTGGGATTCTTACATAAATGAAATGGGAACAGGCTCTAAAGAACTTATGTCCTACGGGGTTATGGTTACCTGCGACTGCGTTTGGCACGCGCTCTGGCGTAGAAGGCCTCATAAGATTTGGCTTTTAGCTCCAAAGCCCTGCTAGCAAATTCTTCAGCAAGGCCAAAATCCTGCAGGCAAAAATATACCTTGGAGATCAAACGACGAGGGCGAAGCATTGTGAAAGTGTGCGCATGTGTTCAGCAAGTGTTTATGCAAAGAAGGAGAGAACGAGTGACTCACATTCATCTTGCGGCGACAACGTGACAGGTTGAGGAGCACACACACTCTCAACTGTCTGAACGTCTTGAGCTCGTCCACTGGAAACTTCTGGAGTGCAGACTGATAGGAATGAGCAGCTTCTCTCACTTTACCTTGCTATACACACATGAACACGCATACAATTCTTTATATTTACAAAAGACAACTCATGTATATTCTCGTGTTGAATCAAGCTGGGTTCTTACCTTGTACAGTTTGTCCCCCTCTTGGACTAATTTACTGATAAGAACCATTAAAATGTCTGGTTTGGATGTAGCCATGGCCCAGGTTGCTGGTCCTGCAGAAATGGATGGAGAGGGGCACGTTTGTGACTAGGGGTGTCAAAATTAGTGTGTTAATTTTGAGTTAATTTAAAATTCCTTTAATGCCCCTAATTGTTTTTAACGCGCGAAAAATTACCGCCCCTTACTTGGAAAGCCTGTACTGGAGGAATTCCAGTCGCAACGCAGCAGACACATCCAGTAAAAATTTTGCAGTAATAAATGTAATAATAATGCATATATTTGTAGAGACTGGGGTCAAGTTGTGTTTTACAATTTTAAAGTTACTTCCTGTTAAAGATTAGATATCTCTTAATATGAAAAGAGAAATGCACTGAGCTGTCACAATTGCTTTACAAATGCTATTATGCAATCTACTGGCAGAAAAATGACCTCAACACAAATCAATATCACACTCGTTCTTTTTACAGTTACAGTACATATTTTTAATTTTAACTCAATTTTATGAATTATTATGAAATTACTGTATCAATGACTAAAATATGCCCCCTTATTTCTATTAGTTTAACATTTTTTTTTCCATTTTTATGAAATATTATATTGTACATTTTATTGTAAATTTAGAACAGATATAAAATTTGCGGTTAATCATTAGTTAACTATTAAAGCCATGCGATTAATTACGATTAAAATTTTTATCGCCTGACACCCCTAATTGTGTCTATAATAAATTCATGGAAAAACGCACAAATATGACGTACCTATTTTGGCTCCCTTTTTGAGTAGAGCAATAACAGCCGAAGTGTTTCTGCATCCGACCGCTCGATCCAGAGGTCGCATCCCGCTGGAGTCAACATGTTCCACAGATGCACCGTGATCAACCAGATGCTTCACCTGACGACCGCCACGAAGCACAGGCAAACTTGAGTATGCGTGTTTTTTCAAATATGAGCAATTAATGATTTTTTTGACTGACCACTTCAGGATCACCGCGGAATGCAGCCAGATCCAAGGGCGTGCGGCCACTGCGGTCACTATGTGTTGTGGCTGCACCTCTGGCCACCAGCTCTCTAACCAATGGGAGTTGACCTTTCAGGCATGCCCAGCTCAGCGCCGTTAGGCCTTCCTTGTCAGCCTGATCCAGGGACGCACCTGAAAGCATCACACCATACGTATCCAAATGAAGAGCAGTATTTAGGACGTATAGTGTTAAAATGGAAGTTTTGACCAGTGTGACGGTTTGGTGTGTAATTTTATTCCCCACTACAGTAAGGTGAGTTTTCCTTTACCGTGATCCAACAGCAATTTGGCGGTGGTCATGTGACCTTCTGAGGCTGCTGTCATCAAGGCAGTGCGGCCCTGCTGGTCCACCATGTTCACCTGCGCCCCATGATTCAATAACAACTCCACAACCTGACACAGAGAGGAGACAGATTAAGAGGAAGAAGACATTAAAAAAACAAAAATAAACATCCACACTCCTCTGTTTGAGTGTGTGTGTTGTGCTGCTTCTACCTCCCAGTGGCCCCGCCTGACCGCACAGAACAGCGGTAAGACACTTCGTCTGCTGCCTTGCTCCAGAGCAGCACCTTGATCCAACAACAGCTTGCAGACTGACAACCTGCCACCTCCTGCTGCTGCTGTCAGAGCTACAGAGACAAGATGTGAGAATCAATTTGCAAATAGATCCTGTAGATGTAATTAGGGTTTATCTAAGTTGGAAACTCACCAGGAATACAGGAAATTTGATAAATATATTAATTTCTGGCCTTATGAAACGAAACGTAAACATTTAGCATAATCTCCATTAACCACAAATTTAACACAAATCACCCAATAGTCACTGATTGTGTATTGGTACACGTGACATATTGCCAGTTTATTCTCATTGATCTCATTTCACACCTACATTTATATAATGACAATGTACAATCACTTTTGAACTATTTATTTAGTTATTGACAAGCATAATCTTAAATGGAACAAATTATTTCAAATATATCTGATTTAATGCTTGGGTGAATGAAAGTTAGTAAACCTACACTGTATTACAAAATCTAAAATGTTGGCGGATATTCCCTTTCCCTAAATGAGTGTATTAATATGTACCTGTGCTATGTTTTGGTAGATCTATTATAAAATTGGAATTCAAAGCAATAAAAAAAAAAAGTATTATTATTTTCTTTATTTATTTATTTATGACCACACTTCACAAACTGGGGTCCCCAGACCGCCCAGGTCCACAAGCATGTCCGCAAATTAATTTGCAATTATTCTTTTTTTTTGACTCAATTTTAAAGTTAATCTGTTTAAAATCGATCAAAAAAAATATGGATTTTTTTAAAAAAGATATATAATTCCTGTTGCATCAAAGCAATAAAATGGAAGTAAAAAAAACAAACACCAACAACATAGTAAACTGTACGAGTATTATAAAGCCCCGAGCACTAAAAAGTGTGATAAGAACTGTTTTAATGGGATTATCTGTTCAATTTACAAAAGATTCATATTATGTCATATCTAATTAGTTCAGTTAATTACTTGACTGATAGCTGTGGAAAAATATTAATGGGTTTTCATAAACAAATATACATTTTCAACAAACCCATAATATGCAGATATTTCAGAAATTAATATGCAGATACACCAGAAATTAATGATAATTATTTGTAATGGCTTGAGTGGCCTCACATGCAGACTATGCTTAAAGTAATATGCTTAAAGTGCTATGACATAGACTGTATAACAAATGATGCATAATAAATAATGGTCAGAATGAATGGCAGTTGATGCAAACATACAAAATAATTTGCATGAATTATCTAACATACACTGTATTCAACAATGTACTCAGTGATGTCTTCACTTCTAAGTTTTCCAGCATTTCCTTTCTATGATTCAGAATAATATTAAATCTTACATATTCTCCTGTTACTCATCAATGGTATCATAAACCATGCTATTAATAGAATTATAAAAATGTAATGCTATGTCTTCAGGTTATAAATTAGCAGAAAATTGCTGATATAAACTACAGTATCTATTGTACACACATTGTAGTGGGCACTTTTCATTTTGTAGAAACACATCTCCACAACAGTGTATACATCCAATAAAAGAGTAGTAAAATGAAAACAAAAGGATTGTGTGCAAAGGATTAAGCAATAAAGTCCCTCTAAACTGGCAAGGATTCAACTAAACCAACTTCATTTGCATAATTAGACTAGAATATAATCTTGGCTGTGAGTGTTCTCATCAGAGATGGCGCTTTTAATAATGGAGTTGGAGCATGCTAACATAAACAAGAAACAAAACAGTTTGTAGTACGTGTGCCAAAACTGCTTCTATTATTTTGTTACACCTTACAACTTGATAACAGAAATATTCCAAATTCAGATGGTGGAAGCGGGGCTGATAACTGCCATGTCACTTGTATTAGCAATATTAAAACAGCCGAGCTGCAGTATGATATGGTTGATAATCCTGTGAGCTTTGTCACATTTTATTTTTGTAACATTATGGTACACGACATTATATTTAATGTTTAACAGAGTATCATTTTACACAACATAATTGCTGTACCTGTCTCTCCCCACAGACTGTCAGGTGTGTTGATGCCAGGTCTCTCCTCTTCTTTATCATCGTCCTCTGGAGGATCCAGGAGATAAGACACAATCTACACACAAATACACAAAAGATGTAGATTCTACTGAAAATATTATTCACAATACCTCTTAAATCTCACTTTTCTTTAGTAGGATCCAAATCCTTAGGAATGTACACATGGATTGGCATAGTTTTGACAGCACCCAACAAAATGAACCATAATGGTCAATATTAACATAATAGTATGATTATAATATTTGCCCTGTGATTAGCTGGCAGGCCGAAGAGTACCACACCTCTTGTCCATGGTCATGAGAGCTAAATATATTTTTCTAGGCGGTACTTTGTGTAAAAAGCTTGACAAGCCTGCCCTAGCTCATCCGCTACCCTATTGAGGAGCAACGTCTCAACACGTGTATATGACTATATGTATATATGTGCACCTCTGTGTGGCCCATGCTGGCTGCTGCCGTCAGCGCTTGCTGCAGCGCCTGGCTCCTGCTCACCGCCCTCTGGCCGCAGCAGGCGGTGCAGCTCCAGTCAGTATGCTTGAGAAGGGAACGAAGCACGTGAAGGTGGCCTCGCTGAGCTGCATGCACACCAACACACCGACCTGAGCTGTCAACGTGACCAACCTGAGCATACACAGACACACATTTTGACAGGAACATTCTTAACCAACAATCCAGTTTAGCATTAGGCTACAGTGATTTGTGCCTGTCACTACTTTACAGATTTTAAAGTTTTAACGTTTCACATTAAATGTGTAATAGTTCCACGTTTTGCAATGGATGTTAGCATTAAATTAAGCAAGTTTTGTTGAACGAAATTACATGATACGTTTGAATATTTGGTGTTTATTAAATATTCAGTGCTAACTTCTTTTGTTTTATGTGTGAGTTTTATAGTAAACTTCAACTGGGAGTGACAAATAACAACTGAGATGAGTTGAGATGTTGATCAACTGTTAGGCAAATATTACCTTGGCTTTATAATGACAAAGCAGGGTGATAACTTCCAGATTTCCAGCAGAAGCAGCAAATCCGAGTGCCGTCAATCCATCTTGTGACTGAATATCCACCTAGACAAATTGTTTACAAGATTTTAAGCTTTAACCCAGGTTAAATTCCATGTCTAATCAGTATTTGCAATTTTGGTTGTATTGTTTGTTTTTATACCTGAGCTCCATGGTCAAGTAAAAGGGCTACGGCATCACTATGGCCCAAATGAGCGTGGACACATAGCAGGGGGGCGTTATTGAGGACACCGCTCCGATAATCCACATCAGCCCCGCTCATAATCAGCAATCTGCTCACCTGCATAGGAAAAGAGGTAATTATATTCTGCCTCTTTGAGATATACTGAATGCACGACAGGTGGATTAGTTAGGTATCACATTTTAATCAAATACAAATTAGAGAATAATATCTGTTTTTTAATTGAGATAGATTGTGTTTGATTATCAATAATGTTAACTCTATGATGGTTGTGGAAGTGGTTTCTGTCACAGGCCACATCATAGTTAGAGCTTCCCTCAGAGGGCTGGTATGACTGTGAAAACCATAAACTGTATTGTACACTTTTATTACATATAAGCAATGACACCAGCCTTATTCTTGACATAAACTCAAAACAAAAGTTGTTGCTGTTCCACTCAAGTCCTGTGGGTGTCGATAGCGCACTTTCAAACTGTTGCATCTGTTAAAACAGACCAATAAATTTCTCTTGTCTGTGGACTGCAACTGCTAGTGCTAAAACCAATGCTAACAAAGGGAAAAATCAGTTTGGACTTTTGATCATTGAAATGTCGTTTGACTACAATAACAATATGCCTGGTTTGTATGTTAGTCACAGGCAAAAGCAATACAATATGGCGTTTGTTGTTACCGTGTAAAGGAAGCATTTGCATTGCGTAAATATCACAATTGCTGATTGATGTTTGGAATTGTCAATAGGGAGGCGGGTGTCTTTGTCTGCCATGACGATCTTTTCTCCGTGAACCAATCGCTGCTGCTTCCACTGATAGCACCAAGTTTACACCAGCTTCCAGTAAACGTTATTTGTGTCGCTCAAACGGCATGTGGCAATTAGCGCTGTAGTGAATTAGACGCTGTTTATCAATGAGCCTCATTTGCATAGAGGTGGGCAATTTCTGCACCATATATATATGCATATTACCTCATTTAACTAGGCGCAAATCCCACCCTCACAACAATATGCATTTTGATTGGCTACACAGTTAGTGATGCATATGACCATCTGCGTTTTATTGTGCTTTGTGGATTAGATGCTCCCGAATTGCTCCATTAATACCGGCAAGCGCTGCGCAAACCTTTAAAGGGTTCAGCCCACAGTATTCTAATCTTCAACACTTTGAGCCAGTAGCCGAGGCAAACCAGTTTCACGAGCCTAGTATAAATAACTGACTGACTTGCTCAGTAACCTGGCCAAAATCCCATCAAGAACATTTGGGATGAATTTAAAGCCAAAACTACAAGACTGCTTCTTGTACATTAGTTATGAAAATCCCCAAACTTTTGAGTTTCTGAAGTGGCTATATAGAGCATCTGTTCCTCTATCTATGTCAGTGACTAATAGTGACAGGCAGAACAAATACTCTTCCACAGGATGACAGAAGGTGCAATTAACCTGTGTATCCATCTGTTCATACAACAGAACAATAGCTTAGTGTTCAACTGAACAAGGCCAGATTTTACACTGCACAAGTACGTTTGAGTAAATTGAGACAAGATTATATTTTTTGTGACATTCTTGGTGGTGTGCGTTGAGATTTGTATAAGTCTTGGTTCAAGATTTTTCATTTTTTTTATTTTTAGAAAACACCGATATACAGTGAGGTATGCACAATATTTACCTTGATGTTGGGGGTGTAAAGGTTTCGCAATGATGAGAGAGCCTGGTTCAAGCTCTCTGTACTGTAAGACATCCACAAGCCCTGCAGAATTGAGGAGGAAATCCCAAGCTTCTTGCTTAAGCCCTGTACGTGACAAAAAATGCAGCAAAAACACTTAACACGCAACTATGGATAACAGCAGGATGGCGACAATTATTATGCAGGGACAATTTTAACTCATTCAGTGCCATTGACGGCTATAGATGTCAAAAATACATTTGAACTGGGCTGGCAGTGAATAAGTCAACATTTAGCGTGAAGAACTGTAATGATGGAGTTAATTAATTTGTTAATCTTCCACTTTCGCTATTATGGTGTAATACTAGAATGTCACCATCAGTTTCCAAAATATGTAAACTAGTTCAGTGGTCTCCAACCTTTTTTCCTCGCCAGGAGCCTGGTCCATGGAAGTACAGATTTTGCATGGACCGGCAAACTTTTCACATTGCGTGAAATAGGAGCCAAATGGACACTGGTACCAGTATACTATTTCTAACCATATCATTTGAAAAGATTTCCTTCATGGATCATCAATCACAGCAAGCAACTTCAGGACTATGGTAGCTTACCTTGTAGATGTGAGCTTTTAAGATGTGATGACCCAGCTCAAGGGTCTGCTGTCGGTTCAACTTCCCTCCCTGTCTGCTGAGCCAGAAAGCCAGCAGTGTGTGACCACTCCTGCAGCAAAACAATCCACACTATCGTGAGCATTCTGCATTATTTTGGGTGATACAGTTCCGCATGAACAGTTTCAAGTAAAGGAATAAACGCACTCAGAAATCCAATTCATTATTATCCTGCTTTCCTTGTCAATGCTTATCAAAGTACCTGGGGTCACAGAGGAACCTGTCGTCCTGCCCTTCCTCCCTCCACACAAGCCATTCCCTGAATGAGGTGTGGTTTAGCATCCTCGTCCCATCAGCCCGCTGCAGGAGGAAAGGCAACAGCTGCTCCAGACGCTGCATGAACTCGGACCATTGCATCGCCCCACCAGTCAGCGTGCCGGCATTTATCGCCTCAAAAAGCTGACAGGGAAGGGGAAGATCAAGTTATTTTACATGTGTACTATTCACGGTTAAAACAGTTCATCAAACCCTATTTCTAATGAAGGTGGGACGATGTCTAAAATGTAAATAAAAACAGAATACAATCATTTGCAAATATTTTATTTTGATGTTTAAATATTTAATCAAATACAAAATAAGCGAATATCTGAAAAAAACTAACAGTTTATCAGTTTGAACATTAAAGATCTTGTCTTTGTAGTGTATTTAATTTAATATGCATTTGCATTTTTGCTTTTATTTACATATTACACATCGTCCCAGCTTCATTGGAATTGAGGTTGGTAGAAGTCATAGCCTTAATGTGATGCAAACACATATAATCACAACCAAAAAAGGCTTGCATTTCATACTTGGCTGCTTTATGAATAAAAATGTATCACAGTGGCAGGATGGATTAGCCTGGAAATCCAGACTCACTCGCGGCTTTGCCGAAGAGTGAGTCTGGTCAACCGCCCTATCAGTCGCATTTCTGAGGCGGGGCAAACCTGAGCTAACTAACAGACAGTGGACTGAACCAATGAGCAAAGAGCAGACGCGACATCAGAAAAGAAACTTGTTGAAGTCTTTTATTTATTTATTTATTTTGCGGAGACGGAGTAAAAATCCAACATGGTTACTAGCCGAAGAGACACAGTAGTAAATTATGTCGTTGTTGCGGGGAAAAACTTGATGATTAAAAGTGGGTGTGGGTGGCTTGCCACAAAGCCCCAGTAAGACTTAAAAATTTTTTTTTGGTGAGTATTAGAGCTGTTACTGTTTGCATAACTGTAGAATATTGAATGAAATGAGATTCCAGTTATTGATTGTGTGTACCTGTTGGTCGGTCAACGGGTGCAGTGTTGCCACAGCTACATTTAGCAGTGGTATAACTCTCAAAAAAGACGACTGTGTGGGAAACCGCATGTTTAGTTGCAGCAGGTAGACCTCCGCGAGGCTTACTGGAACCACCTGAACAACAAAACAAACACGAGCTGCTTTATAAAACGGTACGCAAAATGTTGAATAATTCAAATATAGACTTGTCTTCTTTTTCAATCCCCCTTGCACACCTTGAAGCTGGAACTTTTGAGGACCAGGTATCCTCCCTCTATCAAGTCCAGGGTCAGTTTCAGGTAGAGGTATGAGCCTTTGCTTAGAGTCTTCAGATGGCTTATTAGCTTGGTCAGTGCCATGTTGTCGAGGCGACCATTGCTTAGCGACACATTGCTCTGAATCTCAGGGCTGCTGTGGATTCGTTGCATCAGGTAACCCTAAAAAAGACCGTTGGTTAAACAGCATATGAAAATATCAGATATACAGACCACAAATGCAGTCAATTAATCTGTGTTACCTGCAAATCTTGATCTATGGAACTGTTTTCCTCCATCCTGTCTAAACAGATGCGGTGAAAAGGTAAAGAGCGAGTGATATCCTGATTGGGAATAAGAGAAAGAGTTAATAAGTTACATTTCGTGAATTGGAAAAGCATCCATGTGGCTCGATGAACTGAACTACCTACCTGTTGATTGGTCCTCACAGTGGCAATTATCTTTAACCATGAAGGGAATTTGTGAATGTTGCGGGACAAAAACGAGGTTAGTGTGTCGCCGTAGTCTGGCCGATGGAACTCTGCCTCATTTAGCCCATCAATTAGTAAAATGATCCCCACCCCCTCCACATGCAACTTCCTCTCTGGAGAAGAACAAAGTAGAATCACAACATTTATTTGCTTGTATTTGTCATAGAGAAAAAAATGCAGCAGAGTCACATTTTACCCCTGTACAGAGCATCCAGTGGTTCTAGAATTCCTTTGTGGAGGGCTGAGCTGGGGTCTTGGATGCAGGATCGCAGACTGAGCGAGCTCTGAAGTTGCGGTGATCGATGCAGCAGTTCTCGATACGCTGACAGCTGAGGCGCTTCGGTTAACATCGCCGCCATGTTGTGGACGAACTCCGGCACCAGACACGTGTGACAGTTATCAGCCTGACAGAAATGATAGGAAACCACCTGCAAAGACAGACAGGGATAACATTTGCACTGAAATGATTCTGATTATATATTTTTTGTAGCATATATTAAAAGTATGCACACTACTCTGAAAGTAGGCCTGCAATAGAGAAGGAAATCGTAGTGTATGGCCAGTTGTTATTTTGTCCACGTAAAGGTGTTCTAATTGTCTTTATGTGTGTGTTTTTTTGTGGAAGTATCAACGACCGTAGACCTTCAACAGACTGCAGATGCTGTTATTGCTTGCTCAAAGCTTGCCAAAAGATATGTATCATACTGTCAGCAGTAGGCCGACAGGTCATAAATCGCAGCCCTCAATGTTATTGAACGGGTCTCGGGCCACATGTCAAATAAATGTTTCCAGGTTGTGATGCTATAAAAAGGGAGTCTTGACTTGAACGTCATGGTTGACAGTTGCTCGGATATGAAAGCGTCTGTGGTCTCACAGGCAGTTAGGAAATGATGGCTGGAAAATGGCCATAACTGAGCAGGGAGGTTTGTTTCAAAACTGCTTGCTCAGCAATCTGGTTTTAAAACATACATCTTAAAATGCGCAGATTCGATGTTGACTCTATAAAATAGTGTCGCTACCTGTCCTGCAAGCCGCAGCATCGCCTCCTGCTGTCTCCTCTTGATCTCTGGAGTGCCTGGGCAGCTACCCCCTCCTCCTTCATCTGCTCCTCCTCGTCCCAGTGAACCATGGGGGAAAGATTCCGCGTCTGAAATAGAATTAGACTTCATGTTAAGTACACATACAAAAACATCCCCGCAACCAGAGCTGCTACTTAACAATAACTCTATCTCATTGCGTTGCTGTTTGATTTTCCACTATATCATGGGCCTTTCTGGCGACTGGTTTGGCAGTGCGTCTAGTTGTTGGTTACAAAGCTGGCTGATTCAGTTCGTTTTGGATGATGACTCAGCTGTTTGGAATATGAGGTTGTTTTTGCGGGTGGAATAACGCATTGGGGGTCTTTAGTCGAAAATCCACGCCAAGCTGCTTCTGGTCTACGATGTCTACAGCAGATACTATACTATATTTTATACTCCCCCCACAACCTAACATCAACCCCAAATGTTTCATGCACACCAGCACATACTTTTGACCATTAGGATGACTATGAATCCCTAACGGGGGTGAAGAAAAAATTATGTATAATAATGTGTGTTGTCTATGCCAGGTGACTTGCACCTCACTTAAAGTATCAAATATGTAATAGGTGATAAATAATGTTTCAATGACTAATTACCAACAGTGATCGAACTATATTTACACGTAATAGACAACTATTTTTTTTTCTCCAAACATTAGCCAGCTAACGAGGTTTTTGTGATTTAACTTGTAATTACTCTCAATAGGAAATCTCCACTGTATTTAGATTTAATGACATACCAAAGTTATTTTAAATTGTCTGCTTCTGCTTACATTTGGGCAGCGTCTGGATGCCAGGGGATGTCGGCCACATCCGGTTCCCATGGCAACTCAGTGCCACCAGCCGGGCAATGACGGCCGTCTTGCCAAAGCCCATGTTTCCGACAATCACCACCCCTCGATTGATTAAGGGGTCATCGCTGGAGAGACAGATGTCGACTTCCTGGAAGAGCCACTCCCTTCCAGTAAACCTCCAATCAGACAACAGTCCGGTAATTTCAAAATGTAGGGGCTTCAGGCTGAGATATGGAGTCAACTGAACTGCAGAGAGGGAAAGAAAGTTTTGTGTACATGTATCGCGCTACATGTAAAATTGTCTAAATGTGCTACATGTCTTTACCTCGCTTTTCCTGTTGACTTCGACTTCCAGAATTCTGTCTGGGCATTCTGAGAGATGCCCTGGAAAGAGTCGGCCTTTGCTGTTCGTCAAGGTAGGCCAGATCTTCAAGTTGAGCAGAACTAGTGGCTGAACAAAGACAAACTTGGTTTGACAGAGCAAAAGTAAAATATTTAAATGAAGTAAGTAAGTAAAATATTTTTAAGCAGTGCTAACATTAACAGTATCCAAGCAGTATACTTGTCATGCACAGGAGGAGAAAATTTTAATACATGCAGCCTCCACAGGCAAAAAGAATAGTGTTATGTCTTTATCGTACTTGATTTTCCTTTAAAAACTTTCAATATACAGTACATTAGCCCATTTGTTTCAAGAAAAGCATTACACAAAATGCTGAATGTACAGCACCTTTAAACAGTATTGGGTTTGTATTCATTATGGAGCTTCTCTATTTTTTTTTTTATCATCCCATCACAGATGATAGCAAATGACAAAATAATTATGTGACTAAGATACAGGTAAATTGGTTCGGTTCATCACTGCATACACCAACAGGACACGCGTACAAGGCAATGCAACAGCAGATCAACAAACAAGGTTTTCACAATGTGCAAACCTAAGCACAGCGAAGAATCACTCACACATTCATTGAAAGAAATGTTATTTTCTTTACAAAATGCTGAAAAGACTGAGTTATGCTGTAGAC
This sequence comes from Leptonotus elevatus, assembly GCF_054856555.1. Classification (NCBI taxonomy): domain Eukaryota; kingdom Metazoa; phylum Chordata; class Actinopteri; order Syngnathiformes; family Syngnathidae; genus Leptonotus; species Leptonotus elevatus. The sequence goes on along the minus strand of NC_141239.1, from coordinate 53,150,275 downwards.
AAAAAGAGAAAACTCACCAAATGTGTGAAAATAGTCAATCCAGTCACAACCAACACTACAGAGAATGTTAGCGCTAACTTCATATCCTGTGCGTGCATGTGTGTGTGTGTGTGTTATGAGACGTCATACATGTTACTTCCTTCCTTTCCCAAGCGCTCTTCTCGAGCGTTCATGAGTCAGTGGCCATGGAGAAAGGGGAAGGGTGGATGAGATAAAACCATGTCACCCTTTATGCTCTGAAACTGGTTCCTCTGTACTGGCAGCTCCGCAGCATGCAGGTGGTCCAAAAGATCATACAGATCAATTTTTAGATCTGTTAATGACTTTTGTAACTCTGACACTAGCAGACATTCATGTGGTTTTATAATGCCAGAGTACTGAGAAGAAAGCATTGAAAATAGAGGATTAATTTTTTTTTCACCATTAACTCCATGTATCTCTGCAGCATTAGCGTTTGGTGGCAAAACGTTTTAACAAAATGGGGGGGAGGGAATCTGCTTCCTCAAATGCAGCTATTTTCTGTGTTAATCACAGTAATCAAGTTAAATTTGCATTCCAATGTGAATTTAGGAAAAAATCTTTAGGATTTCTGTGATTGGCTAGTGACCAGATCAAGGGTGTACCCTGCCTCTAGCAAAAAAAGCAGCTGGGATAGGCTCCAGCACACCCCAGTGAGCATGATAAGCAATACAAAGAATGGATGGAAGTTTTTACAACTCTTGAGATGAGCATTGTCTCTTTTCCTAACAAGTAGTAAAAGTCGGCACTATGATTTATATCCTATTTCCTCCAAACCACTTCACTTTATTATTTAGCAGGATTGTTTTTTAGATGGACTTTTATCTTGAATATGCAGATTTATGTATCTGTCTGTGAATAGCAAATTGAGATTATTGTAAAGCTTAACAAAATGAAATCTAAGTGAGCTCTACAAACGTTCTTGTGTCATGAGTTCACAAAATTAGAGAATTGATCGATTTCCTTCCTAACAGGAAGGGCAGTGGGGGACTGATACACACATGCACTCGCACTCACACTCACACTCGCCATTCATCTTACCAGCAACTGAATTGGGGCGAGGCATAAGGTAGAGTGGGATGGAGTGGGTTGATCCAGACAAGTGCTTTGAGTCTTGTCCCCAATCTGGGTGGAGTTTATTAAGGCTGTATGTGGAAGCCATGTTGTCCTCCGCCCTGTAGAGGTAGTCATCGGTCGAGCTTCCTGTAGCTGTCATACAGGAAGAGGAAGTTGAAGCCACCACCGGCCGGCCTCCCTCCCTTCTGATTTTGAGGCTGCTGCCTTGGTAACCGTCGCTGGTGTGCTTGGCGTTGTTGTCACGCTCTACTGCTGATTCAGCCGAATAGCTCGTCAATGTAGCTGAAAAATGAATTAGTATGTAATCAAACATTTTGAGGTTATCGTTCTAAACTACATCTGGACAACTTCAATTCTTACTAAAGGCCTATATCCAGTGTTTTAATTGGGCCGGAACGCACCAGTGCAAGTGCCGGGAGCTCCATAGTCCGTACCAGTGAGTTCCAGACCACTTAAAACACAGTATATAGGCCTTTCGTAATGCCCATAGTTCGATTTTGGCTTCTCTCAATCATTAAAAACGTAATGATCGAAGAAAAACGATTAATGTGCAGAACGCTGCGGCGCGTTTACAAGTTCCCTACGTTGTAAAAGGACCCTGAATGCACCATTTAGCTTGTAGCTAGCCCGGAGTTAATAAATGTGATTCTCCGATCCTTCAGCGTCCTTTAAGCTTTTTTTGACACTCTAGTTGGAGTTAACTGTGAAACTAAACACACGATAAGGAGAATTACATATCGTGTGTATTTAAATACCAAACATGCTTCGTTTTTAACACATTGCGCGCCTAGCGTTAATGCTAATGCAAATGATTGGAGGATCCATTCAAATGCTAACATGAAGTTAGCATCAACTTCGGGAGTAATAGTCCTTCAAATAACGAATATTCATACATAAATGCCGTGGAAACACATACCCACGGGAAAGATAACACTACTCAAACGCACAAATTCTTCCCAATTTGTGAAAACGAATTATTTTAATATAATTCAATCGCCACTTTCTTCTGTTCTCATTGTAAGCGTGTACACTATGGATGCACGGCACCACACTGCCCCTAAGAGGCCCAAAACGCGCAGGAACACCCAGTACAGTATTTGTTTTGCAATTACTGCTTTAGTACACTGAAAAAATGGGGATTGATATTTACTTGAAAAAATCTAGTAGTTTGTTCACATCAGAAATTCTAGTTAAACTCCTTGTAAAATGTACTTAGAATTTCTGAGTGCATAAATCTTTACTAAGCTTTTTCAAGTAAATATCACTCCCCATTTTTTTCAGTGTATACAGTATTTTTATTTTCCTTTTTTTATTTGAACTTTTTTTAGTTTAAAGATTCACAGAATTTTATTTTCCTCAAAATTCAAGGATAAATATAATATACATACATATACTAGAAAAATATCAAATTCTTTTTTTTGTTCATACCAATACACATTTACACATGACATAGTACAAAATACAATCCCTGAGGTCCCAGACTTGTGAAAATAACACAAGATAAATTAAATATAACAGTAATGTAATGCTTAAGTTTGAAAATGAAGAATAAAAATGCAAGATGCTTTAATTCCATATATTTATAAGGTTATGTTATACTTGACAAAAAGAATAGCATTCAAGAATAAAGTGTTCAATGTGAAGGGATGAATGGGCGTAAGGCTATGATCATAGTTTTGAGTAGTTGAGTTTTAGTAGTTGAGTTTAGTAGTAGTAGTAGTAATTAAAAATAATCATGATCATTATTTTTCCCATAATCGTCCAGACCTACTTGCATATGGTATGGAAGTCCTGTGCTCACGAGAGAAGCGCACATACGTCATTCAAGTCGTCCACTGTAAACGTGATGCTAACCCGATGCTAGCCGACCCGAACGCGTGTGTACAACCATAGCTCTTGAGTTACGAAAATGAAATGAAAACTCCCATGCTGTCATGGCTCAAAGCTTAAAAAAAGACCATGGTCAGACTCAGAGGTGGATTCACAGGCTGACACAACACGGACGTAAAAAATAACCTGGACTGCTCATGCCGAAGCGAGAAGTGAAGCCGGTGGCGACCATTGTGCATTGCCACTCGCTTAGAGCACACCTACAGTAAGTTGAATACATTGATTTTTCCGCTGCATACCTTTTACCGTATTTTCTTCCTTTGCAGAGAAAATGCCACAGTGTGTGGCATACGGTTGTACCAATAAGTGCGGGAAAAGCTCTAAATGAAGATGTTATCAGTAAGAATGTGAATATAAATTTTCTCTCATAAGGTATTTTTTTAGAGTGCTACTCAAAGATTGGTCTGCATCGTGTTGTCAGAACCATCAACAATTAAATGTATGACCTGAAGGTCTGCAAGGGTTTAATATGGTATAAGAAACAATGAGCCAAGAACATGAAGTGTTTTATGGATAAATAGAAGAGCTTTAAAATGGATCTACAGGCTCATCCATACCTATAATCCCACTATCTCTGCTCTCCAGTGTCGACGTGGGGGAGGTGACAGATGCATGGATGGACGCTTTGTTGTTGTTACCCTCCACTCCAGCAGGGGGCGGTAGTGTAGATGAGGGGGAGGTGTTGCTGCTGTCCAGGCTGGAGGAAGGTGAGATCCTCTGTGGGAGAGAGATTAACAAAATAACATTTTCTTAGCATCATTTTTGTAGAGAATTTAATGGTGTCATGTAATTGAACATTTTTGACAAACTAATGTGCATTTTCTGATGTGCTTTTTCTTTTTGTATTGTAGCTCAGGGTCAAAACATCATTCTTGTAGCTATTCATTTCTATCCATTCATTCATTTTCTATACTACTTCAAGCTAAGGGTCGTGGGAAAGTGCAAGTCACAGAGGGAGACATCCACACTCACATTCGCACCATCACCAAGTGGGAAGTAAAGTCAGTGACTCTGCTCATATCAACTTTGGGAAACATTTTGCTGACATACTGGGAGTGTATGATTACCTGTCCATCGACTTGGGCATGGTGAGGTGACCCAGGTTCTTCATTAATGATCTTTTCTCCCAATAAAAAGCCCAGTCTGGTCATCAGCGCATCAGATGCCTCATCTACTGAGGGAGGCGGTCCGAACTCCTCCTCTTCACCTTGCACATCCCGAAAGAGGATGAGAATTTTTTATTTATTTACAGTACACAACATTTTTTAAATTAAATTTTGTCTCTTTAGGTAAGTAATATAAATTTCAGCCAGGTTTTTTTTTCTTCATTTAATTTCATTTTTTATGAAAACCTAGGAATTTTTTTTATTGTAAATTTATAACAGCTAAATAATTAATTACGATTAAAAATTGTAATCGTCTGACGCCCCTTTTTTAAATTAAGGGCGTCAGGCGATTACAATTTTTAATTGTAATTATTCGCGACTTCACTAGTTAACTAACGATTAATCACAAATTGTATATCTGTTATAAAATTACAATAAAAAAGTCTAGGTTTTCATACTCTTGTTAGCAAAAGTGGGAAAAAAATTTAAACTAATAGAAATAGTTCAAATGAATTTTTGACGTCTATAGCCGTTAATGGCAGTGAATGAGTTAAAAGAAAATCACTTAAATAAGTTGTTCCACATGATAAAGCTAGCATTATGGGTAAAAAGAAGGATCTTTCTAGTGCTGGAAAGTATTGCATAGTACAAGCCAGTTCTCTGAAAACACTGGATATTTCAAGAAAGTCATTGTACTGTTAAATAATGCGACTGTGAGAGCATGCAGGACGTATAAAGGAAAGTTTCTATTAGGCAGAAATTGAACCAAAAAATGTACCAGTTCATTTGTTGGCAGTCTTCAGAGTAGTGAGTCAAAAACAACAATCCTTTCGTTAGTACAGCCAAGCCTGAAGCCTTGGGCTGTTTTCACTTCAACTTGACTTGGAGAACTCCTCCAGTATACTAGATCAGTTTTTCTCAAGACGCCATCTTCTACACATTCACATGAACAAGTTTAGCCCAAGATTCGTCTCACTATTTTAGCTGTTCCTGGTCAGGAATCTTTTTCTCCTGTACGCAGAACCATCCATCTGTTTTCACTGCAATATCACCACTTTCCAACCGCATGCTCAGAAAATTAAAGGGACTGTGAACATGACACCAATTAAACTGCGTATGAAAGAAATTGGCAATGAGGTTAAGGGAGGCCACGCCCACTTGGAAGAGAACTATTTTGTAGTAAATATATAGTATAGTAGTAGCAGTGCGTACTATAAATACAGTGCTATATATACAGTGCCTTCAAATGTGTCTTGATACTATGAAAATTGCACAGTAACCTTTACAAGTAAACTGCAGATGTATGGTCAAGTGTGAATTGTGTGCTTATGTCTTCACTGACTGACAGGTCCTCAGTCCAGGATGGGCCCGAACACTCCTCCTGAGTAAACCGCAATGCGTGTTTTAGGAAATGGATGTTTGTCTATCAACAAAGTACATCAATATTTCTGACTTCTTCAGTTGCTTGACTGCCACTCTGCATTGTTTGGGCCTCTTGTCTATAAACATATTGACATGCTACGATTTTCAGCCAAGAATTGGCTCGCTTAAGTTTCTTTCTTTTGTTACAGCTGGCTGGGCCATTTTATTGAGGAAACGTTTCGCTTGGAGCCTTTTTTTTCTCTTTGTTCGAAGTACACATTATATTTTTTAAATAGCCAAGTATGAATACACAGTAATCTCAGGGCAACACATCAACACTTGATAATAAAAGTAGCAAACAGTTATCATAATGATTACAGACTATTCTCTATCAGCGAGAAAAAAGCCCAATTTGATTCAATCCCCCGTCAAGTATACAAGGTGGAACATGTTCTTGGGGCCTTTTAAAGGCAAGAGCCAGAACTGTATAGATTTGAAGACAAGTTGAACTTTTTTTTAACCACCAATGAGTTCTTCTTGTAGTCATTTGACCACAATTAATTTTGTCCCTGAGCTTTCTGTCCATGTTGCATTGTTTCATTTGTACATTTCAAACTCATACAATGAAATAAAATTTGTATCAGCCGAACCACACAACAGCTTTGTCGCTAAATGAAAACATTTATGCCACTTGGTATGATCCCACACCACAAGCAAACACGCACGCACGCACAAGTAGGAATGTGATTGGGTGTGTGTGTGCGCGCGCGCATGTGTAAACCACAGCATGAAAAATCATAGCGTCGCTTGACAGTCTATAATTACAGCTATAAATTGACGACTGGTGGACAAAATAATAGAAACGTATTGTGCGTGTGACCACAAAGTCATGTGTGGTCAGTCAATGACAGAGTAAGTTGCAGGGCAAAAATAAAATGGAAAGACACAAGCACAGTCTTTCCATTTCAATCTCCTGAGTTCCTACAACTTCCTTTTCTTCTTTCCTCAGCTTACTTCTATCCTTTTGCCTTTTTACGGAGCATTTTATTGATCTGTAATTTCATCAAGGCTGTTGCATTTTGTTGTTTTTGTAACGGGTGATAAAAATGGGAGAAAGGATGAAGAATGAAGCTAGGAGCTAATCGTACCAGCGTACCACTTCATAAGATCTGACTTGCTTTCAAATAGTTGAACAGTATCTGAACTTCGTGCCCCACACTTTTCCAAAGCTGGGATTTGTAAAGCCTATCTAAAAATATACTGAAGGTTAACTTTCTAAAATCATGAAAGCAGTACCCAAAACCGCTACGTAAACTGGAGTCCAAAACAACACTGTAGTTAGTGAAAGAATGTGCACCATTTTCAACATGACATCTTCTTACTGATCTTTGTGAACTTTTTTTTTTACAAACCTCAGACAACTTACTTTACTTCCATACAAAAAGAACCAACCAATGGTTAAATATCCTGAAAATTATTTAATTTCTAAAATTGTGCAATGCCGCCATATGATTGCGATTGTGTGTCATTACAATTCTACCAAAGCTCTATTTTGGCTCTGGAGCTACAAAACTGCTAAGAGTTTGTTCCTCCTTCTGGTCACTGAGTTGGTAGAGGTTGGTGTCTGTAGATCTCATTTTGCTTCATCTATCCTTCCTCTGATCTCCTAACAACTTCATGATTCTGTTGGGATTCAGATGGATCTGGTGATGGTGAAGGGTCTTGGATTTGTAACTGGCTTCAAAGATGTGAATTAAAGAGCACAAAAAGTAGTGATGATGATGAGATGTTGACTCTGAAAGGTTCCCCTGCCTCTGTGCAGCTTTAGACCGCCTGTCACGCTAGATTTGCGCTGAGCATAAATGAATATAGATGAACGATGAAAACATCTTGTCCAAATAAAATGTCAAATATGCATTGCTTTTATTTTGATGTCCATGCTTGTCAACAGTGCAAACAAACAAAATCAGCGTCAAAATCAGCGACTTGTTTTCAACGCCACAACTGTGGTCATCATGCTGGCACCAATCTTCAGGTAATAATCTGAGATCCCAAGAATGGCTAATAGTAGTTTGTTCTCATAATGTCAAAACACGTTCAAAATATAGGGGTAAACATATGGACACTGTAGACATTTTTTTATGTTAACTTAATAGTGATTTGTCATAATAAGTGTAGATCATGTGTCATGCTAATGTAGCTGAATAAATATTTTTGTTTCTTGCTTTTATTTCCCAAGTAGAACAACATAATTATACCATGGCTACTCAATGGCAGCTTATTAAAACAATACAATTCACTGTTTTATAAAAATACATTAAATTCATATTTAACACAACTGAGTTTTATGGCCCGGCCATGAATTTTTTTTTGCCCACAACCAACTTGCAGTATGAGACCCTGTGATCAATGATCTTATTTAACACAGTTTTCTAGGGCAGCCCTCCGGTGTCCACTCTTTTTTTGCACCACAGACCACTTTTGCATAAGGACAGACCATCGAAGCCCCTGCACAGTGACACGGAGATAACCGTCTCACTTGCGGCTCTGGTGCGACACGTTTGGCCACCGTCTCACCACACAAAGTTGTTAATACAAATGATAAATTATGCCTTGGCAGCATGGTGGGTGAGTGATTAGCATGTCTGTCTCACAGTTTGAGTCTTGGCTCTGGTCTTCCTGTGTGGAGTGTTCAACAGGGATGTGATTTGACCAAAGTGAAATTATCTGAAAATTTAGCCGGGGGTCTGGGGGCCGCGGGCACTCAGCTAGGTCCAGAGCTCATGGGTTTTCCGTGTTTTTAAGTACTTTCAATGCACTCAGATGACAAAGAAATAGACAAAACAACAGCATAAATTTTCAATGTATATTGAACTATCCCATATAAAATTGCAGTTTTAGTCAACTCAAAATCAGTCACATTCAAAAACATTGGACTGCCTTTGCTTTTAAAAACTATCACTGAGAATATCATCATATATATTTACCATGCAATAAATCATTTAATCAATCATTCTTAATTTAATACATAATGCATAACAAAAACATAAAATACCTCATGCAGCAAGCTCTGGTAAAAACACAATCATGCATTCGGATTGACTAAGATCATCTCTGTAGCTGCATACATCAAGATAGTCAACATATTGAAACCTGAAAAGTGCAAACATGCAGCATTCATTTGAGTTTGTGTCAATGATTAACCATGTTAAATATTTATGGCCATTTTTATTACGTTATAATATTTTCAAAAATTTGATTTCGATTAATTTGAAAAGTTTACCACCGACCTCAAAATTCACGACTCTATCAGCAACTGGTACAGGTTGTTGGGGTGGATCACGTCTCTCTATTACCGCTTCCGATTGTGATGTCAATAAGGGATGGAGGCCGTAAAGTTTTGGAGTTTTCGTTTGGGCACCGAAACTTCCAGCGATGGAATAATTTGTTGTTCTTGACTGGAGTTCTTTCACGTGTTTTTTGCTCTTTGCGTGACTTTCAAGAGCTTTGAAACCTCTCCCACCATAGTCAATGGTATCATGGCACCAAATGCAAAGCGCTTTCCCGGCACGATCGATCTTCCGAATAAAGTCACTGAACAAATTTGTCACAGTCTTCTTTCCAACATTTGTAGATATATCCTTCTCTAACCAGTCCCATCGAAACTTGTTTTTTACGATCTTGTCAATTTCCTTAACTCGCGGAGCATCTTTGCGTTCGATCACGGACATCTTTCTTTAAACACCCGGCAAAAACGTCTGAGAAATGAACAATGGCATACTCCTATGCCTTTATAACAAGCGCGTTTATTGGTCAACAAACAATGGCATACGCCTATGCCTTTATAACAAGCGCGTTTATTGGTCAACACGGAGACTTCAGCCAATCGCAAGATCAGTTTCATTTCAGTTACGGAAACACTAAAATGGAATGCTGTCGAGAGACGAAATCTGATTTTTTACCACTTAAAAAATTGTAACATTTTATTTTTGGAGATAAAAAAAGCGGAATTCCGCGAATTAGCGGAAAAATCACATCCCTGGTTCAAGTTCTCCATGTGCTTCAGTGTTTTTATTATTTTTTAAATATACATTTCCTCCCACATCCCCAAAACATGAATGTTTGCTTAGTTGAATAATCTAAAGAGTCCATAGGTGTGAACAGTTGTTTGTCTTTATGGTCTCTGGCATTGGCTTCTAGTGACCATCCCATGGAGTAAGTCAGTTAGGAGAGGCTCCAGGCTAACTGCGACCCTAATGAGTACAAGCACTGTAGAAAATGGATGGGTGGGTGGAAGACGGAAGTTATGAAGTTAAGAGTGTTTTTACATTTTCAAATCTTCAAATGCAGTTAATGAATGATTTTTGTTTATTGGAAAAGATTGACACTTGAACGTAATCATTTATTTTCCCAAATTTGAACAAACGGGGTCAACTAGAATCCCATATTTATGTTAGGTTATAAAATATGTACAGTATGTCTTACTATTAATTCCATGAATATAATTACTAAAATAGCACATTTTATGGATTGGATTAGGAATCTCTTTGTCTCTTGTAGTGGTGTTCTGATCAAAATGCCGCCAATCGTGATCGGTCGACTTCCATGCAAAGGCACATCATCGGCATATGTAAATGCCTTTCATTGCTGATCACAAAAAAACGATCACCCGTATCTCGTACTACGCAGCCTGCAGACAACTAGAGACCAGCCTATATGCAGTGTAGTGTACCCTTCCTCTTTCCTTAACACGGCACGTTACAGATCAAACCAGTAACTGAAATATTAATAATAATAATAAATATTTGTGCACTTTCTGCATTGTCAATTTGAAATAATGCTCTGTTTTTTGTATAATAAAGGGATGGACATTTGGATACAAAAATCTGATATTTAGAATTTGATTTGTCAATTAAATGGAAAAAAAATAACTGACAGCTTAATTGATTATTGATTAAGTAGAAGTCAATGCTAAACATTTTTAAATAATATGTTTTATGTGGCCTCACTAGTCTAAACATGACATTCTGATTAATATTACATTTGTGGAATGAGTTATGAAGCAAATTTCCAGCTGTTTTTATCCATCTCAGGGGGTGGCCATTTTGCCACTTGCTGTCAACTGAAGGTGACATCACAGTTGCTCAGGGCTCAGGCAACAACCAGAGATCAACTGTTTTCTGAAGCTGCGCTGTGATTGGTTGTTACCTGAGACCTGAGCAACATTGATGTCATCTTCAGTTGGCAGCAAGTGGCAAAATGGCCGCCTCCTTAGATGGATTTGAAAAATGCTGCTTAACTCATATTCCACTAACACAATATTAACCAGAATACCATATATAGACTAGTGGGGACATATTATTGTCCCCAAAAAATTGGGGGGTTGACTTCCTCTTTAACGTAATCGTTACTGAGCAGTGCTAAAATTGACAACTGTGCAGCTAATCCATGTGATCATTGATGTAAAAATAAACTACGGCATCTTTCATATTGAACGGGGGAAAAAAACAATTTTAATCGTCATTAGTGCAAGCATATTGCATTTGTTGAAACATTAGATATTTGGACAAAAAATAGACCTCACTCTCACCTTCTTCGGGTCTCCTCTCTCTCCTGCTTCTCCTTTCTCCATTGATAGGCTGATCGACCCAAACCCGACACTGATCCGAGTTTTCTTCATGAGTCAGACAGCAGCACACGTAAAACAGCAAGCTTTGCAGAAGGGAGGAGGCATGGCTGAAGGTGCCAACTGCCCCGCAACGGCAGTTCTCCGCAAATCTCCACGGGTGATGCGCGGATGCCCGCTCATGCCGACACCACATAGTCCTCCAACGGGCGCATGCTTTCAAAATCGCCGCCGTGCAGTCCATAACTAGCCACGAGCCAGGTTGTAATTGGTTCAGAGTGTTTCCATGTGGAGGGCGGCGTCAATACATCAAAGGGATGTCGACTGGTTGCCCAAGAAAAGCGCTTGCCGCTGGTGTGATGAACAACGAAAAAGGTACTTCAAGGCGTCGTCATTTGTTGCCTTTCAGCTGCGACCATTTCACAATTGGTCACCAAAACGAATCATCAGCACCGCTGAGTTTCCGAGCTCCACCTTCTCCAGAGAACACAAAGGAGAAAGGAGATGCATTTGGTGGGAATAAGAAGATAAGAGAGTGAGTCTGTCCAGGAATAGAAAAGCACTCAAGATACTCAAGCTTGAACTCCACAGAGGCACAATAAAAACAATCCGTAAGCAGGAGTACAACACGAACACAGAGTTAATGGTCAGTTAATCGAGTGTCCACGCACGCACTCATGAATAGAGAGCTTTTAACAGTTGGCTGCAACTCACTTCAGAACAGACCAGGGGGGATGTCCAACTCCTTTTAGTCTCAAAGTTTTCATTCACAGGGAGATAGATCCCTTTGTCAAAAACAAAACAACACGGACGGCTTAAGTTTGGATGAAGATCTTCTTCTGCCAGTAAACAAGTCATGTCTTCAAAAAAAAATTCTTTGCCACAGCAGAGCCTCCATATCTGGTCTGAAAGACGATCTCTCTCGTCTGACTGCAGCGCAAATCACAACTCCCCTCCTCCAACCAAAACACACACACACGCACATGAAGGAGAAAGAGGGACGGCTAGCACGAGCAGCTCAACGCAGGGCAATTTTGTTCACAGAAAACTTGTCTTTTTTAGAAGGCTAATAAATGGGTGATTTTTTAAAGTTTTTTTTTTTTAGCAAAGATTTAGAGAACATCCAACCGCAGCTCCCCTTTATTCCAGGAATAACTTCTCTACACATTGCACCGCTACAAAAACGGATCATACCCTCCTTAAAAAATAAAGGCAGATTTATAGTAATTTTCTGGAAAAATAATAAAGGACAATTATTTTACAGGTATGAAGTACTTGTTGACTATGTTTTACAGAACCTTCAAATAATAATACATAAAGTAAAAGCAGTAAAGCACAGTTTCTAACTTGTAAAACAGATTGTAATACGATTTTCCAGATGTTTCAGGATAATATTACTGCCTACCCAAAAATGCGGGTCACAGAACCTATAGTCAATCGTAATAGCTTCAAAATGCAAGCCTAGTTTCTTCAATATGATTGAATGACAAAAATACCCATGCCAACTGAATGTCTGCCCAACAACCACACTGACTGTGATCCAATTAGATTGTATTGACATCAGTGTTTCATTTATGTGTCTCCAGAGACTGAAGTGATTTCTGTAACTCCCACATAAAGGCTTTAACACATTTAGAAAACAATACAAGACATCCTCCATCCTATTTTGTGGTCTATCTACGTCTACATTTAATCAATATTCGGGTTAAGGTCAGAATTACGGTTTCTGAAACAATCGAGGTAACACGTTTACACGCATGGCAGAAAAAGCTACTCCTGTTTACATGCTCATTTGTGCTCGATTGGAATAACCCGTTCGGACCGCGACGCGCGGACAACGCAATTACGGAAATAACGTAATTTCCACTTTTAACTTACTATACGTTCAATAAAAGACATTTATGTCACTCACCACGTTAAATAAAGTAGTTGGTTTCCTCCTCGCTCCAGAAATGTAGTTATTTGCAGGGAGCGTCATGTTTGTTGACACCGGCTTGAGTATTTCCGGGGGGTACACACCAGAAGCACAGACTTATATACTTGTATTTACTGTATGTGTATATGAGCACAAACTGTATTTTTCGCTGTAGAGACATAAAATAACGTTGACACCGCAGCGGAGAAATCAATGCATTCAAGGGAGGCTCCTTTAGCAAGTAGGACGGAGCTGCGCATACAAGTTGTGACTACATAGACCAAGATTCCTCGCGAATCAAATAAGCAATGAAGAAGAAAAGAAGACGAAGAAGAAAATAGCGAGCATACACAGAGCAAAAAACATTGCCCCGATCGATCGAGGTATTCCGAATGTGTTTATATGAGCAAGAATTCCAGTTATGAAAGGAGTAACCCAGGGGTCTTAATCGGGTTTTAAAAAAAGAGCATATTCGGGTTATTGCACCTGTTTACATGGCCTTACAAAACCCGAATATTGCCAATATTCCCGTTTTAAAGGGTTATTGCCTGCATGTAAACGTAGTCAGTAATGATCCACAAACTCTCAAAAAATAAATCTCAACTCTATAAAGAGAATACAGACATGTACATAATTCCTTAAAAGTGTGTAAAGACTTAAATCTATGTAGTACGCAGTTCTAGAGACACAGGCCTTATTTTCCGTGCCCAGTGCAAGTCTAGCGCAAAGCGCTATCAAACTTTGTGCATGGGTGGAGTTTCCTTTCTTTGGTGTTTTCAGAGCAGCAGAGGCGTACGGTCTACCTAGCAGAAGCATAAACGGACGCGCTGGAGTTGACGCAGAAGATCGACACATGTAAAGTACGTGTATATGGAACTGAAAAACTATACTTGCGGAAGATATCTACTCAACAAAAATATAAACACAATACTTTTGTTTTTGCTAAAAAAAATTATGAGATAAACTCAAAGATCTAGAGTTTCTTCCACATACACATTATCACCATTTCTCTCAAATATTGTTCACAAACCAGTCTAAATCTGTGATAGTGAGCACTGCTCCTTTGCCAAGATAATCCATCCCACCTCACAGGTGTGCCATCTCAAGATGCTTTGCTGGACACCCTACCCGCCCGCCTGATTGTCTTATCGATCTATCATAGACAATCCGGTGAACTCAATCAGATCAGCAGAGCAACTTTTCCCAACATGATTTGTGTTTCCGCACAAAAACTTCTGCAAACAGCATCCCGGAAGTCAAGCGCGAACCTATTGGCAATCCGGAGAGCTGAACAATAAGATCGCTCCAGGACCCTTGCCTCATTAACGTTTGCATTCGGACCACTTTCACGCTCAAGTTTCCTGTATATAAAATGATTATCTGTGTGGACCATTGCCTCATTTATGTCCGCTTTCGGACTTCTTTCACGTCCGCTTTTCCTATATAAACTGATGATCTGTGCGCAAATAAACAGTTTGCTCATTCTGTCTCTTTACATGCTTTCAAGGGGGACAACAGAAATCAAATAATATTTACTGTTGAAATTCTCAGTATTTGGACAAATTCTTAATATTTCTTTAAGTATCGAAACGATTAACCAAAGTTGCCAACCTGAAACAACACAATGACTTTGTGTCATTGCATCTAACGTTTATTTTTGTCCTTTTTTGAAAGATCACAAAAAGGTGGATTCTCATGCACTACACAAACACTGGATTTCTGGGTTTTATCACTACTTCATGCATGCTTTTCTTTAAGATTTTGGATTGGTTGACCCTCTGTAAAAGAATGCAGGCTAACAGCAGCTTTTAAGGTTCACAGATTACCCAACCCGAGAACTGACAGCAACACAATGCACTAGTGTGTGTTAAGTGTCCATTTGCTTTTCAGAGGTTTCAGCAAAAATCACTTTCAATTTCACACTCCAAATCAATTCTGTTGCTATGTGAAAGGTTCGGTGAGTTGAATAACGAATGATTAGAGGTATGAACACTAGAAATGAATAGAAGTGCTTTTCTGCTGTCCCTGTTTTAACAAAGCCTGATCCTGCACGTTGGAATGTTTAGTGGAAGTGTGTCAAATCAACCATACGGAGGAGGAAGGGGAGCAGAAGCAGGAGAGGATGACAAGGGGTGGCTTACATTTCTGTGTTTTATCTCTCACTGAGGAAAATGAGGGGTCAAAGCTCAAACCACCCCCTTTTGCCAGACAAAATACTAAAGGCACACAGATGGATGTGAGTCAAGACAGACACAGATAGGAAAGGGGAGGGTGCTCTGGAAAGTTCAACCTCATCTAAAGGCAGCTGTGCTTGCGCTAGCATTTGAGTTTTTATGGCAAAAACACCTTTTATTTAGTCTGACATCAAATATCAGATGCTATTTCGTTAACATTAGGTGGCATCTAATACTATACATGACTCAAATGATACACTTATCAAAGTTTATGCCAAATGTTCATTACACTGAAAAAACTGAAATCTTTTTTTTTTTTTAAGAGCTCAGGATTGTTCATTCTGTAATTTTACCGATTTGACATGTCATTTACAAAAAAATTAAATCTTAAAGGTCCTATAGTATGAAATGCACTTTAGTGGGGTTTTCTATCAATAATATGCATCCCCGGCCTGTCTACAATCCAACCAGGTATGAAAAAAGTCAGTCCGCGACTTCTTTAGCTTTCTCCTCTTTTCCAAAACGTGTGCTTCAAACGGGCAGATTAAACTTCCGTGACTTAGTGACGTCAAAAAGACACGGAAGTGCACTCGACCCAGCCCCCTCGGGTTAGTGGCACCACCTCTGGTAAAGGTTTGTCACGCCCACTGAAATTTGAGAAGCTGGCTGCGCCTTTCGTTTTCTCTCCCTGCTCGCAAATGCTCCGTGGAAAAGGGAAATATTGATCAGGAAAAAGTGGTTGCTTCCTTCATCCCAAGTCTTTGAGAAGACAGTGGATTAATTTTAATTTTGAAGGACGTGTACCGACATCATTTCTCAAAGGACTGTTTTGTTAGTGAAAGCCTGTTCAGAGCCAGATTTGCAACACGTTTAAACATAATGGATCGGTCACAACAGTGTGACACGACTGCAAACGGGAATGGTGTAAGTTTAACATTTTTGATTTAGCCTTCCTTCCTAGCCTTTCTAATAAGAGATGTGCACCTTCTAACATATTACTGGTGTACTTTTAGTGCCTAAAGTGGGAGCTACATTTGTCGTGTGGAGGTTGTTTGGTTACAAGAGGTCAGAGATGATAAAGCAGACGGTGGTTGGACGCAGTTGCGTATTGTTTTGTCAAGATACAATCCGCGGTGGTTAATTTGCCGTGACTGGCAACTCGCCACCTAGTTGTATTTGGTGATGCTAACCAGCCGCTAAGTGGCCTAAATGTGCACATTTGTGTTATTCATAACCGCTTGTAAATGTCTACAAGCATTCACGGCAAATCGGAGACATTCACGGCAAAATAACGTTTGCGGGAGATTTGCTTTTACGCTAAAATAACCATTGTCTAAACAATCATAAACTAACGCTACAACATAGTCTCTATAGTAACGTTATGCTACTTTTTCTTATGGTAAAACGTTATGCCACTTTTCCGCATATTAAAATAGTTCTCAAATGTGTAAAAGACATGTCTGTATTTTTCTTTTCTTCTGCTCCCTTGGCCATTCGTTTCCATTCACAACATTAGCACATGGCTACCACGAAATCACTGCCACTTCGAGGGAGAAGGGTATGGCCTAGGCGTGGTCTGGTGCAGTGACACACCCCTAAAACAGTTTTTTGGCTGATTTAGGGACAGATAAAATATTAGATTCTAAGTAAATTTTGACGAATGCATGTCACGGACATGTCTTTTACACATTTGAGAATTATTTTAGTATGTTGAAAAGTTTAATAATATGAGACCTTTAAGTAAGATATAATTTCTTAAATTTAACCTAAATTTGCTTATTTTGCTCTGACAAGTTATTTTTTTTTACTTAAAATAAGATTGTCAGACAAGATCATTCTGCTTATTTTAATAAACTTATAACTTAAGTATCTTATTTGAGCAGTCCTTGAGTGTTAACAGCCCGTCTTACGTACTGTGATACTTAAAACAAACATTTTCCACATTTTAACATGACGAAACAACATCAAAGGCCTTGAACTTGGGTTTCAGAAGTTGAATTTTATTATTTTAAGATTTTGCAGAATCTAGTAATATACTATATATAAAAATAAAAGTGTGAAAACAATAAACCAAAATTGCAATACAGCATTTTATTGTAAACATTTTCTTGTAAAAAATGTTCGTTCGTTATATATTTACTAAGCTAATTTTTCCTCTTTCCAGGAAATCTAGTAGCAGCTCAGTGGTCTAGTGTCTAACCTCAAACTTTGAGGTTGTAGGTTCAATCCCGTGATTATATGTATAAAAAAAAAAAAGAATGCTTCCCTTGAATTGATGCTTAGAATAGGTGTTTTCAGCTTATTCTAAGCAACAATAAAATCCATTTACTCTTTAATATGAGTCTTTTGGGCTTATTTTAAGATTTAACTAATTGTTTTTGTATCTTAGAATTTGTGTTTTAAGCTTTTTTAAAGATTTAATTTACTTGAAATTAGGCCATTTAAGTGTTTATGGCTTCTTTTAAGATTGAATTGACGGTTTTGTTGCCTAGAATAAGTGTATTAAGCTTATTTTAAGATTAACATAGATCTACACTTTTTTTCCAAGAAATCTAAGTTAGTAAAATTATATTACTGCACTGGCAGATAATTTCACTTGTTTCTAGTAAATTTACACTAAAAACAAGTGTATTTGATCTAATATTAAGGAGACGGTTTTTTTGCAGTGTAGTTTGTTCAGGCAAAAATTATCACTCGTAACACTAGTCAGAATCAAGGACCTTAGAACTAAAAAGACTAATTAACTAATTGCAGTTGTCTAATCCACTAACTAGGTTGTACTAGTATGATAGAAAGCAGCTGAAACTGCCAGACTGATTGCAAAAGAAGAGGTGGGAAAGTGCTTCAATTGAGCTCAGGTAAGCTTTCGCCACCCACAGTCAATTGTACCCTTCTCAAGTTGAGACAAATGATAATTACGCAACTATTCAAACACATTCATTTGGCTACTACTGTACTATATCACATGGGTGGGATGAGAAGACACACATGGGAAACAGGACGGCTGTTGATTTGAAATACATTTGATCATGTTTACAGAGAGTTGCTAACCAACCATAAATGGTATTTTGCTTGCATTGCATTTACTGCTGTCCTTGTTCACCTCCTGATGACTCAGCATCAGGAGCAGCTGAAGGTTCAGTGTCTTGCTCAAGGTCACGTCGACATGCTCACAAGGGCTGCGGATCGAACCAACCACAACTTTCGGCTTGTGAGACAAACACTTTTCCATCTGAGCTTTGCTGCCCACGTAAGTAAGGTGAATCTATCAAAATTCTGAAAATGTCATTCGTGTTTGCTGACAATTAGATTATTTTTTATTTTTTTTACTTGCTTCCTGTATCATATATTTTCCAGTCGACTAAAGGAACTAAAGGATGTTTTTCTCATGTCCATCCTTAGGGGCATCACAATGGTAGGCTTTGTTAATCTGCCTTGCTCTGACCGTCTAAAAACACGTTGGATGAATGCAAGAATTTAAATTGTAAGTGTCAATGTGAATGCGAACTGGTGATCCGTCAAGGGTGTACACCGCTTCTCACCCTTAATCATCCGGGGTAGGCTACAGCCCCCCTATGGCCATGAACATGATGGGCAATATAGAAAATGGATGGGCTGATACACAGCCCCTTCCTAGCATTAAGTCATGAATGCGTTTGGCTGCTTGACCTCTCTCGGGAAAAAGAAAGACTTACCAGTTGTTCTTTTGGCCTGACGAATGTTAAGTGGAGAGGAAGGGAGGGAACGAGTAAATCCTTCTGTCAGTCTCATCTCTGAGCTTGTGGACTCAATGCTGCTCCCACCTGGCAAAATAAAATCAACATTCAAATAGGGCATGTCACATATCCTCGGAATGGATAAATATTAGTGTTTAACATTGTTTCAATTATTAGGTTTTGAATGAAAGTTATTCTGCAAGATTTGTTAAAAAAATATATATATATATCTTGCACGTATATGGTATTATGATGAAACCAACCACAAAATTGTAACGCCAAACGTTAGGGTTTTGTATGTACCATGCTTCTAAATTTATGGTTCGGTTCAAGTTCCTCTATTTACTTATATTTTTCTTTATATGTGATTTTTAAAATTATTTGGTGAGTTTAAAAATGTGTCATCTATTTCCAATGTTTTTCACTGGGTGTCAATTATACGTGGATTTTCACTATTTGTTATGCAGTCCCTAACCCGCAAGGATCCACTGTATATGGCGACCATAATAATCATATTATATAATTGAGTGTTCCTGTATTTTGTTGTTATAAATTTTATACCTGCATAAGTCAAGGAAAAAGTGTGTCAGGTGTTCACAGGTGACATAAAATGATGGATGGCTATGATTGGCCAATCTTCTTCGCAGGGGTTTGACACCTTTGGGACACATTTAAAACTTTAAATCCCTAGAAAATTACTTCATTAGCATATATTAAAGCCATCACCCATTTTTAATTGATTGTTATTATATAATAATATAGCATAATATTATTTCCTGATATTACAATCTTTTGGATCGGGGAACCCCATAGTTCAGGCTGTCAATTATCTACACCCAATAAGGATTCATTGCTTGAAAAAAAAGAGTCACATGCTGTAATTTCAGCTGGTATCTTAACTGCATTTCTGTCAAGAGTGCGACACAATGTAAGATGTGTTTCACAAGATTCATAATGACACATGGTAACACTGACCACCATTGTTCTTGCGGCTTTTGCTTCCCAGCAACATCTTCAGGCTGTTTCGGAACATAATTGCTCACGATGGACTTCCTGTCAAGAGATGACCAACTATTTAGAAATATTCATGCATGACAAGATTGTTTAACATAAGCCAAATACATCTGACATATGAGTCACACAATGAATTGATGTAGCTCGATAGACATCGGCAAAATGTACAAGAGAACACGGCGATCCTGCCGATTACAATATGTGAAGCTTTTACTTTGGCACCCCATTGAAGCCAAGAAACCGCATCATAGGAAGTGCTGATGTATGACAGATAAAGGAAATGGGACGATGTATCGTGATGTACAATGATGCAGACACAAAAGTTTGTGCTTTGTTCCTTTGTCCTTGAAATCATCATCAATAGTGTTGAGGCCATCAATATGTAAATGCCACAATTATTTTAGAGCAAACAAATTGATTTGTTTTGTACTCTCGAGCTTAATTAAGTTGAACAAACTTTATTTTCATTGTGGGATAATACGCCATTTAATACTCCCAGCCATTTTCACTGAAGTCACCCCCTTTGCTCCCGGCTGTTTTACTGGATTTTGACAGATTTTGCAAGTCCCACAAAATATTGTGTTCCATTGCTATACAAAAAAAAAAACACATACCAAAAGAAAGATTAGAGTCTCTTCTTTCATCAGGAAAAAAAAGTATATTCCTATCTTTTTCCGTTTTGCAACAATTAGCATTAGAATATAGTCAAGTTTTATCATTATTCACATTCCTGTTAAAAACAATGGCAAAAAGAGTTTGCTGCAACATAGCCGTGGCTGATCTCTTATACTCTGCTGCCTCCTGCTGGCTGCTTTTTGAAATACCTACAATTGCTTTGAGCCACCTCCTCATGCTGCACCAAAGCCTTCTGTTTGCTCTTGCATAAAAAAAATAATTAAAAAAACCTTATAAATACGTTTTTGGGAGTGAAGTGCAAGGTATTAAAATCATATTTACACGTTTTTGGGTTTGAATGTGTTAATTATAAACTGTAAAAAGTGTTATTTGCTAATTTAATTTGACTATTTACTAATAGTAACTTAGTAAATTGAGTTAACAATTTGTTAGGCAAACCCTATTGAATAGGGTACTTAAATTTAGTACAAACATAATTTGTTTTGTACTCTACAAGCTTATTAAGTTGAACCAACGTAAATGTAATTATGAAAAATTACTCCATTTAGTCACTTGTTCTTTCTCTTCAATTCCACTCAAATCATTCACCTACTGTTGACCTTAAATCATAAACTGTAGAAGGTATCATGGTCAAGGACATGGTCACAAGGGCCTGGGATGAAACCCATAAACTCTGAATTGGGAGACAAGCACTCCACATGATAACGATGAATTAAATTGAACCAATGACTGCACATTGATATTTCAATAAAGTGGCCGTGATATAAAATACCTCAAACTGTACATCTGCCTCAAAAAGACTTAACAATTTGACAAGCATACTGGTCAGACTGATTTAATGCCTTTCTATATGTTGTATTCACTGACATCACGGGATCGCGAGCCCGCCCATCATGTTGTGGCAACTTTCCAGTGAAGTCAGCTTTGCTTCAATGGGGTATATGCCACGGAGGAGGCGGGACTTTTGACTTCCGGGTTTTCACACATCAGATTTGTTTCCGTTTCCGGTTTGCGATGTGTGGGCCGCTTCCCAGTACTTGCGCTTCCGCCTTTGTGCCCCTCGACTGCGTGTTCCCGTCGATAGGTGCGAAACTGTGAGTGTGTAGTAGTGTGTCTGTCTCAGTGTCCGAAGCATTTCAGAGAGCTGAGACGCCCTGGGCGGGAGCGCGCGGTTAGGACGTGGCCAATAGTGGCCGGAAATTGCGCTGATGTGTAAAACCTGGATGTCGGAAGTTTGTGGCATCTACCCCATTAAGTTTACACCGAATGTTCTTTTGTTATTGACGAATGTCACCCCCAGCTTCCTCTAACGTTACTTGCGTAAGCAAGACGTATGCGGAATATTTAGCTCAACACTCTTTGCAGCGGTACACGTTGAAACGTTTGGTTAGTGAAATTGATTGGATTACAAACATTTGCCGATACTGCCCGCACCGGACTTGAAAACGTATGCTCTAAGGTAGGATGGCTCTCAAAACACAGACATTCTTGCGTCTTCTGTACTGTCGGATTTTATTGGTTGCTATGTGCATTTATCATTTGTGACTTTGAGGTGAAGAATCTCTGGTTATTTTTATTTCATGTTCCTGTGTTGCAGCGTTTAATTAATTTATTTTATCTGTCAAACTCGCCCGTCAAAGTTAGTAAGCGGGGCTGATTCACTCAAATCTTGTCTAATCGACTGCTTCGGCCTGAAGAGGTTAGAAACATGGCAGCTAAGGTGATGGATTTATTTGCTGATATAGAGTGATCGAGGCTTGTTATTGTGCAAAACCAACATCAAAATGAAAGCGATATTTCTACTATTTCGTAAAAGTACAGTTTTGACTTGTAGGTGTTTCCATTGAAGAGTGATTTGATTTGCTCTCGCGAGATCTCGCAGTTCTTGTAGGCGATCACGTCATGCTAACGGCTCCTCATGCAACGTCACGACAATAAATAGTATGCGTGTATGGAGCCGCGGCAGCCTTGGCTCAATAAGACTTGTTGTCCCCTCAGGAAGCAATTCCGACACAAAAGCGAGTCGCCCTGTTCTTCCTACTTCCTTTTCTTCCTTTTACCAGGCGAGGTCACATGACTACAGGAAATGCAGAAAAAAAGTGACGTCCATTTCAACACATCTCAAAAAGCACCTCATGAGAGCGTAAATCTGAATCTAATGGTAGCGCACCTATTGAGGTCAATAGCGCCACCCAGGCTATTGAATTGTGTTTACTAGCTACTCGCTCTGCATCAATTCATTATTCTGACATGGATTTGCCTTGACTTGATGAGCAGGGTGGCCAATCAGGTGTTAGGACCTGCCCACCAAACTTTGATGGGTGAGTTTGACAGATAAAATTAATTCATGAAACGCTGCAACACAGTGACCATAAATTATTTAATTAAATAGAGAAATAATTATATATATATGTTTACAAATAATCATAGGCCATTTTATTAATTAATGACACATTTAATAACACATTGATTGATTTAATTCCATATTTAATTAATAAAAGAAACATTAAATTAATTAATGACACATTTATTTAATTATTTAATGGTGTATTAATTTATTTAATTTTGGCACTTTTGGTCCTCCATACACAATGTGGGGCAAATGACGGCATGTGAATACTGTCGAGAAGTTTCATTTCAAATCTTTGTTCACCCAATTTTGTACCCGTGAACGGCACACGTGTGCACCATTGTGAAGCGGTTCGTGAAAATCCGGAATGAATGAACAAATGAATGAATCAAAGTAACTTGTAGTAAGCAACACGAGCGGTCCTCAGTATTTGCTTGCGTCTCGCTGACTGTTTGCCCCACGAAAGGCATGCTGGGTCGATAGGTGGGGGCTATTTTATTTATTAGAAAGCCCTTGATTTTTGGTCTTACTAACCTAATGATTTAGGGGCGCAGATGGGATTTTTGGGGGACACGGGGATCAAGCTTTTAATATTAATATAAAAAATATAATAAAACAATTTTTTAATTATGTCATACTATATTTATGTGTATGTATTATTATATATATTTAATAACAGATAGTAATATACCTGGAGTGGCTGGGAACCAGTTGAGGGTGTACCCCACCTACTGCCCGAAGCCTGCTGGGATAGACTCCAGCACCCCCCGCGACCGACAGAAAATGGATAGATGGATAGTAATATAGATTTATATATTGAAAATAGATGTATTATAATGTATTAATAGTCGATACATGTGGGTCTCGTGCATTCAGCTAGTGTCTATTTTTTTTAGCTTTCCTTAAAAGTGAAGATTTTTGTATGAAATATTTTCAACGCACACTGATTTTTTTTTTTGTTCTGCCGTTTTCAACAAAACTAATCACATGATCGCTTAACGATTCAGCAAGCTATGTTTTGAATCATGCTCATGGCTATGGTTTCCATGGAAATCAATTAAGTGGAAGGGCAGGACCTTTGCGAGACTGCTGTTTCAAGATGGCGGCCACTTCCTAGCATGCCAAGCGGCACAATCCAAATAGTAAGAAGTTAGATTACGATTTTATTGTTAATGTTAGATGCTCATTATTTTCTTCTAGTATTAACAGACTTGTGTTCATTCACCCCTTTTATTGAATCAATGTTTGTTGGAGGTTTTTTTATTTTATTTTTAGCACATTTAACTAACAATTGTGTGTTTGCAATCAGTTGCTTAAATATCTGCCAGACAGTAAGAATTCTATACAGCTTTGGAGCTCAAATAAGATAACATGTCTCAAATGACAAATTCCCGTATACAATGCGTTGTCAGCAGATATTTAAAGCTACTGAACGTAGAATATTCCATTTCGAATCGCTACTGCTGCCTGCTGATGAAAAATGAAACTGCACATACCGTTCTTCACATACACACCACACACATTACGTCACATCCGCAGACAGGGCGCGGGATATTCTAACCCGATTCCATCTGAAAGCTATTGGCCAGAGACTTGCAGGAGTACCCATTGTGAACAGCTAAGGTGTTAATCTACTAATTAGAAGGCATTTCAGTCATAAATGGTCAAATAAAAAGCTTACTGTAAAGTTATTTTTGGGGAAAAAGTTCCATATTGCAGCTTTAAATAAATATCTATATCATTGTTCTTGTCTCATTTTTTAAAAACGGTTCTATTAAACACCATTCTTCCACTCACTATGTTTCTGTTTTTCATATTTTTTACATTCTATGTTTCATTGATTCCACCTTAGTCCCAGTTGCTAGGTTGAAATCACTAAGGTTTGGCGTCTGGTTCTATCTCATGCACATGTAATGTGACTATCATAAATTTTCCATGTCACCCTCCATTGTCCTAAAGTTTGAACTGCATCTTTGCTATCCAGCACCGATCTGTCATTAATCTGTATCCATCCATACATTGTCTATTGTGCTTGTTCTTATTCGAGTCGGGGGTAAGCTGGAGTCTACCCCAGCTGACGGGGAGAGGTACGAAACACCATGACCTGGCCACCAGTCAATTGCAAGGCACATATACAGTCATTCACATTCACACCTAAAATTGCCTCTTTGTTGTTTTTTTTTTTTTAGTTGTTTTTTTTTTTTTTTTTAAAGAGCTCAGTATTGTTCATTCGGTAATGTCATCATCATTACTCTTTTTTTAATTTTTTTAAATATATATATATATATTATTTTTTTGTATGTGGGTGAGTATATGGGTGAGTATGTGTATGTGCGTGCGTGCGTGCGTGCGTGCGTGCGTGCGTGCGTGTATTTGTTAGCTCACCAAAAACCTATTGGAAAAAAAATCCCATACCGTTCACCTAAACCGAACACCGCCGTCAGGAGACCCAAGGGGACCAAAAAAGGAAAGTGAAATCCAGCACCGAGCAGACACCACCCACCGGGCCACCCACCAGAATTCTTCCCCAACCCCAGAAACATCTAAATTCCAACAAATCCACAAAAAAAATACAAATCAGGGAGACCTCAAGAGACCGAAGGAGACTGAGGAAAGGAAGGAAGGACAGACGAAGCCGAGTGAGATCCACAGACACCAGCCTCCACCGATTCAATGACCTGAGGAGGAAGCAGATTGTGTCTGAGTTTCGATAGATGCTGGTGTGGTGGATCTGGCATGCATGAAAATCTCCACCAAAGAGGGGAGCCGTCAACCCCTGCCAGGACAGGGCAAGCGCAACACCTCAGGGCCCCCCAGGCCGCGGCAGCGCCAAAGGACGACTCTCGGGCCCCGGCCGGAGAGCAAACCCAGGAGCAGGAGCGCCCCCCACCCCAACACGGCCCGCGCCCCCGACCCAACGTAGCAGGACGGGGCACTACAGGCCCGCCAGGCACCCCACCGGCCCACAACCCCCGCACCCCCACTAACCCCCGCCCCCCCCCCCCCCCCTACGTTGTGTGGTGCATTAAAATTGGAGGGGAGTTGTAGAGTGAAGACGGTGTTTCCACCCTACCCCACCCCCCCCAAGTGTGGAAAAATTGCCTCTTTGATTGACCTCCTGTAAGGCATGTTTTTGGAAGGTGGGGAGATTCCGGCGTACCCACACAAAACCCACACAAGTAGAGGGAAAACATGCAAATGCCACACAGGAAGATTTGAACCCTGAACCTCAAAGCATGCCAAACACACTTCCACTACGCTACCCATGATTGTTGATTAAATTAGATAACATTTGTTATCCTTTACAAATAATCTCGTAACAATAGCCCTCAGGTTAATTCCCAATGAAACTGTTCTAATTGGTAAATTTTTGCTATTATGACATATTAAACTACATTAAAATATTAATTTAGCTAATGCTCTAAGATAATTATAGTTGTTTGAGGTTCTGTAAACACACTGTTGGCTTGATGGGGTTGGGTCAAGAAGGTTTTAGGGGGTCCTTCCCAATTGTTTGGGATATGTAGACCCATCTGCTTATTTATTCTTTTGGTTCTGTTTCCATCTGCTGCAGCCCAAAAGTTTGCTTACCCTGCGTGATGGGCCCCTTAGATTTTTTTTTCCCAGCAACTCTCATTAACATACAGTCCTAAACTACAATGCACAACCTGTCACAGTCCTATCTGGACTGTTGATATAATTGGTCCTTCGTATTATACAACAAATCTGTCTTATTATCTTGACGTTGTTAAATCTCTTATAATCTCTTTATTTGTTTTCAATCTGAGTTTATCCACTGTTCTACTTGTTCTTTGTTTCACTCTGCCAGTTGGTTGCCACTTGACAATGTGGATCTTCGTTTGTTGTCGTGAATTTGTGTTTAATCTTCATATTTGAGTCCGCCTGCTTGCATATGAAATTGACTGACTGCCTCCTCCGCTTAGTAATATGCTTAAATTCAGCGGGTCGTCTCGTCTGATCTGAGGTCAGAGCCAAGTTAGGGGATAGCAGGCGGTGAAGCCGCCTCGCTGTGGATGAGGAGTTGGCCGGCAACCCCCACCCGCCGGCCCGAACCCTATCCCTAATAAAATTCTGTTGATAGTGTATGCAGCGTAAACTAATCAATTGATAGTATACCATTCACATATTACAGCATAATATTAATTACAAGTTCAAAAATTTGATAGTCCAATCCAATCTATTGTTGTCTATTACTCTAATAGTCTTAATATACAATTAAACTGCCACGTGTTTTTCCATGTCCATTTGCAGCCTCAACTGATTTGTATCCTTTTGCTATGCTACACAGTAAATTCTGTAGAGTAACATTCATTTGCTCCCCAAAACGTATACAAACGTTCTATTTTAAATATTGCCATGGTCCCAAAAACGTATTTATGTTTTTTGTTTTTTATCCTAGAGCAGAAGAAGGCTTTGATGCAGCCTCTGAACTGAAGAGAATACTTGAAGCAATGGTGGCAGCAGAGTATAAGCGATCAACCAGGGCTATGTTGCAAAAAGGCTATTTTCTCCAGTGTTATAAACAGATTTGTGAATAATGATGAAACTTTAATAACTATATATATTTTTTATAGCAAATAGAACACACTATTCTGTGGGTCTTGCAAAATCAGTCAAAATCCAGTAAAACAGCCGGGAGCAAAGGGGTTTGCTTCAGTGAACATGGCTGGGAGTGAATGAGTTAAATATCAAAACAATATCTAAATAGAGCAAATGAACATGACTTGATTTTTTTAAACACAACTTTCATATCTTGCACTAGACACCATTCGAAGTAAATAAAGTTCTTCAGTTCTTAGCTCAATAATTCCCCAAAGCAGGCAAAAGAACAATGATAATTGCAACCTGTAGAGCGCTGAAATAAAACCATTATGCATCCCAGGTCCAAATCCTATAAAACAACCACTATCTGCATGGCGAGTCTAGGAATAGACATAATCCCCGTCTAAGAGCTGTCCCACAAAATCCTAATTGCAGTGACTAGTTGTCATCTTATTTCTTCGAAATAACATGCAGTAGCTATTTTATCATTGCGTGTGTGTAATGTATGTCAGTGTGCTAATCCTTGACGACAAGATAGGCCCTAAAAACCAAAGCTGCATCCACCCCCACATATTTATATGCATAACAATAAAAGGCACTGGAAAGAAAATGCTTTCTGAAAAGATTGAAGACAAATTACACAGTGGTTGGAAAATAGAGCAAGACGCTATTCAGTCTGGCTGAATGTGACATTTTTACAACATAACAATCAAAACTGATACACTTAAAGAAAAAAAAAACACATTGATGGAATTCTATCTTAGAGAATTTCCTGGTGTAGGTATGTGGGCGGAGCCAGAACAAAAAAAAAATTCAAGTTACCACTGCATTACAGAGATGTCACGGGGCTGTTCTCGGCTTCCTGAGTCTGTACTATGAGCAGTGACTGTGCATTCATCTTGATAAAAAAAAAACAAGCATCCCTGCCCCCTGCGGTCATGTCCTGTTGGGGCTCTGGTAGTTAACGAGAGATGCGGGAAATACAGAATTAATTTCATGTCTAATCCCTGAGTCACTCCTGGCGGCGGTCTGTGGCAAGCAAACATGACTCAGTGCTGGCATGGCGTCAAGCTCATTCATGTGAAGCACACATGCGCAAGCATGGAGACGCATAAGCACACACACATGCACACACCATCTGTCGTCAGTTACTGCTCTATGTGACCTCCTATATCCTTGTTAGCGATCAAAAGGGTGGGCTTGGGCAGACTTGGCTGACTCCCCCACCCTCTGTTTTGACTCAATATGCTAATGATGATGCAAAAAAAAAAACAAGACTTGAATATTTTATCTTTTTTTCATCTTTATGGTTATTCTTACACAGCCCTTTATTGATCAACAGTACTTTCCAAAAATATAAGACCACCATGATATGTCGTTTACATTCACTTTAATGCAAATGTTTATTTGTTAGCAAGCTACTTCCTGGTTAATGGAGGATGCTGAACAGATGGACAGTGCCATTATGATTGTGGGGAGTGGATGGTTCCATTAATGCCAAAGTGAGTGAAACGGTGAAAGCAAGTTCCTCTATTCACATCGCATCCATCATCACCACAAATGAATATGTTGCACCTTGTCCCATGCACCACGCATTCATGAAGTTTCACAGAAATCTGACGATTTTGCAACATCCTTCCAACTGTATGAGTCCTACTATGCACATCAAAATGACTGCTGTGAAAAATAACAAAGCCAGGTTTGGCCTAAGAATTTTTTTTCACAAGGTAAAATGATCAAATACAATTTGGGCACAACGATTCTGAACGACGATTTTCAAGCTCTTCTTCCCTTATATATTTTTAAACAAAGTAATAAATTAATTGGTAATAAACAAATTTTTGGTCTTATAGGTTAGTCTTAAGGCCTAGATACACCAATCCGACATTGGGAGTCGGACATGCGCCATCTGATCAGTGTATAAATTACTGTTGTGATGTCGGATCGAGTTGGAATACGTCGAGGAGGGCGTTTCCAGCAAATTCGACATAATGAATTGGCGTCTGGCTTCGGGGCATTTCATCATGTGATTGGCTGTTAGCTAGCGAATCAGCGCACGAGGCAACAAAAGGAAGGGACGAACGCAGACAAACAGTACTCAACTCAACTTTATGATTTTTCAGGACAGCACACATGAATAAAGTCCTCATTGTATTTTGGAGGTCGGTAAATGACACAGCACAGTGACAGTTTGGCCGACTTCAAAGAAGGTGGCTTCAAAGCTGTTCATCGATGTGGTAAATAGACATTGTTTACATTTAAATTTGTCTTTAAAAATAGTCGTCATTCCTTCCTACATCCTCGGAGCATCCAAGTAAGCACAGCCAGGCGGTAGTAATTCAATCATAGCGGTGGACTCAACGGCGACAGTCCAGGTCAAGTTGTTGGAAAGGAAAAACTCCCTCAAAATAAAGGTTTTGTTTGTCAAAGACCGCACATTTAACAGTGCGATCTATGTGGGAGCAGCACAGGTGTATGGCCCTTCCGTCCGGTGGTCTCGAGGAAGCTCTTTCAGAAGCTGGAGGTCGGCACCGCGTCCAAAACGCGGAGGGCAGCACGGCCAAAGCTTTTTGGATGAACCAACGATCGGTAGCAGCCAGGAGTCGACAGGGTCCAGGTAACGCCACAACGGAGAACATCCATGCGTTTAGGAACGAGCAGGAGATGAAGGGGAAGATGACTTTGTCTCTTTGGTTCAACAGAGACCGGCATTGTATAATATTACCGTTAAAAGGTATGAAAGCCAAACTATGGCATGACATGGCGACGCCACTGGATATAGCAGGTATCTCAAATATAATATTAATACATAACTATATTTAAATATATTTTATATATAGTTATGTATTAATATTATATTTGAGAGAAGAAGGCGTTGGCTGTTATTGCGAGATGCTGTGACTATCGCGAGACCTACAGCAAGACCGGGAATACCCAACATGGCGGCGCCATGCTGCTAAGATAGAACTAGCTCTATTATGCTAAACCAAATCCGAATTTAACCACCACATATCTTGGCTTTTCTCTTCTCTCTTTCATCCGGCAGATTTGGAATACCACCCAGCGTGGAGGACCTTGAACGTTTCATCGACGGATATTTTTACAGCTGCGCGATGGAGGATCCTTCCTTCGAGAAACCTTCCAAGAAGAGAAAAAATTACTCAGCGATGGACGCGGACGATCTAACTACTACGGATGTTTCCGTCAGTATGCTGGACTCCATAAATAAAAAACTACCTCATTCGTGAGGACGTTAAAGAATTAAAGGTAAGCTTGGAATTTGTCGGCCAACACGTAAGTGACCCCCAACGAGATAATGCCGAGTTACGCTCTTCACTCGCGGCTGTTTCAGGAGAATAAAAGGCGAAAGGAAACTGTTTTGGATGTCCAATCCAGTAGCATGCGGGAGAATTTTATATTCTCAGGCATATCCGAGAATACCTCTGACAATCCAGAAGTCGAGATAAAAAAATGTATGACGACGTCGTTAAAAATTCCTCAGGAGACGGTAAATAAAATCTCTTTTCACCGGGTACATCGGCTTGGAGCCCGTAGGGGCAACAAACCCCGTCCTATTATCGCTAAGTTTGAGCATTTTAAACAGAAATAATTTGTTAAAAGTAAATGACGGGAGCTTAAAGGGACCTCTTTCGAAATGAATGACCAATTCCCAAGAGAGATTAATGAGCGGCGAAAGGTACTGTTTCCTATAATGAGAGAAAAAAAGGTAGGAGGGTAAACGGACTACGATAGTTGTTGATAAGATATACATCGATGGCCAACTATTCCGGAACCCCACTCCCTGGCTTTTCTAATTGGCATTGGTGGAACTAAACTTTGTTTGATTATTAGATGCATACATATACTGTATATGTGGTTATAAAACCTAAAATATGAATACTCATTATGTTTAGGCTATATTCCAAATATAATATTAATACATAACTATATCTAAAATATATTCAAACAAAAAATCTCGCTTAGGTTACCAGCTACTGATGTATTGTTATATGTTTAATCCCCCGCTAATTTCCTTCACTTTCACCTCCCTCCCCGTTTTTTCACTGTTATATTTACTTACACGTTACCTCATATTTTAAACAAATTACATAAACCACCTAACCACTTTGAACTCTACTATTATTATTGGAGGAGACTTTAACACAGTCTTAAATCCATTAACAGATCGTTCTAATAATACAACATGTATAAGGCGATTACAATCTAATAAAGTAATAGGGGAATATATGGATGATTTTGGCCTCGTCGACAACTGGAGACTTAGAAACCCAACTAAGAAGGAATTTACCTTCTTTTCCGCTGTGCACCGTTCTTTTTCAAGAATTTATTTTTTTCTTACAAATAACTGATAAAACTGTTACAAAAATACATCCTATTATTATTAGCGAACATGCACCAGTCTCCCTTACCCTACAAGTTGAGTATACCTTTAAACCACCCCCGACATGGCGTTTTAACATCTCACTGCTAAACGACGCAGAGTTTGACAAAATTATAAGAAGAGAGTGGGCAGACTTTTTGGAATTAAATGACTCTCCAGACTTATCTCCATCTCTTCTCTGGGAAGCTGGGAAAGTGGTAATTAGAGGTAAAATTATATCATATTCATCTTATAAAAAAAAACAGGATCAAAAATTAGAAAAAGACTTGGAAGATAAAATTAAACAACTGACGGATGAGTACGCAATAAACCCAAATAACCAAATATGGACTGACTTACAAAATGCAAAAATACAATTAGACGATATGCTATCTAAAAAGACAGAGTTTATAATACAACAATTGAGATACAACAACTTTGAATGTAATAACAAATCAGGTACATTTCTTGCAAACCAATTTCAACGCAATCGGGAAAAATCTCTTATAACGGCTATTAAAGGGACAACTGGTGAATGCACACAATCACCAGAAAAAATTAATCAAATTTTATATAACTATTATCGCAACCTATACTCAGAAACTAACAAGCCTAACCCTGAGTATATTGAGGCATTCCTCAGTAGCTTAAATATACCTCAGTTAACTACTGAATATAAAGATATGTTAGATGCGCCACTTACTATAAACGAGCTGTACAGTGCTCTGGATAGTATGCCTCATGGCAGAGCACCTGGCCCGGACGGCTATTCGGCTATTTTTTTAAGCACTTTTGGTTAATGCTTGCTCCACTATTCTTAAGAGTAGTAACAGAAATTAAAACTAATGGTTACATACGCCCCCACACATGAATACAGCAGCAATTAAACTTTTATTTAAGCCAGAAAAAGACCCCACCCTTCCATCAAGTTACCGTCCGATCTCACTAATTAACACTATTAAAAGTATCACTAAGGCTTTCAAATCTAGACTAGGAACAGCAATCTTGACAATCATTCATAGCGACCAAACAGGCTTTATTAAAGGTCGTCACTCTACTAATAATATTAGGAGGCTCTTTAATCTTATTAGCATGCCACAGCGGCATGATAAAAAGGCAGTTATTATATCATTGGATGCAGAAAAAGCTTTCGACAAAGTTAACTGGTCCTTCCTCTTTGCTGTTTTAAATAAATTTGGCTTTGTGAAGTCATTTATTCACTGGGTGTCAGTATTATATGATTCTCCTAAAGCTACAGT
Source organism: Leptonotus elevatus (assembly GCF_054856555.1). NCBI lineage: Eukaryota > Metazoa > Chordata > Actinopteri > Syngnathiformes > Syngnathidae > Leptonotus > Leptonotus elevatus. The sequence goes on along the minus strand of NC_141239.1, from coordinate 53,117,188 downwards.
TACTACTAATGGGATTATATCTCAGAGTTTTACTCTACAGAGAGGCACAAGACAGGGATGCCCACTGTCCTTTTATTATTTGCAATATTTATTGAGCCGCTTGCATTAGCCATACGCCAGGAAAGAAGGATTCAAGGAATTCACTCTGGGGTAACAGAACACAAAATTAATCTATATGCCGATGATATTTTACTTTATTTAGAAAAGCCTGCTATTTCGTTAGGGGAAGTATTTAACTTAATAACTAAATTCTCACATTTATCAGATTATTCTATTAACTGAAAAATTAATAGAATAACCTATTACAGAAAATTAATGGAACCCTGCAAGCCAGGACCCACATTACTCATTTCCTATAGGTAATTTAAAATACTTAGGCATAAAAATCTCACCTAAATTAACTGATTTAATTAATTTAAACTTCACTCCACTTCTGGATAGCATTTATAGGGACTTGGAGCGCTGGAATAATCTTCCTATTTCTCTAATAGGACGAATAGCCACCATTAAAATTAAAGTTTTACCCAAAATAAACTATTTTTTCTCTATGATTCCATTTAAACCTACGGCTAACTGGTTCCAGTTACAAAATTTTACTGGAATAAAAAAAAAAGCAAATATTAGTCTATCTACTCTTCAGAAAAGTTAATCCAAAGGAGGTCTAGAGGCACCAAATTTTATGCACTACCAGATAGCTAACCAGCTACAATATATCATTCTATTGGCACAACCCAACAGAGATACTAACTGTTGGCTGGAACTAGAACAGAAAGATTGTAATAACCTCAGACTTCTAGATTTACTCTTTATTACAACATCGATTAAGCGACACAATTGTTTTAAAAACCCAATGATTTCCGCCACCCTGACTGCCTGGTGGAAGGCACTAGAAATTACAAAAGCCCAAGTGGAGCTTTCTCCCCGACTTTCAATTTAACAACCAATTGTTTTATTTAGGTGTGTGGGAGCAGAAAGGAATTACACATCTTTTCTCAGATAATATGTTTATATCATATAAACTGAATTTTTTTTACATTATCTGCAAGTTAAACATATGATAAAGAAACTAATTCTAACACTTCGGGGTACGCTCCAACCGCCTGTTTTAGCTAAAGATATTACAAAGCTTTTTCCGACAACAACAAAAAAATTCTCAAAAATATGTAAGTTACTTTCGCATACTGATAAAATGTCTTTACCCATCTCGAAAATGGGAGACAGACTTGTCTATAACTCCGGAATCTGACTTTTGGATTCAAGTTTGTGAAAACGTATTTAAAATGACAAAACACAAATTTACAACTTATCCAATATAAAATAAGTCATAGAACATACATTACTCAATATATGATGAAGAAAATGGGATTCTCAGACTCCGACATTTGTCTCCAGTGTTTACAAAACACTACAGACACTTATTTTCATGCTTTATGGACTCCGCACTCCATAAAGTACTGCACTCCGGTTATGTAATTCTGGACTAAAGTCTTAGAAAAACGTTCCGCTATCTTGGACTGTATGATACCTTTATCTCCAAACTTGTGTTTGCTAGGTGACCTAACAACAACAACTGACTTACCACGTAAACAATTTCAATCTACACTTGTAGCCCTTACTATTGCGAAAAAAAACAATTCTTGTTAACTGGAAAAAACAAACTCTGAATATCGACCAATGGTCTAACCTCCTCATAAATCAAATTTTAATGGAAAAATATCTGCCTCAAATAAAAACCAAATATCAAAATTTATAGAAACATGGTCTACGTATATAGAATCTTTTAACCTAAATCTGGTTACTTAATTCTGCCTGTTAGCAAGAGCCATCCCATCGCGATAACTTACATTGCTGTTTCTGTATTTGGCAAATATTTTTTCTTTTTTTGTATGTGGGTGAGTATGTGTATGTGCGTGTGTGCGTGCGTGCGAGTGTGTGTGTATTCGTTAGTTCACCAAAAACCTATTAAAAAAATCCCATACCGTTCACCTAAACCGAACACCGCCGTCAGGAGACCCAAGGAAGGACCAAAGAAAAGAAAGGAAAGTGAAATCTAGCACCGACCAGATTATTATTATTATTATTATTATTATTAGATAGTATTTGGCAATTTGTGACTAATGGTTATGTTTTCATAGTCAGGAACCCAGTTGCTGCCAGCAGGATCGAGCAGACTACATCAAATGGCACCTTACAGTCACCAACTCCTCAAGTTCACTTCCAATGGGCACTAAGGGTTAATATTCGGAATCACTGCATGCCAGTGGGTTAACTCTATTGGTGCTGTCCCCCCTGGCTGAGCGTGGGTGGCTCTGCCCCTCTGTTGGTTGCTGGGTGGCGGCTGCATCTTGGCCGTTCCCTGGGTCTCTTGGGGGGTGCTGCGTTGCGGTGCTCTTCCTGGTGTCCGGGGCGGCGCCGCCCCGGCGTGGGCCATCGCTTCGGGCCCGGCGACGCGGTTCGGGGCCTGTGGTCCTCCGGGGTGCCCCGTGGCTCACTCTTCCCTCCCCCTTCCTACCCCTTGCTGCCTCTCCCTCCTCGCCTCTCCCCGCCCGTCCTCCCCCTCCCTGTCCCTTCTCCCCCGTCACCCTTCGTCCTCCTCTCCCCCTCTCTCTGCGGCCCTGCCGCCGCCCCTTGCCCTTCTTGTCGTCTCCTTTCACCGTCCCTTCCCCCTCCCCTGTCCGCCTTCCTCCCCCTCCCCTGGGCCGGGGGCTCCATCCATGGCCCGGGTCTCGGGGAGGTTGGGGTGTTGTGCCTGCCCCGCTCCGGTGGGCCTCCTGGTCCCTCGGGTGGGCCCTTTCGCCCCGCCGGGCTGCTCCATCTCACCTGCTCCCAATTTTAATACACCACACACACACACTTGTATATACACTGGGTGGGGTCACATTCATGGTGTAGGAGTAGAGTTCGGCAGTCGGCAAGCTGGCAAACTCAGTAACAGGGTTAGCTTTTACTAAGGACGCTGGCGTGACGATCGGGGGGGGGGGGGGGGGGTCGGGGGACGACTGTGGGCCGGTGGAGTCCCTGGCCCCGTCCTGCTGCGTTGGGTTGGGGGCGCGGGCCGTGTTGGGGTGGGGGGCGCTGCTGGCTTTGCTCTCCGGCCGGTGGCACAATCGGGGCCCGGGGGTTGTCCCTTGGCGCTGCCGTGGCCTGGGGGGCCCTGGGGGGTTGTGCTAGCTCTGTCCTGGCCGGGGTCCATGGCTCCCCTCTTTGGTGGAGGTTTTCATGCTTGCCAGATCCACCACACCAGTATCTATCGAAATTCAAACACAATCTGCTTCTTCCTCTGGTCGTTGAATCGGTGGAGGCTGATGTCTGTGGATCTCGCTCTGCTTCATCTATCCTTCCTTCCTTTCCTCAGTCTCTCCTTTGGTCTCTTGAGGTCTCCCTAATTTGTTGGAATTTAGATGTTTCTAGGGTTGGTGAAAGACTCTGGTTGGTAACCCGATGGGTAGTAGGTAATAGCTCTAGATGGATTCTGAACGGTATGGGATTTTTAATAGGCTTTAGGTGAACTAATGAGTACACATGCACACACACATACACATGCACACACACTTACACATGCACATGCACATACTCACGCACATACAAAATGAAAATTAATTAAAAAAATATTTTAAAAAGAAGAAAAAAAGAGAGCAATGATGATGACATGTCGACCGAATGAACAATACTGAGCTCTCAAAAAAAAACAGAAAAAAAAAAAGGATATAGCAGGTAGGATTTACTTTTATATACGACAGTGCAAAAAGCCGGATGGTTTCATTCAATTGGGAGGACATCGTGAAAGAAACAGTAACCACTGGTATGCAATGTTTAAGTTTTTATATCCCGCCCCCGTAAAGAGGTTTTGGGTTTCCTTTAGGAATAATAACTACCGCCGCCGATGGTATGGAGGGGAATTACTTCCCGCGCATGCGGTGAAGGTACGTAAGAGTCGGGGTCGGTGGGGTGTGTATTTACGTCATTTTTCTAGCGACGTGTCGAAATCTGACACTATATAAATAAATATATAAAACATAGTGTACATAAGTATACCAGACTACCAAAATGAAGTAGTTTTTTTTAAATCCCAAATTGCAGCTTTTGCGATTTGAAAATTGCATTCTACTATAGTGTGATGTTGATTAGAATTCCATTAATTAAACAGCCCTAAATATAATAGATTACTTTTCTACAATCTAATAGTAAGATGTGTATACAGTTTTACATTAGGGTCCCACTTCCTTTGACAGCACAGATGGACGACCCAATTACTGCCGAACAATGATTTAATGCTACCGTCTAACAAAAGATGCAAATGCAATTTTAATGCAAATAATCAGAACACTTATTAAATAAAATACATTTAACGTTTCAATGATACATAGTAGTATTTCAGCAAAAGATACAAAAATAAAAATAATAATGTAAACATGCACAACATCTAACATGAACACGTTTGTGGTTGATTTATTTAAAACAAAACAGACGGAAATACATTTGCATTTTATTTTCATTTGTGTACTGAGCAAACTTATTTTGAGAGGCAATATGGGCATGATGTCGCTCACAACTACTGCTGAAGTGCAAACAACAACACTAGGGACTGTCCTCAAGGGGTTCCCCCACGTTCAAGCAATCACAACAGGAAACACACAATGGAAAAAAACAGGAGCAACATGAGAGTGGGCCCTCGCAGCAGAGTTGCCTTGTACGCAATCACTGAAAAACTGACTCACAAGTACAGTTTTCATTGCGACACTCTTGCAAAGTGGAAACTAAAGTCCCGTGTGACAAAAAGCTCAAGGTAAACTGAGTGACTTCTGCGGTTCCATCTGACCGGACAATAAGCACCATCTACTGCTTATCTTGTACATGTGAGACATTCACAGATCAAGTACCGTAGTTATTCTCAATACATCCAATCTTGTTATACATATTAGCATAAGCTTCCATGACAATTATTTGGCCACTTTGTGACAAACCACTTTTATTTGTTTGTAGTAAATGTTCAATGGCTCTCAGTCATTATCAGTAGTAAGACAAATGCCTTTAAAAGGTCGTATAATTTTGAAATTGACTCAAAATCTTATGAAAAAATAGGCCAAGAGGCTCAAACGTAATCATGTGTAAATACTGCACAAGATTTGTGAGACAGGAAATCACAGGGCTTGACATTTTTGTCCAATCAAACTTGAGCCTCTATGTATGATGTGTTATTAGATCAATTCATTCTGAACTGCTCCAAATGATGGCCAAGGTACAGTTGCATGCCGTTACAATTTGTTTTTGTATTATAATAATAATGGTTTCTTCAATGATTGGGGCGTGACAGTGGTGGTAAGAGGTGAATTAAGTTGGATAAGTCCCCAATAAAGGTTCAGGTATCAAACACTCAAAAATTAAGTGTAAAACTTACCCCATTACATTTATCAGTGAATTTATTGCAACTTAGGGGCACTAGAGTATTTTTAATTTGCATGGGGGCACAAAGTGAAATGTTTTTCACGGGGCCCCAAAAACTTGTTGGTGCCCCTACATGTAAGAAATGCTTCATCAGATTTAAACAACACGGTTACATCAACCGGTCCCACACAACTATTTTATTTAAATTGGATGAATGTTAGATGACTAAAATGTAGCTAATGTTCTTAATTTAATACTACATTACATAGTTGTGTTGAATTTACACAGTGCTCTTATGTTGAATTTACTCAACATTACTATGTTGAGTTTACCTGTGCAAATTGAAAATAGGACTCATCCTCTACTTGGGTTCGATTTGACCCAACTTTGAGTCAAGAAATGGGTCTTTCAGCGTAAAACAACTCGTAAATATTAGTCAGTTCCTTTACTTGCGTTAAAAAATTGGCTCATTTTGTATAAAACAACCCAGAAAGTTGGGTCAAATTGACCCATAATGTGGATTGGTCCATTTTCGATCCCTAATTGGGTTACTTTTGACCCAACTGTTTTTAGAGTGAATAGTTTAATTAATAAGCTACTACTGCTTATTTTGCTGCATTAATTTTTTTAAATTATTTCATTAGATAATTTTTATTTTATTTCTTTAGGTACATGTTAAATATCGCAATAATATCGATATGTCTATATTCAGCAACTATATTGCATATCGCATGATTTTCCAATATCGTGCAGCCCTAGTTCTCACTCAGTACAATAAATAATACTATATAATAATATACAGAATATATAATAATATATCTAATAATAACATATATAATATAATAATATCTAATAATATTTAGTTGAGCAGTTAATAAATTGCATAGACAACAAAAAACACAATTTCATCTATCTGGCAGACGCAGCCACTAAGTCAACAGAATTGCTTGGAGTCTTTTCTGGTCATGTCATGTTTGCCATTTGACTTGTCATAAGGCATAATTCAAAGGGCTGAATAATAACTGCTGCATAGGCCCAAAAAATTAGCATGCCAGTCATGTCCTCCAGACTGCTCAAACAGCAATGGCAGAAACGGGATCTCCAAAAACAAAATGACCGTGGAGGGTGCCTTGGCTTTCAAGTTTAATTCTTTCAGTGAGCGTGTTTGCAACTTAAAACACTCATATTTCAAATCGGCTTTCCCCATTGAAATAAATGGAAGCGCAATTAATCTGTTCTAGCCACTCATAAAACTACAGCCAAATTTTTTATAAATGTTTTTAATACTTTAGAATAAAATGTACAGCAATAAGCATTAAATACAATATATACAAAGATATGAACCGTTTGTGCATCATGATTTCCTGCATTTATTGCATGGGTACTTCAGGTGCGCACACCTCGGCCACCAGTGGGCACTCTAATGCATGTATGCATACTGTATATTAGCAAAGAAGATGGTCACAACTGCTCAGTAAGATGCAGCATGAGTTTTATTTTAAATTTTTTGCAAAGGACAAAGAATGTTCAGTATGCCTAATCTGTTAACCATTAACATTGCTTCATCAAAGAGAGCAAGCCATCTTCAACACTTTGGTCAATTAGTTGCTGACAATATTGAAATGATCAGGAGGCGACTGAGAGAAAAAGTTGGTGTCATTTCCATTTAAAAGAAAAGAGAAGAAGTGATCATGGTTGGATTTTCCAACACTATATTGCATTTTAAATCCACCATTTTATCTCTTCAGATCTTTTTAAGAGTCTCAGGCAACATTATGCTAATGACTATGAAGGACCAAAACTGCAAAAATAAATTAATAAAAGTTCAAATAAAACTTAATATAAAATATATTATTTGAAAATTACATTAAAAAAAATATATATATATAAATGGAAATAAAAACTAAAAAATATATACATAAATAAATAAAAGTAAAAATGAATTTCAAAAAACAAGATCCAGAAATGTAAGATAAATAGAAAATAAATGTGGAAATAAATACAAAAATTAGTACATAATTATAATTAAACATCAATCAATAACTTAAAAGGCTTTACTCTCATATTTATTTATTTCATGCTGCAGACATTGTCAGTATGAAATGCAGAAGGCAATGTTATTTAAATGAGGGGGTGGTCCATAAAAAACACAGAGATGTAATACTAGTTACAAATTGCAAAACTGTATTGATGAAATGATACAAAGATATATGATAAGGATGATATGCTAATGATATTAAATTATAGGTTACATCAGTTGTGCGTCTTTCAGCTCCCAATCTATCTTCATTTGGGATATACAGAAAATGCTATAGACCTTTTACATGGTTTATGCATCACGGAAATGAAATTACAGACACCGCTGAGCCAGAATCAGCTAAGCTGTGGGCTATAATAAGAAGCCTCAGGCACTCAGAAGTGATTAAAGATAAGAAGTTGGGATAGAAAATTGTTATCCGAAGTACTTGGCAAATTAAATAATTTCATAATTTACATGGTTATGATTAAATCCCCAAATGTTCCACAGGCCTCGTTCCATACCAGATTTTCAGAACAAATCCAGTCGGACCCACCTTTGTAAGCCACAAACAGAACCTATAGATTCAAGAGGAACCCACATGGTTACGTGTGTTTTCATTTATGAGGATGTTCAACCTCTGCAGATGTGCTTAAAATCCTCATGGCTACCACACAGGCAACCTTCTGACAAGCGGCCTGTTTAGGGCTGTAAACATGTTGAAGGACATCTTAAAAATGCACGGCACACACAAGCACGTCATGAGACCTTAACCTCCGACAAAATGGAAAGCTGTAAAGATCATCAAGGACAGTCAAGCAACCTGCACTCTACTCTCTCTTTCCATCTGGAAAAGCATACCTGAGCACTAAATCATACGCTACAACATCTTCGTACTAACTAATGAACAGACGTTGCTTACATTATGTTTGACTTTCATTAATATCAAGGCAACTGCAAATAAAATACAAAACACGGACTCAAAGTGGGTCTGAATTGGCTAAACAGAATAAATCTAAATAAAATCATCATTAAATTACATTGCACTTTGAGAGCTATACCTTGTCCCTTAATTAGCACACGCTAGTAATCTAATTAACTAATGACTACCATGGTGGGAGGGATTTTAATCAGAGTCACATTAAACCCAGACTACAGACTACAAGGTTAGCCAGATTAGCGTAGGATTACATCCATCTGCGCTGCCACTGTTGAGGAACAGAAGTCAGTGGGGGAGGGAGGGGACAAAATATGTTGAACAACATCTCCTCATTCAAATTGTGGTGGAAGAGCTTGCTACAGTACCCCACATGCATGATGCATAGATGTCTTTACAGTTCCCTGTTTGATTCTTAAGATTTAAAAGGAACCTTGAGTGTAATGACAAGTTTGCTCTACAGTATATTACTTATTTAGTTGTTACTAACATAACGATGAGATTCACTTTTCAAAAATCATTTCCAGTTTAATATAATTTGAATGTACACTGCCATTGTTTTTATTGTTTTATTTTTGTTTTTGCCATTGTTTATGTCGCAACGCATTCAATGCGTAGTGACGTAGAATGGCGGCATGCTGTCTGCAGATCAATGTGAAACGCCTATATAGACAGCAAGGTAAGCCTCCGTAGCGTTCCTAAAGGGACCATCAAAACTCTTGAATGCGTCTGGTAAATGATGAGAGCACAGCGTGGGGGAGGGTGACGCTACCGTTCGCATGTTGTTTCTTTAGGAACGCTACGAGGCTTTACCTTGCTTTTTTATATGCATTTCACATTGCTCGACAGAGAGCCGGCCGCCATTCTACGACACCATGCACTGAATGCGTTGCGACGTAACGTTTCATCCAAAAATAAAAGTTGTGCCATCATATCATATAGTGCACAAAAACATCAATACAAAAAAGGAATGTGCTGTGATAATGACAGAACTGTAAGTACATAATGTACACTGTAGCCTACATACAGAGCTCAACTTTTCTACTGCTAGTACAGTCCTACTCACTGTTATTGGCACCCCTTCATTTTTTGCATGATCTCTACAATATAAATGAAAAATTTACCAAATTTATATTATCAGGACCTTTTAATTGGATGTCCAAAGTAATTCCACAAAGGAAATTGTTTTTCAACTTGCATAAAGTAATTCCAAAGAAGAAATAGAAAACACAGCATGTGCAGCAATAATGGCACCCCTCGTTGATATTTGGTTGCACACCCTTTGGCAGTGACGACAGTTTCCAAACGTTTCTTGTAGCCATCTTTAAGCTTTTTGCACTTCTCCGCTGGTATTTCCCCCCACTCTTCCTTTGCAAATTGTTCAAGCTCTTGAATGTTTGCAGGTTTATTTTCCCAATGGAACATTTCAGCTCATATGACAGATTTTCAATCGGATTGAGATCAGGAGTCTGATCATTTTAAAACAGCATTTTTTGCTTTGTAACCATTCCTTTGTGCTTTTGGATGTGTGCTTTGGGTCTTTGTCCTGCTGGAGGACCCATGACCTTTAACTCAAACCAAGTTGTCTAAAACTTGGTAGGATAGGACATGTCCCACTAGAATGTTTTCTCTGATTTCCTGATTCCTGTGATACGATCAAGGCCTCCAGTACCAGATGTAGCAAAGCAGACCCACAGAATTATGGATCCTCCATCATGCTTAACTGTAGGGAGGGTGTTATTTTCCTTGGAAGCTTCATTGCACTGTCTGTAAACAAACTGTTGGTGTGCATTGCCGAAAAGCTCTATTTTTGTTTAATCTGTGCACAGAACATTTCCCCAAAATAATTGTGGTTTGTCCAGGTACTTGTTGGCAAAGGTTAGCCATTCTTTTTTTATCTGTCTCAGGAATGGTCTTCACCCATGAAGCCCTGTTTTTGGTTTCGTGTGTGGCGTATGATACTTCTTGAAACCATGATCCCAGACTGTTCCAGGTTGGCTTTCAGGTCTTTGGATGTTAAATGTGGTGTGTTTTTTTCACCATTTGCACCAACCGTCAAATACTTCTGTCATCAATTTCTCTCTTCCCCCCACGTCCATGGAGATTCTTGGTAGTTCCATGCTCGTCAAGCTTCTTAATAACATTAAGCACTGCTGAAACAGGGCTACCAACATCTTTGGAGATGGCTCTATACCCTTTGGAGGTCTTGTGTTTGTGAATAATTGCACTTCTGATGTCCTCAGACAGCTCCTTTGTTTACACAATTGTGACAAAGGAAAAGGGGATAAAAGGTGGCTTTTTAAAACATCAACGTCATCATTCATTGGTTAATTCATGGCAATTGGGCACAGACAATTTAAAAAAGGGAATTTTCATTTGTGATTTACCAAAGGTGAGTCACAATGTGTTTCCATACTGATTTACAGGAAAGGGGGCCAATACCAGTGACAGAGCACATTTTAAGTTTTCTATTAGTTCCACCCATTGTTTATTGTTTTAAATTGTTTTTTAATCATTTGGTCTTTTGGATAAAACACAAGTTCTCCACAAAAAAAATAATGTTTTACTTGATTAATTTTTTTAAAAGATATTACACATTATGTACTTTACCTTTATAGGTGCCAATAATGGTGAGCAGGACTGTAACTTTCTCAATTTGTTAAACCAGCACATGATTTGATTGCACCCATTTTCGTGGGGTAGTACAGTAAGATCATGCTTGCTGATGATTAGTCTTAGTTTCATATTAAGATTTACAAGAACTTTACACAAGTTCCATCCATCCATGTTCTTAACCGCTGATTCATCACAACGGGATGCTAGAGCCTATCCCAGCTGGCAGTTGTCAGTAGGCGGGGTACACCCTGAACTGGTTGCCAGCCAATCCAGAGCATTTTACTCAGGTTGTATTTCCAAAATATTTTATTGTGAATAGGAAGTTTGCTGGCAACAAATAGTGGTTGACAATCATGGCCCGGTTGTTAAAAACTATGTTAACATTAACCGGCTGTTAACTTGCTGTTAAAGTTAACACACCTTAGGATCACCGCTAACTTTTTAACAGTAAGGTGAACTCTGTGTTTGTGGCTAATGCTGCCTTCATGATGCCCGTTGAGCGCAAGAAAAACAGAGTCTATCGAGGGCTTGGCTTTGACATTGGTGATTGTTCTGATGAAGAGTTACGTACACGCTACCGTTTAGCAGTAAGACAATGCCAAGTCTCATGCTCAGTCAAAAGAGAAAGAAGAAAAATGTGTTTATCTAAAGACGATTTCTAAAAATGGACAGAGAGGGGGCTTGCCCAACATTTAGCGGAAGATTATTCCAAAGAGAGGTTACCTGTGATGTTTCTTGTTTGCTTTCACGTCAATAATCAAACAGACAACAACACTGTGAATAGCGGCTAATTATTTAATTTAAATTATATTATTATTATTATTATTTTATTATTAATTTTAATTTAAAACTGTAATTACAAATATTAGTAAAAAAAATACACACCAGAAGTATGTAAACACAAAAACAAGACAAATAATTCAAAACTATTCTATCAAAATATTATACAAAAAATACAAATCTGTCAAAAATACAAATACCCTAGACAAGAAAAACCAGACAAAAATATGAGAAACAAAATCAGACAAAAACATGCACCCAGAAACAAGGCACAAAGAGAAAGGTAATGAGGAGTACCGTACAGCACCAGTTTGGATGAGTTTTTAGGACGTTCGTGCAAGAGAAATTGGAAGATGACGGCTGGCCTGTGCCAACCTGTAAGTATTTTATTTTATTTATTTATTTTGGCATTGCGTTGGATGTCAGATTTTTTTTTTTAATTATTATTATTATTATTATTAGTAGTAGTAGTAGTAGTAGTAGTAGTAGAATAAGTAATAGTGGTATTACACATTATTATTATTATTATTTTTGGGGGTGGCGGGGTGGGGGGGTAACACCTGTAATACTTGTTCTATAGAGTACAATTTATTTGTTTCTACTTCTCGGATAAGTATGTTACTGTTGTTTTCAGAGATTCTCTCTACCCTCTACTATATATGCTCAATTGGACCATGTTCACACGTTTGAAAAAATACAGTTTTTTTTTTTTTTTTACATCCACACACTCTAAATTTTAGCTACGAACAAATGTAGAACATGTGCTACACATGAATTGATGAATTAGGTTTCTTTGGCATTGTTACTTTAATGACTTTGTTCTTTGAACTGTGCTTTTTATACTTTGTTCATTACACCCTACCCCATGTTTGCCTTTTTTGTTCTTTTGAATTATTATTATTTTTTTTAAATTACTGCTGCTCATCGGTCTTGCCTTCGTGTTTTGGAGCCACCTTTTCCCTCCTCACTCAACATGCGTTTTGCGACAACTTCACTAGACTTCATTTCAGCCAGCAAAAAAGAATGGGTTATTTTGCTTTGGCTTTTTTGTGGCTCTTTGAAATATTGCTTTCTAAAAGAAGGGGGTGGCAGAATTCACCAGGTACGAGTATTTTTGTCCAGCATCTAAGTTTGGCAGTGCCGCTGTAGATGATTATGATGGAAGGATGGGTGGATGATGCCAGTTTGGACAGACAGACAGACAGACAGGCAGGCAGGCAGGCAGACAGACAGACAGACAGATAGATAGATAGATAGATAGATAGATAGATAGATAGATAGATCGAAAGAAAAATGGATAATGAATGGATGGTTGGTGATGGATTTTAGTTGAATGGAAAGATGGATATATATACAGTAAATCTATTGATGGATGGGCAGGTAGATTGATTAATAGCTTGATAAACAACAAAAACAAACATGCAATCATTATTGTGATATAGATTAAGGGGGTGAGTTATGTTGCAATGTGTCAGATAATCCTGACATTTTTTTCCACAAAGGATTTGTTTCCTGTCAAAACAACTGGTAACCACCAGCTGTCTCAAATGGGAAAAGTCACATCCTTAGTGCTATCTCTCTCACACACACAAATACACAATTAGCAACTAGTTCCAAACCATTCATTTAGAAATGACTATTGTCATCAATAGGATTATCCAAAAATTATGTGCAGGTTTATATTCCCAAGTGAGAAATTGTGGCAACTGTATGACACAGATAATAAAACACCAAATTAATTCTGTATTAACAGTGGATAATGTATTCATGTATTTTCATTTTCTGCAAAATCATATGTAGCAATACGGCAATAATAGCAACATTTCTGAGTTATGACTAACAGAGACAAGCATATCCATAGTGGGATTGTTGATGTTATGGCACTACTGTAGTGGAAAAGGATGTGAGGCAATAAACGCGCGCGCGCACACACGCGCACCCACACGCACACAAAATAAGGAAAATAAGATAACATTAAACCTACCGCGAGGGAGTCACCTGCGTACGTATTTGTCTTCAACTGAGCGGACGTACAAATGGCGTCATTAATGGCAGATAACAGGTCGGTCACGGTCGGGGCGATATCAAGCCCTCGATGTGTGCTCCCCTGTAAATAAACCAGCAAAAACCCGCGTAGTCGTAATGCCGGAGCAAGACTCCCACGCCCCGGTCATGGCCGGGTATTTTCATGTCCTTGTCAATAAAGGAGTGGCGATAGTGTGAGCCCCAATGTCTCCCTACCGGCAAAGGCTACAGCTTGACGTCTGGGTCGCCTCTCTGGCACTCGTCTCCTCCCGTCGAGGGTAGGATGATGAATTATTCATGAGAGGGGTGTGGCCAATACGCTCACGCGCGCCTGTCGGCTCACTACACTACACTACAGTACTTCCAACAACAAATTCGGTGGCCTGAAGTGTCAAGCAGCAACTGTCAGGGGGACCCCATGTGGTCAAAGTAGGGCATAGCGACTGATTTGTTTTAGTACAAATGACCCTCAATTTACGACGGTAGCGACGTAAAACAAAAGTAAGGTCACGCGCCGTAGTCTACGCCAACACAGTTGTAAAGTCATAATCAGAGTTAATGTTTGTCTGAAAGCTAGGTCATAGATGTCAAACAAACCCTAACACCAAAGGAAGGTCATAAATTGATCACTTAACATTAATCTTTTGTGCGAAAGAAGCAAATGACAAATGTTAGATTTTATGCTGTGGGGGTGGGGGTGGGGGCTAAAAAACACTGGGGGTTAATACTATTATTACTACTACTGTTATTGAACATTTACTGTAAATGTTGCCTTTTGCATGAAATGTGACTCCACATTTACAGTAACTACACACACACAACATTAAAGACACAATGAAGTAACCTCAAAACTATGTTTTGTGGGAGTTATGTGCCTTGCTGATGGGTATCATGGCAGGCTCATGATGAAATCATACTTCCTGGTGAGCACAAATCATAAACATAAAGTGTTTTATGTATGACATTGTGATCTCTTATTTATCCAGGTTTGAAATATATGTATATATATATATATATATGTCCAGAATCTTAATCCAAACTAAATGGGCACATTTCAAATTGTGTTGATACAGCTGAAAAGTAAACTGGGTAAAATGGTCACGGACTCAAGCAACCATCAAATATTTGTTCAGGCAGACCACTCAGTCACGTTAACTGAGATATGAAGAGGCATACTTTGAAATGACAAGACTGTAGAAGTTGTTTTACCAGTTTCATTAATTGCAAGGCAAGCATTGTCTATAAGATTAGTTTGCTCATATTGATCACTAGTACTGTATTACGTTGCGCCACTCTTTACCTACACCTGTCACATTCCTCTCACGTTCCCCATGCTTTTGTCCTGCTGTGCACTATTTATGCTTAGGAGTCTCCATGTAACTTCTTATTGTATGCTTATCTTGAACTCCACAGTCTGGGTCTGCCATTTTTTTTTTGCTGCTGCTTCTACATAGCATTTTAAGATCCCAACCAAGCGTTGTAGCGCCATTGTGTTCAATTAGATGCTCAGGTATCTGGCCATTTTATTGAGAGTACTTCAGTCTTCAGAGGCTAAGTAGTAGGACAGCTGTCTTTGTCAAATTTAACGCTTTGAGGGCGGAACTGGTACACGTCAATGGGATAAATCCGACTTCAAAACCCTTTTTGAGTGCAGCATAAAACCGCCATTTTGACTCTTGATGTCATTTTGGAATTGTCAATTCAATTGCCCCTTAGGTTGCCCGCTCTAATCTCTACATAGAAGTGCAAATAAAACTTCAAAAATGGAAAATGTACCCCGTTAATCCTATTTTGATAATCCACTGAGGTGATGCTTAAAGGCAAAATCACATTGGCCCAAATACCGTACTTCTGGACCTAACTGTATCTATTGTGCTCACTGTGTCCGGTGTATTGTATAAGCTTGTTCAGACTGACCTAATATGTATTTTTACTTTGTACTGCAGGCAACACCACATGGAAAACAAATCATGTGGTGTGGCTGATAAGAGATATTAAAATGTGTAAAGTGTTATATTTCAAAATGGTGTAGGGTAACAAATGTACAATAGCTGACCACAAACACAGCATTTAAGGAGAAAATCATCTTTTATTGACTCCCTGTGTTTTGTTTATCTTCGGTCCTTTGAGTTTATACAGCACATATTAAGGGCAACCTATTATTACAATTATGATGGTTAGACTGTATAATTTTACCACGATTCATGTCCATATTGAAAACGACCAGTTTCATCTGAGGTCAAAGTAAAAAGCCCAGACATCATGGTGCTCTGAAAAAATGTCAGCATATTTTCCCTTCCAATTTCATGTCAAGGTGAATTTAATCAGTCAACTCTTTATATGGTCATTTACTCTGGGCACAGCTCACCCATTAATACAGGGATTGTGCCCTTTGGCAGCCTTCCATAAAGCAGCCTATCAGAGGAGAGTGTGCTTTTAAGGGGGGTCGGATTGAGTCTTAAAGAGACAGAAGCTAAAAAGAGAGGAAGACGGAAAGCCAATGTAATGAATTTTTTTCCTTCAAAACAGTAACTCATGCACTACTACTCGAGCAGATAACAAATAGCGAGCAGATAACAAATAGCTGTAAACACAAATAATAGGTCCCCTTTAATAAGAAAAACACTGGAATTGTAAAAAGATTTGTACCCGGCAGTAGCAATGCATACAAAGTGAGACAGTGGCAGTGTGAACTGGTACAGAGTGGTACACAGTGGAACAAGAAGACATATTCACATATGCTTGACATGCATTCATGATATCACAGTCGATTAAAGTGCCCACCGACAGGTTGACCATTATTTTTAAAACAACCCCGAATGTCTTTTCTCACAAATGCTATAAACTATATTTGCTTTCCGCTGCAATATTCATTTTAATGAGGCTGTAAAATTGATTCACGCATGATTTTTTTTCTTCCCTGATGTGTGTTAGGGGGTGGGGGAGACACGAAGGTTGAGAGGAAATATTGATGGGAAGAACTCCTGACAGTGTCAGTCGCTTTGGGGAGATAAAATATATAATGTATATACACAAGTAAATTTAAGAAAATATGTTTTGTCAGTCTGTCACAGCATTGTTTAACATACAAATACACACACTGATTTTGCATAACACGCATGGCTTTTCACGAGAGAAAAATGCATAAGAAGGTTATCTATATATAGACTAACCCCATAATCCTTCATCAAATCTGTCTGACAGGTGCAGCTAAATAAAACTACTATTTTTGTCCAGAAACAAGCACACACAAAAAGAAGTAATCTATACGATCTTTACAAAAAGATTTTGTTTAAAAGTGAAATGATACTTTACTTTAAATGCATCAAACCATCATATCTTGACATGACAATACTGTAGTTCTAACAGCATAACTTAGGCAGGCAAAAAGTGTCACGCATCCCATCGGCAGCCCATCATTCAGCGCAGTTTAATCGACACTGTGCATCTTCACACTGACATTTATCGCTTCAGACATTCAGACTCCATTGATGAAATGTACAGTTGATCCACATCAGTCTTGTTGCATGAATGGTGCCAAATAGTGGTGCTGTGCAATGCAGAGGTACTAGGAGTGGAAGTTCACGGGGAGGGGGATCTGGCTGGCGGGCTCCGGCTGGGAGAGTGTACTGACATCGGGGACGAGTTAGCAGAATTTTGGCGCGTTGTTTTCTCATGTTCTCTGCCACCTCCGTCTTTTCCCTTCACTCTTCCGGCACCTTGGCCCTCAAGTCCCTCAGAGTTCTCCAGCATTTCCTGGATGAGTGGAGGCATTGAACCAGGTATCTCCATTTTCAGTGTGATCACTCGTTCTGCTCCTAGGTGTCAAAAAGTGTGGAGAACGCGTTAAGAAGAAAGAAACAAACAAAAAAACGGTTGTTGCGCGACATCATTTGTCATTTTAAGCTATTTGTGGATTTTCAAACCCATATTCGTAGCTTTGTTGAATAAAGCCCCTTCTCTGACTGAAGGAGATGTATGAAAGAATGTTATTGAGATGAAACAAGAGTTCAGGTGATAGGGGGACCATTGTGAAGCTAGAAAAACGTGGAGAAACTCTGGACTGAGTTGGATAATGTTACAGAGCAGATCCGGGCAATGTACGGCCCAGTCTTGATGAATTAAAAACAAAATTTATATACTGCTTTAACCATTTTTCCCCCTTCTAATCAGCAACTAGCAACAATGCCAATAGCGGTCCTCAAGTTAGCAACATCAAGGCCAAAGAGGATGTTGTGAGGGAAGAAAGACAATGTAGCGTTTCTTCAATTAAATGAATAAGGGCTAAGCCCTGCTGCAAAGATGAAAAGTCTTAATTGATTCTCTCCCAAAAATACGTATAATTTCCTATAGCTGCCAGAATATGATGGCAAAGCACTATTTTTGTTTAAATGAAACTATTCAACTCACTACAACATAGTTCTTTGGCACCAAGATGTCACAAGATGGCTCCAAAGAAATATTTTTTAATGCTGGGGCCCAAGTACAAAATCAGCAAATAATGGGGGCTGTCATTCAACAAACAACAAAAAAGCAGCGAATAAGTAAACGTGCATATACCGAAATGTGAATATGTGGAGCTTTGTGCAGTGACAAAAGAATTTGTGGTGACGGCGCAAGAAAATATTCTATTTTCACCATGCTAAATGTAGTAGTAGTGATACTACTTAGAGACGATGGCATGTTCTGAATTCCATAGAAACCCGGGTTATTCTGTAGCAACTCCATGAAAACTGAGGACCAACTGTGCTCAGGTTCACAATTAATTAATTTATTTGCCATTAAACTGGTGTCTCACCATAGTTTGTGACAGTTTTTGGGTGTTACAAAACCCCCCCGAAGAAAAACCCTCACTCATGAACATCATTAAATATGTAATGCAATGTATGCGCTTGCTGTGGCATAAAAAAAATACAAGGATGTATATGAATATAATAAATGGTGCTTTTATTAGTAGTATATGTAGAGGATGTCATGTTTTGGGTTCTGTTTTCCTTGTGTGTCTCCCTTGGTCTTGTTTAAGTGTGATCCTGCCCTTCCTCGTGTGATCCAATCAGTGCCCTCAGCCACTTGTGTCTTGCCCCAGGTGTGTCTTGTTGTGTCGTTAGTCTGTGTATTTAGTCTGCTGTCTCCCCTCTGTCTGTGTTGGGTCATTGTTGTATTTCCCCCTGTGATGATGCCCGTTTTTTCCTTGGATTTTCCTCCCATGTCATGCTGCCCGTTTTGCCTTGTTGTTTTCTCCATGTTATGTTTTTTTGTTGCAATTTAGATCTCGCGTTTTGTTTTGTAGAAATTAAAACCCCTTTTTTTATCGAACCTCTGCCTCCTTGCCCTGTCTTCCCGCATTTGGGTCCTCAAGCTCCCCCTTCTTGACAGAATGACCCGACCTGAGAAGGACCCAGCGGGAGCGCTGAAAGCCAAGATGTGGAATCAGGAGGCGCGCCTGTCACGCCATGAGGAGCTCCAGCACGCCATGGCCGCCCAATTGGACCTGCTGTCGTCCTTGATTGAGGGAGTCGGGCGTCGTTGGGCTTCAGCTGTTGGCGCTCGGAGTCACCAGCCCCAACTCCCCGAACCACGTCTGTCTCACCTTCAACTCCCCGAACCACGTCTGTCTCACCTTCAACTCCCCGAACCACGTCTGTCGCACCTTCAACTCCCCGAACCACGTCTGCCGCCGCAGTTCCAAGTCCCCGAACCACGTCTGCCGCCGCAGTTCCAAGTCCCCGAACCACGTCTGCCGCCGCAGTTCCAAGTCCCCGAACCACGTCTGCCGCCGCAGTTCCAAGTCCCCGAACCACGTCTGCCGCCGCAGTTCCAAGTCCCCGAACCACGTCTGCCGCCGCAGTTCCAAGTCCCCGAACCACGTCTGCCGCCGCAGTTCCAAGTCCCCGAACCACGTCTGCCGCCGCAGTTCCAAGTCCCCGAACCACGTCTGCCGCCGCAGTTCCAAGTCCCCGAACCACGTCTGCCGCCGCAGTTCCAAGTCCCCGAACCACGTCTGCCGCCGCAGTTCCAAGTCCCCGAACCACGTCTGCCGCCGCAGTTCCAAGTCCCCGAACCACGTCTGCCGCCGCAGTTCCAAGTCCCCGAACCACGTCTGCCGCCGCAGTTCCAAGTCCCCGAACCACGTCTGCCGCCGCAGTTCCAAGTCCCCGAACCACGTCTGCCGCCGCAGTTCCAAGTCCCCGAACCACGTCTGCCGCCGCAGTTCCAAGTCCCCGAACCACGTCTGCCGCCGCAGTTCCAAGTCCCCGAACCACGTCTGCCGCCGCAGTTCCAAGTCCCCGAACCACGTCTGCCGCCGCAGTTCCAAGTCCCCGAACCACGTCTGCCGCCGCAGTTCCAAGTCCCCGAACCACGTCTGCCGCCGCAGTTCCAAGTCCCCGAACCCCGTCTGCCGCCGCAGTTCCAAGTCCCCGAACCCCGTCTGCCGCCGCAGTTCCAAGTCCCCGAACCCCGTCTGCCGCCGCAGTTCCAAGTCCCCGAACCCCGTCTGCCGCCGCAGTTCCAAGTCCCCGAACCCCGTCTGCCGCCGCAGTTCCAAGTCCCCGAACCCCGTCTGCCGCCGCAGTTCCAAGTCCCCGAACCCCGTCTGCCGCCGCCACGGCAGCCCCAAGACCCCCGTGCCACGGCAGCCCCAAGACCCCCGTGCCACGGCAGCCCCAAGACCCCCGTGCCACGGCAGCCCCAAGACCCCCGTGCCACGGCAGCCCCAAGACCCCCGTGCCACGGCAGCCCCAAGACCCCCGTGCCACGGCAGCCCCAAGACCCCGGACCAAGGAGGTGCACGTCACACTGCCGTCTTCTCCCTGTCTGGCGGCGCACGTTGTGGTCGCCCTTTGCTCCAGTGTGGCGTCCGGGGCGCCCTCCGGACCGGCGCCGCCGGGCTCCCCTCGTCTGGCGTCCGGGACGTCCCCCAGACTGGCCTTGATGGGTGTGCCAGGTTCCCGCCTCCGGGCCCCCCTCCGCCCGCCCTGTTTTTGGACCTTTTTGTGTTAGGGATGTCTGGGAGCCGTCCCTTGAGGGAGGGGTTCTGTCATGTTTTGGGTTCTGTTTTCCTTGTGTGTCTCCCTTGGTCTTGTTTAAGTGTGATCCTGCCCTTCCTCGTGTGATCCAATCAGTGCCCTCAGCCACTTGTGTCTTGCCCCAGGTGTGTCTTGTTGTGTCTTGTTGTGTCGTTAGTCTGCTGTCTCCCCTCTGTCTGTGTCGGGTCATTGTTGTATTTCCCCCTGTGATGCTGCCCGTTTTTTCCTTGGATTTTCCCCCCATGTCATGCTGCCCGTTTTGCCTTGTTGTTTTCTCCATGTTATGTTTTTTCGTTGCAATTTAGATCTCTCCTTTTTGTTTTGTAGAAATTAAAACCCCTTTTTTTTTATCGAACCTCTGCCTCCTTGCCCTGTCTTCCCGCATTTGGGTCCTCAAGCTCCCCCTTCTTGACAGAGGATCTATTAGGTGTAGGTGTGCAGTGCCAGGTGTTGCATTAATTTTTATGGGAGAATCCAGGCTGCGTACAAACAATGCAGATGAGCATATCCTCTCCAAAAGTATTAGGACAGTCAGGCAAATTCCTTTGTTTTTACTGTAGCTTGAAAACATTTAGGTTTGATAACAAACGTTTCAGAACATTGACTAGCACGAAACTTACCCTTCACGCTGATGCTCCTGAGGTCGGTAATCTTCATCAGGATCTTGGGGAACATACAAGGTTTGTCAGGCCTCCTTCTCCGGACATAGAGCTACACAAACGGGTACAACAACAAAAAATGCATACATGTTTTACGTTTGACATTGTAGTCTTTTGGTCAAGCAAGTTATAGAATGTTGAACAGCATGCATTCATTGTTTTTTTTGTTTTTTTAAATTAACAGTCAAACTTGGATCTTTTCTTTTGGTAAAAAAGCCTAAGTAATTAGCCTACTGTAGTGCTGCCTTAGTAAAGTCAAGAGCAAAACGGGACAAGTTCAGTAAGAAAATAAAGAGGATTTGTAACTCTGTTGCTGTTAAAAAACAAAACAAACATTGTTAGGTTGTAGTAAAGATTTTATGACAGTTACAATTTGATCCTGCCATTAAAGATGCATTTTGCCTGGATTTGATGTTTAAAGATGTTTTGAAATTTTAACATATTCCAGCTTGACCCCTGAACAGTGTTCTACAATTGACTTGAATGTGTTTGTATAGATCAGGAAAGGAGCGTAACCATTACTGGATAAAGACATGTGCCCATCTATCTCAAATTAATGGCAAACCTTCAGAGCTTCCAGCATTGGCTCCTGAAGAACATCCACCTTGTCTGACTCCTCCAGTTCTTGACGGTCTGTAGGACACACACAAACACATAAAATGAATACACTTGATCAGTTTGTCAACATTCGAAATACAGTACAGGGGTACATTGACTTATGAGTTTAATTCATTCCATGACTAAACTTTTCATTAATTAACTCATTTATAAAATACATTTTCCCCATTGAAATGAATTCAAATGCAATTAATTTGGTCCTGCCACACCCAACATAGTAATTGCTTTTGATATGCATTTTAATAAAAAATAAATAAAATAGCACTGTGAATGTAAATAAATAAGCTAGCTTTATAAAAAAAAATTTTTTTTCATTTGTTAATTTTTCCTTTCGGACAATCATAGAGACAATTTACAACATTCACTTTTCACATACAATTATACCCGAAAAAAAATAAGGGTTGTCGGGATGAAGCTGAAGCTTATTAATTCCCGTTCCCACAATGCAATTACTCGTTGTAGTTCCATACATCCTGTAGTATGTAGTGTGTTGGATGTGCGCCTTTAAAGGGGAAGTAAACCCAATAATATGTTCTATGCAGCCCCACTAGTCAAAATATGGCATTCTGGTTGATATTGTGTTAGTGGAATATGAGTTAAGCAGCAAAATGCAGCCGTTTTTATCCATCTTAGGGGGCGGCCATTTTGTCACTTTCTGTCGACTGAAGATGACACCAATGTTGCTCAGGTCTAGGGTAACAACCAATCACAGCGCAGCTTCAGAAAATAGGTGAGCTCTGATCGGTCGTTGCCTGAACCCTGAGAAACTGTGATGTCATCTTCAGTCGACAGCATGTGGCAAAACGGCCGCCCCCTGAGATGGATATAAACGGCTGGATTTTGCTTCATAACTCTTATTCCCAAAATGTATTATTAATCAGAATGTCATGTTTAGACTAGTGTGATCACATATAACATATTATTGTCAAGAAATATTTAATGTTGACGTTGAAGTAAGATCAGGAGCTGGAAACTTTTGTCATTCCTATTCAAATCAAATCATTCCAAATGAAGATCTCTGGTCATTTACCAATAAAGAGTTTGTCTATTTAGCACAGTAGTTGCGATTGCTTTTACACTTTTATTAAAGCAACAGCTGTCTTGATAAAAGCAAGTAAAAAGTAGTTTAAAACAAGCTTTTCCATCACAGACAAGCTGTGATTGGAAAACGGCAATTTCAAGGGCGCAAGTGATTACGTCAAGAAGCATGTGCAGACCAGACCTGGCTATTCTGATTGCACAGTATGGCACAATGAAAGTCTCCAACATTTTACACCTGCAGTACCTCCACAGAGCAGGCAGATGGCACTAAGTAATCCAGTTTCTGCATCATCCATCTCCAGAGGGAGCAGCTGGCTGGCGAAGGAGAACACCAGGTCTGTGAGCGGCCCAAAGCCGGCGTTGTGCATCTGCGTGCGGTTGAGCGTCAGACCATCTGAGAAGGTCATGGTGTCCTGGTCTGGGGTGTAGCGTGTGCAGATCCTCAGAATCTGAGACAAAAAGAGATCAAGTCGTGAGACAGCCTTTGAATCTGAATTCCTTTGTTTGCATTTTTGTCAAACGGACCAGTATGTCGAGGCAGGCAGCTTTGAGAAGAGTGATCTGATCAGCGATGCTTAACGTTGTGAAGCCGGGCAGCTGTTTGGCAAATTCCACTGTCTTTATAATGCATTTGGTGGACAGTTCACTAAACTTGTCCCAAAGGTTGACATCCAGAGGGACGCGATGCTCAGCGCTGTTGCTCTGCAGTCAGGAAGGGGAGAGATCAAAAGGCATTACATATAAAACATAGACTTATTTATTGAACTTTTAGAAAAAATTAGCAATTTTGGACAGAAAAATATTGAGTGTGAGTACCGTAGTGTACTTCCCCAGCTGACCAAGAGAGGGAAATGTGTCTTGGTGCGCACGGCGAACTCCCTCAATCATCTGCTCTGTTTCTGCCGACAAGACGTAGACCTCCACCTCCACTTGCCTCTTCTCCTCCTTCTTCTTCTTCGTACGGTCATTTCGGACCACTGAAGTCACAGAATGTAACATTTAAAAACATGTTTGAAGCTTTGTCTTAGCTGAATAAGGGTAACTGATTGAAAATATTTATATAATATTAACTATAGATATATATTTTACTTGTAGCCAGACTTGAAAGTATCTGGGGCCCATCAGAACACTCAAAACTTTAATCTGAATGTACACAGAGCTGCCACAACATTGTGACCACTAGCACAATGCAACAATATCCAATATAAGAAAATATCAACAATTCTGCATTTACATAGGTAAGAATGGTCTGTTGTGATTGGCACAGAAAGAAAAGGATGTATTAAATTTACAATGTATTAGTTATATAATTTATGATTGTGGTAGACTGGTAGTCATTTGCAGTGGTGTACAAATTACTGTATTATACAGAGAGAAGTTTCTAATCTAGTGAAAATATTGAAAGCTACTTTTTGTATGACGCAGCAAAGTTCTCAACCACTGTATACTACAGCCACAATAATAAACTCATTATTTAGTGAATACATTATGGTTGTGTCAATACTGATTTTGCAAGTTATTAGATTGTGCATGTGGTCATATTGTTATGAGTGACTGGTGAATGGTTTTATTTTGTACCGATTTAGATCAAGGAACTATATATAGAGTGACTGTATTTGCCCAAAACAGCCATCAGATGGCGACAAAAGCCAACACTAAAATGTGTTTGAGTTTAACATTTACCGTACTGTCAGTACTATGAGAAAACTCAAAATTGTTATATTTTTAAATTTCCTATATACATTAGTTTGAAGCATGTTAAGAACATTTGTAATGAACTCACACTCCTTGGACATTCCAACATCGAGGCATTTCTGCAGTCGACAGGATTGACACCGGTTGCGTGTAACTTTGTTTATGACACAAACTTTGTCTCGATGACAAGTGTAGGCCATGTTTTTCTGGATGCTCCTCCGAAAGAACCCCTAAAACAGATATTGACATTTCTTTAGAGAAGTAGTGACCTTTAGCCACTGCTATATCCCTTGAATATCTTGGGAGGAGGAAACTTTGACCAAAAAGTGTATGTGTTTCGAATGCTCGTAACTCTGTGGATGATAAACTGGAACAGGAGTGTGGCCTAAGACCAACAAAAACTCACAATGGTTAACAAAGTAAATACTAATTGCATGTAAAGATTGTGTGTGTGTGCTTATTGGATTAGATAAAGCCAAGAGGATTAGTGATCCTAGGGGAGGTGTAAAGGTCATGGCCTTCACCCTGACACATTATGCAAACGCCCTGTCGACTCAAACTCCGTGGAAGAGACTTGCCGCAGATTGTCGAGCTGCACCACTGTTGTTGCCCAGAGTTTTGATACAGTATGTTGTGACTGCATGAGTTTGCGTACCTTGCAGCCCTCGCATGCGCTGACTCCGTAGTGATATCCTGAAGATTTATCCTGACATACAAAGCAAGGCTTGTAGATGCGCGGTGGAGGTGGTGGAGTTTGGGGGCTTGTGACCAGCAAATCTTCTCCAGAACTCGTGCTTTCAGTTTCTATTGCTGCAAAACGTGAACACAAATGACACCAATTCAATTATGTTTCTGCGAGCAGATGATTCACATTTTGCTTCCTAACTTACTTAGAATCTAACTAGGTTACAATTTGGACACATTTATTTGGCAGTGAGAGTGCTAGTGTTTTGCTATGCTTTACACTATGTTCCCGGTGGCCATGGCAGCGTCGAGGATGAAATGGGATGGTCGTGAGGCAATGCGGGGGAGTGGGATGGGGAAACGTGTTAGGCCGTAACTTGTTATTATGGATGCTTGAACAGATTTGTAAACGATCTAAACATTTGCCATGGTAGTCAAGGTGTGGATGAGTAATTAGTCGGCCGTAGTATAGTGGGTTTGCATTTGAGAGTCCTCAGTACTAACATTCAATTGAAGGCCTCAAATAAATTTTGACAGAATTTGGGATCCAAGGGGTCAATATGAACTAAATCCAAAACATAATTGAGGAGCATCTTTGTACTGGGGTAGGCAGAGGTGCATATATAGCCAAGCCTTGCTGCCTCCTCAGTGCTATGTAAAAGGGAATATTTTACGTTTAATTATTTTACTCATTAGCATCCTTCAAGGTAAAACTGACTCTGATATATATTTTTATTGCTTAAAGGCCCGGTAGGACATTTTGTTTATTTGGAGAAATAGACCAGACTCGAAGCGAAGAGTGGACAAAATCATGTTTGTTAATTAAAATAAATAAATTAAAAAGCACACATTAAGCAAAAGTACTAAATTTATGCCGTATCGCGTCTAATAAGGTTCAGTTGCATGCATCCAGTTGGACTGCAGTCGACTAGCTTCCTCATCTGCACCGTGACTGCCGTTGCAAAAAATTTCAACGGTTGAAGCCCAAACCAAACCATCTCATCCCACAGTGTTGTCTCACTACCATCATCTTTCATCCAGTTGCCTAAAATGGGGTTGCCATGACAGCCGGGAACAGTCGAATGTAAAGGTAGCTAAATGATTGACATTGCTTTTAAGCATTCTTATTGTACCATGGGCACAAACATGCTTTCGACGTCCACAGTATCTGTATGGTACAGCACAAGCCAAACCCGTAGTGCACCTTTTGAGCCTCCAGAACTCAGAAGCCTTCTGTCCCCATAAAATGCTCAAATCTCTATGGCGCACTACGTTTAAACAAACAAGGCCACCCTATCCGCCTGGAACATAACGCAAACGTAGCTTCTGTTAATGACAAAAAAAAAAGACATTTGTACATTAACTCGCCATCTTTGAGAGACTGCCTAAATCAAAATCAAATGTACTGTTCTGTAAAAAGTCCCTACAAAAGGTTCAAAAGATCCTTTTTATTATGGCGTCAATGTGTTACAGAGATGTCTGGGTGTCATTTTCTTGCCATCGACTTTCCCATCTTGTCTTCCATAAAATCCTGAAAAACAAAATGTCCAAGCCAAGGCCTCCTAAAGGCCGAGTGAACATCTGATCTTCTTTGGCATCTCCAGGAAACAAGACAAACAAAAGTGGCTGTCTACTGGACATATCTAGCAAAACAAATGAGCAAAGTAGAATAGCAATACACTCTTGATTGACAAATGCCCAATGATGCTATTTGTGCAGGGGTTTTCCTGCATATGAATGCATTTTCCGACATTTTCAGGACCAGTAACTGAATCATAATTAATATCTGCATGGTCAATTTGAAATAATATCAAGGGATGGGAAAAAATCTGATTTATTGATTAATCAGCAAAATAATCGATTATTAAAATACTCATTAGTTGCAAGTTGCAACCCTTAAAATATTGATTGACCAAAGCGAATGCATTTGTTTAATAAGAATTAACATTATGCTAATGGGAGCCATCGTGTGTTACTGTGACTTTGTGACACTTTTTCTTAATCTTTACAGATTTTTCCCAAAGCAAGGAGCAAATTCACCTGACTTAGACATACTACTAAAGAAAGTATGATAGTTAAAAACGCAACCCCCGGGGCCAGTTTATTACTTGGGCCCAGTACCCATCCCTAATAATTACTAAAGTAACTGCCAAAGAGGCACACTTTATTTTGCTACCATTGCATCAAGATGTAGTGCCTATAGTATATATAGTACAAATTACTTTTTCTGCACATCCCTAGCAGTACCAAATATATATATCTAAAGAAATTCAAATAATGGCTCATTCTGGCATATAATTAATGCAACCCGTGAACAGGTCTCAACTGCATTAAAGGTGTTTGGCACAGAAGGAAGATTATGATATCCTGTTCTGTCGTCTCTCCAAATGTGTAATAATCGATCTGCTCACTCACATCCACATTCCAAGTGCCCCTCAATCATGTCACTGATGGGACCCGAATGAGAGACTACCATAAATCGTTAATATCACACCTCATAAAATGTTGGCAGTATTAAAGATATCATTTAATATGTTAGGTGGAGGGTTAAGGGGGAGGATCAAGTGTGTGACTATGGCAGAGTTGAGAGTGAGAGGGAATGACAAAGAATGAAAGAGAGATTAATTATTCCACCAATCAAACATTCTGACAGAAAATGAGCACGTTCACCTAGGCGACCAGAGAAGCACAAAGGCTAGCGAAATTAGCATGTCGGCAAATCTGCAATCTTTCAACAGAGATTGGATTTTTGGGACTAACTGTCAGTAGACTGAGTTCATGTTGACATGCTCATATTTCTTTTAAGAACTAATAAGATAGCTGGTAGTTTCTCTGAACTATTTTTTTTTTTAAGCTGTGCATTTGGCTTGACTAACTTTCCTTTCTTCAAATTTGGGGGGTGGGGGGTGGGGGTGGTGAGGCATAAAAATAGACCCGAAAGTACGCACACGTAAGGTTCAAAAGTGAGCACACGTAAAGACTGAGTCACTTTCTTTGATTTCTGCTTTAACTGCAGTACTACTAGATTTTATAAAGAAACAAGTGTGAAGAAGAGGGAACTACCTATCTGGTATGGGCCCCAAATCTAGTTGGGTCATTTTCCACACTTTGCCACTCACAATTTCTTCAACCTATATTGCCAAAGAAAACACTTCTTTCTGATTGACATCATAACCTTAAATATAGATTAGAACTTTTCCTTCACAACTATTTTGTCTCCACCCTTTCTGTCCTTTTGCTTTTGTTCAGAGACATGGCAATGATAGAGTGTGACACATTCTAAGGTCATGACCCTCCAGATTAAAAACACAATCCCTTTGCTTCTCCCCCTTTCCCTCTGCCTCCACTAACCTCTAACCTAACACACTTCCACACGCACACACACTCACATTTGCCCCCTCCCCCTACCTTGGTAACCATACCAGACATTCCACTATAGAGAGATTGAGCTTCCCTCCCTTGATCTACTCTCCTCTAACTACTAAGGGGAACAACACAGGGAAATGGCTCTCTCTCTTTTCCTCAGTCCAAATTCTAATATTCCACTGTCTGTCCAACTGACACTTCACTCACATTTTGTGCTTGCGTGTTTCTTCTGGCACACTACTCAACAGTTTTCGTAGAATTGTCAGTCTTCCTAAAGCCCCCCACACACAGCTGCTTTAGGCTGGGAATGTTATGATGTTGCAGTTGCACAGTTATGCTTCCAAAACTAAAGAGATGCAAAGGTGTGGTAGAAGTGCCGATACCAGTTCTGTCCAAAAAAGAAGAAGTATTCTTTAATTTAACAATCTTACTCTCTTTATAAGCTCTTTTAAAGGCAAGCTAGAGACTATTTACTGTACATCGTAAAATTCTCAACTAAAAACTGTTAAAACAGTACCACTTCCTTTACATGAGAAGAGTGCTTTTGAGCCTTAAAGCGCTACTCACTGAAGTGAGACAATGCCAATTAAATATTAACAAATGTGCTAATGACAGTAATTAATAATATGAATTTGGTTTTTGATGACGTATAGGTTGAATGTGTGAAGATGAGCGTTCAGACACATTGGAAATGAAAGAGGCTCAGGTCAGATTTGGGGGGGGAAAAAAAATCTCAATAGTACTGCTCATACTGCATGAAAAAAAAAATCTGATACATGTATGTGACATTGGGCAAAAATAAATAAATATCTGATTTGCGCTTTCCCAATTCACGTGAGGAACTCCCGAATTTCAACCCTTTCTCCCGCGTGGTTCCCAGTCATTTCTCCCGCTAATCTCACAATTTTACAGTGAAGTAAACAGTTTACATTGTGGGGAATATTTGACTTAGTATCTGGTAGGGGTGTGAATTGCCTAGTACCTGGCAATTCAATTTGTATCACGATTCATAGGTCACGATTCGATTCAATACCGATTAATCCCGATACAATCTATACATTTATTATTGCGATTTATTTATTTTTTCACTCAAATTTTGAAAATACTAATCAGTAAACTTGTACATGTACACTGTAAGATTTGTATGAAAATGTATTTATTTATCTGAAAATTCAGGCTTATAACTGAGCCACTGCATTTAACAAACAGGTTGCAGTCTGTTTCATGTTTGAACAGCACTGAAATGTTCCATTAATATAACATTCTTCCATGCTTAATGTATGAATCCTAACCCCAAGTAAGACGTTTTGTTGAACATTCCCATAAAAAAAATTATGTTTAAAAATCGATTCGGCCGCATATCAAATCGATTCGAGAATTGCGCGCTGTAATATCGCGATATATTGCCAAATAGATTTTTCTAACACCCCTAGTATCTGGCAACCCTGTCCTGCTCGCACAGTAAGCGGCAAACCTCTCGCTGGAGGCAGTGATAGTCAATAAGTCTTGATTCAGGGTTGTCGCTAGGCACAATGCTCTACTAGGTAACAGTGGTCTGCAATCACCGGGCCGGGGCCGGCACCGGGCTCTGTGACCACTCGGTACTGGGCTGCAGCGATTCAGAGGCACAGATCATTTGTACTGGGGCACACGCTGCTGTAAAAGGGGTCTGGCAACGCCATTGCCTTGATTCTACCCATAATACAATCAAGATTCTACCAGCAATGGCAGTGTTATACCGGTTCATACATGGCAAAAATGGATAGTGAAAGAGACAACCAGACACCTGACACCAAGGACGGACTGTCCAGCAGGAATTGCGTGAATTTCCCGAACGACGGGTACATTTTCAGGCTGGTCGCCCCTCAGTCGATATTAATAAATATTAATCAGCACATGTTGCTGGCCGTCGTGCGCACTCTCTTCCCACGATGACAAACGACGAATATTAATCACTGAATGTTGGTCGGTCGGTCGAAAATCTTTTGTATAAATTATACTAAAATGCTGATGATGTTTCCAGACGTCTTTTAAACTGTACAAATTTGTGACATTTAAACTGTGTTTACTGTTTGTTGTCCATAATATAGAATTACCCAAAACAAGCATGCATGGCCTGTGTAACCTGGAATCAGAAGGGAAACTGAGAAGAGTTGTTCAAAAACAGGCCTTCCAGCAGAAAGAAAGTAGTCATTGAACAAAGGCAAAATGTTAAGGGCGGGGATATGAGTCAAAAACAGTGTACAGTTGTTTCCAGGAAAACTGTGTTATGATTATCAAAAAAAAAAGGGTGAGATAATCTGACACTGAAGCAAAGATAATGGGTCAGCTTACTGTGCTAGGGAAGGTGAGCAGGTGTGTACAGGTAAAGAGGGCTGATCAGGCGATTAAAGGAGGAGGTTAAGCTGATGTAGTTGTAGGGCATTGAGAGAGAGAGAGATAGAAATTATAATTAAAGGAAGGGTCAAACAAGCCACAAAGTGAATGAATGATAATGAGCCTCATTGTAAAAAGGCAAGTCAGTTCAGACAACGTCTTTGTGTTGTTTTTATTTTGTTGCACAAGAAGCAAACTGGCTACCATACTGAGCTGTGGCTTTGTCTATCAGTTTTCGCTCAATGAGCGGCCACGTTCCCGGCATTGCTTATCAGGACTTCTTTCTCCTTACTATCTTTTCACAAGGAAAAGGCAAAAGGTCAGCCTTAACATATTACACAATGAATATGATTGCACAATCACAAAGCAGCTGTATCATCATATTATTTTTCTGTATAATTCTGAAGAAATCAAATGCACGCAAGACTATCAAACATGCATTTCAACTCCCATAAGGGAAAAACATCATGACCGTAAGTAACAGCAGCAGTTAGTAATCTGCTGAAATGACCACACAAAAAGTCATTTAGAGGAGTTAAAGGAGTGGCTGGTGAAAGGGAGATGGGTAAAACTAGTCCACCCGCAAATTCACCGGCTTTTGTTATGGTATCAAAAGATGAAGGCTACCTGTGTGTAAGAGGCCGTGATCAGAGTATTAAGTTTAACACCTCAGATTCAATTCTCATGCCTTTGTGTTGAAGGCATTTGTCAACAGTCTCGGCCGCTAACACTGACGTTGCAAAACAATCTGAAAATTTGAATCTGTAAAATCGTAACAGCTGTGGGCATGCCCACTTTCCTGGCCCGTTTTCCTGGAAGCAAGTTTTAAAGGGGCTAGTGCTAATCAATCTGCCACAATCAACATTTACACCGTCCTTGGCGACTGAATTTTTTTTTATAGGTTGTACACACACAACCAGCCGAAAACTCGACTCACAAATAATACTGTATTTATTATGAATATTAAAACTTGGGAGTACATTTCCCTGAGCGTACGCATCACTTGCTGAGTCCCATTCACTTGAATGAGAGCAGCTCCGTCTGCAGTCAACCCACTCTCTGGTTTGCCTCGGGCAGCCACCTTTGTTACTATACTTGTACACCAAACAGCCTGGGGATGAACTACAGTGAAGATATGGGCATTTCAGTAAATTTCCTTGATTGAATATGGGGGAGATAAGTTGATGAATTGTTATTGTTATATGTATTTTAGATGACAAAACATGCTAAGGAAACGGATTTCCTCTGCATACATCTCTTCTTGTAACAATGGTTCTATTAGCAATTAAACATACAATGCCTAACAACAAAAAGGAGTGTGGGGCGTTCATGGCATTCACCCATTCCCTGAACCGCTTATCCCCACTACGGTCACGGGCGTGCTGGAGCCTATCCCAGCCGTCACTGGTCGGAAGGAGGGGTACACTCTGAACTGGTCGCCAGCCTATTGCAGACATACATGGCACAGTGAACAAAATAAAGTACCTGTACCTGTGAAACAGCTTACTAGTTCTTGCTGCGAAATATGACAGATGTCCATCCAGCAAATGTAAGCACAGCTAAATGCAGAGAGACAGCCATGGGGGTATCCTGGACAAACAAATTGTACTCAATCGTATGGTTGGGTGATAGGTAGAGATGCGCGCTGTGTCCACGGTGTTGAAAGTGATGTTGTGAAAGTGTGGTGAAAAGTAGCTAGAAACTCAAACTGTACTGCTGTAGCCTATCCAGAAACAAAGGTAAAAATACAGTTAAAAAGAAAATGTCATGGCCTGGTTGTCGTCGCTCATAAGGCCGTCCGAGCACTCCGGCGATTGCCTGTGGCAGGGGCGGCGTCACTGCGGCCATCATTCAACTGAATGGAACCCAGCAAGCAGCGTGGGCACTCGCAAAAATCTTTATGGCAAGTTTCAATTTTTATTCATTCATTCAATATTTATATTAGGGGCGTTTGGAAAAAAATCGATTCGGTGATATATCACGATATTTCAGTGCGCAATTCTCATATCGATTCAACATGCAGCCGAGTCGATGTTTAAACATCAATTTTTGATGGAAATATTCAACAAAACGTCTTACTTACTTACTAAGCAAGGAAGAATGTTATTATGGAACATTATGTCTTAATATTTTATTTCAATGCTGTCCAAACATGAAACAGATTGCACCCCGTTTGTTAAATACAGTGTTTCAGATAAATGAATACATTTTCATACAAATCTTATGTACAAGTTAACTGATTACCATTTTATAAATCTAAATTAAAGAAAAAAAGAAATCGCAATAATCGATTTATAGATTTGTATCGGGATTCATCTGTATCGAATCGAATCGGGATACGGATCGAATCGCCAGGTTCACACCCTAATTTATAATAAGTTTTTAGAGTTTTCGAGAGTCTTCACCTGGTTGTACTTGTACAAGCTTTTTTTTTTCTTCAGTTGCCACATCGTAAAATAAAAAAATAATCAAATTGGGCATAGCCATAAGTCTTGGTTCAAATAAACTGCTAAGGGAAGACGAAAGCCACATTGATAAATATCTCACTGTTACTTCTGAAGTCGCACGCAGCGGCGCCATATTGCCTCCTACATCAGGCGGAGGGCTTGGATTTTTAAAATGACAGTAACCAGACCAATGTGAGTGTATTTAAATATCGGTCTAAGAGCGCACTCACGGCCATTGTACCGTGCCATAGCACGCTGGCTGCTAAAGTATGGTAGTGTGAGCGCAAACGATCTGCGCCTGAGTACGATTTGGATCCCCAGTTTAGCACGATTGGGCGAAGTGGGCCAGAGAACGATACGGTTGGCCGCACATGTGCATAGCCGCGTAGTCGCCGCGCAAAATGTAACTATGACATCACGTACATACATGCGAAGTATATAGCGAGCGACCACTCGGGCAGAACGACTGTGCAACATGATGACGTATATTTTGGAGGCAACTGGGCCCGGTTTGGTTAGAGTAAGTAGTGGCTGTTTCTCTGCATTTAGCTGTGTTTACATTTGACTTGCATTGTATGTATAGTGGAAGGTTTTAGGACCTGGGGGAAGCCTTTTAAAAGTGACTAGGAAGTGGCGCTCTGCCTCTATTCTGCGATTTTGTGATTACCTCATGTGGTCTTTTGAACAAATAAATAACTACAGTTGTATGATTGTGAACAGAAAAAAAGGATGCGACAAGGAAAAAAAAACTCAGGTGTGCATTGGCTCCAGACACGGGGAACGCCAAACATTTGTGCACGAGTGATTTGAGCAGCAGTGGAATGAGAAAGTGTCAGAACAGTTGACCTGTGCAACCTTCCCCCAGGTCCTAAAAGCTTTCATCTACAATGATTTTTGTTATTGTAAGTTGGATAGATAAAGTTGTTAAAAAAAAAAAACAGCGAAGGTTTTTTGGGGGGTATTTATCTTCTTTGTTTTCCTATATGCTCTGTTATGATGTACTCCCTTCTGATTGTCTATTTACATGTATTTCCTTTTTATAAAATAAAATAAAAATAAGTTTGTTTTTGGATGCATTTTTCTTTTCTTTTTTTAACAAACAAGGCAGTGTGGATGGATTTTTTTTCCTATACGGGTAGGGGAGAAATATTTGTTTTTAAAAATACCCGGCTACATATGGACAAGGCATGTATGTCACAAGCTGCTAATAGCTGTGCCTCGTTTTAATACATTTGGCCAGTGTGAGCCATCCTAATTCATAATATAAAATTTGCGTGCACATGCTTTATATGTTGCGAGAGAAGACAGGGTGATGCATGCAGATAATTCATGATGCATTGTTATTTTGAAATGGGAAGGATATATTAAGACATGCACAATGTCTGGAATTGTAGCCTACTGTTTTTGTCCCCTCCAGGGCCTTGCAGGAAATCACAGCGTTATCACTGCCATTTGTAACCAAGCTAATTACATACAATAGACATCACTCATTCTGTACAGAATCATTGTTGTGACCGGAGGCTGACTTAAGGCTACTCTCTCTCCCTCCCCATCCTCGCCAATCTCTCTGACATGTTTGCTATGTGCTCGCGAGAGTACACATATTTGCATCTATGCATCACCTGCGCTATCTTTTTTTGTGTGCGTTAAAAAACAAAAATAAAATAAAACTCATACCAGTCCGGTAGTGTTGTAAGATATGATATAACTCTTGACAGTTGTGTTGCAATAGATGAGTGGGAGAATCCCTGTGAATGTACTGGACTCCTTTCCATGCCTGTGTAATTTTCAGCTGGATAATACTGCCTGGAGGAGATGTGCCAGAATATTCTACTTGGTTGTAGTTAACTTCTTATAGCTGACACCATACTGTTCTGACTGCAAACGAACTGCTGTAATCTGGAGGCGTGCCTTGCCGACATTAAACAATGGATGTCGTTTAATTTTTTGCTTCTTAACCCAGATAAAACCGAGATGTTGATTGTCGGTCCCGCCCGTTATCGGCATCTGTTTACGAATACCTCTCTAAACCTTGATAAATGTATTATTAGCCAAAGTGACTTAGTAAAAAATCTCGGCGTTATATTCGACCCAACTCTCTCTTTTCAAATGCACATTAAAAATATTACTAGAACTGCTTTTTTTCACCTTCGTAATATTGCTAAAATTCGTCCTATTTTGTCTGATGGTGATGCAGAAATTATAATTCATTCATGCGTTTGTTACGTCTCGCTTTGACTACTGTAATGTATTATTCTCTGGTCTTCCCATGGCCAGTCTTAAAAGTCTGCACTTAGTACAAAATGCTGCAGCTAGACTTTTGACACAGACGAGAATGTTCGATTATATTACCCCGATACTAGCCAACTTGCATTGGCTTCCGGTCCACTTTAGATGCATTTTAAGGTTTTGTTAAAATATTACACGGCTTTGCGCCTTCCTATCTCGTTGATTTAATAGTACCGTATGTTCCGACACAAAACCTTCGTTCGCAACACGCTGGTCTTTTGGTGATTCCAAGAGATGGGTTCTAGAGAGTTTTCGATTCGGGCTCCAGTGCTTTGGAATGCCCTACCCTCGGCGGTCAGAGACGCTACCTCTGTAGAAACGTTTAACTCACGTACTCTATACTCTTGCATTTGGCTGAATGATGTATACCTGGTGACTGCCGCTGCTTTCTTTCCCTCCCTTCTCCATGACTTGGAGAGGGGGTTAGATGTTAATGACTGATTTGGATGTTGCAACAAGGTTGAAGCAAAAAAAATTCATTTGACTGAATTCTTTTTATGTTTAAATTGACTGCAGTCAATTAACACAAATTTTGCAGGGCAGTAGGGCGCTTAAAAACATAAATTTGATGCATTTTGAGAGATAAAAATCAAGCAGACTTAAATGACAGTATCAATGTATATAATAAAATATCTATCTATACATGGTCATGTTATGCTATATAAGCAGGTTTGGGAGGCTTACTTTTAAATTGTATTCAGTTTCTCGTTACTTGTTTAAAAAATGTAGTTATTAACGTAATCCAATCACCATACTAATAAAATAATGTAACTTGGACAGTGACAGTGGACCCCAACTATTTGCAGGGGTAGAGATCGGCCAGGACCGCGAATAACAAAAATCCATGTGTAACTGACACCTATTTAAATGCATGCATAGATAGATAGATAGATACTTATATGTTGCCAACTGTTCGTGAGCTGATCGCATTTTCTACTTTGTCTGTGTGTACCGTTGCTGCTTTCAGTCCCCATCCAGTGATGTGGTGAGTATGAGAATATTGAGGCCCAAAGAGATTTTAACTCTTTTAACCAATTTACCAATTTATTGCTTGAAATGAGAGAGAGATGCAGAATCCAAATTTAATAAAGTCGAACAACCTACAATGAACGACGACACACACGATATATGACAGCCCTGATCAAAATCAGGTAACCGAATAATTACAAGAGGAAATGGTGGTGAGTAGGTAGAGAGAGATAGATAGATAGATGCATAGGCGCGAATGGGTGATGAACTGATCACCATAGATGCATAGATTGATACAGCCCATGAGGGAAGTAGATTTGCTTTCTCCATAACAGTTGCCATCATAACGTGTGAAATGCTGGAAAAAGCGGACAAATAACGCTTATGAAGGCAACATTTACAGATTCACATCCAAATAACCTTGCACAAAGACGCAAGCACGCGCGCACGCACGCGCCGTAATTATGACCTAATTACGCTAAGACAATGATGACGATGCGTTATATCAACCGCAAAACGAACTTTTATCCCAGTCGTTAGTTTTTACATGTTTATTGTTAATATGGTGTTTAAATAGTACATCGGTGCGTAATATGTAAATAAGGTGGAACTTTGACTCACGTTAGCATGTAGCGGGTTAGCAACTAGCTCCTCCATAGCAGGACGTCGCAGCATGCTGACAGTTCAAACTTTTTCATTTTCTTCAATGAGTAAGTTCCAAACAGTGAATAGCGATTAAAACATCCTCTTCCCCCTCCTACATTCAAATTGGCCGCGTAGTGTGTGGAGGACTCGACTCTCGACATGTCCCGTCCGCAATGCCACCCTGCACTCTTGGGACAGACAGTTCCGCCAACTTCTCCTAAAATGGCTTGTTGCTTCTCCACGAAGAAGGTACACGCAGGTGAAATTTAAGATACCCACCCAGATATTAAAATTCAATACCTTTTCAAGAATGTTTAAGATGGTATTAATAAATTCAATGCGTGAAAATGACGGAAATCCGTCTCCACGACGGAGAACTTTAACCCCTGATGTTGCATTATGTTCTGTGCTGGTTGACCGGGATGCGATCCGGACCATCACCTCGAAGTTGCCGCCATGGAGATAGCTGCTCCGACCGACCGGGCTGGATTTGGATGAGGACCCACTTCCCTGACGTCACGTCTTCTTGCTGTGCTTCAATTTCTTCAATGGACTTCACACTATTCTAGACAGTTAATAATGTTTAGTATCACAAACTATGTAAATTTGTGCCCATTTGACATTCATTGCAGCCTGATCATCCTGGAAGGGGGATTACCACATTTGCGGTCCCTGCTCAAGGTTTCTCATTTTTTGCCTGTTGTTTTTTTGTTGAGTTTTTCCTTGCCCTCTTGTGGTTTGATTAGGGGATGTTCTTGATATTTGTTAACTGCGGACATGTGAAGCTTGTGTGATTAAGGGCTATATAAATAAACTTGACTTGAGTTAATTTTCCTCAGTTGTTTCAAGATGGGACCAAAAAGAGCAATGGATTTTACACAACAAGCTCAATTTAATGTAAGGGAAAAAACAGATAGTGAGACAGACAGATAGATTGATGAACACAACTAATTGATTATGCTAGTCTTACATCAGACTAACATTAGTGTCTGAACTATATAAGGCTCTTGTGGATTAAAGGCCAAAATTCGCCACACAAAATGTCTAAGGCAAGCTGCAATCCCGACATTCTTTGTGCGTGTACTGCCCGATACTTTTGTAGAGTGAATGTATGTCCGGGACCTTTGGCTAGAAGTGGATATATTACACAAACAGAGTAATAATGCTCACCGTAAGAAAATAGCACAGCTTTGATGCTGTATTGAAATGCCATTAACTCATAAAGAAAAGCTGCATTGTAGACTAATGTGCTTTCATCTCCAGTCCATAAAAAAGATGCACCACGCAAAGAAAGCCATTCTCAGTCAAACGCATGGCATATTGAGGCGGGTAAACAGCTGAGGACTCTGTCAAGGACAAATTAATTAACAACCAGCTTTCCAACTCTACTCTTTTTATCTTTTATCTAATGGCGGTGTGAATCCACATGCACTTCCATAATACTGTAAATATGTCTATTTGATATAAACATCGACACGCAACTATTCAACTCCTCCCTTTTCGCACACTCGGGTCAAACTTAGTCAGTGTACTCTCACATTCCCAGGCAAACTGTGAGTGTGAGAGGATCCATGTAGTGTGTGTATCGATGCGTACATGCGCCCCCTTTGTGTGCGAGTGTGCCTCAAGCAGACGAAGGGAGCGAGGGGGTCATTCAGTGCGGAGAAGTGATGACTGGGCAGCTGACACAGGAAAGAAAGAGGCAGATAGAAGGTGGATAAAGAGAGGGAGAGATGTAGGTCACTTCCCAATTGTCAGTGACTCATTGCTCTGGATCACACCCAAACACACACACGCACACGCACGCACACACAAAGCCAAGTACCGTCCCACGGCTACTGCTTGCAAATCACTGGAGTGGGCCTCGAATGTGAATGTGTGTATGTGTCCATTCGGCCTTTGACCTTTGAACCGGTTTGATGCTCATCATTCCAGTCACACAAAAAGACACACAGACACACACTCTGGAGACAAACCCCCATCGACCACCCCAATGTGCCTACTCTGGTCCTACATCAACTTCAACAGTAAATGTCAGAAAACGAAAATCAGGT
The DNA here is from genome assembly GCF_054856555.1 of Leptonotus elevatus. Lineage (NCBI taxonomy): Eukaryota > Metazoa > Chordata > Actinopteri > Syngnathiformes > Syngnathidae > Leptonotus > Leptonotus elevatus. The sequence goes on along the minus strand of NC_141239.1, from coordinate 53,077,557 downwards.
CATGGTTAAAAGATATCTAAATAAGCAGCGTTATTCATTAACATTTTAGTCTATCATAGTTATAGGCTCATCTTACATCACCACCTGCAAATGCAATCTTTTCAAAAAGTGTTCAGAAAACATTATCCAAGGACCACTTTTAATCCAGTCTACCTTACACTTGTTATCTCTTGTGTTTGGATGGTTCCAAATTTGAGTTTTCAAAATATGCTTGATATTACTCATCAACTGAGTTACAATTACTTACTGTGCCTACACATGTATAAATTGTTTTGAATGTTACCTAGATCTGTAGGGTTTCACAATATGATGATGGAAATTGTAAAAATACAACTTGTAAAATTACAACTATTGATCTTTAATTTCTTTAATTCATTAATCAATCTAATGTTGAACTCTGAATTTACAACTGATGTAGTTCAGAAAAGCTGTGTGAAATGACACATTCAACCATAGCTGAAGCCAATTTAAAACTAAAATAAGTGTAACAGCCATTTGTGTAACTACTGTTCCATCACAGGAAAATCACTCCAACTAGAGCTCAGGCTGGTGCGTGATGTTTTGATAACTAAGTGCAGGCAGCTGTTGATCTATAAATGCAATTTTCACTGAAAGGCAACCAGTCTGCAAAGAGAAATAATTGTTGTTGCAAAATAAAGTCACATTTAACAAACCGTGTACAATAATAAAGATAAAACAGCACAAACTGCTTAGAAAGAGATAAGACAGCACTAAATGACTACAATTCATTGACCATAAGATGTGGCACATTGCTCAGGTAATTAGGCTGCTTAACATTTAAGATTTTAATCATGAAATTGGCTAAACTTCTTTTTGTCAAGCTGTCAATGAGATACAAATCATTTTCAAGGTACATATATGAAATAGTAATTGCTTATCTCTGTACTTCAGAATATCTTGAGTCTGAATACAAAAAAAAGGATAACTCAGCTCTTCTAAAAAAAAAAAAAAGAAAAAAAAAAGGAGAGGATAATGTAAACAAACAACCTAAACGATTTTTTAGACTAATAAACTGACTCTAAGCCATTAACAACTATAAAAAGAGGCGTCTCCCTGTAATTCTATTTGGAAGAAGATGGGGGGTGGGGGTGGGGGTGGGGGTGTTTCAACGAGACTCACAGTGGCAAGATCCGCTCCAGTGCCTGCCGGTCACCAGGGACCCCCCGAATGGCCTCTGAAGCCCCCCGACACCGGATAGGAGTCCTTTCTCAGACTCGAACCCTGGTGGTCTGTGGTAGTAGTCCATACCCAGGAAAGAGCCGCTGCTGGGGCTGCGGGGGCTGGGGCTCAAACCCACAACATCCACGCTTTCGTACATCCCCGCCAATGTTTTCCTTGGTCTCTCAGTATTTAGAAGGAAAAAAAACAAAATGAAAGCGTCCGGGCGGCAAAGGGAGGGAGACAAGAGTTCACATCTTCATAGTTGACTGATGGGCGAAGGAGAGGGGGAGGGGTCAGGGTGAGATGACCGGTCTTTTTGACCTTTCAACCCTTCACAAGCGCCGTTTGCTGTCAAATTTAGCACACACAAAATCACGGCACCGGTTTACACCTTGTTTTCTTTTTTTTTCTTTTTAAATTCACGGTGATACAAGTGCCACAAAATTAATAGACGTGCTATTGAAAGCACAAAAAAGCAAAAACAAAACAAAAAACACGGGGATAGTATTACATTAAAATGTCGACACACGTGGTGTGTATGGAGTCCGAATGTACCCGGTTCCGAATTAGAATTAAAAAAAACAAAAAATACGTACGTAGATTATTTGTATCGCTAGCTAACATTAAATGCTTGTAGCCTGCTGTCATCCGTCTTAATGTACGGAGCCAGGCAACCAGCAGCGTGTGGTTCAATCCATGGTCGCCCGCGGGAACTCAAAGTGGCTCACGGACCGCTCCAAAGTAAAGAGGTCCACTCCAGTCGATGGCATGCGCCGCTCGTCTCGCTCCAGTTCAATGAGTCCACCGGGCGGCCGAAACATAAAAACCCCGCGCCCTCTTTAAAATTTTCGCTCAGGTTCGAATGGGTATATTGGGTCCCGCGTTGCAATGGCGGACAGCAATACAAGTCGGCGCTTATCTTCTTGTTGATGGTTCTTGTGTTGTGTTCCGCTTGTGTCCTGTGGTAACCTCCAGCCTGTACTCGTTGGCCTCTCCCCCTGTTCTCTCTCTCTCTCTCTCTCTCTCTCTCTCTCTCTCTCTCTCTCTCTCTCTCTCTCTCTCTCTCTCTCGCTCCTCCTTCCCTCTCTCCCTCCACCTGCATCAGTTGAACACGAGCGCCACCCATCTGCCTGTTCACACTGTCAACAACAAAATTTGGTAGTAGAACACTACACTAGAATATTAGATTTGTTATATAGGAATGATAGTGACGTTAAGTACAAATACTTTGAACGGACTATTTTTGGTATCTGTATTTACATATGACTTTTTACTTTTGGAAATTGCTTTTCAGAAGGGCAATCCCTACCTAGTTTCGATATTAAAACGATTTTTATTTATTTTATTGAGGTTTTTTTTCGTGATTCTAACATTTCTTGAGACATGATTTTTTCCCTTTTTCTGTAAGTTAAAACCCGTGGGTGGTATTTTATTTTGAAATGGCTTGGTCAGAACCATCAAAAAGCCCAAAACGGGTCACAATACTGCCTAGGGGTAATTATCAAGATTATGCTAAATAAAATCATGAAAATATGTCACTCTGGTGAATCTACCTTCATTTCACTTTTTGAATTGAACTTAGAAAATAAATGTATGTTTTCTCAATATTCAAATGCACTGAGGTGCACAGACAAATGTATAGTGATGTAGTCTGTATATAATCTCTATTGTGTTATTGTAACGGCCGTGGCTCAGGGTGTATAGAGTTGGTCATTAACCAGAAGGTCGGCTGTTTCGATCCCCGCTCTCCCCAAGTCATGTGTCGATGTGTCCATGGGCAAGGTACTTCGCACACATTGCCTCCAGTGCTCCTCACACTGGTGTATGGAAGGTACGAATGTTTGGTGGTGGTCGGAGGGGCCGTAGGCGCACACTGGCAGCCACGCTTACGCCAGCCTGCCCCAGGGCAGCTGTGGATCCTTAAGTAGCTTACCGCCCTCCACAGTGTGAGTGCATGAATAATGTATCTATTCATACCCAGCTATAAATGTGTCTCAAGACATCTTAAGTTATGTCTTAAGACATATTTTTGAGACGTCTTCTAAAGTCAAGACATGTCTATAAGATGTGTCTATAGACATGTATTGAGACGTCTTGATAAATCAACATCTCTATAAGACATGTCTATAGACTCGAGTCTTAAGATGCCTTAAGATACCCTAAGATGTCTTGGAAATATGAATGTCTTGAGATGTCTCAAGATTATCTTAAGATGTCTGAAGATATCTCCACACGTCTGAAGATTCCCTCAAATGTCTAAAGATGTCTTCAAACATCTCAAGATGTCTTCAAACGTCTGAAGATGTCTTTTACGGTATCACTATTTTACTGTTCCTCTTTATATTTAACATTTTATTACCGGTACTTTTGTCTGTTAAGACTGTGTCTCACTAAACAGCGAAGGCTTGCGAGGGTGCGCGCATTGCGAGTGATAGCCTTTTGTCTGGTATTTTTCGAGACTGCAAAACATTGCCAAGAGTGATTGCCAGAACCTTATCACCCATTTTTATGCTTACAAACCGTTTTTATAGTCGCAAATATATTTTTTAACATGTTCAAAATTTGATGGCGACAGGAAAAACTGAGCATAAAAATGGTTTCGGAAGGTCTGCCAAACGTCTTTGCAACGTTTTGCAGTCTTGAATGAAACCGGACGAAAACAAACTCTCGCTAAGTGCGTGCACCCTCGCAAGCCTGAGTTGCTGAGTGAGACATGGGCTCAACTGACAAAAGTAATAAAATGTTAAATTTAACTGATTAAGAGGAACAGTGGATAGTGATTCCATAGAACAGTGGTCCTCAACCCTGGTCCTCGGGGACCGGTATCCAGCCTGTTTTCCATGTCTCCTACAGCCAACACAGATGGGAATCGTTATCAGGCTTCTCCAAGGCTTGCTAATTAGCTGATGATATGAATCACCTGTGTTGGCTGCGGGAGACATGGAAAACAGGTTGGATACCGGTCCCCGAGGACAAGGGTTGATGACCACTGCCATAGAAGACATTTAATCCTCACACTAATGACTAATGTAAAAAAAGAATGAAAAGCCATGTTACACAATATATACAGAATGCTAATGTTTGTTACCGCTGAACATATTTGGTGAGCATACATTAATTTGCATCCTGCTACTTGTAGTTGATAGTTTTCTTGTAATTACAGTATTTTGATTGAGGAAGAACCTAGAAAGAAATTTAACGATCAACACATTCAAATTTAGCATTTATTTAATTGCAACATTTTCAACCGTTTGACAGGGTATGAACACAGAGAATCCAACAAGATGTTTTTTTCCCTACCTTGTAACTGGACACATTGAAAGCAAAGTGATACTGGATCTAACCCTAAAAACCTTGATACGCATTAACAATAATAACAATAAGAACGACAACGATAATAATAATAACAACAATAATAATAATAATATATCTAAGGAGAGTCAAAGGAAAACTGCTTTATGTGTGTTTTGTCCAAAATAATAGCCGGGGGGCATTACATTTTTATTTGATGCTCCAATAACATTATATAATTTGACAGCAAAATATCAATAGATCATTATCATCATAATACTGCCATTGAAACAAGATAGCTCGACCATTTCTTTGAGTCATCCATATCATCTCTCAAGACACCTTAAGATGTGCATGTTTTAAGTCAAATGAAATATGTCTTAAGCTGTCTTAAGACATTCAATGTCTTCAAGACACAAACATCTCTTTGGGGGGCATCCCATGTGCTGCTTTCTCATGATACCTGCATGTTTCAAGCCATCTCAAGATGTGCATGTCTTAAGACAAAGGAAATATGTCTTAAGACGTCTTGAAGACATTAAACGTCTTCAAGACACAAAAATCTGTTTGGGAGTCATCCCATGTGCTGCTTCTGTCATAATACCATGTCTCAAGACATCTTAAGATCTGCATGGAAATATGACTTAAGACGTCTTAAGATATTCATTGTCTTCAAGACACAAAAATCCATGTGCTGCTCTGTCAAGGAATGGTGTCTTCAAATGTTTGTCTTAAGACGTCTTGATGTTCCAAAATGACTTAATAAGCAAAATCAAGACATCTTAAGACATCTTGAGACATGTTGATGGCTGAGTATGTTCCATTATAAAGTGTCTTTGAGTGTCTAGAAAAACGCTATATAAATCCAATACATTAATATTGATCTGATGATTAGACATAGGTTACAGTAAAACTATGCATGTTATTGTACTGGTGATTTACATGTACAGTACTGTACTTTTAATCACTTCAGTAACCATGACCATCTCTTATGTCTTATGTCTAGCATACAAAACACACACACATACAGGGCTCAATGTTTTTTTCAAATGAAAAAAATCGATGCTTTTGCTTCAATGCCTCCCTTCATTGATTAGCTGTCGGTTAAAATATGAACATTGGAAGGGGAAACGCATCACATTCATCTATGCCTGTTAATCAATGCGGACATTAAATCTATGGAAACCACTAGGGAAAGTGTGCGGTGAAAATGAGCAAAAGGATGGGAAACAATGAGCATAAAGAAGGAGTGGATGGGGACTGAAAGCAGCAACGGTACACACAGACAAAGCAGAAAATGCGATCAGCTCACGAACAGTTGGCAACATAAAAGTATCTATCTATCTATCTATCTATCTATCTATCTATCTATCTATCTATCTATCTATCTATCTATCTATCTATCTATCTATCTATCTATCTATCTATCTATCTATCTATCTATCTCTACCTACTCACCTCCATTTCCTCTTGTAATTATTCGGTTACCTGATTTTGATCAGGGCTGTCATATATCGTGTGTGTCGTCGTTGTTAATTGTAGGTTGTTCATGTGCGACTTTATTAAATTTGGATTCTGCATGTTGGTCTCTCTCTCTATCTATCTATCTATCTATCTCTCTCTCTCTCTCTCTCACTCTCTCTCTCTCTCTCATTTCAAGCAATAAATTGGTTAATTGGCTAAAAGAGTTAAAATCTCTTTGGGCCTCAACATTCTCATACTCACCACATCACTGGTACACTGACTTGATGTGGTGAGTGTTGTTTTATTTATTTCATATATGTTTTCATTTTAATATGAACACAGTTTACTGAAATTGTGTTTAAATCAGCCATGCATAATAAGGGAAGCATTCAGTAATAAATCACAGGAATACAGGCAGTGCAAGACTTATTGCAACAAAAAGCTGTCATTATCCATGCAGAAGAGCAGAGTGTGAATGGGTGTTGTGAGGTGAGGAGGAAATGAAAGAGAGAGTGCCTGACAGGGTTATGTTCAGGTCATGTTTTTCTAACTATCCCAAAATCTGCTTTTATTGTTTTGAAAACTTCATTCTGATATTAAACATTTTATTAGGTTTTTGTAGTGAAGTTATACTGACTTAAAACGATGACTGCAATTTTTCCCCCACCAACAACCAAAACCTTTTCATTCAACTGACATATTTTCCATTTACGAAACAGTCAGCCATCAACATCTGCCATTCCTCTTACAATTGACCTTTAGTTTTGTCCTAAATGCAGGTTTTCATCTCTTTACGAGGTGCCTGTGAGAGACCACTCAGTAGTCTGCCACTTGCTCACCTGCTTTCAAACTCAATTCAACCTCAAGTCTTCCTATGATTCTATTTCTCAGAGTCCCAAGCTACTTTGTATTTAAAGATCTGTTTTGTATTTGAAGTTCAGTGTAAGACTGTCCAAACTTACAGTATATTTAGATTTTAAATTTTGTGGGTTTTGGATAGTCTTTTTTTTGGTCTTGGAATGACTCTGTGGTGTTGGTGTGATGAAGTAAACAGAGAAAATAGGCAGTAAAAAACATGTGAAACCCTAAAAGAAATCAGGAGCCAATGACATTACAGAAGTAAACCACACATGGTCATGGCCTGAAACATCTCAACAACAAATGCAGACTGACTAACTGTCACAGTGATGTTCAGGTGAGCACACCACAAAGATGGTGAAGGAGATGATTAGGACACTTCCGTTGGACACAAAAAGCTATGCAGGCAGACATGGAAATTAGTCTCCTGTCTCAATACAATAAAGGGTATTCAGAACACTGTAATAAAATTATCTTACTATCCCATCCCTCCCTGAACTAATTTTCTGATTTCCCCCTAGGGTATAGGTGTCAAACTCTGGTCCTCGAGGGCCGCAGTTCTGCAGGTTTTGGAGGTTCCCCTCTTCCAACACAAGCTGATTCCAATCAGCAGGATCGTTATCAGGCTTATGCAGAGCTTGCTGATGAGCTGATCATATATCAGCTGTGTTAGGGAACGGAACCATCCAAAACCTGCAGGACTGCGGCCCTCCAGGACCGGAGTTTGACACCTATGCCCTAGGACAGTGGTGGGCAAACTCGGTCCTCAAGGGCCGGCGTCCTGCAGGTTTTGGAGGTGTTCCTGCTGCAACGCAGCTGATTCCAATCAACAGGATCGTTACCAAGCTTATGTAGAGCTTGCTGATGAGCTGATCATAAATCAGCTGTCCTGCATGTTTTTGAGGTTTCCCACGTTCAACATAGCTGATTCATATTTAAGCTCATCAGCAAGCTCTGAAGGAGCCTGATTATGATCGTGATCATTGAATCAGGTGTGTTGGAGTAGCGAAAACTCGAAAACATGCAGGACTCAGGCCCTCGAGGACCGGATCTTGACACATGTGCTTTAAGGCCTCATGTGGCCAGTTATGTGATAAATGTGTTATTTCTATGGGTGCACACTTGGAGGGCCGTGAGTTTGACACCTGTGCCTGACACTGTAAATCTGTGACCTACTTAATTGAAAGTTTTTTTGTGTGCATTTTTTCCCCAAATGTATTTGGTGCTGTGCCACATACTGTACAATGTAAAGAAGTTTGACTTATGTAAGTCTTGAGGCACAACAACACAGATCGAGTTAGGTTTGAATGATACATACAGTATTTTAATGTTTTTTTTTACCTAATACGCTTACTAATGACACCAAAACAGGAGAGTTCAGCTGAAATAAGGAATGATGCATAATAACATTAAGCTAAGGCTTGAGGGAATGTGAGAGAAGAGAACAAAGGCGGGTTCCTGCTGATGGAGACGCTGATAGTAACCGTCTCACCTCCATTATTCATCAGACAGCTGTGCTGTAAGTAGGTTAAACTTTTCAAAGACAACAGGACCTGGCAACAGGGAAGAGGAAGATAAATGTGGGAATGTGGGAGTTAAGAGCTGGTGCACAGAGATGTACAAACAGTCAACAGAAACGGTTGGGAAAAGATAGGTTGAGAAACATGACAGTGTGTGCCTAAGGTGAAAAGAAAAATGTACAGCAATCATGCACATTGACATTAATGTATATAATCTTGTATGGTTGACTTCACACATCATCTACAACATAGGCCGTCTCACGCAATGTTGGGAGGGCAGCTCATATTTACAGTGACAGCATATGCAATGCACTGTAAGTCATTTGAAATCATTTGTACTTCAGGAAGGTACAGAATAATATGTTACATAGAGAGTTATTGACTCCATCAAGAATTGATTATACGTGTAACCTGCTGTCCGGAAATGGGAAAATCTCCATATGCCATCCACGCATCCCTGAAATTAAGTTGCAAACATAAATAATCATGCAGGTTTCACATACGCTTTCCTTTGAATTTCTCTCCCATTTCAGAAATCAGCAAAACTTGTTGCAACAAGCAACATCACTTTCAATAAAGGCTACATGAACATGTCCTACCTAATTGAAAATAAGTGTGGTCTTGTTACTCTTTTGAACATAAAGACTGCATTTAGACTGCAGGTATATCTGATTCCAGTCAGATGATTCCTCAAATAAAATTTTTAGGGCTGACTGTCCGCACTGTTTTTAGCAAGTGTCCAAAAAGGATCTGACCCTGTTAAGACTGGGTCACGTTATTAACTCGTCTGGTTGCTATAGCAACAATGTCAGAACGGAGGCGTTGTCCAGCACGTGTAGTGTTTGGCGTCATATAATTGCGACAGCGGCAACAACAAGGACTTATACATATATTGTAGCTAGATTCCCTCACTCCCCCTTTGCTTGTATGGCACTATCTCCCCACAGACCGATAAGGCAAGGTTTCCTTCTCTGTCCAGGGACAATTTAAAAAAAACAGATCAATATCAATATGCAAGAATTTCTATACATGTTTGACAGTGTTTACATTTTCAAATGATTACTTTTACAACATTCCTAGAAAATTATGTCCCATTTCTGGTGAGCTATTTTGAGAACAGTCCTGTGGGCATCTCCTGTGGTCCACTGCGACGGACACCAATTGGGGACCTCTGTTATAAATAATTAAGAAATACTGTATCAGTTGTGCCAAATAGGCTGACACTGAAATTGTGTGTTCTCTAACTCCAAAATACAATGAGGAGGAGATGACACTACTGGAGGAGTAAGCAGCCTGGCAGAGAGAAACACGGTTCTTTGACAACGGCGTTGATAACTGAGTCAGTTTTGGAAAATTTAAAGTATTTTGGACCTTCGTCACTCCAGTCAGGAGACATGTATGAGCAGGATGTGATTGTCAATGCTCTGCCGTTTATGAACAGCCACATGGGGCTAGGCAGCATGGGTATCCCACCAGACTCAATGGGCTTGCGGGAGGCGATGGTGGACCGACAAAATTGACACATTGGCTGATAACCATAAGCAGCCCTGAATGGAGACGTACTGTAGCCACGGCGATGCAGACCGGAGCGTGATGGGCATATTCTACCCAAGGTAGGTGGGATGACCAGAAGGAAAGGTGCTCCTGACAGACACAGTGAAGTGCAATTTGTAATTCCCACTCTGTTTGGCCATTTGACTTGGAGTGATGGCCAGAGGAAAGACTGGAAGTGACCCTCAATGCATTGAATATCTTGGTAATGAACTGTGGGCCCATTTTTTATACCATGTGGGAGGGAATGCTGTAGATCCTGATGATGTGCTTCATAAGAACATTTACCGTTTCCAAGGACAAAGCTGTTTAGGAAGGGCAATGAAGTGAGCCATTTTGAAAAAATACTTTTCCCCAGAGCGAGAATTAGAGTTGCCGCGGGATACAGGATGACTGGCAACAAAGTCCAAGACAATATTTAAAGAGTGGGGCGGAATGGAACATGGCTAAAGAAGTGAAAATGAAAATACTTTTTGCTTGCACAGATAGAGCAGGCAAAGATTAATTATTGAATGTCCCTTTAACCCTTTAATACCTAAGCCTAGAAATATCCGTCTTGAGTGACATGGCCACAAGAACCTCTGAGAAACCAGGAACTTGGCTTGGCTGACTTTAGGATGGTGAACTCTTCTGATCTGTGTTCCCGTTTTAAAACCTCAAGCCATAATTCCACAGGCATGAAAAACTTTTATTTTGTACATCCTTCCAGAACGCTACTGTCCTTGGCTGAGGTGGGCAGTTTTTTCTCTAACTCTCAAAACTTCTGCCACAGGAATATTCACGTCTGGTGTCTGATTAACAGATAAAAGACTGTAGCTCCTCGACAGTCTGGCTTGACATGTCAGGAACCTGGTCGGTCGAATGAATCAGGTGAGGAACAAGGCCCAATGTGTTAACGGGAGTTCAATGTTTAAGCTGAATGGATGCAGGGAAGGTTCTTATGGTCCATGAGAACCTAGCAACGCCCTCCAGCCAGTGCCTTCACTCTATTTGCTTGAGAACAATGGCCAGTTGCTTCCAAATAGCAACATCGTAGTTGTAGTGTTTTCCTCGGGATTGTGGTGACACGAGAAGAAGGCACAGGGATGGAGCTTCTGGTCGACTGGGGAACGCCGACACAGGACTGCCTCCACATCTTTCTCAAATGTGTCAACTGCATCAGAAAAGTGGAAAAAGTGGACATCTCTACATATGCCCTCTTCAAACAAAATATCACAATGACAAATATCTCCATGCACTCACTTATAAGAAAATGAGGAAATAAGAACACAAGCAGCTTACATTAATTTTCTCTCACACCGGATCTGCTTTTCTTAAAATTCCTATAGAGCCTGTTAAGAGCCTGTACAGTACATTTATACATGTATGTGTTAGTTACTCCCGTGCCGGGCTTGCCAGCTGCCCAGCTCGCCCTTGTATCCGCAGCGGCCATTTTACGTTGCTGCCACTCGATAAGTGAGCCTAACTTGAACACATTATTTGTTGTCTCTAAGGCAAAAATGCCTGTGTGTACTGTTAGAGTAGACAATATTTATATTCTACTCTTTGCATGTTCAATTAACTGAATGGTGAGATTCTGGTGAAGAAGTCCCTTTGCAAAGGTATCATTAAAACAGAAGCTTCTGATGACAAAAACTGACGACACTCAAACCGTGTTCTGGTCAGATTGTGTCCCCTCCACTCCGGCACATCATTATTTATTGAAAAGTGGGTGAATACGAAAAGTCTCCTCCCATCAGCCCACAGTACATTTGTTTACAACTCAGTGAATACAAGAAAATCCCCCCTTCTGTTCCCATAGGTATAAATCAGATTAGAGAAAAACAATAATCAGCCTGTGCCTCCCCTCTTCCGACAGAGACCGGTACCAGACTCCCTTCAAGATAGCAGTGGAAGAACTTGTTGCCCTTCTTCTGAGAGTGAGACAGACAAGAATACAATTCTATTCATTGAGCCATACTGCTATAACTAAATCCAAAACGGCTAAAATATAAATTGAAACTGAAAAACAATGTTAATAACTTAACATTCCCTCATTTGAGCTCATGAGAGCTCAACACATTAAAACATTTTTTTCAATGGTTGTGTGGTAAAAATAATTATCATTAAAACATCCCTTTAGCAGGAGAGGAGGTAGTTTAGCAATCATATGACATTAAAAAACAATTTGATACATTTAAAAGATTTTTAGTGGAATAAGCATAGCATATGTGAGGCTTAACATAAAATGTTGTTCATTAAAAAGTGTCGCAATGTATCGGCAGACGAATATGTGTTATTTGAAGCCATCTCGTGATGAAGTTCTTTGTTGAATGAGAAGATGACGTTGTCAGCTTTTTGCAGATCCCCAGAATAGATTGCCTGCAAATGTGATTCTCGTGATGATTGCCCAGGAAAAGGCACTTGACTTGATCCGTTAAATGATGTCAAAACGATGTCGAAACGGCCGCTCCAGAACCGAACACTGGGTCAGCTGACGTGGCTCCCAGGTCGGAGGTGATAAGATTGATGATCATCAGTTGATGAGATAGCCGGCAGCCTTGTAGACCAGTTGTGGAATTTCGTCTCTCCTTTCCGTTATCAACCTGAGAGCGGAATATGTTTTTAGTCTTCTCATAAACCCACATAAATTTTATTTGGAGGAAAAACCCTGATAGTTTTGTTAGTTGGGATTAGTAAATGTTATTTGGTTAAGATCCGTAGGTCCTGTGCTGTTGGAACAGGAAAATATCTATTTTTGTGACATTAAAATAGAGCCCAGCCTTTGATTGAGTTGAATGACATTCGCTCATTCATTAATATAAGACAGAGCTTGTAAATATTTATTTTTCAAATAGGTTTTGTTCAATAATAGGTAATTTTTTTACCACGACTAAATTTGTTCTAAATTTGCATAACTGTGCCTTTCACCATCCTGAAAGGAATCACATATATTCATATTATATATACTCTTTTGCAAACACTGGGCTCCAAACATTACATTTTTCTAAAATAAAAGATATAATATAATATAATTACCTTCATCCGGCGAATATGCATTATTGTCTTTGCTTGCTTCAGACTTACTTTGCTCTCGATTTCCTCTGGTAGATTTCTTCATATTCAAACTGTGGATTATCACTTCAAAACCTTTTCATTTTTTAATCTACTAATTCGTCTACATTGGTTAATTTCTTAAACATAAACTCCCTCATTTGACAAAGATCCACTGATTTTTTCAAACACGTCACGATAAAGGGAGGATAAAATAGAGACCTCATAACTCAAAAGACGTCGTAAATAACACAACCCTCTAAATCAGGCTATGAGATAAACAAAAAAGCTACAAAACACTACAATAAAAATGAGCACAAGCAGATACAATTTAAGACACTAATATATGATGACTTTGGGGCCATAAAAATAGAGATAACCATATTAATCTAATTCTCCTAGAGTTAAGCAAACTAAAAATTATTTAAACTGCTAATCAACCTCACCTCTTTTACAGATTAGTGGGGCTCAGGATAAAATTACACAAAACTTACAAATATCTACCATTTCCTAGATTTAATCAAACTAAAAATTATCTTCAAACTGCTAATCAACTTCACCTCTTTTACATAATAGCGGGGCTCATAAAAAACACAGCACACAAAATATTTCTGGGATTCATAAATCACAGTGCTGTGAAAAAAAAAAAAAAAAAAAAAATCTAAAATTAACCATCAAACTCTTAGTTAGTCTTTTACTTGTTACTACTCATTTTATTCTATAATTTATCTATACTGTAGCTGCAGCTGGACGAAGTCCAAAAAAGTTCCTCACGGGGAAAATAAAAGTATATCGTATCATATCATATTAATAAAATTCCCATTGTACCAATTCAGAAACTGATTCTCCCAAAAATATAGGCAAAAATTTAGTAGGCTATAGATTGAAATAAATTTTCTCAATCCCTCATTTCAAATTTACATATGTCGTTTTCAATTTCCTGAAATATCTTGCTATAGATCACAGTTCCCCATTCAACACATTAAAAATGCCTTGCATATACCGTGCAGCATTTCACTGATTGAAGGGTCGCATCCAAGTCAGACCACCAGCTTTCAAAAGTCAATGTTCAGGGCGGGGCTGTGTCAGACAAAGTTCGATGAGAGGAGACATCTGTAATGAGGCTTGTACACAGTCACTCGGCATTGTGGAAGTTGAGCATCATGTTTTTTAGGCACAGGAGGAGAAGACTGTTGCTCTGCGGCTTTTGACCTTTGATCTCTGCCACATCCATTCAGACGCTGTCTGCAATGTGGACCCGATGACACATTTTCGGTCCTTCCAGGCGCTCACCTCGACCAACGAATGCACCCGGCTGATCCAATGCACTACAATGCCAGACTGAGGAAATGGGATCACAGCAAGATAGTTCACTTCCTGCTTTCTCCCAAAAATATTTCGTAAAAAAACAGCCTTTTCTTTTTTCTTTTTAAATACCCCTTCACAATAGCTACTAGCAATACTTGCAAATACAACGTATCAGCAGCTGGGGCGCATCCCGTTCGCAGTTTGTAATCAGTGAAGGCCATCAAACCCTCATCTGCCTTGGAACTCAAACATCAGTTTCTGAAATGACACACTCAGAGAAAAAACAAATATTAAAAATCATTATCATTATGTCAATTTCAAAAACATTTATAACTTCTTATTCAACTATCTTACTTCTAGCCACAGCTGTACAGATGTAGGCATAATTATGTCAACTCAACACAGCTCAAACAAAATACCATTATTTTATCATTATTCTTTATTAATTTGTCCCGAAAAGGGAAAGTTAACAAATTAACCATCTTCATCAATCATTAAAGTGTAAAGACTATTGGCTCAGTCACTAAAAAAATAAATAAATAAAACACTAATTTAATATTCTTCTACAAAAACTCAACAATATCTTTCAAATACTATTACTTATTTTTTATTGTTTATCATTCCTCTCTTACCATTTTGACAAAGAAAAAGTCCCATTACGAGGACACATTATGCTCTAACCCACAGCCCCCTCCTTTTCTTCTAACCTAGAAACGGGGGGGGGGGGGGTGGTTGGGGGGATCTTAACATTATACATCGCAAAACCTATTTTACCACATTCCCATTAATAAAACAAACGCCACTATCACAACAGTCTCATCTCACACAAAAACAACACCAAACTTAGTTAAAGATATTGAAGAAAAACAAACAAAATCACATTTCTCACTCACAATCACAATAATAGCCCCCACCTTTTAGAAGCTAGGTCACACACTCAAATACATACGCACACACTCTTTAATCATTAGAAAATAATAAACGGTTTTATTCTACCAATTCGTTGTCTACAAATCTTATGGCATTTAAACCGCAGTTTTGTACGGTGATTTCAGTAAACGGGTTAACTTAGAACAAATCACCCGTAAACTGCTCCACAAATGCTGGAGTCATTTTAGCATCAAATTCAGCCACTACATCATTACCAACAAAGAAAATACAAAAGTCTGACGTACCATTTTGTCCAGCGAAAGCTTTTTATACAATCGATCCATAGTTTGTTTTTTCGTTTTTCATCGACGTTTTTTATTTTTTCCGCATGGCTGCGACTCACAAGTCCCGACTATGAACCGGAAGCGCATTCAGGACAAACCATTCTGTATCCGGGTCGAAATCGCCCCCATTTTGTTTGTAGGCTATTTTTACTTTCGGTTTCTATTCTACGCAAGTAGTATTAATATTTATCAATACAGTGACGTCTCACTTTTAGTATAATAGTTCAATAGGTTAACACATATGGCCACACAACACACATAAGAATCACGTGACCTCTCGTTTATACACAGCGGTTATCCAATCCCGCTGAGCTAAACTGTTCTCCATACATTGCAAAATTTTTGCAAGGCGCTCATTTTCAAAATAACTTGTCACGCGCTATCGAATTAAACCGTAGAACAAAAGGAATTCATACGGTAATCCTGACCCCAAAACTACAATCGTAGGAGCGCCCAAAAATAAAATAAAATTCACGTAATCTCTCGATTGCAAATACAGTGATACAAAATCCAATCATCGCTGTAATCAACCTGGACCCCTCAATACTGTTCAATTTCAAACAGGCGCTTTTTTTTCAAAAAACATATTACGTGTAAATGGACGTTCTCACCAAGAGTCATGAGCAAATATGATACTAGTCCCCGATCGGCCAAACTGCCAAAAAAGGCAGAGCGCATACCATAATCTTCGCGATACTTAGTAAAAAGAAAGACTTCTTACGTCATCCGGCAAACCCTTTCAATATATATTATGGTCTAAGGATTCTTTGTAGCGTGACGAAACAAAACAAAACAACAACAAAAAAACGCTATTTCATCCTGTACAAAAAAAGCTTTATCTCTCAACAGGCTGCATTTACGTCACTTAAAAATGCACCACCCCACGACGTGTTTAGTTCAATATCGTAGGAATTATCCCAACTCTATAACGACATCAAACTACAACTTGTTCACACAGATCTCATTTAAAATTTAGACAATTTGGAAGACGAAAAACCAGTTGCAGCGGACCCAAACAGACAGAACCTCCCTACGTGGATAAAAGTCTCCACTTACCGTACTTTATTTATTTAGGCCTAGAAGTTCCGCCCGTCCGTGAACGCCGCAGCTTGCTCTACGTCAGAATACCACCATCCGTTAGAATTCAGCGGAGGAGGTCACCATTCGTTATAATTCAGCGTCGGGGATCACCATTTGTTAGAGTAGACAATATTTATATTCTACTCTTTGCGTGTTCAATTAACTGAATGGTGAGATTCTGGTGAAGAAGTCCCTTTGCAAAGGTATCATAAAAACAGAAGCTTCTGATGACAAAAACTGACGACACTCAAACCGTGTTCTGGTCAGATTGTGTCTACTCCACTCCGGCACATCATTATTTATTGAAAAGTGGGTGAATACGAAAAGTCTCCTCCCATCAGCCCACAGTACATTTGTTTACAACTCAGTGAATACAAGAAAATCCCCCCTTCTGTTACCATAGGTATAAATCAGATTAGAGAAAAACAATAATCAGCTTGTGCCTCCCCTCTTCCGACAGAGACCGGTACCAGACTCCCTTCAAGATAGCAGTGGAAGAACTTGTTGCCCTTCTTCTGAGAGTGAGACAGATAAGAATACAATTCTATTCATTGAGCCATACTGCTATAACTAAATCCAAAACGGCTAAAATATAAATTGAAACTGAAAAACAATGTTAATAACTTAACAGTACATATACACACACATATATATGCTTGTATACAAGTCCGTGCGTCTGGCATGTAACCCATTACAAATAAGAAAGAAGAGGTAAACAAACATAGTAAAACTCAGACAGAGCACAGAACTACACTTTTGGAATGAGGAGGAAACCAACTACTTTATTAGTGTGGACATGACGACATTAATTTATTGACAATAGGAAGTAAGTAATATGTGTGACAATGGGTGAGCGTGTGTGTTAATATGCACAAAGCTGCAATAAACGTACACACAATATTGCGTGCAATGCATTGCCTGTCATGGGCAGAATGATCGTGTGGATTGTGTGTGTGTGTGTCTATTTATACATAGCACATGATGTTCCTCTGGGGTGTGTACAGTACATTTGTACATGTATGTGTGATTCTTCTGACCCACTGGTGGATATTTCCGTGTTAACATTACTTATAGGTCAGCGAGTGGCAAATCCCAGACGCAAAAAGTGCAACATCTGAGCTTTTACCCTCAACCAGACTTACATACAGATATAGAAAATTCATATACACATATTTTCCGTGCAATTTTTAATAAACGACCAGACCAGTATAGGGTGTCGGATTAGGGTTACCCTGGAAAGGATACACAGTATAGAAATATAGAAGACACTAATATGAATATAAAATCACACAAAATACAATGTGTTTGTGTACGATCGGTATTTGTTGGTAGGAGTGTCTGCACCATCAATTTAACTCCTACGCTTTGCCGTGCGGTCAAATGTTCATTGCAACTGGGAAGCTGATTGACTTACTCTCATGATCCGTGTTTGTTTAGTTTTTTATTTGGTTTTGCTTCATGTTATGTCCTGTTACTTGGTGTTCATGTCTTTGCTCGTTATGGTTTTGAGTCCACCTGTTTGTCAACCCTTGTGTCTACCAATCAGATCCTTCAGCCACTTGTGTTGTGTCCAGGTGTTTCGCATTTGTCTCGTTAACTTGTTTGTATTTATTTCCTTATTTCTATTCAGTCCTTGTCGGATCATTTGTTTGCTTTCGCTCATCGTGCTGGTTAGTTGTCCTCTAGTCCTGTCTATGTAAGTGAGTGTTTGTTTCTTTGAATCTGTTTTGCTTTTGACTGAATGTTTCCTCGTTTTCTCCCTATGTTTTTGTTCATTAAACGTTTTTGTGAGCACACCTGTCTTCCCGGATTACTTTTTGCATTTGGGTACACAACACACACCGTGACACAAACATGATCATCTAAACATATCATTTTATTGTTCAAATCATATGCACGATTTAAATTGCTAAACACAAGTGATTACAGGATCAGAATTACACAAGAGTTCATTTCAGGGTCGTGCATTTGCAATGCATTTGCAACAGAATATTTTGCAACATTTCTTAATCTACAGTTAATTTAATTGCGAAATATTTTTCACAACTACACACACACGCACACAACTGTTAACGTAATATGGGGATTGGCAGCGGCTGCTTCTGGGTTCAGCCCTAGAACATTTCTCACAGTAAAGCTTTGCTGGTACAATGCAAGAAGTGATGAAATGTGCTTTTTCACTGCCTGAAATTCTTGATGGCTTCACTGTGTTTTTCTTGTGTGGCACTTTGAGGGGATTAGCACAGAAACTCTTCATCTGATCGTAGTAGCTTATCAAAAAAAAGCCCCCAAGGTCTTGGCAGTCGTCAAACAGGGTCATCCACCTCTGTTCCTCTGCCACTATTATAATTACCTCAGAATACAGCCTATGCTGGTATCTCCCTGAGGGCGAATGTGAACCTTTTGCAACCTTTGACGAACCCTGACCAAACCCCATAATTCACTACATATTCGGCCCTCAGTGAGATACCAGCTTCACTAACATGACCACCAAACAATCATTATTATTTTAAACATTTCAAAAATTCTAATAAAATTCCTCACTGTCTGGATGTATCTCAATATCATCCAAGTTCTGACCTTGAAACTCCGCTAATTGTGCCTGTGGAGTGCCTTCCAAAACTTTGCTCATTTTGTCCAGTTGTCTCATCTTGTTGTGAAGGTGGTACAACTCGTGATGGAGGAAGGAAGTTAGCCAACGGTTCCATCTCAATGTCCGTGATGTTTAGCACAGTCGACAAGGTTGCTTCATGTTTCTGTAGCCTGGTAAATCTAAGTGACATGAGAAACTTTTCACCACGGAGGCAATCTGAAGCATGGGCATGTGTCATGGCTTCTGGTCTTGCAAATAGATTTTGTTTTTTTTCAACATCTCCACATAGCTGTCTCTGCTGAACAAGTAGTTGTATTGCATACATCATTTTGATGTCACAAGAATTGGCACGGGACGGCCGCTCCTCTCTCTGATAATATCCTTGAAAAGTGTCATCTCAGCTTTTTGAGAAAACTCTATCCATGAGCACAGTTAGACTGCGATTTGTCAAAATTAGGGCCCTAGGTATATTTTGTGTGTGCAGTTTGCTTGAAAGTATTCCCTCTTGCATTGGCCTAAATCTCTTTAAAGAGTCACATGGTGGGAATTCACCTCCTGTAGAGAAACAAAAGCATAGCAACATCAATCTTTTTTTTCTTTTTTTTTGAAGGGTTGAAGGCTCAGTGTCGGTTAAACCTCCAGGAAATGAATGGAAGTCAGTACAATAACCTCTGAAGTGATGGAAACTCAAATATTTACGTGTGTGCTTCCTTTGTGTAAGGAGGGTAGAATAACAGGTTAATTGAGCAATTAAACATACAAAGCACTTGGGGAAGTGGAAACGCATGACGATCTTTTACTGTGGTTGCATTTTTTACTTTAACCGTGGCCGTCTCTGATGTTGATTTAAAATAGAGAGAAAGGCTTACTTATAATACAGAACCGAGAGTTTGTCCGGGCGGAAGGACAGCTCCCAAGTTGTATCTTAACCTCTTTTTTTTAATGTCACTTATTATTTACTTAAGTACTTATTAGTAGTATAAGCATAAAATTGGAATTGGGCACGTGTCAGTTTATCTTTATTTTCTTTATCCATCCCTTGGATACACCTTAAGTACTTAACATTTTTGACCCTCATCTTTTACCCTCATGCTCCCCTTATGCTATGCCACAGATGCACACTGCTGAATGAAATATACATGATTCAGCTTTCTGTTACAGGTATAGCTCTTAAAATAAATTATTCGGTTGTTCCGAGTATCATAAGCTTACCCGGACTGTTCATGAGTCTTTTCACGTATTGTGTTTTATTTTGAGGTGCATTCCTGACTGATCAGTTTTGTTTTGTTTTGTTTTGGCCTCATTGTCACTCTAAATTTTGGTCTTCACTGCTGCAACTTCCAACTGATCTGAAAATATTTTAAAATGTGCAGTCAAAGATCTGGTATTTGCCCTCCGTAGTCTCAGATGTATTTAGAACTCTAATTTCACCTCCTAATTATTATATTGTACATTTTCTAACTTCATCCCCATTTCCAGAGGGTGTGGCAGAACTGATAAGTGTGGTACTTCATAAGAAACATTACACAACAACGTAAAGTACATAAAGTAACAAATTTGCTTCTCATAATTATTATGTCATACTTCCCATTAACTCTACATTTATGATTGCTAAATCAGTAACCTGACTTCATTTTTATCTAACCTTGATAAAACATCAGTAGTTGATGACTTTTTTTTTTTTTTAGTTCTCCATAAATTGTCAACTATTCATTCAAAAACAGACTATGGTACATTTTAGCAATGAACAATGAACTTTTAAAAGTATATTTGAGAGAGTTGCAGCTTTAGTTTAAAAACTACTTGGAAACTACAACTTTTCTTCTTAAAAAACAAAAGAAATCATACCAAAATAGGAGAGGTGTATGAAAAAGGCAATGGCTGGCGGACCGAGGCTATGCTGTACAAAATGAGGGCAGAGAATTTGGGTCTGCAGGCCAAAAGACAAAGCTCCCAGCGAGCAGTCTGTGACCCCATTATTGCAGTGGCAGTGATGTGCACTGGCAATAATGTGGGTAAAAACATGACACAGTTTTTGTCGTGCACGCGTATGTGTGTCTGTGTGATGAAACACTTTGGACTATTGTGCAAGGTCAGACAACCCCGCACTGCATAACTTACTACAAAGTGTCTACCGCTAGAATCGATGGTCTCATCCGTGGTTGTTTGCATATTGATCCTCCTGTGCGAGTTAAAACATGAACATGAGCTGATTATTTCCTCTATTCTGCACGTCCTTCCACTGATGGTTAGTTTGAATAAATAAACCCTGTAGCCACAGCCAAAAGCACGAGTGCCTACATAACAAGCAATGTTGTGTATGCTTTTGTCACTGCAGACCTCACTCATTGAACTTTGAAATGTAGGGGAATCTCGGCATGTGACAGCTGTTTAAAACTGCATTGTTTAAAACTATGCAGCTTTGCCTCCCTATCTTTATCTCCACCTCCCTTCATGCTCACTCAACCCCCTGTTGTCTTTTACCTGGTGCAATTTCTCCAACAGCTTCCGTTTAATATTTGTTCAGATACAAAACGAAAGCTATTGTTTTAATGGTGGTGGTCAAAGAAATCAAGAGTTTTTAGCGCTTTAAATAGTCAGTTGCATTGTCAAATTGTCGCCAACATCACTATTTTACAATTTGATTCATATTAAATTGTCTAAACTAGGGAGTGTCAAACTCATTTTAGCTCAGGGGCCACATATATATATTTTTTAAATCAACAAACTGTGACTTCAGATTGTAGGTAAAATAAGGACATCCAGGTCAATTCCATGTTGAAGTTGCGTTGCTTATCTGGCCATTGCTAGCAGGACTGAAAAATATATAAATAAAATAACAACATAAATACATTTTGATATATATATTTTTTTAAATCGTCCACAACTATAAACTCAAATTAATCTAAGGAAATCGATATATTGCCCAGGCCTAAAGTAGACAACAAAATTTAATGCCTCGTCTTACCCTGTTATTGGCAAATTTAAATAATATTTACTCAAGTAATTTCATGATCCAGACAATGTTTAGTGGTTTTGGTTTAGATTAGAATTTATAGGCATTTTCAAGTGTAACTTGCATGGTTGTTGGCATCCTCCAACTGTCCAACTGCACTTATGTACCATCATTCAAAACACATGTACTCACTTCAAATACAACCATTATGCGTAGTGCAAACCATTTTTTGTTTTTGATGCAGCCGATAGGGATGACTGTTAAATAACTGGATACACTCTTAAACCACTCGGTCAAACACTATCCAATTTGGGTCAAAAATGGACTGACCTGCTACTTTGGTCAATTTGATCCATCTTTCTGCATTGTTGAACAACAGTCCGTTTTTGACCCAAATTGTTTTGACCTAGCATTTTTAATGGAGTGGAATATCTTTATTGTCGTTGAACATGCACAAGTACGGAGCAATGAAATTTCCCTTAAAATGGTCAATTCATCCAAGAAACATGAAAAACAATGACCAACAGAGGGAGACAGGATGGAAAGGCCTGTTGGTACTCGCACAAAAGTGCCCTGAGGTCTTAGATAAGAAGGGACCATCCGAGGAAGGGGGAGGAAAAAACAGACAAGGCTTGAGCCATGCTCCCAAAGGGCAACATTGTTAAAGCCTAAAAAACAAAAAGACAAGATTTCACATCTCGTGGTTTTCGTCAGACATCTCTATTCTTTGGTCTTTGACTCAGCATGAGACTTTGCATCGTTTTAGTGTTTTATGGTGTCTGCATGCTGCAATTTGTTATTTTATTGGTACTTATTTACTTACAGGTATTCACTTCCATATTTTTTGCTATTACCATTTTTTTTACGATTGCATAAACACTAAAAACATAAAATTGCACTGAAGGAGCAAAACATTGGACCAGATTTTCAGCACTATAAACACATTTTTTTCAGAATAACTCACACAATGATTTGCAAAACACTGAACACATTTTTATACATTAGACACAGAAGTATGTCATAATGTCACTTCCTTGCAATTTCAAAGCACTGACTGACAAATCGCCACACCCATGAGCTAGTTGATTAAACACACGCACATAAGCGGTTTCAACACATGATTGCTTTATTGTAGACAAACCGATTAGGTTTAAACGCTACAAAAATGTAGTAGATAAGTTCACCGGCTTTCAACCAAAGTAGAATAAGTCAGAGGAAGAAAAGTGAGGGTGAGAGGAGGGAATCCGTGGAAGATGAGCAGGAGATAGAGGTTGAGGTAGAACTGAAATAGGAGAACGTCCTCAAAGAAGGGGACCAAATTTGTCATCCAACACTATTTAATAATGTCATCAACCTGCATTGATTGATGCTGAGGAAGGCCTTCCAACAAGACAATGGGTTAAAAAAAAAATAATCCAACGAGGATATTGCCTACGATGTTGATGGAATTTGCTGGTCAGATCTAACTAGGCTAGGGGGAGGGCAACCCCGGCCCCAAGAGCCACAGTCTTGTTTTAGACGTCTCCTTCCTCCAATACAGGTGATTCAAATAATCAACTCATCCGCAAGCTCTGGAGAAGCGTGATAAGGATCCTCACCTATTGGAGGAGGGAGACATCTAAAAGACACAGGACTGCGGCTCTCTGGGACCAGGGTTACCTACCCTTGAACTCGGCGATTAATTTAATTTATTATTATTATTATTTTAGTAGTACAGTATTTTTTATTACAGTTTTTCCTCGATTGTTAACACACAATTTCTGGTACCTCAGACAAAGTTACCACAACATGTAACTTGTGTACTAAATCCCTTAACCAGTTCCACTAAACCATAAACGCAATTCCTGCTTTAGACTCAGTTCGACGTTCTAAAACACACTTTTTTCAAAACACTATACACAATTTTCTGCATTAACTTTTCATGAAGAAAAACACTTGTTTTCACAAAGAACACACTGCCAGTCAGAATTCTGAATTTACTTGCCTTGCTCTACTCACTGAGTCATCACATGGTTTAACACATGTACCACAGTTTTACAATTAGCAATCAGAGCTTCAGCATAAAATAGCAACAGGTGAGTGCTCTGGGTTGGAGAAATGGAGGACTACATTGAAAACAGAGGCAGAGCCAGAGGCATGCGAGTGAGAGTAAGAGGAGGACGAGGAAGACAAGGGCGAGGAAGGCCAAGAACAAGGACTATAATCTCCGATGAGATACGAGCCACTTTGGTTGGCCATGTGGTCAACCATGGTCTAAGAATGAGGGACGCTGGCCAAAGGGTACAGCCAAATTTGAGCAGGCACACTGTAGCTGCCATCATCCAGACTTTACGAAAAGTGCAGTACTGGATTCCAATGCACACGGTAATACTCAAGTACAGTATTGCATGTTGAGTGTTATGCAGGACTATAAAGAGTTTCATGTGTCTAGGAAATTCATCCCTACTTGTTTTCCTACATAGTCTTTGCAGTATTTTCATATTTGTATTTTAGAACTGAAAGATTACCAGCACAAGGTGGCCGGGAACGTTTTCTGTCTCCTGAACAGGAAAGTGAAGTTATAAACATGGTGCTAGAAAATAATGCCATAACATTGAGGCAAATGCAAAGTAGAATAGAAAACAATGAAATATTTCAAAACATTGTCAGGGTAAGCTTGTCAACATTGGACCGAGTATTGCGCAGAAATAATGTGAGCATGAAGCAGGTCTACCGGGTGCCTTTTTTAACGCAATTTGATAAGACTCAAATAACTGTGGTACAACTATGTTCAAGTAAGTACTATAGCCTACAATCCCACAGTTGCATGACAATTGATAGTCCTGTCACTATGCCTCCGATTGATCATGCATCCTGGCTACTTGACCCTTTGGCTTACTGGTAAGCGTGTAAGACCCTCACCTGGGAATCATGGGATCAAATCCCATCCAGGCCCTTTGTAGTGTATCTTGCCACACAGCCTACTACACAATTATGTATGAATTATACATATTTCAGCATTGTAATCATAATTGTACTTCATTAGCAACCACGCCATCTCTGTCTGAAATTTGTTGTGACCAAAGAATTATTGAGCCAGAGGTGGCTGTGGTGGAGCACCAGTTCATCTTCATCGATGAGGTTGGATTCAACCAATTATCTCCCTCCATATTCTCCATTCCTCAATCCTATCGAATAATTTTTTTCTGCCTGGAGATGGAAGGTATATGACCGAAATCCACAAACGCAAGTGCCCTTCCTCCAAGCTATGGAAGATGCATGTGGAGATATAGCAGGTGATGCTTTACATGGCTGGACTCTCCATGCAAGGCGATATTTTCCCCGCTGCTTGGCCAGGGAAAACATTGCCTGTGATGAGGATGAGGTGCTGTGGGCAGACCAAAACAGAAGACAGGATGCAGCATAGTTTTGTTTTGGGGTGTGTTGTGTGTTTGTGTTTTGTGTGTGTGTAACTACAGTAATTTTTTTGCATGTGAAACTTTGTGTTTGTTTGGATGTAGTGCATGTGTACATGTTGCTGTGGGGGGGGGAAATTAAATACTTTTGTTGCCACATATTTGTGTTCTGAGTATAAAAACAATATTTTAAAATATTCAACACTAAGAGTGACACCGAACAAAAAAGGCCCAAGTCCATTATTATGAATGAAGAAATGTGTTTTCCATTCATCATAGAGTTTGTGGTCAAGTGTGTTACACTGTGCACATCAGTGCTCAGCTGGTTCATATGTGTCTATTCTGATGCTGGTTTGTGTGTGTCATTTGACAACAAAATAGCATTTTAAGAAGAAATTACATTATTTTGAATGTAACGTGTCCATTTGCAGGAGAGATGAAGGGTTTTGCTCATCGTGTGTGTGTTTTCTGGATTTGTGTGTAGAGTTTTGAGAATTAGACCATGCTTTCAGAAAACGTGTGTAAACAATTGAGAAAAACTAGTCTATTTTCTGGACTTACAGTGTTGGAACACATTTTGTTGTGATTGTCTATCTAGACTGATTTTAGTTATATGAAGACAAATTAATCCTATTTTCAATAGTGTGTAGCATTGATCTTGTGTTTGATTCATTTACCATATTGTGCATTTGTTTGTTTGAGGTGTGAGGACCCAAATGCAGGATTCTGGGAGGCGAGGCCGGCTTGCAGGAGTTCAACAAAAAGGGATTTATATCCAAAACAAAAAGCCAAACAAGGAATGTGGAAAAACTTCTCAATTGACAAAAGACCAAAAAGTAGATGCAAAAAAACAAAACACACGGGCAAGGCTGTGGCACAAACGAATGATCTAACAAAGAATGCAAAGAACGAGGAAAACTAAGGCCCCGTCTCAAACAAAAGCATTTTAAGACTTGCGTGTGTCCAAAAGAAGACGCTGAGGACGTTTAACGGCTGTAATGTATATGCCAAGTCAGGAGTGGCGCTGTAGTGCAGCCACAGGGAGTTACCGGAAAGCGTAGAAGAAGAACCAGTGAAGTAGATAACTTTATTGCAATCTGCATAACAAACATGGCTTTTTATGTATCAAAACAACATGAAAAAGAAACAGGAGAAGTGACAATGGCGGGTGATTCAAGTACAACACCGCTTGTTGAACGTGGGAATAAAGAAGCAAAATATTTTGCTGCAAAAGCACGAGCAAGCTAAGGAGGCTGCACAAAACTACTACGACACGCGGCAATCCGCCATTGTTGTTGACAGACTGACGGTTCGAGCGCAGTCACGCGAGAATTGGCGCATACGTCATCAATCTGCGACAATGCGTCGTTATCGAGCTGCAACCATTACGTCATCACTGGAGGAGTATCCTGCACATGGTGTACAGACGGACGCGTAGGGGGCGCGTTTTGAAATCTTTCCACTCTGGAGCCCGGTTTCAAAAGTGATCGGTTTCAAGCTCCGAAACCGCGCCATCGTGTGGACGAACGGCCTGAACGGTAAGAAACTTGTGAGGATACATTGAAACTGGCATTCGCGTGGATGGGGCCTAAATAGCTATCGAGACAATGACAAACACCTGGACATGACACATGGGGCAGAGGGTGCTGATCGAAAGACACAAGGGGACCGGTTTAATGAGCACAATGACAACAAGGAAACACGACAATGAAAACCAAACCAAAACCAAAACCAAACCAAACACAACACAGATCATGACAATAGACAAAGCAACACAACTAACCAAACCCAAAGCATAACAGTAATTGCACTTTGTTTGTGTACTTTGCTTACAGTAACTGCTAAAAGTTGATTAAGTAAAACATTGCAGTGTGTAACTGGTTCAAACCGAGTTTAACCTTATGACACGTGTGTATGTCAAATGGTAACATAAGATGGGTTTTATACATGTGTTTACAGTTTTGACAAGAGTGATTCCTTTTGCACAGGATCTGAGATGTTCTGCATCTCATGTGCATGGTTGTGCTAATTGTGTGTAGTGTTTTTAAAATCCGAGCCCTGTTTTGGATTTTGTGCTTAAGCAATCGTAAAAAACTGTAATGTATTAATATTATTTTTATTTACTTGTATACATACCTACTTATGTTATAAATTAATTTTATTTTGTGTTATTTCATTTCACTTGCCTCTACTGCAAGACTGATAATGATATAGGATCATGTGTAAAGTGCATTGTTTATTAGAACTTGGTGACAGTCATCAACATTAGAAACTTGGCAATAAAAAACAGAATTCAACTCACATTGTACTGCAATGTGATAATTTCATCCTTCAACGTAAGTTGTTGTTGTGCCTGCGTGCGTGTGTGGGTCTGTTTAACCGCATCACTGTGTGTGTTCTACAATTTTGTCCATGTGACTAATTAAAAAAAAAGTTTGCCACCCACAAGTGAACGTTGTAACATGAGAACTCACAGGAATTCCAACGGTGTCATCTCTGTCAGCCTGGATCGACGTTTGACGTTTGGTGGCTCCCATTACAATACGTTGCTTTGCATCACTTTTTTTAATCCACAAAAAGGCAGCAGAAGACGCAGGTTGCTACATAAATATGACGTGGGCAGTCATTCGGCCGGCGGGCGATCCAGAAGTAGATTTGTCTGTCAAAGGACGCGTGTCTGACCGAACACCCACCCATCCCGATTGTCAGTTGCTATCTTAACTGTCAATCAAAGCCAAACTTGAAAGGAAGTATATGGTTGGTTGGCAAGACATGCTTTACGTGAAACAGAAGCAACGCAAGTCTGATCAGAAGATCAGATTGGCGTCTTGGCGAGGCCTCTCAAAACAGCTTCCAACCCAGGGCGGGCACAGCTGACTGCCAGCTAGAGCGGGTACGGCCCCTTAATCCCTGACCATGCCGCCGGGTCCGGATGCCTTTCGCCGACTTGCTTGCTGCAGGCCGAGCTAGCAACTAGCGGCTAATGCTGGTGGCGGCGCTGAATGCTGCAGGCGCCTTACAAAACAATGTCAGTGTAATTAACTCATTTTTTTTAGCGTCCTTAATTAGCTTGCGATTGAATTTGATTTCAGGACGACATTGTGTTGTTGACGTCGGTGGCAAAAGTTTGCAAGACACCACAACCAGACTCAACCAGTGACTCAAAAAACGAGTCAAGTCAACGGTCATGCCACGACACTCTGCAACAAATAAAAGCGACCAAGGCACGAATGTCAGCGTATTACTGCATTCACAAAGATTTTATTTTGAAGTTGGCTTCAGCACTGGCTGTGTGTTCTATCATAGATAGCATGAACAATTGTTGATGATTTTTAGCACGACTAGTTTTGCTGACGGTCTCTATACACAACCAATTTTTGGAAACGAGGGACTTAATTACATACATTTGTAACATTAGAAATTACAGTAAATATCATATCGAATGTAAGTACTCCTTTTAAAAAACATATAGGTACAGATAAACGTCTATAAAATATTACAATTAAAACAATTATTTCATGATTCCGTGTATAGTAGGGTGGGATGATTTTGCTTATTCATGGGATTTTGCGGTAGGCTGAAGTCATACCAACTGCCCACTCACATAATTTTCAATTTATAAATATAGATGAATTACACTATTGAGTCACTACTAGTATGCCTTGTATGGAATAGAATACATAGGCTGCCCTTGCCTTAGCTTAGTCATCAGTTAGTTTGCCACGATCACAAATGGTTTACATTCTCATATGGTATACATTCATTACTGGCTGTGACATCATTCACTCCGTTGACTCCAGTGCAAGACAGTCTGGGTTCAGTTCCCTCTCAGTGACGATATGAGTGCGAATGGTCTGTCTATACCGCACGGGACCTGTAGATCAGTCTAGAGTGCACGTCTGTGACCTTGAACAGAATAAACGGTATAAAAACTGGACCGATGGATGATCTGCAGTACATTATATTTGTCACTTCTTTATTCTGAACAGCATGCAGTTTGAACAATGCATTGTCTCAAATATTAAGAATAATTCATCAGTGACCATTCATTCCAAAAATGTGGATGGTATACATGGTTAAATGTAATAAATGCATTTACTGCCCAGATTTTCAGTTATTCATTGTGAAGAATGGAATGTCTAGGTTATATTTTTGCCATAAGTGAAGAAATCCAAACATGAGCTTCTGCAGGTTGTATACTTCCTCTTCTTCCCTTTTTTGACGCCTACAGCAGGAAATCCTGTGTCACCAGCCTGTGTGTCTGCGTGTGTGTAATTGGGAGCGAGAAAAACACACAATTGGAAGGAGAACTAATGACACGTACACACATACACATGTGACGTTGTGCAAGTGTTTCCCATGTGTATCGGTGGCAGTCATTAAAAATGACCA
Organism: Leptonotus elevatus; assembly: GCF_054856555.1. NCBI lineage: Eukaryota > Metazoa > Chordata > Actinopteri > Syngnathiformes > Syngnathidae > Leptonotus > Leptonotus elevatus. Next base: position 53,047,720 of record NC_141239.1, on the reverse strand, counting down.
TCCTTCTCCAAAATATCATTGACGGTTCCTGTTTTCACGTTGTTCCTCAAACGTAATTGTGTCACTGAAAATACTCTTTCCCCTGCAGTCTGCAGTCAATTTGCCACATAGAAGCAAGGGGTTATCCCAGGTGAGAAAAACATACATGAGGGCCGGGGCTATGCTGTTTTCTTCTCTCTTTATGTTCAAGTCTGTGTCATCCATGCAAGATGGAGGCAGAGAAAGAAAAAAACGTTGATGAATTATTAACAATACAGGCACATGCTTTGCTCACTCCCTTTTTTTCCCTCTTCCCCTGGCCTACATAGCGAGCACCCGATTGCAGGCTCCCAAATAATCCTGTTGACATCCAGCTCAGTGTGTCTGCTTTTTGTGGGAGTTTATGTTGGATTGCCATTCTGTCGCACACGTACAGATATGAGAGAAAAATATCAAAATTTGTCAAAGTATGAACATACACACAAAGCTTGTTGTGCTTTACTTCTTCACAAAGGCTTTGGCTTTGATGAGAAACACAATTCTGCTTTAAATTTTACACATTAAATACACAGTATTTGAGCAATATTAATCTTAACGGACAATAAAATATTCACCTTGTCCTTCCTAGTTTGAGGATTTATGCAGTTTCGAGTCTATTCTTATACTTTAATATTTTCAGCAATATTTGGAAGAGCGAATTATTCTGCCACCTGCAAAATGATTGCCTCAAAGTCATTCGTTTAATGTACTCTCCACTGAAAACATAAAAAAAAAAAAATCTAACATTCTTCCATCAAAATACGTGAACATAAAGAGTTTTGGGAGGCAGTCCAACTATTTGTATACAACGACACATAAAAAGTCAATTTCCAATGTGTCCTCTTTAAATAAGATGGACTTGTTTTATCCTCATTTTATTTAATTATACATAGTATTCACTTTTTTTTTTTTTTTTTTTTTTCTTTTAAAAAAAAAAAAAATAAAAAAATAAAAAAAAAATAAAAAAAAATAAAAAAATAAAAATAAAAAAATAAAAAAATAACAAAAAAAAAAAAAAAAATTACATAGCATTCACTGACGTCACGGGATCGCGTGTCCGCCCCTCATGTTGAGGCAACTTTACAGTAAAGTCAGCTTTGCTTCTATTGAGTTTACACCAAATGTTCTTTTGTTATTGATGAATATCACCCCCAGCTTCCTCTAACGTTACTTGTGTAAGCAAGACTTATGCTCAACATTCTTTGCAGCGGTGCACGTTGAAACGTTTGATTAGTGGATTGGATTACAAACATTTCCCAATGTTACTGCCCAGACCGGACTACTTGGCAACGTATGCTCTAAAGTAGGCTGCCTTGATCCCAAAACACGGACATTGTTGCGTCTTCGGTACTTTTGGCTTTTATTGGTTGCTATGTGCATTTATCATTTGTGAATTCGAGGTGAAGAATCTCGGGTTATTTTTAAACCAAGTTATCTAGTTCCCTGACCGTGCCAGCTACTAGCGCTAGCATGTTACAACAAAAACAACATTGTAAATTCATCACTTATTTTCGTACACTTTAACAACAATTTCAACTTTTGAGCAAGGAAAATAAGAGACCTTAAGGAGGTTATTTGGAGAGATCTCAAAATCGAACATCTTGACCACAAATCTATTTTCAGCCAGAGCTAGCCACGGCTAGTGGCTCAAATATATCGCATTATGGTAAAAGCATTTTTACCATCTTACAATGACACTTACCTTAATCAAAATGGTCAGAACACACTTTGGTAGACTTTGTGGTTGGAAATCCTTTCGGTGTATCTTTGTAATTCCGGACAGTTTATCATTCCCATTCGACAATCCATGGACCGGCACACAATGTGGGGCAAATGACAGCATGTGAATACTATCTAGAAGTTTCATTTCACATCTTTGTTCGCCCAATTTTGCACCCGTGAACGGCACACGTGTGCACCATTGTGAAGCGGTTTGTGAAAATCCTGAATGAATGAACAAAATGAATGAATCAAAGTAACTTGCAGTAAGCGTAAACACGAGCGCTCCTCAGCATTTGCTTGCGTTGTATTGCTAACCGTTTGCCATACCAAAGGCGTTCTGGGTCGATAGGTGAGGGTCGGTGACGCCATGTGAATACTATGCATAGTCTAAATCAAATTCAAAAATGACTTTGTGAATGAGAATTATCAAATGCAAAGCTCGGCAAGGTATCATTCATTTTAAGGATCTAGTTCCAGTCAAGAAGACATCATTCCTACCTGCAGGAGATGCATTGAATTGTCATGTAATTAACATTAAGAGGTGCTTCCCAAAGAGGGTCTTATATGTCCTACTTCCCACTTTGGATTGCAAGCGGAGGAAAACGACACCATGAGCAATTAGAATGATGGAACGCCTCCTTTCCCGTCTTTACTGCATGCTCGCTTTGGGTCTTTCTGTATTTCTCTCAACCATCTCTGCTCCCCACCCTCTTTCTTCATTTCCCGGCTGTCGCTGCATCTCTCCATACCTCACCTTAATGAGTCTTTGTGAGGGACAGTAGCCTTTTAGTAGCAAGAAAAGTTAATAGCTTTGATGATGGCTGCAGCTAATGTCTTTGGGCTAATGGCTTTAGCCGCTGCTGATGATAAGCATGAAATAAACGACATACGTGACAGATGGCTTACTGCTTTTACACTTGTGTTGTGGATCAAGAAAATATCTTAGGAGAAGATAAACCAAATCCAGTCCACCTGAAAATACCATCTCTATTGGTAGTGGTTAGATTTAAATTTCTATCGCAATATAAACAAAGGAAATGTTTTGACTATCAAAAAAGGTTGACGGCATCTAAAGGTGCACTCACAAAATCTGCGCCATGCTGAAGCAGGCGTGAGACCTTAAATGTAAGCTTTCTCTGGCCTTAGCACTGTTAGCATAAGGAGACTATTGAGCTCTCTTAAGCTCTTTTATTCATGTATCATGATGGATAACAAATAACAATTATAATTATGACTTATGGTTGGAAAAAAATACCCCAGAATGGCTTAAAATAAGCTTCAAAGTCAGTAAAGCCACAGTAAATAATAATGTAAACTAAATGTGTACGTAAACATGCTTAGGCATGGTCAAGTGCAGCAAGTGCTTCAGAATGACACCAATGTATTCAATATGAGTGCATCTTAAAGGCCGAGAAATGATTGCAACTAAAGTACATGTACAATAGACACCCAGGCCTCGACAAGGATGTCAAACTTGTTTTCAACGTGGGCCGCATCTCAGCTATGGCTTTCATCAGGGGGTCGGCTGTAACGGGGAAATCACATAAAGTACACCAGAAATCACTGTTATGTACTTAAACACTCATGGACTACCAGCCCTTTTCACTGAAGCAACCCCCTTCGCTCCCGGCTCTTTTACTGGATTTTGACTGATTTTGCAAGGCCCACAGAATATTGTGTTCTATTTGCTATAAAAAGGCGGAACCTACCAAAAGAAAGATAAGAGTCTCTTCTTTCTTAAGGAAAAAAAAGTATATTTGCATCTGTTTCCGTTTTGCAGCAATTAGCATTAGAATATAGCTAAGTATCATCAATATTTACATTCCTCCATTTAAACACTGTCAAAAAGAGCTTGCTGTTACATGGCCCTGGCTGATCTCTTATACTCTGATGCCACCTGCTTGCTGTTTTTTGTAATACCTACCATTGCTTTAAGCTACTGGTTCTCAACCCCTATCCAGCCTGTTTTCCATCTCTCCCTTAGCCAGCACAGCTGAGGATCGTTATCAGGTTTCATGCAGAGCTTACTGATTAGCTGATTGTTTGAAACACCTGTGTTGGCTGTGGGAAACATGGAAAACTCTGGACAGGGGTACTCGAGTACCGCAGTTAAGAACCACTGCTTTAAGCCACGTCTTCATGTCAGAAGCTGCATCAAAGCCTTCTGTATGCTCTTGCATAAAAAACAACAACAACAACAACATAAAAAAGTGTATAAATATGTTTTTGGGAGTGAAGGACAAAGCATTACAAAACGTATTTACACGTTTTTGGGTTTGAATGAGTTAAATTGGCTTTAAAGTCATGGTCTTTAGAGCAAACAGATGACAGATTTTGATATTTAAAATTAAAAGGTTAGCAGGCTAAATGATTACTTAATTATAAATAATACAAAAAGGTTTTGTAAAATGCAATGTTTGTTTTTATAACGCTGTTTAAATGCTGCTGGAAGTTATTTATTTATTTTAAATATGATGTCCACTGTACTGTTTGCAATTGGAAGAAGAGCAATTCAAATTGCATTTCTTGTCCCGAGCTAATGTTTTTTTGGGACACATAGAAAGGTGTGGAGACTTGAGCCTTGAATTTGACACCTGTGGCTTAGGCAGTTAAAAAATTTTTTTTTTACTGTGATCAACATTGATAAGGATGACATCGACTGAACTCAAACTAGAATCTATAGGGGACAGATGCTCTCTAAAAAGAGAAATTGTTTCAATCACACAGATATCCCTGAAAATTGGTGCATCACAGTCGAAACGTTTGAACGGGGACTTACTTGCCTGAGCCTTTTATATAGAAGGCAGCAAAAGTGGATATTGCTGCAGAGGTGTGCACCTTCACACAGCCACTTGGAATCTTCAATCGAGACCATTTGATATGTGATGTCAGCCCCATCCATCTATTCATTTTCTACACCACTTTTCCTGTCCAAAGTCATGGGGAGCTGCAGCCTATCCCAGCTGACTTTAGACGAAAGGCAGACTACGCCGTGGAATGGTTCTAAGGAAATCACAAAAACACACTCACGTTGCCGACACGGAAGTCAGGCAAATGAAGACATATAAAATACTTTTAGCAAAATACACAATAGGGTAGGAAAAGTCTAGGGTGTTTACACAGGCGCCGTCCTGCCATTAATACTACCTAAGAAGCAAGGAAATTGCCAGGTCGACTTTGTTCTGCATTCCATTGCAGCGCAGTTCACACAAAAACAGCAGCACAGGAAAAGTCTCGAGAAAGCCAACTTGGTGAGAGAGGCTTGTCTCAAGCCGATGTTGCTTCTTAGCCTCCCAGAGCCTCCTTGAGTTAAATTTTTTAGTTACCTCTTTAATAAGATTATTCCTCCTTTAAATTTATTGTTTTTTTTCTCACTGCGGTGTCCAGGAAAAGATTAGAGCAAGCAATACACATAGTCATTAGTGAATTCAACATCACTGGGAAATCCGTAGTAACTTAAAACAAAACCTTTGGATGACGATGTGCATATTTGAACACAACCATGTTCATGGCATTATTTGTGTTGATTTTGGGGAAAAATATAATTTACTCAAAACTGGGGAAGGGCAAATTGTGGGCGTCCCACGGCAACACTATGAGTGGGCCCTCGATTAACTATATATATATATTTTTTTTTTAAACACTAGATGGCTGAAGTGGTTTAGTCGCACTTACACTGGGTCTTACATTGCCCAATACTACAACATGAGTACTGGGCCTGATCATTTTTTAGGACAAACGTGCGGGACAAACATAGTACCTGAATAATGTAGTCTAGGACTTAGACTACTACATTACTTTAAGTAATCGGTGCTAAATTACACAAGAATTACTCACAAGGTGACACAAGCATAAAACTTTCCACAATAGTTCACAATTTTAGAGGAGGATCCACACAGAATACAGTTTTGCATAGCAACAGTTGGGGGGCTTTTTCCAGCAAATTCGACATGTTGAATCAGCCTCAGGGCATTTGATCACTGTGATTGGCTGTTAGTTAGCGAATCAGCGCACAAGGCAATAAGAGGAAGGGACGAAATAGAGGAAAGGACGAACGAAAGAAGGTGGCTTCGAAGCTGTTGATTGATGTGGTAAATAGACATAGTTTATATTTAAATTTGTTTTTAAAAATAGTTGCCGTTCTTCCACCTTGGCGTGAATTCCTCATGGGGGCGTCCAAGTAAGCACAGCCAGGCGGTAGTAATTCAATTATAGCGGTGGACTCACCAGCGGCAGTCCAGGTCTCCGTTAGGCAGACGAAATCCAAGTTGTTGGAAAGGGAAAACTCCCTCAAAATAAATATTTTGTTTGTCAATGACCGCACATTTAACAGCGCGATCTATGTGGGAGGAGGAGGGGTGCATGACCCTTCCGTCCGGCTACTTCAGAAGCTGGAGGTCGGCACCGCATCCAAAACGCGGAGGGCAGCACAGCCGAAGCTTTTCGGGTTAACCGACGATCGGTAGCTGCCAGGAGTCGACAGGGTTTGCCGACAAAGGTATGAAAGCCAAACTATGGCATGACATGGCGACGCCACTGGATATAGCAGGTAGGATTTACTCTTATACACAATACTGTGCAAGAAGTCCACGTGGGAGGACATTGTGAGAGAAAAAGTAAAGAGGTTTCCGGTTGCCTTGAGGAATAATGACTACCACCGCCGATGGTATGGAGGGGAATTACTTCCCGCGCATGCGCTGAAGGTACGTAATAGCCGGGGTCGATGCGGTGTGTATTTACGTCATTTTTCTACGTGCAACGTCGGATTGGTGCATCTAGGCCTTAATGATGACAAGCGCCATAGAAAGAAAATAAATTGGATGGATATTGTGGTGTAAAATTGGGATTCAAATTGTGTATTAAAATGTTGACCTTCTATCAATTGTATTGTAATCAACCATAATGTTGTGACACTATCATTTTTGTTAGCAAAACATTTGACTATTGTTTACTCTGTAACTCCCAGGCTTGACCGATAGGGCCGATGCCGTCTTTTCTCAAATTGAAAAGACTCAAATTCTGTAGTCTTGGAAGGAAGAGATTTATCGACCAATGCTCCAAAGCATATGAACATCTATTTGTTCTATTCAGACACAGCCCATTGCAAATCCCAGTCAAGGATCATTGCCTTAAATGTTAAGCACCTTAATCAGTTGAGCGACTTGCATCCATCTCTTGTAATCGAGATAATCAGCATCTTTTTTGGCTTTAAAAGTGACACAATCTGTCAACATATCCCATAGTTCCAAGGTTACATTAAAAGCCGAAGAGAAGAGCACTATTCGAGAAAAGAGCTTCAGTAGGAGGGTCACACAGTGGCAGGAGGAAGAAGAGCGTGAACGATGAAGAGTTAAGTGTCCCGCAGAGGCAGAGCAGCTAGATAGAGACACACCATTACAGTGACATACAGTCATTAGCCAGCTCAGCTCTTTGCTGCCAGTGGCCGTTAGTATTCAGCTCGCATTAATGTGATACTTGTCATTCAGCAGGGAGAGCAACCTTATAAGCTATGCGTCACATATATAGTCAGCCATGTAGCAGCCATGCCATAATTTCTCCACTCACTCCTGCATTAAACGGCACTCAATCTTTGCTAAGAGAGCACCCCGATTCTTCCATTTCCCCCTAAACACTACATCACACCTCAGCGCCGCTGATCATAACTCAACTGCACTCTAAATCATTTCTGCCTCTGTCTTATCTGATCTCCCCCGCTCGGTTGCATCTTATTTTGTCATGCCGTACTCCGTGTTCAAAAATAACGACAATAAAGCAAGGGGAAGATTTGAAACATTTTGCCACGAACATCTTTACCAGTAAGAATGCACAAAACTGCTGTTCAACATTCAACAAGGAAATACTGAATGATTCTGCAAGAACAGAATTAATTGCAGTGTCCATTTGTCTGTTAGGTTTGTTTGTGTCCCCCCGCCATTGGTGCTTCTTGGTTTCGTCCCGCCCTAAACAACGCCTGATTGGTCCGACCTAAAAAAGGTCCGTTGCAAACGTATCAGCGGGAGCGTTATAAGATGTATTGTCCGGAGTTTGTGAACTCACAAATACCGCAAGAATTCAGCTTGCTAGCAAGGTTGTGATTATACATTCTAAAAAGTAAAAATTCAAACCAACAACATTTTGTGCTCTATTTTCATTAACGGCACAAATCTGGCATGGTACATAGTGCAAATCAATGCGGAGGCTGGTTAGACCGGGTGTTAGTAATTTAACAGATGCAGGCAAAAAGGGTGGTCTGTGCTATTAAACACACCAAACTCAATTCACCGCAATCAAAGCGGTTCTTCTCATTCCCTTTAAATGTGGCACACTCACATGGAGATAGGTGAGGTGATTGATGAGGTACTTTCATTAAATGCAGAATGAGCTGGTGATAACCGATGTTTCTATACCCACCCCAATCATTTCAGATCAACTTTGTGTCACTGAATTGTCATTCCACTGGGTGTAACTTAAAAGCATAACCTCTGCCAGCAAAGAGGCTACTGTGCCGCCTGCTTTAAAATAGTATCATTAGAAGCTAAAGCCCAGTCCTTCTCTCAGAATGTTCTTATGGTATGCATCACATTGCTGGCATGTGACCACCAGTTGCTGACGGCATGTTCAGCAGGCTCCACCACACTTCACACTTCATACCATGGACTAACTCAACTAAGGCCCCGTCCAAGACGGAAGCAAAGCTGGCTTTGTTCCTCAAACAAATCTCGTACACACAAAAGCATTGCAAGACTTGTCTGTGTCTAAAAGAAGACGCTGAGGACGTTTAACTGCTGTAATGTATATGCCAAGTCTAGAGTGCCGCTGTTGCGTAGCCACAGGGAGTTAACGGAAAGCGTAGAAGAAGAATCAGCGAAGAAGACAAACACTTTTTCCCCCCCTAACTTTATTGCAATCTACAGAACAAACATGGCTTTATATGTATCAAAACAACATGAAAAAGCGAACACAGGAGAAGTGACAATGGCGGGTGATTCAAGTACAACACCACTTCTTAAACGTGGGAATAAAGAAGCAAAACGACTACGACACGGCAATCCGCCATTGTTGTTGACAGACTGACGGTTGACGCGCAATCACGCAAGAATTGGCGCATACATCATCAATCTGCGACAACGCGTCGTCATCGAGCTGCAACCATTACGTCATCACTGGAGGAGTATCCTGCATATGGTGTCCAGACGGACACGTACGGGGCGCGTTTTGAAATCAGTCCACTCTGGAGCCCGGTTTCAAAAGTCATCGGTTTCAAGCTCCGAAACCGCGCCATCATGTGGACGAACGGCCTGAACGGTAAGAAACTTGTGAGGATACATTGAAACTAGCTTTCGTGTGGACGGGGCCTAAGACAGACATTTTCTCTGCACCACCTTTTAGTTCTGTCCGTTTTACTCTGCTTGTGCGTCTGTTTGTCCATCTGTCCTCCTAATCCACATGCAACTACGCACCCACCTCTTAATTCCCTGCTTCAAATTCGGCCCTCTCAGCTACACTAGACAGAGAGTCCATTTAGTTGGTGTGTGCGGACATGTGTGCATGTAAAACGCTCCTTCTGCATCCATTTTGAGAGGCGAGGTGTGTTCAAGCGTGAAGGCTATCTGTCAGCCCGGATTACGTTCACTTGCTGGGCACGGTGTGTGTGTCGTGGAACACGGCCTCTATGCCTGTATATGAACAGATTAAAGGAATAGCGTCTTTCATTAATCTCACTGTTGCTGTGTTAATTACGTGTGCCATAGAGATGTACGCACCTTGCAAGACTTTAAAATGTGTTTTTAAACAGCCGCTTTGGAGTCACGCTTCACTCGCTTTGGACCACAGACACGCACAGACACGCACACACACACACACACACACACACACACACACCCCCACACACACGCACGCATACACATTGCACACGTGTTGCTGCCATCCTCACACTTTAACTTGTTCTTGTTTTGCAGTTCCGCTGCTCACACATGACTCACAATAACCTTTGCAGGAGGAGTGTATCTCACATCTATACGAATATCTTGTTGGCCAATTGCCTCCCTTTCGGTCTTCAGAGGCCACTTTGAATGGATTTTGGGGTTTAAAAAAAATGCAGACAGACTTTCATGTGTAATTGATATTAAAGCCACCGTGGCTTTTATACAGTAAATTCTCATCCACTTTTGTATTGCATCTCAAATGATTTGTGTGTTGAAAGCTGCACATGCAAATCAAGTGCCACTCTCACAAGAACTGCAGTTACATTTGGCTAAATTGTGAGTGTATCAAAATAGAAAGCAAAAAAATAAAAAGAAGACTTGTGCCTTTTTAGTTTGGTTTGGTTTGGTTTGGTTTGGTTTGGTTTGTTTATTTAGCACAATTTGTGCATGGAGGGAATGAAGCCGAAATAACTTCCATTCCACACTCAAAAGGTTATATCAAATTAAAGTATTTCTAGATGGACGATACAATCTATAAAGGCAGGAGGAAAAAATAAATTGAATTGAGAAGACTAAATGCAATATTGTTCTGGTAGCAAGATGTTCAACATAAGGGCAAATGAAAATTACGACCATTCCTGGTAGGATACAGATGAAATCAGATGAAAAGGCAAATAAACTTTGACAAATAACAGGGAGATCTAGCTTATTGTAAATGTACTTGTGCATAAATAAGCAAGAAAGTAATTTAACCAATTTAATGTAGGAATGCTGGTTGAGTGTATTAAATGGATGTTGGTTCACTCTCAACTAGTGTACACAATGTCAGCTATGGGTAATTTACTATAAGTACATTATAGTACAATGTCCTATCTCCTCTTTGTAGCATTATTCTACTCAATTGGAGCTTGACTTGTTCTCAGACTTGTGTTGCCTTCCTTAAAAACAAAAACAAACAAACACCCAGCTACTCAGCAAAAAAAGTAAGTTTTAAATTTAAGGTGATATAGGACTGGGCTGCATCAGACTGAATCTTGAGTCCAAATATTAGACAACCCCCCCCCCCCCCCCAACATATAATTTTGATGCAGTGCCATCCTACATCCTCAAAACTGCAACTACAATAATAGACAGCAATAATAATCAGTGGTGGGAACCTCAGAACAAGATTACTGTTTTGTTGTATTGTTCTGTCAACGTTCTACTTCTAATCTCCACATTTAAAAAGACATGTCTGTATTTTCTTCTCATTTTGTCAAAATGGGTTATTACACATTGCAAACCCGAAAGTAGAGAGAAATGAAATCAACTGCAGTTGAGATCTTGATTGTTATCCTTCTTGTGGTCTTATATGGCGTAAAAAAACAGGGACCGTAGCGACATGGAGGAACATGAACCAACTATTGAGCATGAATGACGGCAACAAATGTATTTATATTTTCAGGCTTAAGCCACATGCCTAATTCGTAAATAAACACAGAGCAGCTCAGCTTCTGTCTTGTGCATATGTATACCAGTGTGGTGCTTCCAGCAACATTTCAATGCATTTCTCACGCTCTTCCTATCCAGGCAAAGCAATAACCAATGACACCATTGGGGTTTTATAGCACTTTTTATTTTTATTTTGCTCCAGTACTGTTGTACTTGTCTGCAGTGTTTGTTAGCTGCAAATTTGACATCCTTTCTCTAATAAATTGAACTAATAATCCAGATTTCTTCGCCTGATTTGTGATCCGGATGCATCATTTCTGAATAGTGCTCAAAACAGGTGCCCCAGTGTGACGAAAGTGCAGTGGAAGTTGACAGAAGGGCGTAAATGAGAGGTGAAGGAGGCCGACACCGCAGACTGGAGTGTAAGCATTGCCACAGAGCTGCGGTGGCAGGGTTCTCACACCAGCCACTTCCTCAACCTTCTCACGCTATGAGGCTCACTGAGCTGTCACGATCACTGTGTGCAGACAAGCGAGTGTCTCTTGGTGAGAGTTTCAATCCTGGCGGTCCTCTTTTTGAGAAGGAAAAGCCATATGGTTTGGGACGCCTGCTCACTAAACGGTTCTGGTCAAGAAACTTCCTTTGACTTAACTTGTCTCACTCACAAACACGCGCATGCAAACACACACACATGCACGCTAGCAGCTAAATGCTAGCTTTGATGAGCTGGTGAACATTCCTAAAAAAATTAGTAAATTAGTACCAAACTATATATTGAAATTCGGATTCAAGATTTATTGTCAAACAACAAAATTATGTTTGGAGCATCAACACTGTTTGTGTGCCACAGGTGCATAAACCAGAAAACTCCTTAAATAACCCAGTGTAAACATTTAGCCAGTTATGACACGAATGCATCTTAATAGTGACAGTTGAAGCAGCACCAGAGGGCATATACACACGTGAATATTTAAACATATCGTTTGGCCATATTAAAACTGTCCTCTGGTGCCCCCTATTGATGACACCTCTGTACTGCTGTGGTCCCATGAGCGTTGTGTTCTTAACACTAAATGGGAGTTTCCCTTGAATTAGGACATTTTAGATAGCCACATTTGTATTAACTCATAAAGATGGTGTGAGCCAATAAAGAGGCTCCAATGTCCTATTCCACTTCAGAGGGTTGTAAATTGTGTGTGAGAATGAAACGTGTATATTTGCTGACAGTGTCACTGCTGTTCAAACACTTTTATTTCTGTGAAAGAATACAGTAATGAAGCTAAAACAAAAAATTTAAACACAATCATTTATAGAACACATATGTTCACTTTCATTGACTTTCAATCCATGTCAATGCTACATATCTTTTAAAACTTCAACTTGAGAAAGCAGGCCAGTGAGTGCTGTTGTAGTGAACATTGTCTGGTTGCTAATTTTTGCAAACTCATCAAGGACAAAATAACTCCATTTTAGTCTTGCCATCCTTCAGAGACCGTTTCAACTGCACAGATGACCATCCCCCATCTCTGGAATGCGGAATCCTCCAGAAGACCCCCAAAGATAACAAAGAGAAAAAAAAAAGCTTTTTTCCAGAACCCGCCTAGGCGTCTTCTTTTGCAGCAGAACATGAAATGTTATGTTTGCCATTCTATAATGTTGTTGTGAATGTGTTTCATGTGTGTGGGCATTTCCTCACTCGCACTATCTTCCTTTTTTATCAGTGCATGTAGATGAGTAACAGTTGTAAGCTTTGGGTTACTTTCTGTAAATATTAGTCATGTATAAATTGATTTAACTTTGACCTCAAGGATTTAGGATTATCTCTAAATCTTTTATCAAAGAGGCGACCAAAGTTTAATCTTAACATTTTTCACAAAATTCGCACTTTCAAAGAGGTATAAGATGGTCATCTTCCACCAGCCTCTGTATGAAACCTAGACTAATGTTTGCCAATGACCCTCAACAAGACAGACACTGAACAAGTCAGGTAGTGTTCAAGAACCACATGAGTAGCCCACCAACCTGGTCTAAAAATAGCTCACCAGTGACATGAAACGAAATTTTCTTACTGTTGCTGAGTGTTGTCTTTTTTTTTCTTTTAACTGTTTTTTTTTTTAATGACAATTGCGTTGGTGAAAAAACGCTATTAATTTCTTCTTATTTAAAAACACAACATGCTTATCCTAGTGTGTTATCACACTATAGCGTTTGTAGAGACAAGCTAGCAGGCATCAAGAGGATGAGGAGATAATTTACCTCCAAATAATTGAAGCAAATTTGGTCTTTCAGAAGTGTGTATGTAACTGGTAGGCCGTTGCATTCATCACTACTCAACAAGTAGTTCTCAATTTCAAAAAGGTTGGTGACTGGTGTAGAATGTGGACAGACCGACCGATATATCCTTTGTGTACAATGGTATTTATTTATTTATTTATTTTCATTCGGTAATGTCATCATCATTGCTCTTTTTTTTTCTTTTTTTATATATATATATATATATATATATATATATATATATATATATATATATATATATATATATATATATATATATATTATTTTTTTTTGTATGTGGGTGAGTATGTGTATGTGCGTGCGTGCGTGTATTTGTTAGCTCACCAAAAACCTATTAGAAAAAAAAAAATCCCATACCGTTCACCTAAACCGAACACCGCCGTCAGGAGACCCAAGGGGACCAAAGAAGGAAAGTGAAATCCAGCACCGACCAGACACCACCCACCGGGCCACCCACCAGAATTCTTCCCCAACCCCAGAAACATCTAAATTCCAACAAATCCAAAAAAAAATAAAAAATCAGGGAGACCTCAAGAGACCGAAGGAGACTGAGGAAAGGAAGGAAGGACAGACGAAGCCGAGTGAGATCCACAGACACCAGCCTCCACCGATTCAATGACCTGAGGAGGAAGCAGATTGTGTCTGAGTTTCGATAGATGCTGGTGTGGTGGATCTGGCATGCATGAAAATCTCACACCTCAGGGCCCCCCAGGCCGGGGCAGCGCCAAAGGATGACCCCCAGGCCCCGCCAGGGCCACCGGCCGGAGAGCAAACCCAGGAGCAGGAGCGCCCACCACCCCAACACAGCCCGCGCCCCCGACCCAACACAGCAGGACGGGGCACTACAGGCCCGCCAGGCACCCCACCGGCCCACAACCCCCGCACCCCCCACGAACCAAACCTGATCAGGGTTTCAATTGTGAACCTTTTTTCTGGGGGTGTACAGCACCTCACGTTTGGGCTTCAATATCTGTAATAGCGCTGCTCAGACTGAATTAAACCTGGTTTTTCAGACACATTCTCCTTATATATGCACACGTTCCTATGTAACTTTGTGTTGCGGAATTTGGATGCTGAGAAACTATGTGAAAGTGAGTTGAAGAGCTGTAGTCATTTGAGACCATCATGTGGTATCTTGGTGCGAAGAAACTATGTGGAAGTGAGTTGAGGAGTTTCATTAGGATAAAATCCATCAAGAGACATTAAGATATGCTTCCTTCATATTTAACAGAAGTTTCCATCTGTCGTCCTTAATAATAATAATTAAAAAATATATATAAATAAAAATGTGTAGTCACTTTAGCAACTCAATGGTCTCTTTGCACAAATACACTACTTCCTGAACTCGATACCACTCCTTAATTTCCTGTCTTTCATGATTGGACAAACTGATTAATAATTTTTTTATTTTGTATGTGGGTGAGAATGTGCGTGTGTATGTGTGCGTGCGTGCGAGTGTGTACTAATTAGTTCACCTCAAACCTATTATAAATCCCATACCGTTTACCTAAACCGAATACTTCAGAATCCAGCTGGAGTCGTGAGGTTGTCAGGAGACCCAAGGAAGGATCAAAGAAAAGAAAGGAAAGTGAAATCCAGCACCGACCAGACATTACTTACTACCCACCGGGTTACCAACCAGAGTCTTTCACCAACCCTAACTGATTAATCCAGGTGTGTCTGGTTACTGAGGTCAGGCACACCTGGATTAATCAGTTTGTTCAATCATGAAAGACAGGAAATGAAGGAGTGGTGCTGAGTTCAGGAAGTAGTGGATTTGTGCAAATTATTAGTTTATTTTCTTTGCCTATTAAACCCATTGGAATTATTAATGGTAGCCAGACTAAACTTTGAAGAAAGAAATTCATTCTAGAATGCTACTAGTGGGTAATCACAGTATTACCATACCTGATCTGTTGTAGGGAATTAAATAACAAAAATATTTTCTTTCCTTCCTTTCTCTTCCATCCCATTTCAAGGCGAGCTGCTTAAGCTGCTTGTCTATCATTGCTAAGAGACAACAACAAAACACACACAACAACAAAAGCAACGTAAGTGGAAAGTACACACACTGCGTCATAATTTCATTATCAGTAAACGGTCTATATTTATTTGACTGTTGACAGTTGTGCTGTACAAGGATTGTAACAAAATGGTGACAGATGTATACAAAGACTGTAGACAGCAGTAGAAGTGACAGGTACAATTTTCTCTTTGAAAATGTTCCTTCGCTAATGTACCGTGGACTAAGATTTGAAATGCCTGACAGTACATGTCCATTTATGATATGTAAACTTGCACCTGAACCTATGGAAGCTCATTACAGACAATGTTATGTTCAGTTATCAAATTTAGGAATAATGAAATTCAGGATTTTAATTTCTCCAATAATAAATACTGATGGAATGATACTAACGACTTACAACAATTGCTATATATATATATATATATATATATATATATATATATATATATATATATATATATATATATATATATATATATATATATATATCCACAATCCTTTAACCACTGAATTTATTTTCTATATTTTATTTATATTTATTTAATTTTTCGCCCCCAGCTGTCACTTGTTTAAAATTCCAAGACATAGAAAATTGACCGCTGTCAATCTGATGATCAGAACTTTTTGTTTGTATGTACTGAGGATGATGGACACAATACCATTAAATCAAAATCAAAACACCAAATAAATAATAGTTAATAAAATCCTTTAATACATGTTCTGTCATAGTTATGATGGCATGATAAACATACACCACAGCCTAGTTCTGGTCAAGATTTTTGTTGTTGTTGTTGTCATTAATAAGCTTCCATAGATTTCATTTTGCATGATCAAATCATAAATCTTGCCCTTAAACATTTTAGTAGTAGTATAGTGTAAACATTTGTTAGCCACGACAAAGTTATATGTCAGACTTCATATTTTTCCTGCCACATTCAAGACAATGACAGTGAATGTATCATGTTAGCACTAGGTCAAATATTGATTTTAGGTGTTGAAATGTTGGGGAATGGGGGGATATCTAAAACAGCAATCGTTGCAAATGTGAAGCAATGTCTCTCAATAAATAAAACCATATAGGTGAGACCCAAATTAATTTAAATAAATAGATAAATAAATATGTACAATGAACATTTGAAGGACAGCCTTCATGAAATACAGAGCAACTAAAAACATGCATCATGTACAGTCCACGTACGAGGCAAAGCAGCAACGTGTGGCGCTGCAGATTTATTTGGCACAACCTAACGCTGGCTGTCACTCAGCCAGACCTTTCAGTTGGCAGTTAGCACGTCTGACGACACACTAGAGGCAGAAAAAAAATTGATAAAATGGCAGTGTGGCTCATTGTCAGGCAACTTAATCGCCCAATTAATATCAAACCAATTCTATCAAAATAAATATTTGCTTTGAAATGAGCCAGACAAATGAACAGATGCCTTTTTATGTTTGTTCTGTATTGCTAACCTGTTGCATTTTAGCTCAGTGTGGCTTTTCTTTGTAATTATAACATTTAGATTTGACTTTAAATCCTCCACCAATATTCAGCTTACATTTTTGAACACTTGCACTCATTTTTTGTGCCTTGAGATATGAGTGATCCAATGACCAAGTTGTTCAAGCTATGCGCTGTCTTTTAGCTAATTGTTTGCTTTGAATTGGGAACCAAAATGTCTGGCTTTTTTTTGGGGCAGATATACAGTAAAATTCTTCAAAAGAGGTTACAAACTGTTTAATGCCACTTCCAGTTCAAGTTTACTGTCAAACTGGACACAAAGCAAAGTGAATTACACCATATTAAAAGCAAGCACATAAATCTGCAAGCTTAATGCTAACACATAATGGGAAATGTCATAGACGGGCTAACGAATAGCATCGATGTGGCTAACACTTTACGCAACAGATATTTAAACACAAATGGTACAGCAAAACATGTACAGAGCCAATAAAACAATTCTCACATAAATATATTCGTTATCCTCTGAAAAAATTATCACTATTACTATACTATACTATATTACACTATTATTGTAAAATATAATCGAGTAAAATATATATAAAATGTTTGCATTTTCGTTTTTTGTTGTTGTTGTGGGGCGGGGGGGGGGGCAGGCTGGAATCAATTGATGACATTTCCATTCAAAAAGATGATGAACAAATTAAACTCATATCTCAAGGCACCACTGTATAAGGTTAATATGATAATTCATATACCCTGATTTCACTTTGAGGCAGCAAAAAGTGAATTTTTATTTGGTGAATGGGTATCATTGAACTGAAAATGACATGAAGTAGCATAGAGATAAATAAATTGTATTGGGAACAGAAGCTGTATTTCAGTATTTCCATCTTCCTTTTTCTTGACATGTTGCTTTCCTTAACATTCGAACCAAAAAGTTCCATTACCAAAACGCCTTCCTAATATCCCGGGAATGTTTTAAGACCTCACGTGCTGCTTTTAAATTTCCGTATTACTGAATCAACATTGTCAAGAATGTAAAGCCTTTGAGTATCAACCTAGCTGATATTTTGCAAGCCGATTTGACTGTTTTCTGTTGTCTCTTCTCTCGTCGTAGGAACTAAAAACAATCCATTTCAGTTTGCTCGTAACATTTCAACAACAAACTAACAAGCTGTAAAGACTGCCCGCCACGCCTTGACTCGAAATCTGCCCGTCTGTCAATCACATTTATGAAATCGTAGCATGTTTAAATTATTTCTTCTTTTATTTCCTACAAGCTACTGCACCTCCTGTGAAGTGCACCTCACACTTGAAAAGCGCTTCTCAAAAGGTTTGCAGAACTCTGTAGACTTCCTACAAATTACAATCTTGTGCCTTTCTGTTATTTCCAGTCCTGTTTAGTCAAATAAAACAAATGCTAGTCAAGATTTTGACAATTTGGGTCTTTGTCTGGTTTATCTATGCATCACTCCAAAAGATAACATAAAAGGCATCCGTCAATTAGTTTCTAACTCTGAGATAAGCTATAGTTTACCAGCATGTCTACTACATTTCAGGAGTTCTTGACCTTTCGTGGACATGGCATGGTTATCACCATTACTGTGCTACTGGGAGAGTACAGGTTTCTGCGGACTATAATGTGATATATCAATTGATATTTTCATGGATGTGCCTGAAAAGCATGTTTGCCGGGTAATTTGTGAATGAGCCAGCTAACAGAACAACAGCAGCCAAAAAAAGACAAACAAAAAAGAAACTCCTAGGCGGAGTTAATAAATACTGTAGTGAAATCCCCCGACTTTTCATAAAGTAATTTGACCCCATGGGGTCCACAATTCATGTTCACTAGAAACACACAATTGCAAATAGAAACACTAAACCATCCATGTGTTTCGACCACAATTTGAAGTGAAGTTCCAAAATTCAACATCCCTTCACTGTTGGAATACTTCAAATGGACACTTTGTCATCAGACTTGAACATTTCAAGGCAGGGTACATACAGCCTTGCAAGCATGAAACCTTTCAAGGCAAAAGCACTTAACCGTCAGCAACATTTCTCCAGCAAAAAAAGTAGAACTCTGTTTTCACACTCTTCCACTGCTTCTCCGACTAATCTTTAAAGACACAAAAGCGATAGTGTACAACAGCGTCTTATTTCGAGCTAGAATTTCACTGCCTTGCAAAAAAAGAAAAAGAGAAGTGAGGAAATGTAAAACTAAAAGTTAGTCAAGCGTGCAAGTCCAACAAAAGAGGACAAACAATGTAAACAGTTGTTTTGCAAATGTCTTGCCATGTTTTTTGACTTCTGATAACATACGGACATGGGGGTTGGGGCGGAGGGGGGTGGGGGGTAGTGGTGGTATCCGCCAAGAATTGCGGAGCCTATGAGTTCATGAGTTCACACGTCACACGCACGAAGAGGGAGAAAAAGAGAAAGAGAAGTTCCATCCGAGAAATTGTCGGATTTCATCACCGGCTGGTTTGTGTCTGAACAAGAGAACACTGAAGCTTTAAGGAAAAAGAGACGCGTATATTACATAGTGATGAAAAAAAACATGTTAGTATTTATGGTCTTGTTTCACTGACCACGTACACTATGTGTGTGAGTGCATTTAAAGTGATTAAGCACAAGTGTGAGTTCCACCAGAACAGCAACACAAAAGTCCGTATTTGTGTTTTTCAATACCACTTTGTTGCAGCTGGATCCACACGCACGCCTTTGAGTGTGGATCCAATCTGCTGTGGGAAATCATCCAAGTTTATTGTCTGAAACCTCTTGCGCCTTTCCAAAAAGAAATGTGACAAGACGTCATACCAGGCCTTTCGCTGCAACGCCATCCGGTCGCGAGGCACACGTCGTCCCTCTTTTCTCAGTCCTCCTGCTGGTCAGCCTACTCAATGGAGTGTTGTAGAAAGACAGGCTGGGGGGTTGGGGTGGGGGGATGAGGAATGGTGTTCTACATCCTGGCCGGCATTTGACGAGAGTGTGGAAGAGAAACGAGGAAGAAGGTGGAAGTATTGCGGTTGGTTGCCGTGGGTGGGATAGCGGTCTTATTCGATAACCATGCAGCGCGGCAGGTGTTGCGAGTAGTATTTGAAGAGCTCGGCGGTGGCTCCCGGGCAGTTGGTCAGCTCCAGTTCCTCCAGATCCTGCAGCTGGATCAGGCCTGATAGGCCGGTGGTGGTCAGCATAGGGCAACCTAGAGGAGGGGGACTCATCTGTTTACGCATGTCTCCGCTTGCAACTTTAAATGAAATGCTTACAGTTGATTCGCATATATCCGGGCTTCAACATTTGCCAATTCACCTATTTGGTGGATACAAATTACAGTAGGAAAAAGTAATGCTTTGGCGCCATCTTGTGGCATCACCTTTTTCGGGGGCTCTTTATCTGTCTCTGGCAACTGCTAGTTGAGGTTCACACTGTAGTCAGCAGCAATATTTTTTATATGATGGAAACAATTAATACAGCGGAACCTCAGGTTACAAATGTTCCTTAAGCCCGTTCTTACACCAAAATGTTCGCAAACCAGGGTAATGTTGCCCATTGAAATAAACGCAAATACAAATTAAACCATTCCAGCTGCAGAGCAATATTATATTTACCTTATTTTGATTATTGCGTGGTTAAAAATAAAGGCTCAGAAAATTTTCTTTTTGGAGCAGTTTTGCTAAGCAATAAGCAATGACTTGATTTGAGGAGCAACTTTCTAATCTTGAGGAAGATTTTTTTTGCATCCCTGAAGCAATGGTTTGATTAAAAAATAAAAATACAACAATATAAATAATGAACAATTAATTAATTTTTTCATATCATCAACAGTTTTTATTTCTTAAATTCACATTGCACATAGCTGCAAACTGTGAAACGTTTTCAGTGGGGAAATATCAAACACAAATGTAAGAGACAGTTTATATTAGTCTTATACTAAATTAAATGCAAAGTTAAGTTGATTCGTTTTTTTAAACGAGAGATCTACTGTAACGTAATTTAGAAAAGATTTATTGTGCAGACCTCAAAAGTCAAATCAAAACTCAGGATTGGAGACAAGATTCTATCGTGAAAACAAACAAATCACATTATTGATGTTATAAATATTGTATTCTATAAATACTTTTAATCTTATAGGCCACTTTTCCAGGCTGATGTACATCGTAATGTAACATAAATTTTAAGCATACGTTTTTTTTTCTCTTCTCACAAATCATTATCTGTCTATGCCAGCAACCTATAACAACAGGAAGTACCGGTATGTACGTTTTCAATCTATAGCACAAGGTACATAATTGTTATGTGTATACACTTTTTGTGACATTTATTGTTAGGTGGTGTTGTGCCATGTAAAATACTGTATGCACCTTGGCTCAATAAAGGTTTGGAAACACAGCTGATATGAGTGAGTACAGGTTGGGTAACATTTACATAATAATTAGCGAAAAATTATTACGTTTACATAATTTAAAATTAATAAGGTGTGAGTAAAAATGAATGTGCAGCGACATTTTTGGGTTTTTCAATTTCTTAAGAGTAACCACTAGATGGCGGTGTGAGATAAAAAATCAGCACAAATACAGTATCTTTGCACCTATGGTATTACAGTATATTATTTGGCAGGGGTATTCTATTAGTGGTGTATTCACCACTACAAGTGTAACACAAACTGGATCATTGCACACCAGTCATAAATTCAAACATTATATGGGACTGCTGTAAAACTTATGACCCCACTTTTCAATTAATTCACGATTTTCACATTTCCCCATATATCTCAGCATAGCATAAAGCAATCACCTGTACAGTACCTGCTAGAGAGAGTAGACGGAGGCTCCTCATTCCAAACAAATGCTGTAGCCCAAAATCCTGCACCTGAGCATGTCACACACAAACAATCACGTGTAATAATGAAAAACAACCACCAGTTTGCTCCAGCAACATCATTTAAACACTTTTTTTTTTTTTTTTTACATGTTATGTATATTTTGTTACCTGACAACACCAGCGCAGATAGAGGCTCCGCAATGATGACATTGTGGACAAATAGCCCAAGCCTGTGTCTGTGATTCGTACACACCTATAAGTAAGCACAATAAACTTAGCCATGTCAACAACATAGATTTTATGTGTATTGAAGCCCAAGAATATAAATAACATCAATTGATATTTTACATTCTGATAAATATTGTGTAGCATTGACACTGATCTGTCAAATTTCTTTGTGGTTTTCGTGGTGGTGTTGTAATTAAAATATCTCATAACGTCCACTAATAAACCCCAACGAGTGGGTCAAAATAATGAACCCAACCTTGGGCAAAAGCATCCCAATCTGCTCCAAATCCAAGCTTCCCAGCAAGTGGGTTAGGAAAACAACACAAAATTGTTGTGTGCGAAGACTCCAAATCATCCACGGGTGTGAATGTGAGTGTGAATAGCTGTTTGTCTCCATGTGGCCTGCAATTGGCTGGTAAGCAGTCCAGCGTGTACGAGGCCTCTCGCCCAAAGTCAGCTTGGATCGGATTCAGCTCACCCGTGACCCTAATGAGGACAAAGCTGTATAGAAATGGGATGGATGGTTGCATGTTTACCATCTCGCACTTTTGCTTTCCATTTGGTCACATCAAGCTCCAAACTGGATTTGTGATATAACACAGCTGATGTTCCATGAATGTTTTATTTCAGTGCATGTGTAAGGAAAACATATGAAAGTACATTTGATGAGTTGGCTGTTTTTAAGCGGGACTCAGCAGAATACCGACACCACCGTTACAAAGCTCTGCTCTCACCGGGATATTTTGCCCCTCAACCACTTCCCGGCTACAGCACTGAGTGTTATGATGACAAGAATCTGGAGGGACTATTGTGGCGTTATATTGTCCTCTTTGTGTGTGTGTCCACTATATCTACTGGAAGTATGAGTTAGTCACTCAATTATAAAAGGGCATTGGGCTGGACATAATGCATTATAGCTTCCACGTACATTAGTCACCCATGTAAACGGATGTGCTGATACTATTTCAGTTCTACTGTGTATTGTGACTAAAATGCTGTATAAGATGTCAAATAATGTCATTACATAAGTAATCTATTGCCTGATGGTGTAGGCCTATTTCTGCCATGACAATTGCGATAAATGGGTCTAAAAATGGTCGACTTCTACTATATCGCTGTTTGGCTGCTATTTGCATAACTAATGTGCAATATAAAACGCTGTGCCTTCTATTCAGAGTGTCTTTACACATGCCAGATTACAAATAGATCCAATCATTCACAATGCATGTTTTCTGGTGCGCTTTAGTCGAGAATACATGTCAGATATCTCCTCACTAACTAAACAAGATTCAAACACAGATCTCGTGACTGCGAGGCAGACATGCCAACCACACTGGGCCGCCAGGAGCAAAAGAAAATCGGATTATTCATCACTTCTGACTAACATGCTGATGATGTAAAACTGGAATGATGTGAGCTCAGAATGCATACATTGAATACAGTATGGTCTAGGAGCACTTTCTGAGGACTGTATTGTTTTTGTCTTTTAGAAAATACTGTGGATCCTTCAAAAGTTGTGTTGTATGGAATCTGACAACAATTTGGGGGGATATATGATATAATAGTATATTCCTGCACAATGTGCCCATTCCCAATTCAGACAGCCAACATCTATGATGTCATAAAATGGTTCTCTTGGACGCTAACATGGATTAGGTGCATTTTTAATGCAGGGTCAAGTGAATAGGACAGTATTTCTTTTTAAAGTAAAATTTTAATTTTACTCATCTTTATGATGATGAGTAAATCAGGTGTTACTCTATGTTGGAATTT
This sequence comes from Leptonotus elevatus, assembly GCF_054856555.1. Classification (NCBI taxonomy): domain Eukaryota; kingdom Metazoa; phylum Chordata; class Actinopteri; order Syngnathiformes; family Syngnathidae; genus Leptonotus; species Leptonotus elevatus. The sequence continues at coordinate 53,024,019 of NC_141239.1, read as the reverse complement.
TCTGGCGAGTTACTAGTAGTTACGTAGTTTAGTTATTTAGTTATTTACTTAGCTACTTACTTGACCAAATATATGACCAATATAATTGATTTAATATTTGTTAAATACAGAAGTCGATGCAATGTGCAAAGCGGTGTGTTGTTTCCTTGAAGCAATCATTTCCAGCACCGCCGGTCTGACAAAGACTGCTGTTCATTGTTCACTAAAATGTCCGCTTACTTCCGTGTGAATGGAAAGAAGCGAAAAAAGTATTATTGAAAAAAATGCTGATTATCACAGAGGGAGGATTAGGTGTATTTGCAGTTTATGTTTATCATTGAATCTCAGCAAATTGGACAGTGTTAGATTGAACTAAACTTTACTTGGTGGAAATGTGGCTTTACATAGTCACATTAAAGTAACTTTCATTACAAATTACACACACACAAACACTGACCTATCAAGGACGAGTTCCTCCAATTTATGCAGGTCACAGGCAATGTACTCCAGGGCCATGTCAGTGATTCGGGGGCACCATGACAAGTCCAAGCTGCGGAGCTTCCGCAGGTTCTCCGCCACCAGCTCCACACCGTCATCAGTGATTTTGGAGCAGCCGGAGAGGCTGAGTGCCGTCAGGTTGGGAAGGCTGTGCACCATATTTACCACGCCGTGATTGGTGATCTCCCAGCACGAGTGAAGCCGCAGAGTGTGGGTGGTGTAGCCCTGAATTGGGGGATGCTAGTTATTTCATGTGACAGAAAGTCATGCTATAGGAGAAGTCAAGCTTGTTCAGTTCCACCGCTTAAATTATGTTCTCATAAAGGGAGAATCAACTAATCAAGTGCAAAAGGCAAAAATAACTTACTTATTTTCTTACTAAGTTAGTTAGTTACTTATTTACTTACTTTAGGAAAGGGCACTATGACTAATACAATTAACTACATTTTCATGAAACACACAAATTAATTGAACAAAGCAGATGCAATGTAAATAGCATGTTAGCTGAAAGCATAATGGCTAGTATGAAAATGAGCAGAGAAGCTCGAAACACAACTTCCTGTTTCCACTGACAATCATGTCAAGCGTCTTCAAAGGTTGAGTAGGTTTACTTTATTTTTGTTTTATCTATTGTCCAACTTCTGTTTATACCTGTAGGCAGTGTTGGTCACTTGGATACAAGCCATTCTTAAAGTGGCTTCACTTCACAGAAGCTACCTTCCAGAGAAATCTAGCTAGCTAAGCTACAATAAAAATGACAAAAGTAGCTAAACATAGAAATAATGTAAGTCCAGTTGGGATGAGCCTCTAAAAGTAAAAGTACTTTGTACATTTTAAAACTTTGTAATTGTACTATTGGTGTGTGGATAACCATGCTTCTTAATACAACTACCAGGCAATAGCCCACCACTGTCTTGGACTGCGTAAGTGGCAACACTGTGTTATTACTAACATAACTGTATAGTGTTTGGAACAAATAGTCATAGTTGCAGTACAGTAGATGTGGTCATCATTCTCTGTTAAATTTGTCATCATTAAATATCAAATTAATTATGTAAATCAGTGGTGCCCAAACTATGGGCCCGTGCCCATTTGCAACCCGCCATCCATTTTCTAGCGGCCCTCAGCATATACAAAAAATAACTTTTGACACAGTCTGCTTTTCAAAATACGCAAAGAAACTATTTAAAACTAAAACAGAAATATTTCTATTTGTAGCTTAGTTAATGAAGTCATATATTTCAATTTCAGGAACAAATTTTTTTTCCTCCGCTGTCTGTGTCAAGGTCTGATTTGTGAACATATCACATTAATGATTAACTAAGATCCACAAGTAAACACTGCTTTAAAAAAAAACATTTTATTACCAATTATTCTTCCTTTAATTCTGAATATGGGGATTGGCTCAGGGCTGGGGCGGGCCAACCCAAAATCATGACAAATCCCAAACTGTTTGTCTTGTTTAAAAAAAACACAAAAAAAACTACTAAAATAACTATTGTACATAGTTGATCGACTTATTCGTTTTAGCATGTTCAATTTCAAAGTGGCCCCGGCATCCTTTGATTATTCTGTATGTGGCCCTCAAATGAAAAAGTTTGCACACCACTGACGTAAATAGACGACAACAATTTGTTTTTTAAGCACTAAATAATATTACTGAGGAACATAACCCAAAGTTATACTACTACTACTACTAATAATAATAATAATAATAATAAAATCTGATTTATATGCAGCTTTTTCTTTTGCTTTTGGACACATATATTTCTTTGAATTTTTCCTCCCTCTTTCTGTCTAAAGTGCACAAACACACTTACTGTTTTATTCTATTGCTGCCAAGAACATGCTGCTTGCTAGTGGTGCAGTATGTTAGCCATTGCTGTTTGCTGAGTGCTCACTGAATCGTGATGACTATTAGCTGGTGAATTGTTGTGTCAACTTTGGGAAGTACCTGAATGTGTGACTAAATTAGTGTTGTTGAACATCTTGAATGTTGATAGGAGCTTCTCTGTGACGTTGCAGCACAGGTAAACACGGGAATGTACAAGTGTTGTGTTAAGACACGATAACTATATTTTATAGCACGAAATTGTTAACGGTGATTGATGAAATGCACACTACTATGCCTTCTCCTCTGCTGTTGTACTTAGTTGTGAAATTGGTTCCATGGATGCTGGTCTCGTTTCCAATCCTACCTGTTTGGCTGTGAAGTAGGCCATGGCCGTGTCAGTCACATGGTAGGCCTGCAGGCTCAGCTCCGATAGGTTGGGCAGGAGCTGTGAGATGGCAGCGATGGCATCATCCGCTACGTTGATGCAGTCGCTGACACTGAGTGACGTTAGGCGGGCGTTTAGACTGGACCACAGGCCGGCCTCTGTGAAGTCGTTGCACCCTGACAGTTCCAGATGCATCAGACCCTGCATCTGCTCCAACATCACCTGCAAAACAAAGGACACATTTGGCCACGTTCACTCATATAGCTGATAAGATATTTGCGTTGACTGAATGGTTTAGGACATTTTATGTCCCACCCATCAAATTTAAAATATTTTGGTAACTCTGTTACCTTATTAGCACGGCAGAAGAAAAACTTGTCATCATCAAACACTTTTCCAAAACAATGGGTAGAGCAAAGATATTAGCCTAGATTGAATGTCTCACTCTACCTCATGCAACCCTGTCATGTACACGATCAGAACAAGACACTTTTTTCCCCCCTTTACTTATTTACATAAGTAAGTTTGTCCTCAGCTGGCTCAACAGCTAGCCTCTGCTTCTGAGAGAAAGCTAACATTCGTCTGGATTCGCAACCCTGCTACATGCAGCCCTGTTGCTGAGAGTGACAGGGTTGCACTACATTAAGAGGGTAGCTATTAAAAATGTGCACCATTGATCTGTAAGATGAGCTAATCAAGCCACAATAATAACCTGGTTTAATTAACTAATATCTCTGACTGTCAATCAAAACTAAACATTATTGTCTTTGTTAAGGTAGAATATTGTGGGGTGCATGCAACCGGCCCGAAAATGTACTGGCCATTCTATAACCACCCAAATTTCCAAATGGCCACACCGCCCCTATACAAAATCATTTCATTTCATTACTTTGAAACTAAGGTATATTGCTAAGCTTTCCAGCATTAACTGAATTTATACTTAATGTTAGTCTCCGTAGTTACATTTGGAAGAAAAATGTAAGTTAAAAGTCGCATTCTCACTAATAGGCGATGAGAATGAATTTCTCCTAATTGCAATTAACTCAATTCTGCTTTCTTATTCAATTCAACAGCCTGTGGGGTGGAGTCAATAGTAACCCATTCAAATTGATTCTGAATTCGGTGGTTAAAAGGTCCTGAATATACCAACGCGGATATAGGGTACAAGACTGAAAAATCTAATAACAGTTGCAATCAACAGCGTGGCATGCTGAGGCGCGTTTGAGAGGAATTATCATATTGCCTTGATGTTGTCCATGCTGCTGATGATGGCACTTGTAAAACAAGGTTTATACAACACGTGTCTAATCAAGAATCACCCTTTTATACATATCCGACGCCACCATGTCTGCAGCTTGGGTACATACAACGTTGACCTCTGAGATAAAAGCCCGGGTCGTCAGCAGCCAGTTTGAAAGCACAGGATGTGAGTTTTTACTAACGTGCACCGCACAACTCAAGCTGGTATCTGAAACATATATATGTATTAATGCATGTGTGTGTGTGTGTGTGTGTGTGTGTGTGTGTGTGTGTGTGTGTGTACTATGTGTGTGAAGTAAGTGTGGTATGGAAAATGAATGAGTTTGTCTCATACGATTGCTTATGTTCTGCCGGTATTATTAACATTTCAAAGATGCTGTAAATGTTCTAAGTTGGTTTTACTGTGACGATGACCCGCGTAGTTCTTCTGTTTTCGGTCCAATCAATTGGTAATGCACATTTCAGCACCCACAACAGGAAAGTCAACATATACTGTAGATCATGCAGTCAACAGTTCCAGCTTTCACCATGGCAACCATCCACTCATCCCAGAATAGCATCCTTGCCTAGCAGGTATGAAAAGCCATCTGAGAAACACTCGCCAGCTTCTGTTCATAGCAATGGAATACGATAACACAATACAATCAATATCATGAGAAGAAATAACACTTCTCTACTACGACTGCCATCAACAATGCCAACAAAAAGGCAAACAAGATAAGTCCAAAAAAGTCACAAAGTAGAGAAAAAGAAAAAAAGAGTAAAAAACAAAACAAAAAAAACAACACAAGCCTTCAACTGAGGGAGCAAACAAACGCACAATTAACACGACATAACATGAACATGACACGGACAATGAATCGTAAAGGATGGAAAGAAAGAAGGGAACTAAATGAATAATAATAACACCTGGACAAGACACATGTGACTGAGGGAGCTGAGTATAGACTCTGGACTGGTCACCAGCAAATTGGAGATCATATATACCGTAAAACAAACAACCATTCACACTTGCATTCACAAATATGGACAACTTAAAGTCTTCAAAGCTCAGCTTTGAATCTGGGACCACTACAACACCATTGTTGAACTAAAAACTGATGAACTAAATTAATGTTAATGTTTAAAATGTTAAAAATAAAAGATCAATAAATACAAGTGTTAGACATAGCTACAGGATTATATTTTCATTTTGGAATTTATCTTTCATTATTTGCTGTATTTGTTCAGCATAAACCAATAAAAGTATTACTTTGGTGCCTTCTTCTAACATTTTGGTGTCAAGTAACAATGTGGAAGTGAGTTGAAGAGTTTGATTTAGACAAAAATAATGCCTCCATATTGCGGCATTTATAGGCTTAACTTAAACATTTTAACCCTTTCACGGAGAGTGGTTATTACAGTGGACAGCTATTAAAACGTTTTCTCCATATAAATGAATCTTTTTGCCACAAATGGCCATTAGCCATTGTAATGGCAAAAAAGAAGAAGACCGACAACAAGATGGCAGGCAGAAGTTCAGAAGTGACGTGCAAGGAAGGAATAAGTGTCTATTCCTTCTATTCAAGGACGCCCTTGCAAGTAAAAATATATATTAGGACATCAAGCAACAACTAAGGAGTAATATAATTGATAAAATATCCAAGTATTGTATGAGTCCACTAAAGTGGACTTTGGACATCATTAGCTGTATTGTGACTACAACTTAGTGTTGCTGTAATTTTGTTACTTTTGAAAATACTACAGTATTTTTTTGCTTTAAATCATCATTTAATTTTTAATATAGCAATATTTTATGGTTTTTAGTCCTCATACGAGAGTAAGGATCCTGGAGCCTCATGTATGAAGGGTGGCGTATGCACCTTTCCACTCTCACGTATAGATCTATCAAGAGTGAAATGAGCGTGGGAATGTGCGGTGCTTCACAGCAACTACTTGGCTGTTTTTCTTGCTTTGGAGCCGTTGGCGAGTCGTAGAGGTGATGCTGGGTAGTTGCAAGAGGTGGACTTTTCGCCAGGTGGTCGCTGTAAAAATATATGTCATATATTTTGATATCAGATTCACTTTACACCACGGGAGAGGGCGGTGGATGGCCGCATCTATGCGCCGAAGACATAATTGTCGTCCTGCATGGGGGTGTACGGCGGACCACATGTGCCTAGGTGGCATGGAAAGGGGGGGGTAGGTTTTTCGATCACAAGTTGATCAATGACAAAATGATGCCCCTTAAACAAGCGGCGGACATGCCACGAAATATTGCCACTGTGGGGGGGGGGGGGGGGGGGGTTGTGCGCGTCGTGTGCGTCTTCTAAGTTTAAATCTCCATGATCAGAATCAGATCGATGCTCCTTAAACACGTCATTCATCCGGTATCAGCGGCGGCGGAGGGTTGTCTTATATTATTGTATTTTAACTTAAAGCCTCCATGATCACGATTGATGACTCTTCAGCATTCAGCCACTAACGGCGACGGCCCGAGATACTCTGACGGAACTTTCATCACGGAGGTTGTAATTGACTTCTGATCAAGACAGCCTGCCAAAAATCATAGTTTTTCGATCCTCTACTTTGTTTACAAGAGTCTCCAGCTTACATCGTTATTTTTTTTTCATTTGTCCCTCATGCTTTATAATGTGATTATCTTATCATGCATCGTAATCATTCCCACCCGCAAGCCCTGTTTATACTAATTTGCATATTTATGTACGGGCGTGGAGAGGGAGGAGTCTGGTATTCTAACATTTTCGCATTGATTGAGATGTATGAAAGGAATGTGCTTGGATATGTTTTTAGGTAAATGTTTTTGCAATACATGTAGTAGTTTTGAATAATGTTAAAAATATGTTAACAAAATGTTAAAAATCAAACAGACATTTTCTATAGTGTTCACATTTTTTTCAAGACTGTCACTTTAACTCGTTAATCTATATTAATTAATTACACGCAAATTAGTGCATTATAAAAATAACGCAATTGATTGCGAGTGGCAATTCAATGCGCAATATGGCCCATGGAGGTATCCGTAGGCAATAGAGGCACTACGAGCATTTACAACAGCGGACATGGACGCGAGTGCAGCACAGCCAGGAGAGTGAGGCAAACTTATTTGGACCTATATCTCCCAGATCCGTTATTTTGACAGTTCTGTTCTTTTCAATGTACATCTTTCACCTCGCCGGGACCCGCGGGGTCTGCCGCAACTGCCATTCATCACGGGGGCTACAAGCTAGATCACCATGGCGGAACGCAATGTCGTGGAGCGATGGCACGAACATCGTTGGAAAGCTGTCGTCGAGACGAGTCCGGGGATGTCCCCGGTAGGACGTACGGTTCGGGAGATACGACCGCACAAAGACCTCCAGGAGACCGATTATTTTCAAACACTTACCCCGCATGCGATGGTTGCTATCCCGGGTAAAATCATGGGTTTGTCAGCCCTCTATCTTCAGAACGCAATAATGGAGTCATGACGTTTTTGGCAGTACAAACCTGATAATCGAAATCAATAAAGGTCCACCATCTGTCCGCCTCAGAAAAGCAAGAGAGGGATTATATTAGCTACTTAAAACCGCGGGTAATAACTATATTAGGCTAAAAATGACGGCTCTGGGAGATCTAGTTGTCTTAAAATTCTGGTAGTGCTAGTGGTTAAACGCAAGTTTATTTATAAAAAGAACAAAGCCGGGAATATTAACAAGAACGCAGTGATTTGTACCTTTTGTAAAAAGAAAATAGCAGCTCCAGCCTGACTTATCATATAAGACTCTCAATGTAAACAAGCTTGTTTGAGCAACTGGCTCAAGGACACATAGCGTTAGTTGTCTGTTGTCAGATCCTGTAACCTATCTTGGGGTTGGTTTTTGATATGAGGAGTTGATAGTGTAGCCCCAGGTCCTCTTTTGGGTTTGTGTTGTTATTGTAGCTTTAGATTTAGAACATCTCCTTCTAACCTCTAACTTTTCCTGATTACCAGTTTGTTAGTTAAGCTCAAAACCACCGCAGCTATTTATTATCAGTTCATCTCATGCCATCCATACACCGACCACAGCTTGTGGAAGATTTTATGAAAGTTTTTTTTAAACAAAATTAAAGTTTAGATTATCTTTTAAAATAATATATGGTCTAATTGGTTTGTTGATGTGCTTAAACGTTTTCTTTTGAATTTCATTTATGAAGCACTTATGAAGCACTCTTCTCTTCTTAGTGTATTCAATTGATTAGTCATGCACTACAATTTTGTAATGTCCTGGAATTCAAATTCTTTATTTGGGGCCTTCATCAGATATGAGATCAAAATAGATTAATCAGATTAATTAATAAAAAAATCCTGTAATTAATAAGATTTTTAAAAAATTATCGCCTGACAGCACAATTTTTTTGTTTGTTATTTATTCTTTTCTTAGAAACATATTTCATCAGTTGCTCAAATGCACGTTATCCACCCTAGTGGACATGTCACCAAGTCCTTAAAATTTATGTTTGAAAAAAATGAAGGTGATTTTTTTTTCATGCCTAAAGAGTAATAAAAACAGTTGAGAAAAAAATCCCGATGTAGGTTATCATAATTTGTGCATGAAAGTTAGGGGAATTGTGAAGGATTTTCGGTATCTAGGCAGGGGAACAGTGTACATGGTGTTTTAAAATCAGGTGAAAACACAAATAAAGCTCATACGAGAGAGTGACTCACCTCTAGTCCGGCATCCGTGATAGTAGACCTCTTGAGGCTCACTGAGCGTACGCCCTTCTTGGAAAGTGGGTAGTTGTCAATGAACTCGCAAATGTCCAGGTCTGACACGCCCACTAAGCAAAAAGACTGGAAGCCACGCAGTGCGAAGGCCTGAAGACTGACAAACTCCTTGTCTCCATTGGGCAACAGGGTATAAAGCTCCTTGGCGTGCAATATGGGTGTCACACCCTCCCAGAACTTGGGCTGGTAGAGCACCTTTCGCCATGTCTTGCATAACTGTGCCAGCACACACTTTTCAGCTGTAGTGAAGTACCAGAGCAGTCGGTTTAGCAGCTTCTCATCCAGGACAAGCTGGCGCTCCAGTAGAATGGGTTTGGGTAGTGTGAGTGGGGGTAGTTGGCGTAGCGACGACTTCAGACCTACGTGCTGCTTCCCAGGTTCGAGGTCACAACCTAGGATGGAGGCTGCTGAATGTGGCATGACCGTGTTGTCCAGGTGGTGGTGGTGGTGGTAGGGAAGGGAGGATGGTGGCGGAGGCAGAATGGAGGGAACTGAGGAGGACTGGCACAAGCGGTTTTTGGCAGCAGGGGTCCCCTTGGTGATGCTGGCACTACCAAGACCATTGGCTTGGCTGGGGGGAAGCTTCACCATGCCGTTGCGAGTCACGCAGGGAGACTTCAGCTCACTGGGGGTGGACATGTTCAACATTGGGAACCTGGGGGGAGGGAAAAAGCACATATATCCAATATTAAAATTGGACAAAATGCACTTCGGTCCAAGTAAATCTAAACCGCTGTGGGACAGCTGCTGGGCATGAACAGTCATCAATAGAAAAATTATGTCTGAAAAATCATGAACGATACTGTTGCACTCTACTCTTACAGGTAGTGCTAATGTACATTGCAAAGTTGGCCCCAATAGCTTCACATAGCAAGTTTTTTCAACACATCTCAGGCTCTTGTGGCTTATTGACCAACCTGACCCAATGTTTCCCACACCATTTTAATACTTGAGCGGGTCACCCAAGTAAAAAGTTTTCAAGAAAATTTATGAAAAAAAAATATCCATCCATCCATCCATTTTCTGTACCGCTTGTCCTCACAAGGGTCGCGGGGGTTGCTGGAGCCTATCCCAGCTGGCTTCCGGCAGTAGGCGGGGTGCACCCTGAACTGGTTGCCAGCCAATCGCAGGGCAGAAAAAAAAAATATATAATATATATATATATATATATATACCACATGTAACGTTAGTTCACCGTCACTCACTTGTGGATCCTGAGACTAGAGGAGACGTAGTAACAGGACTGAAACCCACCTCCCGTCTAACCTGCCTCCCATCCATACCGCCGGAATCCACCCACCCAAGTAGATTGCAAATCTGTGGGAAACACTGTGACCCCAGTAAAAGTGGACTGTAATGGTAAAAACAAGTTTCTTGCACCTCTATTCACCCCAATTGCAACTGTTCCACCTGACCACGCTCCTGCAAAGTTTTGTGGAAACCAAACTACTCTTTAGCATTTATGTAGTCCTGCTCCCAAGCTACAAAACCAAACAATTAATGTGCCTATTTTTACTGAGTAATTAACCAAAGAAACTTGTTTCTTGTGAGTAAAATGTTTATTGTTCAGTTGATGTTGAGGTTTGCAGAAACTATTTGATTTGAGTTTTTATAATTAACACTTAAAAACTAAGGTTTTGGTCATCTAGAATGCGGACATTGAACATATGTTTTCTGCTAAATAACCATCCAACCATTTTCTATCTTGCTTGACCTCATCAAACCCACACCATCTTGCAAAAACACTCAACAATTGCATTGCCCTTGGCATCAAACAGTGACAAAAAACTTGCTTTCAATAATAGCATTTAATTGATTTATTATATACTGAATAGAAAATGTTTTTATAAATTAAATCTGATGAACGCACAGTAAAAATAACATTTTTCTAGCTTGAAACGGAAGGAAATGGAAAATTTGTGTTGTGATGTGATGAAACCACATGGATATTCTATCATTTACAATGTTTTACTCTGTAATATGTTGAATATACTAAATCTTATTATTTTCTCTTTGGCGTCACCTTATTCAGTGGTCATTACTCAATTGCTCCATTTCTCACTGTCCTCTGCATCTTCTTTGCTAATCCATCTATCCACAAGTGTTCCCACACCACATTCACAAATCTCCTCTTTGGTCTTCCTCTTTGCCTCCTCCCTGGCGGTTTCATTCCCAACATTCTTCTTCCGACCCTTGAATACAATTACTGTATATAAACGGTATGTATCAAGTAAGGTTGTTGTACCAGAACTTATTCTTTCATCTGAATATATTTTCCAAACCCCCGTATGCTATGAAACCAAGTGAAATGTTCCGACTTCCCCACAGCATTTTAGTTTATTACTTTCATAATACCAACACCAATAAACTTTTAGCTACCATCAATGACTCTTTTAAAACTAAAAACGCATGGCAGCAGACTCCCGTAAGATATCACCAGACAAACTCCCAACTCTTTTACCATACCCAAGTCATTCACCAAAACACACTCAAATAAAACAGTTTTTTAACTGAGCTTGAATCAGAAATTGCATAAAGTCTCTGTGTGCCCTGCAATTGGCTGGCAACCAGTTTAGGGTGTACCCCCGCCTACTGCCCGATGCCAGCTGGGAAAGGCTCCAGCGCCCCCAGCGACCCTTGTGAGGACAAGCGTTTAAGAAAATGGATGGATGATTCAGACAAAAGTCGGATAGGACTTTCTATATTCCAAAATATATTACAAGCATACTAACCAAGTAACCAACTACACTTTTTTGACTTTACAGCTCACATTTTTCGATGGATGAATGGACTGGCAAGCCAGTAGACAGTAGGGACGTAACAATAACCGCAATATCGTGATAACGTGATATTAAAATTGCCACAATATCATTGTCGTCATGCTACGATATTTAAAGCACATCACTATCAAATGTTTTTACTTATTCACCTGTTTCAGCCAGCACAGCATTATGAACTACATAGACTATGATACTCTTTTCGCTAGAGCTGTGCGATACTTGAGATTTTGGTATTGATCGATACCAAGTAAATACTGGTGCCAATATGGATACCAAGTACTTTTAGGTTCATAAAATACTATGGTTTTAAAATCATTTGTCCTATTAAATAACTTTTTTGTTGTTGTTGTGCAAATTAGACTTTGTTGTTTAGTTCTTAAACATTTCATAATAAAGTATCCTCAACTGAAATATACCTGGGCTATTATTGAAATCTGCAATGTAGTAATAATGTTCATATTCTGAGTCCCTGTCACTCTTCTGCATTTAAAGAAATGTCAGCCACCCAAGTTCCTCTAGTCTAGTCACATTACATAAACGATACTTACATGTTGTGCTACACTAATACCTAGCTCAATGGATAGTAGTTGGAAACGCTCAAACAAAGCATAACATGACTCATTGTCACATTATGCATTTCACTGTAAAAATAATTATTTGTCACAGCCAGTGCCGCCCACATCTGTCATTGGCAGGCCGGCACATGCGCGTGTGCTACAAAGGGATAGCGCGAGGGCCCCATGAGAAACCAAAATAAATAAATAAATGTAAAATATCGATACTAGCGCTCTGGTATCGACCCGAACCGATACTCAAGTAGGTATGTTTTCTATCGATACTTGGATCAATCTGCACAGCCCTACTTTACGCTGCTGAGCCAATAGTGACATACGCTGTGCATTGTTTACAAAGTAATTGAAGATGGTGGAGGGCGGCGACCATACTGGCATAGTGGCATGGATATAGCAGAAAACTCAAAGGTTGACATATATATAGTATTATGAGCTTCTTTTTTCTTTTTTTTTGCCAACATCACACAATATTGTGATAATTATTATAGGTTCATATCGTGATAATATGGTATTGTGACATTTGGATATCGTTAAATCCCTAGGAGACAGACAGATGCACAGAACTGTATTAATGTTACATCATCATACTGTATTTGTTCACCGATTTAGAAGAGAATAGCTCAATCTATTTTCACACAGTTTAAATACGTTTCTGTACATAATCTGGATCCCATGTCCACATGAGAACAGCTGAGAGTGTAAATGATCCGCGGACCATGGCCTCATCTGGCCTGTTCTCTCTGATCTCACTGTGTCAGCAGCAGGAGGAGGCTCACAGGCTCCAACTAATCAGTTATGTAACACCCTGACTTTAGGGCTTCACACACAACAGCATCATTCAACCCTATTCTGCCAAAACAACCCACTGTGCATCAACACATGCTACATCCGTGTACACTTACATGTATCTGTTCATGCAATCTATTCATTAGCACGAGCCCTGTTGGACCTTTGCAGAATTTTCTGCCGGCCCCTTAGCAGATGGAGCCTTGCTCTGCCTCATCTGCAGCATCACCAGGTTCCTCCATTACATAATACAATTCTTTCAGCTAGACTGGCTACAGCCAGCACTGTGAAGCGTTTCAAAAAAGGCCGACATATTTCAGAGCAAAGTTGTGCTATCGCAAATTTCACATTATGAAATGACATGTAAAAAGATGCCTCCCTTATCCTAATGAATGCCACAGTACTCATCCAATACTTTTTTAGGCACACGACGATAATAAGATCCAAAACAATTACACAAGGCAAACAGCAAGAAAATAGTTGTTTTGTAATAGCTGGTTCATGTGGCACATTGGGATGTCTATTACAGTTTATCTATAAACCTAAATGAAGAAAACACATAAGAAAAAATGTACAATGTAACATTTATAATGTAAAATTTTGCAACAGTAACACACAAACCAACATACACATACATTATAATGGAAGGTTTTGTAATGTCAAATTTAACAACTAATCAGGGCACAAACACCATCAGATTTAGAAGTATGGATTAACATTTACAATTTACATGAAATGACAACTATCTTTTGTTTTAATTTCATAGCGTGTGTCATGGCTGTGCAGCTTCCAGTTTTTTGTGGGTTGATTTTTATGTGTCTTTCAGATTCGACATGTTGCCATGCAAATATTTGTTGCCCAACACCTTCCAGAGTGCTAGCGCTCACCATGCACACACATAAAAAAAAAACTTCTTTTTTTTTAACCAATCAGATTTCAGATTCACCCTTCTGCACCTTCACGAATCTTGCGAGTAAGCTAGGGCATTTTTCAGTAATTTGATTGGTTCAGCTATGTTTAATACCTCTCATTGGTGAGCTTTAAATGTGCACCAAAGATTGATTTACAGGGTAGGATGATGTTAGACGTGGGTAAAAATTCACTTTTCAAGGTGCATTTTTAAGAAAAACTGAAGTTTTTTAGGCTAGGTCAGCCAACACTGTTTCTGGCTGGTTTGTTTCAACCCCGAAATAGATTTTTGGGGCACTTTCAGAGCACTACAAAATGCAAACATGGAAGAGTTAGCTTACACAGACAGGCCTAGCAAAGAAATGATGTTTGCTGCATCAGCATCTCTGGTGAGAACAATGCATTTTATTTCAAGCTTTGATATTGAGAAATATTAATTGTGAACTCCTACAGTATATTGTATAGTTAGAGGTTGGCTGGCAACGAGTCCATGTCAGATCATGTCAATATGAATAAGTAAGTAGTGCTGGGATTGTTTTTAAACAAAGTCCTGTGCTTAATTATTATTTGGGGAGATAATATTGTAGTTTCTTCAACTGAACCTTTTCCCAGAGCTGATTGCAGGTATATTAGTCTATAACTCCGGTGTCTGTATGGTGAGCGGATACTGTGTAATGTAATGAGTTGAATCGGCCACCTGTTGCATAATAAAGGTTTGGATTGGAGTAAACGACTTATTGTACATGGTACTTTGTCTGGGTCAAGTCACCAACGGCCTGTCTCATATTTAATGTCACACATACTGTAGTTATATATCATTTTTGTATTTTATGACGTGATGGTAAATTAGGTCATTTATACCCACAAGGCCCAGGTCCAAAAGTCACAAGTTCATAATAATTGAGATGTCATTTGCGTGGCTGCTCACTGCAAGGTAATGGGTCAAATGCGAAGAACGACTTTCGCCCCACTTAGATGCGTGTGACAATCAGTGGTACTCTTTTTGTCAGCCTCTTACACAGATTAAACAATATCTTGGTCAGAATGACCAATTTGTATCGGTTTGCCTAATCCCCAATATATATTGATTGAAAACACCTATCATTCTAGACGGGTTGTTTTAACCAAAGGGTCTGTCGGACACATAACTACCAGCTTGATTGGTCAAATTTAACCCTTTTTTGGGGGGGTTAATTTCACCAATCCGTTTTTAGGGTGTATACAGCCTGCACTCATTAGGGTCATGGTGGAGCTGGAGCCTATCCAAGCTGACTTTGGGTGAGAGGCGGGACACACTGGACTGACCGTCAGTCAATTACTGAGCACATATAGACAAAAAATAATAATAATTTACACTTACAAACAAAGCTGTGGACTATTTAGTGTTTTGTGTCTGTGACAAGCTTTCATCAAATACTCCAAAGATGATTAATTATAGTGTATTTTACACACCTTGTATTCTACCATGCTAAAATTTGCCTTTTTTCAGGGGGTGGTCCTGCCTAATGTAAAAGAGTCACTGTTCATTCCACCCGCTATTCTGTGGAGACAATGTTGAGTAAGGCTGCCGTTACCATGACAACTAGGGACAGAACAAGAAGGTGGCCACTTGTTATGCCCCAAGTCTAAAAAAGCTATAGCACAAATCAGCATTTCATCACCAAGGCATTGAATTACACCTATACACACATCATAACTGACAACTACTACAACTATTACCACAACTAATAATACATTTAAATAGACATCTCTTCTAGCTATGTAAAGAAACCATTTACAATACAGGGAGTCCCTGAGTTATAAACAAGTTCCGTTCCTACGCTGGCGACGTAGCCCGAATTTCCGCATAAGTCAGATTTCATCGCTAAAGTCGAAATTGATGTCAAAATACTTTGTGCAGTAATTGAAAAAAAAAAAAAAGAAGATATTTGCGGCAACCGGAAGTTGCCGAAAAATAATATTTTGTGTTTCTGCACGGACATTTATTGTTGACGGAAGGCAAAGTGGAACTTGAAAACCTCAACACGGAAATGTGACGAGCATGACGGCGAGCCGACCTTTGATTTATTTAACTTAACTTTAGATAATTTTAAAATGTTGTGATTACTGTGGGAAATGTTAATGAAAAAGTGATCTTCATCAAATCACGGTGGCTAAAGATAATTAAATATCAAAAACAAAAATGGTTTGGTGGTCTAGATTTTGCATTTCATGTCAAGGTCCGACTAGTGAAAATTGTGATTTGGCTGCTATTCAGTGAAGGAGCAGATCTATTCTTGTGGATTACAGAGCTGCGAGCCACCCCAAAATTGTGAAAGGTCCTAAACTATTTTTACTGTCACTTTTAACAGTAAGCTGTGACTTTGTAGTTTTTCAAAATAGCTGAAATTCAGTATACACCAAAACAACATACAATCGCTTAATGGATTGGTTTTAGTATGCTTAATAAATTAAGCCTAAGAATGTCAAAGTGGTCCTGGCATCCTTCCATTTTTCTGTATGCAGGCCTCTGGGGGGGAAAAATGGCCACCACTGTTCTAGAAGCTGCATACACATTGACGCGCTATGTTGCGCTTCAGAAGGAGGCAACAGGTTTGTCTCTCCTGATGAATCACTCTCACTGGGCTCGACACACTGTAACTGCAGAGGAGCACTATCACCGTGTTTATCCCACCGAGTCTGGAGTTACCTAAACAACTCTTCCTTTCCAGCTCAGTGGCACTGCCAGTGATGTGTGCTTGGTTCGCTGCAAAGGGCCTCAGTCAGTTAAGAGGAAAAGTCAGCCCAGGCTGTGAAGTGGAGCTGTATGAATAAGTCATTTTCCATCTTGCGTCCATGATTCATGGAGCCAAATTCAGCAACTCTACGATCAACATTTCTGTCTGTGTTATTCATCGAGCGCCAGGATCTTAAAAATCATGAGCTCACTTCACATGAATGTCTTGGATTTTTTTATTTTCCACCTCATACAGAGCCAGAGATTCCTGAAACAGAAACTTGGATCATATTTTGTAAACTGGGGATAGAAGAAGAACATTGTGCCTGTTGGTCTGGCCTCACAGTTTTAGACTACCGGTATGTGCATCTAATTACCATAAAAGGTGACTCTTAAATGTTTGGGACTCCAGAAATTGCCTTTAGCACCAACAATTTAAAATCTCCAATTGTCAGTCTCCTCAAGATTGTTCAGTAGCCTGTCTTGGCACATTGAAAACACATGAATTAATTTCCCCCTGTGAAATTCAGCCATTCTGGCATGTGATATATCTTTGTATTCCTGCTGTGCTAATGAGCTCGTTGGGCCATTCATGCGTGTAAAGTGATAATGTTAAATGTGTAAAAATGTGTGATGTGCAGTAATGAACCGAGCTGAAGAATATGTGCTAAACTCGTGTAGTTATACAAAGTCAATACAGTCACTCTCACTCACAGCAGCCTCTCTCCTTGCGTAATCACATAAAAAATACTGTCAACAGTAAAGGAACCTTGATGCACTGCATTCGCAAAAGAGTTTAATAATTATTTTGAAAAATAATTTTGTGAATCCTAAAAAATAACTTTATATAATTGTATTATTTCCAAGTTTGTATTATTCCACAATATACAATGTACTATATGTGCATAGGACAATGTGTATTTTTGATGGAATGTAAGTGTATGCTACAATTTTATTTCATATGTTTTTATATCAGTATATTTCATACCACTAGAGTACAACAGCATTCTTTCATCCATCCATTCTATGCAGCTTGTCCTCTTCAGGTTTGCTGGTGATGTGATGAAATTTGCAATAATTACCAACAATAATTTAGCAAGCTAGGAAACAAATATTTTTAAAAAAATTCTACACATATCTGCAAGTTTTTACATTTTCAAATGATCACTTGTACAACATTCCTAGGGTATCATAATGTCTCTTTTCATAAGCCAATACCACTCACTAACTAACTATTTTTAGAACAGGACCACAGGTATCTCATGTGGTCCTTATGGGCGACCATGTTGATAACCACTGATTTAGCGTTTTCAGCAAACCTAACATGCATGTTTTTGAAGTGTGGGAGAACACCGAAGTACAGTACGTGAAGTAAAGTAAAGTGAAGTAAAGTAAGAACATGGAAATTCCACACAGGAGGCCCAGAGCCGAGACTGGAACCTCACATGTGGTAAACGCTATCCTGCCCAGCATTGTTTAAATGAGACCCGAATAAACAACTTTTTGTTGTTATCACATTCTCTTTCATTTTCTTTCCCTGTTGTCAGTATTAGATGTTATGGGTTGCAGAAGTGCGTAAAAAAAAAAAAAAAAAAAATTAAAGAACAAAAACTACAACTAGGATGGGGAATCAAAAGACAAATTTAAAAGTAATGAACAAATATTAGGATAAGACAACATGACATGACTTGGACAAGAAAAAGGACAAAGATAGCAAACATAATGAACCTAAAAAAGACAGAGCAACTGGACAAAACACGAGTGGCTGAGGGAGCTGATTGGGAGACAAAAGGGACCGGGCTGACGAGAAAAGGTGGACACAAAAAACGAATGAGACAGACATATCAAAAGGGACACAGGGAGAACATGATGAATTTTAATCTAATCAAAACCAAATAAGCCATAACACCGATCATGACAATACGAGATGCTAACAGACGCTGGCGATGCTTTCATGATATTATTTGAGTGAGATGTAAGCATGGCAATTAATGTTTTTGACAGCAACTACAGTAAAAGCCTTAGTCCACTTTTTAAGGCAAGAGAATCAACCTTGAGCAATGTTGATAAATACTATTTACTAAAATGACAAAACTATGTTTGTAGCGGTTAACAGGAATAGGTTCTGTCTATTTATATTCCAAACTCATTCTGTACTGCAGCCAACTCTGGCTGTTTACACAACTATGCTTGTAGCTGTACATCCATTTATCTATTCTCTACACGGCTAAAACTACACCCCGAAGACTACATCCTGACTGGCTGACTGTCAATCCCGGTGCACGTACAGAGACAAGCATTTTTTTTCAGGCTTGCGTTTGAACTTGTCACTATGTGGGAACTGAACTCATGCTGACAACACAGTTTTCAGGCAAATGTACCAAAACACTGATAGTGATTCTAGATAAGGGGTGTCCAAGTCCGGTCCTCGAGAGCACCTATTCAGCCCGTTTTAAATGTCTCCCTCCTCTAACACACCTGAATCAAATGATCGGCAAAAGTTCACATCCTAAATCTCCAAAACGTCCTCTTCTTTTAGCCATTATATAGCGATATATCTGAAATCTTGCTTTGTTTGAACTGTTTTTTGAAAAGTGAGCCAACCAATCAGTGTTCTTTAAGATAATCATGGTATCTAAGGGCACATTATGGCAAATGAAACTGCTTGTATACAGTGTTTGGCCTCAACACACCAGTAGTTTTATCGGCACTAGATTATATCCTGCTTCCATCTGATTATTTTCTATAGCACTTGCCTGACTTTAGGTAAAAAAATGGGTTTCGCCAGACTGATCACCAGCCCATCGCAGAGTCAGATTACACTTCCACTATAAAAAAAAATATATATATAAAAAAAAATTATAAAAACATTTATAAAAAAAATTCTTAAAAAAATTATTTAAAAAAAATATGAAAAAAATTATGAAAAAAAATTAAAAAGCAAAGAACAGCACTGAAGGCTTCTCCTGACTGACCATGACACGGAACACAAACTGCTTGTCAAGCTAACCTATTCAGCCATTGCTAACAAAACAGAATTTGGTTTGAGTCTGAGGCACTGAAGATAGTTTACATTGCAACCACAAATACGTTTATATCATGATCATCTTCCTGTTTCTTATTTAAATGTTTACCACTGTGGACTACCGCAAAGCCCAAATCCGAACTTTTGAAACGGGTATGCTCACTTTTAGGAAAGGCCTCCTAACAAGCTGTCATTGCCAACATTAAGCCACAGTTGCATTATGGGAGAGGAGCGGAGCAGATTGCATGGCTCTTAAGCAGTGTGTATTATGGTGTGCAAGCAGAGTGCAGCACATACTGCAAGAGGCAGATCAACATGGCTTACAAGGTTTTTTTCAATCTGTCTAATGATGCAATTAATCATTTATGACAAACAAAGCCAGTGACTTACCGAATGAACTTATCAATGGCATCAAAGAGATATCATGATAGCTTGAAATTATATTAGGAAGGATTTAACTCCGGTATCAGACATCAATGCCAAAGAAGAAGCTTGACCCTAGTGTGATCAGGACAGGCACGAACGGTGGATAGTGAGTACAAACGAGCGGAGGCAGATGGCACTTCTTTTCTTTTATTCTCCACATGTGCAAAAATGCAAAAAATGCATTGTGCAAAAAAGTGAATTGGCAGAATGGCTCGGAGCATGGCTTCTCCAGCAGCAGTTTCTTCCACAGAGATGTTACAGGTTTCTTAAATGGGGACACTACAATTGGAACAAATCAATAAACTCCACAGTGGTAAATCATTAGACTAACTTAAAATCCTTCAATGTGAAAATATAACCCAAAACTAAAGAAATACTTACAAACGAATAACTATTTCCCCACTTAACCCATTTAGACAATAAACTAAATACTTGAATTTAGTAAAACCATGTGGCCACCTCATACACACTCTTCCACTTGGTCCAGGCCTCACCCTTTTAGCAGTGTCTGGTCGACTTGGGACTCTTTTGACCTGACACCACCAAACTAGACGAACACGCTGTCCGTTACACTTCCCCCTCCCTCTCCAAGGCGAAGCCGTCCTCCTTGCTTCTAGAGAGAAAGTCAGCTACCACATTTGACTTGATGGTACTGATTGTGAAGTCATATGGTTGCAGGGAGAGATACCATCCGGTGATGCAATTGTTTGAGTCCTTCATCCTATACAGCCATTGAAGGGCGCTATGGTATGTCTCCAGCACAAAGTAGAGTCCGAGCAGGTAGTATCAGAGAGTCAACAGCCCATTTCACAGCAAAGCATTCTTTTTCCACTGTTGAGTACCTCGTTTCCCGATCCAGCGTCCTCCGACTGAGAAAAACGACTGGTCTCCTCTCCCCGTCTTTCTCCTGGAGCAGGACAGTCCCCAGCCCACTTTGCGAGGCATCAGTCTGGAGGATGAAGGGCTGACTGAAGTCAGGACTGTGAAGGACCGGCCCTGTACAGATAGCCTCCTTCAGATCCAGGAACGCCCGCCCGCCTCAGTCCAGTGCACTTTATTCGGTGCTGCTTTCTTAGTCAAACTTTTTAGGATGGCAGTTCTTTCGTAAAAATTTGGCACAAATTTGCTATGCCAACCAACAAGTCCAAGAAATCCTCTCACCTGCCTTTTTGTGATGGGGACTGCAAACGAGCCAATGGCCTCCATCTTTCCAATCTGTGGCTTGATCCTCCCAAATCCAATGGTGAATCCCAGGTACTGCACCTCTCGTTGGGCAACCGAGCACTTCCGGGGATTGATAGTCAGGCCCGCCGCTCTAATCTTGTGCAACACCTTCTCCAGGTGGTGTAGATGTTCCCAGGAGCTACTATACACCACCACGTCATCCAAGTAGGCAGCAGCAAAGTCGGACACGTCCCACAGTATGTGATCCATCAGGCACTGGAAGGTTGCTGGTGCCCCCCTGACCAAATGGCATCACTTTAAACTGGTACATACCAAATGGTGTCCTGAACGCCGTGAGCTTCTTTTGCTTCTGGGGGCCAATGCCAGCTGCCAGTAACCTTTATTGAGGTCTAGGGTGGTGATATAGGAGGCTCTTTCCTCTCTCGCCAACAGGTCGTTTACTCTTGGCATTGGCTAGGGGTCAAAGTTGGAAATGGCATTCAGGTATCTGAAATCAATGCAGAATCGCAAAAAGCCATCCTTATTGGTTACCAGTACAATGGGACCACACCACTCGCTGTTGGACACCTCAATGACCCCCAGTTCAAGCACCTGGCGTCCATACAGCAGTTCGAAGGGGGAGAAGCCGGTAGATAACTGTGGAACCTCCCGGTAAGCGAACAGAAGATATGGTAGCCACTAGTCCCAGTCAGTGCCAGTGCTGGAAACTTGCGCAGCATATGCTTCAATGTCTGAATATAGCGTTCTACCAGCCCGTCCGTTTGGGGGTGATAAGGTGTGGTCCTGATCACCAACAGCTGATAGACTTGCTTTAACAATTTTGACATAAAATTGGTACCACAATCTGTCATAATTTCTTTCGCAACCCTCACTCTGGAGAATAGTTGCAATAGACAATTTGCGATTTTTTCTGCTTTAATTGATCGCATTGGAAAAGCTTCTGGATATCTCGTAGCATAATCGCAAATAACCAAAATGAAACTATTTCCTTAGGAACTTTTCTCAAGTGTGTCACACCGCGGTGAGGTTGTCCTGTCATTTCCTGTTTTATTTTGAAAATTCTGACTCCTCTCGTTTCAGGTCACTTGCCCTTCCTCGTGTGGTGTCAGTGTCAACCCTGATTCCTGATTGTGTCCACCTGTTTCCCATTACCCTCATGTGTTAAATGGTCTGCGTCTCCCCTGTCTTGTGCCTAAGTGTTTTCGTCAGAGCCACTAAAGCCAGTTACCGTCCACAGCCTTGTTGCCCTGTCCCTTGAGAGAACTTTGGTTTGTAACTTTGAATAGCCACAGGATTGTTTTAGTTAAGGAGTGATTTTGTTTTGATTGTAGTTTAGTCTTCCTCCCTTTTGGAGCGCCTTTAGTTTAACCTTGAATAGCTTTTGTTTTTTCCCTCTCAATGAGGAGCTTTTGTTTTGTTTAATAAAAGCTGCTTCAGCCTCAACCTCTATCTCTGCGTCTGGGTTCTAAAACTACCACGTTGTGTCAGAACACTTAGGCCAGTATGGACCCAGCAGAGAGGGAGCAAATTGCCGCAGCAATGCGAGCTCAGGAAGCCCGTCTCTCCCAGCAAAAGGAGTTTCAGACAGCCATAGCAGCGCGAATAGTCCAGCTCACAGCACAGTTACAGGACGTTCAGGATCGCACCAATAGCCCTCCTGCCGTGCCAGAGACTCAATCAGCCATGCCAATTCCGCCCGTGCCGTATACCGGGTCGGGGATCAAGCTAGCCTCCCCTGAGCGATTCTCTGGGGAGCCAAGACAATGCAAGGCATTTTTGACTGACTGTGACATTCATTTTGAGTACTCCCCCCAGGCCTTTCCCACAGATCGATCCCGGGTGGCTTTCATGATTTCCCACCTGACTGGGAGAGCCAGAACCTGGGCCACGGCAGAGTGGGCCCGCAGTTCCCCACTCTGCGACTCCGTCACGGAATTCCGAGCCGCTCTTCGGAGGGTCTTTGATCCAGCCTGTTCCGACCGGGAAAAGGCCCGGCAGCCTGATACAAGGAAAGGACTCCGTGAGCGACTATGCCATCCGCTTCCGCACTCTCGCGGCAGAGAGTGGCTGGAACTCCACGGCTCTCTATGACGTCTTCCTCAAGGGCCTGGCGACGTCCATCCAAGAGCTGCTCATCTCAGTCAATCTGCCACCGGATTTGGACTCCCTCATCGCCCTTGCCATACGGACGGATCATCGGCTGCAGGAGGTGACGCAGAGCCGCGGTTGCCGGGCAAGGACGATGGAGGGATCCCCGCTCTTCCAAGTACCAGGTGTGTCAGCTCTTCTCGGTTCTTCGGCAGTTCAGCGCCAACCCGTTCCCTTGGGGCGAGAGGAGGAGCCCATGCAACTGGGCAGAGTGCGGCTTTCGCTGGAGAAGAGACTGCGCCGAAAGCTGGAAGGTCTGTGCTTTTACTGCGGTAACCGAGATCATCTCGTGGCCGCCTGCCCAGCCAAAAGGACCCAAACGGTGAGTCAAGTTACGACTCCAGTGTCGGTTCCACGAAAACTCACACCAGTAAGAATCATTCACCGCACCACTCCCACAGACCTCCATGCCCTGATAGATTCTGGGGCTGATGAGAGCCTGATAGACTGGGGGCTTGTGAGACATTTTGGAGCCAAGACTGAGCCACTAATTAAGCCCATTAAGGCTAGGGCACTAAATGGAAGTGAGTTATTCATCATTACACACATCACAGAACCCATCCAGCTCCAAGTTGGAAAACATAAGGAGCACCTAGTTTTTCATGTGTTTCAGTCTCCTTCACAGACTCTGGTCCTAGGATACCCATGGTTGTGTGAACACAACCCCCATGTAAACTGGTTGACTGGCGAAGTTCTGGGATGGGGGAAGAATTGTGTGAGCCATGGGGTTGGTTCGCCAATTCGAGAAGTGGACATCACGACTGTTAATCACATTTCTGTTAATTCCTTCACAGACTCTGAATACCCAAATTTGAGCATCGTCCCTTCTTGCTACCATCACCTCCAGGAGATTTTCAACAAGACCAAAGCCATGTCGCTCCCACCCCATCGTGCCTATGACTGTGCCATAGAGCTGATTCCAGGTTCCACCATTCCCAAGGGACGTCTATATTCTGTTTCAGGACCAGAGAAGGCGGCCCTGAAGGAATACATCGAGACTTCCCTGAAGGCTGGACTGATTCGTCCTTCCTCATCACCAGCGGGAGCAGGTTTCTTTTTTGTGGGGAAAAAGGATGGTTCCTTGCGGCCTTGTATAGACTATAGCCTCCTTAATGACATTACAATAAAGAACCGCTACCCCCTTCCTCTCATGTCTTCCGTGTTTGAAAATCTTCAACAAGCTACGATCTTTACCAAATTGGATTTGCGCAATGCCTACCATCTCATTAGGATCCGGGAGGGGAATGAATGGAAAACCGGGTTTAATACACCTAGTGGCCATTACGAGTACCTAGTCATGCCCTTCGGTCTCACTAATGCTCCTGCGGTTTTCCAGGCCATGATTAATGACGTGTTGAGAGACTTTCTGGACCAGTTTGTGTATGTTTATTTAGACGACATACTTGTATACTCGCCAGATCTAGCCACACATCAAATCCATGTTTCCAAGGTTCTTCAAAGACTGCTTGAGAACAAACTATATGTCAAGGCAGAGAAAAGTGTTTTTCATGTCAAAACCGTCTCCTTCCTGGGCTTTGTCATAGCCCCTGGGAAGGTACAGATGGATCTGGTTAAAACTAGTGCCGTGAGGGAGTGGCCCACACCTTATAGCCGCAAGAAGGTTCAGCAATTCCTCGGGTTTGCCAACTTTTACAGACGCTTCATCAGAGGGTTCAGCGCAATAGCTGCCCCTCTGCATGCCCTCACCTCCCCTCTGGTGAGGTTTAGCTGGTCACCGGAGGCAGAAGCCGCATTTCAAGCACTCAAACAACGCTTTGTCACAGCACCAATCCTCACAATGCCAGATTCACAGCGGCAATTTGTTGTAGAAGTGGACGCGTCCAATGAGGGGATCGGAGCTGTCCTGTCTCAGCGTGCAGAGAAGGATGGAAAGATGCATCCCTGCGCCTTCTTGTCGCGACGACTATCTAAGGCTGAACGAAACTATGATGTTGGGGACAGAGAGCTTCTGGCTGTCAAGATTGCTTTGGAAGAATGGAGGCACTGGCTTGAGGGGGCGAAGCATCCGTTTGTGGTCTGGACCGATCACAAGAACCTGGAGTACATACGCAAAGCCAAGAGACTTGACCCACGCCAGGCCAGGTGGGCGCTGTTCTTTAACCGTTTTTCCTTCTCTCTCACTTACAGGCCGGGGTCTCGTAACGTCAAGCCCGACGCCCTGTCCCGTCTCTATGAGCCCGAGCCTGCAGCTAAGGAACCAGAGACCATCCTTTCGCCGAACTGTGTGGTTGGAGCCGTGACATGGCAAATCGAGAGGGATGTTAAACAAGCCAACGGTGAGGCAACTCCACCAAATGGATGCCCGCTTAATAGACTATTTGTCCCAGTGCAGCTGCGCCCACAGGTGATCCATTGGGCCCACACCTCGCTTCTTTCCTGTCATCCGGGAGTCCGACGGACAATGTACGCCATCTCCCGGCGATTCTGGTGGCCTTCCATGGAGCCGGAGGTCCGGGAGTACATCGAGGCCTGCTCGGTATGTGCCCGAAATAAGACATCCACCAGATCGCGCATGGGCCTGCTGCAGCCCCTTCCCATTCCTTCCAGACCATGGGCAGAAATATCCCTGGATTTGGTCACAGGACTCCCCATCTCCCGATGTAAAACCACAGTTCTCAATGTAGTCGACAGATTTTCTAAAATGGTCAGATTCATTGCCTTGCCTAAGCTTCCCTCAGCCAAGGAAACGGCTGAGGTCATGATTAACCACGTCTTTCGAGTTCATGGGTTCCCTAGAGACATTGTGTTGGACCGAGGGCCCCAGTTTGTGTCTCGTTTCTGGAGGGAGTTTTGCCGCTTAATCGGCGCCAAAGCCAGCCTAACCTCAGGGTACCACCCTGAGGCTAATGGCCAGTCTGAACGCCTCAACAAACAGTTAGAAACCGGTCTACGGTGCCTTGTCTCCCAGAATCCTGCAACGTGGAGCAAACACCTGGTCTGGGTTGAGCTTGCCCATAACTCCCTGCCTACCTCTGCCACAGGACTCACCCCATTCAAATGCGTTTTTGGCTACGATCCCCCCTTTTTTGCTAACCTGGAGTCTGAGGCCTCTGTTCCTTCTGCCCATGCCTTGGTCCGTCGCTGCCATCGCATCTGGGCAGCCGCTCGGCAGGTACTGGAGCGCCAGAGGGACAGAGGCAAGCGAGCAGCTGATCGGAAGAGGAGACCTGCTCCAGCATACCAGCCGGGGGATAAAGTGTGGCTGTCCTCCAAAAACCTTCACTTGAAGGTGCCATGCAAAAAGTTGGCACCACGGTTTGTGGGCCCGTACCCCATCTCCAAGGTGATCAACCCGGCCGCTGTCCGTCTTCGCCTGCCTCGGTCCCTTCGTGTTCACCCAACGTTCCACGTTAGCCAAGTCAAGCCAGTCAGGGAGAGTTCCCTGGTTCCGGCTCCTTCGCCCCCGCCGCCTCCTGTGATTGTGGATGGGGGTCCCGTCTACAAAGTGAAGCGACTGCTGGCCATCCGCAAACGGGGCCGGGACAAGCAGTTCTTGGTGGACTGGGAGGGGTATGGGCCCGAGGAGAGACAGTGGGTTCCTTCCCGCTTCATTATGGATGACTCTCTAATTGAGGACTTCTATAGGGATCATTCTGACCAGCCTGGGCCGTCAGGAGTCGGCCCTAGAGGGAGGGGTACTGTCACACCGCGGTGAGGTTGTCCTGTCATTTCCTGTTTTATTTTGAAAATTCTGACTCCTCTCGTTTCAGGTCACTTGCCCTTCCTCGTGTGGTGTCAGTGTCAACCCTGATTCCTGATTGTGTCCACCTGTTTCCCATTACCCTCATGTGTTAAATGGTCTGCGTCTCCCCTGTCTTGTGCCTAAGTGTTTTCGTCAGAGCCACTAAAGCCAGTTACCGTCCACAGCCTTGTTGCCCTGTCCCTTGAGAGAACTTTGGTTTGTAACTTTGAATAGCCACAGTATTGTTTTAGTTAAGGAGTGATTTTGTTTTGATTGTAGTTTAGTCTTCCTCCCTTTTGGAGCGCCTTTAGTTTAACCTTGAATAGCTTTTGTTTTTTCCCTCTCAATGAGGAGCTTTTGTTTTGTTTAATAAAAGCTGCTTCAGCCTCAACCTCTATCTCTGCGTCTGGGTTCTAAAACTACTACGTTGTGTCAAAGTGGACCAACTATGTCCATACCAATCCTATCAAATGGGGTACCAATAATAAGCAACGGTTGCAACTGGGCCTGAGCAACCCTTTTCCCAGCTGTCAGTTGACATTATTAACATGACCTGCAAAATTTGGAAATTTCTGTGTACATGCAAGGCCACACAAAACGACTACAAATTCGGTGCATCGGTCTCTGAAGACCCATGTGACCTGCCCAGGGAATGGAGTGACACAGTTCCATTACTCGCAGTCTAAAGTGATGAGGCAACGCAAACGCCTCTACTTCCTTCGTCTGATACAGAATACCATTCTTGACAATGTATGCAATATTGCCCAAAGACTTAATCTCTCCTTGTCTTGACATCTTGAACCAATTCTCAAGAGTTGGATCTTGGTTTTGGAGGGCACCAATGTCTGCGGGAATGTTAAATTCCACCGGGCCAAAATGGCTTTGGCAACTCATTTTTGTTTTTAGGTGAGCCAGCAAACTTTTCTTGCTTTTTCTGAGCTTTTGTTTTCCTAGTCTTCCCTGGCTGAGCCTTCACCTCTTCCTCCTAGAACGGTAACTCTTCTAAAATGGCCTTAGCCTGTTGAGCTCTCGTAACAACATTCACGGAAATAGCTGGGTCAACTATGGACATTACCCACACAGAATTAACATTTTCCTTTCCTAAAACCAAATAAGATTGGAATATCATTACCCAGAATCACTTTAAATGGTGGATTATCTGATATAGCCACATTTACCAGATAAGTCTGTCCTCCCACTGTTAAGGACACATCAGCTGTTGGGTATGTATGCTCATCCCCATGAATGCAAGTCAGTGGTGCTTCATCTCTAGACCGTCTCCCCTCAGGGACTAAACTTGACAACACAACTGACTGGAAACAACCTGAGTCCAGCAATGCTTTGATTTTTTGGCCATTAATAAGCACAGATGCTATGCGTACCAGACTGCGGCACTGCAGCCAGTCTTGGCACAGTACACAGCAACGATGGCTTAGATTTAAGTGTTGGGCAAAAATGCTGTGTATGACCCAAGTTGTTACATTTATAGCAACGCACATCCTGGCTCTGCATCCTATGCATGCCTTTTCTAGTAGAACCCAAGCGTGACTTAAAAGCTGGAGATGGCTTACTAATATTACTATCATGGGCCGGACCACAGTCATCACCCCCCACGGACCTACTGGACTGGGTGAAGCAGGGCTCCCGTCCAAAGTAACCAGTCCTGGATCCTTGTCGCGCCGCCAAGAAGGCCTCCGCCAAACGAGCCACTTCATCTGAACTGCCAGGGTCATACCTCGAGCTCTGGAGCGACCATTAGGAGAAACTGCTCCTGGATCAGCTTTTCCAAAAGCACCGACCTCGTTAGGACGGAGCCATCGGTTCAACAAATCTTTCAGTCGCACATAAAGCTCCCGCGGCGTTTCATTTGGCTCAATATTAAGTGACCTGAAACGTCGGCGGTTATTTCATACTTGGCAAGAATCGCTTCTCTGAGTCACAGATGTCCATCCCTACGAAAGCACTGCGGGCCTTCCCTGTCAACAGTGGGCCCAGGCGGACCGCCCACTCTTCTTCAGGCCACCGGCAGACTTGTGCCATCCTCTCAAATGTGACCAAAAAACCGTGACCATTCACTGTAGCAAACCACTCATCCGACTCCTCTGGCTTCTTTGTCTTTTTTCTCATGTTGCTCTTGTACTCACTGTGGCTGGACAGAACTTCTGACACCAAATGTGATCAGGACAGGCACGAACGGTGGATAGTGAGTAGTGATGTGCCCTACTGTGCCGAGGCGCCGATGCGTGTGCCGAGTAAACCGGAAACAAATCTGCAAAGCGCGCATCGAGGCATATGTTGATTACGCTTGTGGCCACGCCCGAAGCCTCGGAACGCGCGTTGCTCCATCCGAAGCCTCACCAGACGGGCTTCCTACGTCATCGCCAACACATAGTTTAGCGGGTGATTCGAAAAAAATGGCGCACCGAGACGACAATGAGCTCACAGGTGACACTGACACACCCAACTCGCATCTTCAAACCTCAATTCAATCGGATTCGTTTTGCAATGGACGCACCCGCAACGAAAAAGAAGAGAACATCCCGTCTGGGATCATTTTGAGCAGATCTGTCCTAAAAAGGTACAAATTATAATAACCAGTGTGAATATATATTGTAAATTATTGTGACAACACAGTGTATCCCTCGTTTTAATGTCTTTCTTCTACTTGCTGATATTGCAAAAGGTGAAGTGTAAACTTTGTTCTAAAGAACTTGGGTACCAAGAGAACACTCTTTAGCCCCAATAAAGCACAAGAGGCTGAGAGGAGGCTCACAGCTGAATGTGCGACAGTGACCTGGCACAGGGCATCTTCCTCGTCCTCCTCCTCCTCCAACCCATCATCTTCATCAACACAACCGGACACATCAGAAGCTTCCCAGCCTGTGGAGCAAGGTAATATTCGATACATTCTAATGGTGTTAATTAAGCAATAGGAAATGAGCGGCAGTGCATTATTGTGGGATAAGGCATTCTTTTGCTCCCATCTCTACGATGGGCAGCCAGAACTGCCTGTTGGCTGTTAGTCTGTTTGTTGTGTCTTAGGTGACAAACTGTGGCGGTGATTGGACCACACAGTCATGCAGAAGAGGACCCAGAGTGAGACCGCAGATGCGACTGTGGAGGTCCACACTTACCTGGGGGAACCCAACATAAGCAGGATGTCAAACCCCCCTGGACTACTGGGAGCTGCACAAACATGTCTACCCAAACCTCTACAAACTAGCAATAACCTTTCTCTGTACCCCGGCCTCATCCGTCCCTTGCGAAAGACTATTTTCAAAAGCAGGAGAAATCCTATCCAAAATAATAAACCGTTTAAATCCAAAAACTTTGGAAATGCTAGTTTTCCTCAATAAAAATGAATGAAAGATGTGTCTTGTTCCTTGTTTATATGTCAATGTCTAAAATAAAGCAATCATTCTTTCAATTACCACACGCACATTCATTCACATCACAACTCCCTGCCCTTTTGACCCCATCAAATCCATGGTATCATTTTAATCACTGTCTGTCATGACATTTATTTTCCACATGAAGGCGCAATAGAACAAATGAAGCCTCATGCTTCGGCCCAGGAGCGAACCAGTTGGATGGAAGGCCTCATTGCTTCATGATGCTTCAGTTTACCATCACTAATAGTGAGTACAAATGAGCGGAGGCAGATGGCTCCAGGTGGCACTTCTTTTGTTTTATTTTTTCTTGCAAAAACGCAAAAAAATGCCTTGTGCAAAAAAGTAAATTGGCAGAATGGTTCAGAGCATGGCTTCTCCAGCAGCAGTCTCTTCCACACTAATGTTACAGGTGCCTTAAATGGTGACACTACAATTGGAACAAACCAATAAACTCCACAGGTGTAAATCATTAGCTCGTTAGACTAACTTTAAATCCTTCAATGTGAAAATATAACCCAAAACTAAAGAAATACTAACAAAGTAATAACTATTTCCCCAACTTAACCCATCTAGACAATAAACTAAATACTTAAATTTAGTAAAACCATGTCGTCACCCCCTACACACTCTTCCACTTGGACCCTTTTAGCAGTGTCTGGTCAACTTGGGACTCTTTTGACCTGACACCACCAAACTAGACGTAACGGACAGCGTGTTCGTTACACCTAGACTAGTCCCCCGTCAATCTCAGGGCACAGACAGACAAACAACTATTCACACTCGCATACACGCCTATGGGCAATATTAACCCACTTGGCTGCCATGCCGTTGAGCTGTAGTCAAGGAATCTTTAATCACCTTTTCAATATGTACAAATTGACATGTTTTTTTATTTTTCCATCCATGGCCAAATGCCTCATCCTTGTTTTCAAAATTTGGCAAAAACACACTTGAAATTTCACAAATGCGTATAGGAAAATTGTCACATTATGGTGGAAAATATTTTTAAATGGTTTATCTTGGTGTAATGTTTTTTTTTATATACATCACAAAAACCTGACATTTAAACAGGGGTGTGTAGACTTTTGAAATCCACTGAATGTGCATACATCTATACATATCCATACATAAACATGATTCATCTCATGACGGAAATAAATTAAAACTTGTGTTTTACTGATAACAGTTTAGCTTCTTTTTACACTGCTTTGACAGTTATAAATGTTCAAATGTGTCTTGACATTTAATTACATTTTATGATTCATGACAGTTTATAACTTATTTTTCAAATTTTATTTGATCAAGTCACTCAGAGCCTATCCCATGTGACTTCGGGAGCAAAGTGGTATCCACTTGGACTGATTGCGAGCCGTTCGCAGGGCACATATACTGTAGACACGCAAACAATTTAGACTAGGGATGGTCAACCTAAATGATGGAACAGACCACAATTTGTCATTATTGCTACTGGGAAGGCCACATAGGACCATGTACGTCCTAACCAAAAATGTCATTTTAAATATGGGCAATATACGTCTTTTTTAAATTTTTATCATTGTACATCACAGTATCTTTATCAATTTCATGCTCAATGCATGTATATAAGATGCAGCCTTCACCAACAAAGATTTTGAAGTTGAACAATCACAAAATAACAACACATTTTGAATTTTGTTTCTCTCATGCATAAACAAATTTGCACTAAAAGAAGGATGGCATAAACTGCTGAACAGCAAACCAACAATACGCAAAAATCAACTAAATCACAATTTTTATATTTTTATTTATTTTTATGCTTTGCCTGGCAGCATCTTACCACGCTGCTGTGATATGCTGCCCTGTCTCTGGGGCTTCTTTGCACAGCCTGCATCTGGGTTCCTGTCTGATGTGGTAGAGACCCCGGCCTCAATTGATCTTGTGTTTAGGGCCTTTTCTTGCGCTGCCATGATCAGTGCCTCCGTGCTGTCTTTGAGTCCAGCCTTTTCCAGCCAATGGTACGTTTTGTCCATGTCAGCCAGTTCCTTAGTTTCTCAGTGGTACGTACCATGCAGGGGCTTGTCTTTCCATGACAGTCCATCTGGCTCCTTCTTCTTACTGGGCTTCTGCTGCCTGAGGCATTCCCTAAGCAGGTTGTCCCTTTAGAGGAGGTGGCTGATCATTGCTCCACTTTTAAACCAGTACCCCATGCCACTCGAGGTTATGATTTGACTGAGTGAGTTCAGGTTTATGCAGAACAGCAGCAGGGACAGAACATTTCCTTGGAATATGCCCCATTTGACATTCACTTGTACAACTGGCTTTGAGTTAGCCTCCGGAGTTGTATTCCACAGCCTCATTGAGCTCTTGATCGATGTTTTTAGGATCCTGTTGATGTTATACAATTCCAGGCACTCCAGTATCCATGTGTGCAGCATTGAGTCGTAGGCTGTCTTGTGGCCAATCCAGGCAATGAACAATGCCAAACACACCAGTAGTTTCCATTCAATCAATTTGAAGGGATTCTGTGCCAAAGAAACTAATCTTAGTCTCGGGTTTGGTGAGAATCTCTTTGTAGGATTTGAGATTCCCTACTTCTGGTTTTACAGTCAAGGGTGATTGCCCTGTCATCCAGTAGTTGGTGTTTCGCTCCCATGGTGTTATTACCAATGCTCTTTTGTGCTCTGCTCATGTATTGGTCCATATGCCGACTGATTTTGACTGCTGTGATGCTTGATAGGAGCTTCCATGTGTTGCTGAGGTAGGTTATCGGTTTGATGGAGTCGTTCCCTTCATGATGAGAACTGCCGGACCTTGGGTTAGCCATTGGTGTGGCCCCCGATGTTTACGGCTGGTTTGTTTGTGCCACCAGATATTCATGGAGAGCAGTTAGCTTCTTTAGCCAGTAGGCATGAATCATATCGGGCCCTGGTGCCGTCCAGCTCTTCATCTTCAACATTCTTGCTTGGATATCTGCTACTGTTATGATTACTAGTTCTTGTTTTGAGAGGTTGTTGTAAGTCTGCCAGTCATTGGACGTTGGCATTGTTATCTTTCTTGTTTTATATGTATATATCAATGCAGAGCTTGCTGATGAGCTGATATGTTGAATATATGCCTTAGAGCTTTTACTGTAACAAAATGTGTGGCACATTCCTTGAATACAGTCAGTGTAAATGTACACAGGTCACTGAAGCGTCATAAAACCCAGCCCACCTTCACACCTTGACGGACGCTTCTCCTGTTTTTTCCCCCCGATAAAAATCATTCATTTAGCCCCTTGACGGCCTCCGAGACCCTCACATTCAGCTTTGCTCCTAAAAAAGATGACTTCCTTCCTGCAGCAGGAACAAACGCCTTAGGGAATGCTGGACATGAAGCAACACATGCTTGTAGAAACCATTGGTTGAAAATAAAGTTCCAAGTACCCTATATTCCATATACCCAATATTACTTTATTCTACTACAGTATGAACAATAGTGCATATTGGATCTTCACTTGTTGATCATTCACAGGGAGGAGCAAATATAGAGTTCTGTTGGTAAAACTAGAACTGCATAATAATTTGAAGTGACATAAAATAAATTGCATGGAAAATATATAGCAGCCTGTTTGGTGGAGTTGGCTACATGGAATTTGCATTTCAGTTGGGCATCTTTCACAAGAGATGGGCATTAATTAGGCAGTGGCTAAACACTACTTTGTTTATGTCAACAAAAGCTGATTAGACCTTTTGACTGCAGACAGCCTTTAATGCAAAGTTACTTACTCTTGTTGACTAGTCATCCAGGGTTTAATGGGGGATTTAGAAGGATTTAGACTTGATAAGTGGATCTAATGCTGATAATGCCATTAAAGTGCATCCCTCGACAGGTTGCTACTTTGTGTTTATTTTTATTTTTCCCTCACATGTTAACACACATACGACTTAACATACAAAGTATGTTGACAAACAGAGCAAAAAAATACAAATACTGGAGTTGTTCTTTATATACCACAATGGATGTGTCTATGGGGTATAGTCGCCCCCACATATTACTTCATGTTACTTAATATTACAGTAAACTGTTATAATCAAACTGACAAAATTGTTCACTTGGACGACCAGATATTATTATTTTCTTGCCAGGAGTACATTTTCAAGACTGCAAGTATTGTTTTTTGAATTAAAAAATAATAATTTACAATTGAATTACAAAAAAAATAATCTTTTTTTTATCCCCGCTCTCCCCAAGTCATGTGTCATTGTGTCCATGGGCAAGGCACCTCACACACATTGCCTCCAGTGCTACTCACACTGTTGTATGGAAGGTGCAAATGTTTGGTGGTAGTTGGAGGGGCCGTAGGCGCACACTGGCAGCCATGCTTGTGTCAGCCTGCCCCATGGCAGCTGTGGCAACTTAAGTAGCTTACCGCCACCACAGTGTGAATGTGTGAGTGCATGAATAATGTATCCATTCTATTGTAAAGCGTCTTTGAGTGTCTAGAAAAGCACTATATTAATCCGATGCATTATTATTGTTTTTGTTATACAGATTATCGCCAAACTTTCAATGGATTATTCTATAGCCAAAGGGCCCTGCCATGGGAGGGAAAAATATAACTTTGGAACCTTCCACATTGTTGTTGCTTATGTTGTTGTTGTTACTTTCAGCTTATCCCATCAGGAGTCACCACTTGGATGATTTGTTCCCAAAAATGTCCCACTTTCCATTTCTTAGATGTATCGCGATTCAGACATGGATGAATCTGAATCAATTCACAAACGTCCACATTTCGATTATTAGGGTATAGAATGTTGAAAATAATGTGGAACTAAGAAGTACAGTACCCATCATCTCCGGGACACTTTGGGAAGCGCACAGACGAAAACAAACATGGATGACCGCTGCCGTAAGATTGAAAAATTGCTTCTAATTTAAAAGCAGACGTGTGGAAACAATTTGGCTTCTACAATGTCAAGAGCGGAAGTGAACTGGATAAAAGCCACGTTATATGCCATCATCATCATCTAAACTAAAATTCTTTGTAACACAACAAACATGACAAGTCATGTAACTCAATTATACCACAGAGGAGACAGGGAGATGGCTGTTGTTACTGCGGGTATGGCCACAGAACAATCAAGGAAACGATTCCAATGCTGCCAGCCTAATGAGAAAAGGCAAAGTGAAATACGAAAGCCCTTGTACCGGCGTGGAAAATGAGGATTTCGAGCACTGCTGCAAACCACGTTGGAACCCAGGCACACCAAGCCATCCCATAGCAATGGCCTCTTGTAATCATTTTTAAGAGGAATTTATGGTTTCCATTTAAAGGGATTTTGTGCGAAGCATTTAGTTTTAGTCTGCAGTAAAGTTAATATTTTAGCAAGTATAGGGAGACGGGTTTGTTGCAGTTTGAAAATGCAAATGAGTCATAATGTAATTTCAGGACAGGCTTTTTTAATTTTGCTACTGTTGAGTTGCTGATACAGAAACCATTTAAGGGGGGATTACAAGTGATTAATGCTTAGTAAGACAAATCAAAAAACAGTTTTGTGAAAAAGTGCATCAATAAACACAAATTAAAAATGTATCAATAATTGTTTGATACTCGAATCGTAGCCCTTGAATCGTGATTGAATCATGAGGTGCCCAAAGGCTCCCCACCCGTGTAAATTGGTCATCAGGGAGAAAGTAGTGGTGCTCAAGAGCAATATTTAGTTAGCGAATCATTTTTACTAGCCACATATTGTCTCAAGACTAAGGACGGGCAAATAACGATATCAGGTATCGGTGCCGATATCAGCCTTATTTATCGGTATCGGTACTTGCGATGGTGGGTGATACCAGTATTGACTGCCCTCTTGTGTTTTTAAGATCAGGAACTAGAAATTAGAAATGAGAAGAATAGAAAATTTACATTGACATATGCTATATTGGGATACAGTAAATAGGCCTTTCTCTAAAATTATATGTCATTGATTTTTTTTTTGGGGTGGGGGGGATTTTATGTACTAATGGTATCATTTGGTATCATATCGGTGGCTGTTCAAGAGTGGAGTACTTACTGTACACTATCAGTCTGGAAAAAAAGTGGTATTGAATATCCCTACTCAAGACAATTATAATTTACACAACAAGTGCATGTTTTGTGTATTTTGTGCTAGATTATTTGAAATTTGATGGAAGGAAAACAGAAAATGTTCTCTAATTCTGGAATGACCCGTTATTTGTGGTGGGCCTAGTCTATGACCACACAGTTGTAGTTTAAACCATCCAGTAGAATTCTAGTTTAAACCATCCAGTAGAATCCAATAAAAGGGCATGGCCTATATGCATGAGTTCCTACCTGATGGATAGTTCTAAACAGTGTCAAATAAATAACCGTAAACTAAAACAAACCTGTTGTCCCCCAGATACTGGAGAACGACAACAGAACCATCCACTGAATGTGGACGCTCACACCAAACACAAACAGTGAACTAAGGTTGAAAATCACATTGCATAAAATGAGAACCAAAGCAGTTACGTCACTCACAGACGGTGACGTCATTGTGTTAGTTAATAATCTGCAGCTCGATGCGGTTGATCAGCTTCGTCTTCCTGAGGATGGATGCACACAAAGAGGCTGGACCACCCATCACCGTGCACCGGCCCCCACACGTCCCTGTCTCGGATACCCCTGCGCGCTCTCCTCCGCCTCGTGGGAGCGGAGGAAGGACCGCAGTGTGGAGCGTGGATGCTGCTGCTGCTGCCATAACCAAGCACAGCTTCACCCATCAACGCCACACGCACACACACGCCACTTATCGCTGTACATCCACGCACACTATGCCCGCCACTTCTCCTCTTACCTCTCAGATGGATATTCACTCGTCTCTTAATCCATGATCCGCACGCTGTCTCTTAATCACGTTTCTCCTGGCAAATGGGTGAAACAAATTAGAATCGGGAGGCCGCCCTGCCCGCTATTTCCTCTATGGAGAGGCCAGCGATGCACCCGCGGAGCCCATAGACACGACGGAGGAGCAGCCGGGTCCAAAAGTGAGAAGCATTCACACGCAGGTGGAGAAGCGATGAACAGCCTCTTCTTCTACGCGATAAAAGGTGAGCGAAGGGGCGTCTGCGTTGTGTTTTCGATCGTCCTCCAGCACAACACGGCAGCGCTCGCGTAATTTCTCCCCCAAACACACGCACGCATGCACATGCACGCACACGCGCAGAGCTGCACAGCTCCGTGTCATTTAAAGAGATAGGATGGGGCAGCTGTGCCCAGAGCCTCTCCCTCTCCTGCTTCTTATGTAACCCGAGCAGCAGCTTCTGGCGATGGCTATAGACTAGTGGGTTATACAGACACACGCTCGCTTCCTGTGAAACACAGGTAAACGCTAACGTGCAAACCTTGTGACCGTGGCCGTGGGGACTGCACTGCACAATGACAACCTGTGGGTGCAGACACTATGGGGGCAGGCAGGGGTTATGCATGCGTCTGAAGTGGAACCCTCTTAAAGGAATTGACATGTATTTATATTCCCTGATGTCATATAATCATCAAACACTACTAGTGACATAATGATGAAATGTGGGAAATGTTTGTTTTAAGCCTCACAGTACTGAAAACTGGCTATTAACACTCAATGCCAAGACTGCTTGAGACAATTAAGTATGAAGTATCTTAAAATAAGCAGAATGATCATGTTGACAATTGTATTTTAAGTAAAAGTAACTTGTCAAAGCAAAATAAGTAAATTAAGGTTAATTTAAAAAAATTACATCTTACTTAAGAATTCAGTTTTTGCAGTGTTGACACTGAGATGGAGAGCACCAGGGCTATACTGCATGGCCATCTGGCACACAGGGCAGGTGCCTGGTGGGCTGGTGTCTTTGGGCGCTGATTCGGTGCTATTTAATTATTTTCTTCCTTTGTACCGGCCCACAATTTAGCAACTGAGGCAATCAACAACAAAAACTTTGGGGTATATCTGGCAATGCTATCTAAAACACAACATTTTGTCATCATTTCAGTTCAGGTCAGATGTCACCCATCACTTTTCTGCCACCCAGAAGTACCCGGGTGCCTATTGTTTACATTGTGGAATGGTCTGGTGCTTGTCCTCATTACAGTAGGGTAGTGGGTGAGCTGGAGCTTATCCCAGCTGACTTTGGGTGAGAGGGGTGTTACATTCTACCAGGAAACATATACAAACACATTTTAGAGTCTTCAATACATAGTACATAAGAGAAAATCCGTACAAACTTGTGTTGAGAGGCCAGAGCTGATCTTCAACACCAAAACTTAGAACTCCGAGGCAGATAAGTTAACCACTAAACCACCATGGTGTTTATGAAAACATACTGTTTTCGACCAGAACAAATGGCAAGAAACCAAATCAAGTAAATATATAATGAATTGTACATACAGCGTTAAAAGCACTTGGTTTTCTCAGTGTGCACCACAG
The DNA here is from genome assembly GCF_054856555.1 of Leptonotus elevatus. Taxonomy (NCBI): domain Eukaryota; kingdom Metazoa; phylum Chordata; class Actinopteri; order Syngnathiformes; family Syngnathidae; genus Leptonotus; species Leptonotus elevatus. The sequence continues at coordinate 52,985,254 of NC_141239.1, read as the reverse complement.
GATGGCGCAGGGACCATGGTGACACGAAGGAAGCTTGCCCATATTTGGTGCTGGTTGCTAAGCAACTGAACAGGAAGTAGCCTTGTGTCTTTTTCCCACATCTTGTCAATATGGATTTGTCATTACAATGGAAAGCGCTGACATTGCTTGTTGTAAAGAAGAGAAGAGGAACAGCAGCTAAAAAAATAAAAGGGGGGTTACCATGTCTTGTTTTGTACTATATTTGTCTCGTGTTACATGAGGTCAGGACCCTGGGACACCGCATTAATAACTTTTTCCTCCACTTTCTCCATTGTCTTTTCAATGTACAACTCTTCCAAAATTTCTTACTACTATCAATCTGAAATTACTCTGCCACCATCTCGCCTATTGGATGAGATTGGATGAGATGTCATCAAAGCTCGTTGCTACCCAAATTGAACATTTTTCAATTTCGGGCCACGTGGTGCAAGGCACTATCCCAGGCAAGTATCAGTAACAAATTAAGTTATTATTGTTTTTATAGCATAATCAATCACACTATTCAAACTAAGAAAATATTTAGGCTGAATGTTTGAAATGACATTACATCCGTTTCTGTTGACACACGAAACACAAGCAGTTTGTTTTTCATTTTGTTCCCATACAGTACTCTTATGTTAACCAGACCATGACCCATGATTACCCAAAGGTCATACAGGATTGATATTTTACATTGAAAGTCAATGAAGGAGATACAGTTTGTAGCGGAAGTACCTGTTTAATAGGCCTGTCTGGTGGCCAATGGAATTCCTCTTTAAGAACAATAACAATTACAAAAAACAATGGTCATCGTCGTTTTCATTGGTCCTGCTGCAACCCAGTGCTAACATGGAGAATGCAGAGATGTATTCATGGATGAGATGGCTAGACAGACAGACTGACTGATGGACAGACAGGAAATATAGATAGCCTACATAAAATACTATTCTTGTGTTATCTGAATACAAAGAAAATTACAGGAAGTGGTGCACAAACTAAATGCTAATTCGACAAATTAATGAAAACATTACCTCCTCCTTGAGCTTGGAGGAAAGCAAACAAACAAACCCACACAGAAAATGACATTACCCAACCTAATAATTCCCTTTAAACAGCAACAATGATGACATAATTCACATTAAAACATTCAAGTATGTCAGCCATGGGATTTAGAGTTCAGCGTTCGTGCAAAACCTTGGGAGAAATCAAAATCCTTGAGAGGTCAGATTTTTTTGTTCACTTTCCACCTCATTAAAAATGATAATTGTTCAAATGAAGCTTCATTTAACAACAAGTGTGTTTATACAAGCTACTCGGCTGTATCCAAGCCTTCTTATGAATCTGTGGATGCTCTGTATCCTTTTATGGGCACCACCTTATTGAGGAAGTGACATCACGGTTCAGCACCTTCCCTCCTCTGCTTGTTCTGAATTTGCATTTTCTCTTTCCCTCCTTCATCCTCCTTCCTTCCACCCTTCTTCCCTTTGGTTTTCTCTCTGAGTCCAAGACGAGGGCTAAGCGGGAGCTGTAGGTTTCTATTTATAGACTGCTACCCACCCCGCTCAGCCTCCCACCCTCTTCGACACAAAGAGATACACCCACACAGACTCACACAAAGCACCCGTGGAATGGACAAAGCACACACACACACTCACACACACACTGAAACAGCAAGTGAATTCATGCATTCACAGTGTAAATACAGAAGCACAGTGTGCACACTTGATGTAATACAGGCCGAAAATGTCAAGTGCAACGCAAACCAAAATAAAAAGCCAACATACGCTCAACATAGTGCACATACTATAGCATCAATAATGCAGGGATTTTCGGAGGAGGAAAGGGAACACTCCCTGTAATGGATATGGGGGTGGGGGCTCGTGTGCATGTGTGTCTGTGCGCTAGATATTACTGATGCTGTGGGCATAAATCTGTTTACAAAGTCACATTGTGGGAGCTTGTGTCTCTTTTGGTGACAGCAGGCGCAAATCATTCTATTTTAATGCACACTTTCTGTTTGGGAACAAGGGTAAGCAAAGGTAAGAATAAAGTATTCCTTCAACAGATGCGCCGGAACTGTGAGAAATGGTGAGAACGCACACAATGGTGCTGGTTAAAGAAAGTCAAATTTATTTATATACAGTAGCCTTTAATCGCAAAAGACCCAAAAAGGGCTTCAGTTCACAAAGATAGACGACCTGGTGTAACAAATTCGGACAAGGAATAAATCGCAGAAAACCCATTAAGCAAAAAAAGAAAAGTAAGAAACCTTGACAAGGGAACACTGCGCCGGAGGAATCCTCCTTTCAGGATGCCAAGTAGACAACATTTATCACATTATATGATAAATAAATGCTTTTTTTTTTTTTTTTAGTTAGTTTGAACAACACGAGAGTCCATTAAATGAAGTGCTACAGGTAGATGCCTCCGGGTGAGTGAACCTCCTCAGGTCTTGTCCCAGTTGGTCGATGCACAATCCTCCACAGTAACAGCCTCGGCCTCACTTAGCTCATTAACATCAAGCCCTCCCTCTGAGCTGGAAAGGGGAGAGAGGAGATGAGAGAAGTCGCAGTTAGACAGGCCAAAATTCAGATGTCATGTGGTGAGGCAGCAAGACTAGACTAACCATACCCCAAATGCAAGAGTGTAGAAATACTGCAAATTGATATTTAAACATTTCTGCAGACATAGCTTCTCCGATTTCAAAAAGTAGGGCATTCCAGCACACTGGTGCCTGAATAGAGTATGTTCTAAAAACTGCTTACTTGGGGTTATCTCACGAAGTCACTGAAAGATCAGCATTTTGTTAGCGTAAAGGTTAAGGATGGAACACGAGGTAGCACTAATACATGTTGAATAAACTACAAACCCAATTCCCCAAAAGTTGGGACACTAAATTGTGAATAAAAACTGAATGCAATTATGTGAAAGTGCGAAATTTTAATATTCTATTCAGAATAGAACATAGAGAACAGGGCAAAAGTTTAAACTGAGAAAATGTATAATTTTAAGGGAAAACTATGTTGATTTTAAATTCCATGGTGTCAACAAATCTCAAAAAAGTTATGACAAGGCCATTTTCACCACTGTGAGGCATCCCCTCTTCTTCTTACACACCACAATGTTGTTTGGAAGTATTGCTGAGCCCTTTCTGTGATTTCACTTACAGTAAGCATTCCTGTTTGCGGTGCAATGCCGTTTAAGGGCCTTCCTGCAGTTTTTTTGTGTAATCGTGTAAGTGCAATTGACTTTTCCAGCCTCTTATTGCTACCTGTCCCAACTTTTGTGAGATTTGTTGGCACCATGAAATTTACAATCAACAGATTTTTCCCTTAAAATTATACATTTTCTCAGTTCAAACTTTTGACCTGTCAAATATTGAATTTTGGCACTTCTACATAATTGCATTCAGTTTGTATTCACAATTTGTATAGTGTCCCAACTTTTGGGGAATTGGGTTTGTATTATAATGTACAACCTTGGTAAATTGGCAGTGGTGCAAGGGAATGCATAAGAACCTCAAATGGTATTTGAGGTGTTTAATCAAAGAGCGATTGCAATATGAACTTTTATAAACTCCAACAAGCAATAATATTACCATACATGTAACAAGCAGCAGCACCATGCGGCAAGTGCACATGAGTAATAAATGCAGTACAGTATATGCTGATGTAGATGGAAACTGAACATGAACAAATACATTCTATTGTGTTTATTTACATATGAACTTGCTGTGCACAAGTAAATAAAAACAGACATTTATGCATATTTTAGTGCATATTTTCATTAATTGCTACATTTATTGCATAATTTAACCTAACGTAATTGTGTGTGTGTGTGTGTGGTTTAATACATTTCGTAAGGCAACTGTTATTTGCACAGTCTCATTCAATTAAATGTGATTATTACTCCTTCAGGGACATAAATCATAGGGCTTGATTTAGTGAAGGTGTTTGTGTGCAAAAACTGGCGCAGACAGATCTGCAAGCTGATCTACTAAGTTGTTGCACCCGCAACTGTGTCTGCCCAACATGTAAAAATGTCAGTGCAGTTCATTGTATGCATTCTGGGAGGATGATGTGTGCAAAAGTGTGGCTTTAGTACAGCTTTTGTTATGCAGGCTCCCTCTAGTGGTGTGTGAAATAATCACTGAATCAAATCTTCATACTGTTAGTGTTCAAGTTTGTAGTTCAGTTGTATTGAACTTTGAAACACAATACACTTGAATCTAATCTCTCTCTCTCTCTCTTTCAAAATTTTCAAGCATTTATTTGCAGTTTAAAATATATACTTTTTTGTGCAATATATTTTAATTTTATCATAATTTAAGTACAGTTTTTGTTTATTTTCCTATATTTTCCCACAGTGCACAGAAAGTACACAATGTACACAATGTGATTTATCAAACATTAGACTAATTGCAATGGGTGATTTTACATCTCAAAGGAAAATGGAAACCAGCACGTAAAGCAGCGTCAAGATAACAAAATCAAAACGAACCCTTTCCTGCTCTGGCAAATATTTTTAAAACCTAAAAAAAATAAAAACAATTCAAAAAAATATCGCAACATATTATCTACTGAGCAATGCAATTTCGGAGGTTCTGAATGATTTAAGGTCTCGCTTGAAGCCACTCACAAGAAGGAGTCATGCCTTAGCGTCTGATAAAGCTCCTTTCAACTCTGCATTTCATATATATATTTATATATAAATTTGAATTTGAATCATGACTCATGACTCAAACTGTATAAAGATGGATGAATGAAAATGGAAACACGAGCACATGTGCGCTCACAGGAAGAGCAAGCACTGCGGTGAAGATGACTCAGCCACTAGGGTTGCCATGGAAACACACCCTCTTTGCAATCAGTCTCTAAGTAACTGTGCCGTTGCTGAGGACTGAAATTGTTTGTGTGTGTGTGTGTGTGTGTGTGTGTGTGTGTGTGTGTGTGTGTGTGCGTGCGTGCGTGCGTGCGTGTGCGCATGTGACACATTCAGCTATGAATACCATTAGGTCTACAGACCAAAGAGATGGTTCATTCAGCAATTTTCATCAACACAGTTCAAATTTGAATGTCATTGAAGTCTCTTTTCCCCCCACAATTTATCTGACATCACAATATAAAGTGAGTTTGTAAAAAATAACCACTTGAATGTTAATTCCCGGTACACTGTGGATACTGGCAAAAACTTGAGCATCCCTGACATGCATGACAGCCACCTCTCAAAGATATTTATTGCTGTGAGTGAGCTACTTCTGCCTGCTTCTTTATTGACTAACAAGCAACCAAAGGCAAGAAAAAACCCAAATCAGAAATACATTTTTTTAACTGCACCTTCATGCATAATATTTCATAACACAGATATCATGTGTGATGTTTTTATTACGATTGATGTTAGAAAATGGTTCATGGTGAGTACCCGCTTTAATATGAAAATTAAGCAAAAAAATCATCACAAAAACCGTTACAGCTGCATGTTTTTATGTTAATGTACAAAAATGAACACTGTCTAGACTGCACTGTATTTTAATCTCACCAGGTCAACAACTTCCCATTACTGAAGGTATCGTTTGCCAATTTCACTGTTGGCACACTTTGGAGTAAAACATTCATTAAAATGTATTTAATAATTTGGTGTGAGCAGGTCAGTCTTGCAGAAGTACTAAGTAGTAAGTAATATCTTTAGGACTAAACAACAGTTTCATGTTTGTTAATCCAAAAGTATATATATATTTAAATTTCAATTAACCTAACATGCACACTTTTTGTACAAACCTTTCACTTCATGAGACATGCCCTTCAGTGTTTACATTTCGATTCACACACTACAATCCTAAATCAAAGATAATAAGCATTTCATAGTTGATTAATTTCCGTGAAAAAAGAAAATCAACAGTATCTTTTCCAAACAACTTATGAGTTAGACATGTCCACTAAATCAACCTTTCTCTCACACATTCTTATGCCTGTCTGCTCCCCAGCCATCTTTCCATTCATGTTTTCCAAGCCACTCATTGTGCTACCAAGCTAAGCTAACAGACCCACCTAACCCACCCACTGTAAGCTTCTCCTCCACACAGTGATCAGTGTGTTTGGATGGATTGACGTCAGGGCTGACGCATGGCAGCTTTGGATGTCCGGCGCAATCAAAGGCCTGGATGCCAGGCCTTGAACAGAGGTATTATTGGCCAGCAGAGGGAGAGATACACAAAAAGAATAGGATGAGAGGGGAGGGGAGGGGAGGGGAGGAGGAATGGACAGTTTTGAATGAACCTCAGAATATTATGATGTGTTTTCTCTATGAGAACTACCTAGCACAATGAACCCCCACTATTCATGGGGGTTAGTGACCTACGCAAAAAAAAAGAAGAAGAAAATTCACAAGCATTCTGCAAGCGGAGTGTTACAGAAAGTGCACAAATATGCACACAGGTGAGATTACGTGTGCCTGAGCATTTTTACAGTGGTAAATGTTGATGAAAAAAATAATGTGCATATGAAATAATCTTGATGCAGCAGATTCACATTTTTTTTTTACTTTGGAAACTGTCCTCAGCTATTTGTACTCTTTCTGAAATGCCCTATGATGCCACAAGATGGTGCCTGACCTCTAGCGAACAGTAAAGTATAGGTTACTTTTTGGTGTCAATGAAGTATGTGGTAGTGATCCACCTCGACTGCTCCAAGATCTTTGTACGGTGGTTTCCGAAGAAGCGAACAAGCGTCCCATGTATGTTTTTGCTTTAATGACACCATCCATCCATCCTCCCAACTGCTGATCCTCACAAGGGTCACGGGCGTGCTAGGACCTATCCCAGCCAATCGCTGGGCACACACTAACAAACAATCACACACACTAACAATCCCACCTAGGAACAATTTAGAGCAGGGGTGCTCAAGTTCGGTCCTCGAGAGCCCCTATCCAGCCTGTTTTCCATGTTTCTCTCCACTAACACACCTGATTCATAATCAGGATCGTTATCAGGCTTCTGCAAAGCTTGCTGATTAGATTCAGCTGTGCTGCAGGAGGGAAACATGGAAAACAGGCTGGACAGGGGCTCTCGAGGACCAAACTTGAGCACCCCTGATTTAGAGTCTTCAATTAACCTACCATGCATGTTTTTCAGAATGTGTGCGGAAAACCACACAGGCACGGGGAGAACATTCAAGCTCCACCCAGGAAGGTCACAGCCCAGATTCGATCTCACAACCTCTGCACCAGGAGGCGGACGTGCTAGCCAGTCAAACACCATGCCGCCCGCTCTGATGATTAACAAGTGGAATCAAATTATGTATGTTTATTTTAGAGAGTAAACATGAGTTTGAAATTCTATTAAAGGGGTTCAGGATGGTAGTTGAGATTAACGTTGAAGTTTTAAACTGTTAATATGTCAATTTTAAATGTTTTGAGGGATATAGATTCTTGACAACTTGAAAACACTGCTCAAGACGCACCTCTTCAATCATTTTTAAATGCCTATCTGAACTAATTGTGCATATGCTATGTTGTGTAACCACCTCCGACCAAATTAATGAATTTTGCTGTGCATTAATCAATAGTATTATTATTACTATTATTATTTACAAATTGTTGATGATGCAGCATATTCTATGTAACTTTAATGAAGTGTGAAAGAAGGTACAGTATTATGTCCAATAGTTTTGTTCTGCAATATGAATGTTTTTGATGATAACTCTGAAGCAGTTGGGTTCCCTCTGGTGGCCAAATATGTAAAATACAATATTGCCTCGAAAAATGGATGGATGGATGTGGCCAACACAGTAAATCAGGGGTGGCCAAGTTCAGTCCTGGAGAGTCACTATCCAGCCTGTTTTCCATGTTTTTCTCCACTAACACAGCTGATTCATGATCAGGATCGTTATCACGCAAAGCTTGCTGATGAGCTGATCATTCGATTCAGCTGCGCTGAAGGAGGGCGACATGGAAAACAGGCTGGATAGTCGCTCTCGAGGACCGAACTTGGCCACCCCTGCCCTGCAGTAAATGGAATTAAATTTGTAGTATAAAAGATACAGACAAAAAAAGGAAACAAACAAACGGGGGGTTGGGGGTGACTGGGGGGGGGGGGGGTAGCACAAAAGAACAAAAATAGTGCCTCCATATCAATGGGCATCAGGAACCCAATTAATTAACCGCTGGGATTCTAGTGTTCCCCATGCCCATGTAAGTGGTGCAGCTCTTTTAGGATTAAACATGCATTAGTTCATACATTCTAACTATGGACCGTTTCTGCAAGATAATAATAAATATATTAAGGAAAAGAAGGAACAATGTGGAAATGATGACAGAAATTAACCTGGTCCGCTCATGTACCTATATCATTCACATCACAGCTGTTACAGGCAGGGGCATAAGATGAGGGGCATAGCCCCACGAGATGCAGAATGTGAGCACAAAATTTCACAACAAACAGCAAACAAAAAAAAAAAACTGAACAAAAACATAACACTGTGTGAAAAAAATGAAGAAAAGCTGATACACGATTTTTTATTATTTTATTTTAGTTTTAATATTAGGCTGTTTTTTGTGTGTTTCTTAACACATTGTTTTTGTTGGGCGTAAAAGATTAAAAGGCCACAATGCTTGTGTAGTTAAAAAAAAAAAAAAAAAGGAAGGTCATAACAAAAAAATTATTATTTTACTAACAACTAACAGATTAACAAACATCCATTTTATGGTTTATCCTGCAGTTCTGCAGCAATAATCATTACCACTAATGGAATAATAATGTCTGGAGTAGGCCTATTATATCATGTGGTGATAACCTAACCAAGAGAAAGGGTGTGAAAAGCAATTATTACGGAAGGGGCAAGGCTATATTATACCCTATTGCAATATTAAATTAGTGAACGCTTACATTACTTTGTGTCAGCAATGCTTTTTAAGATGGAGTTATCTTCACTCAAAAAAATAAAAATAAAAAAATGCCAGAAATAATGACGCTGCATATTTGAATCACTTGAACTTTTTTCATATAATTTGGTAGGCAAATCCAATGCAGGATTCCCATTCATTTCACTGTAAATACGTTTTACCAAGTCGAATCAAGGTTAAGTAAAGTAAAGATATAGGAACATTAAAGCATGTATTTCATAAAACATAAGGTGGACTTTTACTTAAACAAATTACAAATATGGTGGGCCGTGGCCCGTTATGATTATAGAACACATATTCGCGTTTATTTTGAAAAGCGCCGGATGGCGTTTGGAGCGCCGCTTCTTCCGCCTCTTGCATGCAGGCGTTTATTTCGAGAAGCGCCAGACGGCGTTCGGAACGCCGCTTTTACTAGAGATATCTTATGGTGGTGGCCCCTTGTTCCTATGTGGGCTTTTTACGCTTACTGGCGTAATAATCATCGCGCACTGATGGCTCAAGGTAGAAACGGCAACGTAACCGCTGGTCGGCCATCTTAGGACAGGGGACTGCTCTGCTTCGCTGTGCTGTAGTCTGAGGTAAATAAGATGATTTACTCACTTAAATACTCGTACCTCGCTGAATTCTGACGAATTTATTAAAACTGATTGGTTTATTACAAACGTTATTAAGTGTCTAATAAGTTTCAGCCCGGATGTTGAAAGAACAGATTTTCTTTTTGAAAAGCTCAGCATATTTGTTTATCTTTCATTTGTGCCTGGCTACTCAAGGTTTTGCTCACATAATCAATATTTTCGATTATAATTAGGTTTTCCTGAGACCAATAACGTTTTTTGACCACCTAATCTTTTGTCGAAGTGACATTTTTGTGGATGTGGTTGTGTTTATTTGCTTGTTATGTTTAAGGTAAGACCAGGGGTGTCCAAACTTGTTTTTGTTTTGTTTAGGGCCGCATACTTAACTCATTCACTCCCAGCCATTTTCACTGAAGCCCCTTTATTGGATTTTGACAGATTTTGCAAGATCCACAGGATATTGTGTTCTATTGATATAAAAACATGGAACCTACCAAAAGAAAGATTAGAGTCTCTTCTTTCATCAGGAAAAAAAGTATATTTCTGTCTGTTTCCGTTTTGCAGCATTTAGCATTAGAATATAGCTAAATTTCATCATTATTCACAAATCTGCTTAGAACTGTGGGGAAATCAACTTTTTTGCAACATGGCCCTGGTTGATCTCTTATACTCTGCTGTAGGGTTGATACGATACTAAAATTTCTAACTTGATATCCATACTCGATACTATTTTTGATACTGCAGAAATTAAAAAAAGAAAAATACTTTAAAAAATTAAATTTCTTTAAAAATGCAGAGAAAAATATTTGTTATTAACATAACCGCAAACAAATAATCAATTAAATACAATTATTAATAATCCCATTTTTTTTAAATAAGACGCAGGCTAATAAATTATAAATAACACAAATTAAAGAATACATCATACAAAAATTGCCACAATTACAACATTTTTGGTTGTCTGAGATAAAAACACACATAGGAAACACCAATCAGAAAAAATACGAAGTGGTTAACTATACAAGTAATCAGAACTGTATTTTGGGGCAGTAAACTACACAAGTGAACGCTACCATGTATCGATACTATCGATACCGTGACAAAGTGATATTGTATCCGGAAACGACATGATAGTATCGATCCTTTTCAAAGTGTCGATACTTTTGACAACCCTACTCTGCTGCCACCTGCTGGCCGTTTTTGTAATTACTACCATTGCTTCACCCGTTCTCTGAAGTTCAGTGGCTGCATCAAAGCCTTCTGTATGCTCTGGCATAAAACAATTGTATAAATACGTCTTTGGGACACTTAAAACATTTAAAATAGAATGCATTTATACGTTTTTGGGAACAAATGAGATAAAAATGGAAGGATGCAAGGACCACTTTAAAATTATTATATTATTAACATAAACTATTTTATTATTAGTAGTGGCAACTATTTTTTTTAGCCCCCTCTCTTCTAACTGCCCACCTGCACGTTTTTGTTGTTGTTGTTTGTTTTTTACTTGCCTCGTAGACAGCACCAAATGCCATTTTTAGTATATGTGGCGGGCCACTGAAAAATAGATGGTGGGCCCCAAATGACCCCTGGGCCATAGTTTGGACACCCCTGACAGACTAATTACAAAGTAGACGTTGCAATTTTACAGTGGCGGATGAGGCTGAGTTACTCTTTCGTTTCAACATAACTTACGTTGCACATCATTTGCGTTTCGTTTGTTAAAAACATTTCTTTTTACATTTAGATTCTTTATGCTGGCTTTGTATTTACAGAAATACCACTTCATGTGAATATGCCTGATTTTTGTGCCGCCTATGGCTGCGCCAATGAACGTAGCCTCCAAACGAGAAGCCGTGGGATCACCTTTCACAAGTAAGATGTGATATTACGACAGTATTATGACTAAAATCGGATTGCTCCTTCTATAAGTTACAAGTTATGTTACACATGAACAGTGTGGCTTTGAGATATTGCAAGATTGCTTTCGACCATGTCTACCGCCTCATAATTTTTTCACCATTATTGTCAAATTCTAATTGTTTATGTAAGCTAAATATAAATATATAGGCCTACTGTATTTTTTTGTCCTTACCCTTAAAGAAAAGAAAGGTGGAACATGTTGACAATAATGTATCTGAATACTTTTTTGTCTCATTTTTAAGGTTTCCTAAAAGCAGAGAGCGCAGAAGGCAGTGGGAACTTACCCTAAGAAGGGAGGGTTTCATCGCTAATGATAGGTCACTTCTGTGCAGTGAACACTTTGTAGGAGAAGATTTTGACAGGACAGGGCAGACTGTCCGGCTTAAAGCTGGTGCTGTGCCTCAAATCTTCAACTTCCCCGCTCATCTTCAAAAGGTATGTGCTTCATTGGCCACAAGAAATCAAGCTGTTGAAGATGGATGCATAAATATTTAGATATGTAATTTAATGTCATACTTTCTGCAAGTTTAGGAATACATAATGTCTTGTGTACCACAGAACATCTGAATAATTAACTGCTTAACTTCAGCCGGTAGCTACAAGAAAAGCAACTGCTACTAGAAGAGCAGAAGAAATCCTGCCCATGGGCCTTCAGAATGAGCCTCCCCCTGATTATGTGAGTATTTGCTGGCATGTGGAATGTCACGAACAAAAGTGCCATATTGCTTCTAACTGTTTATCTAAGTGGTGCCCAGAAAGGATGGTGTTACTAGAAGAGCCCAATATTTTTTTAGGTGCTTTCTGTGTAAAGGACTGAGAACCACTAGTTATTCACTTGCTGTATGTCACTCATACACCGAAGAATAAAACATGTGCAAACTACACCCAGGGGTAGTGAACCTGTACAATCAAGAGACACATATTCTCTATTGTAGATTTAGAGAATGTTAAATTGTATTTGGGCTTAGCATTTATAGGTGAACATTAGGGGTGTAACAAAAAACGATTTGAACCGGAAATCCGGTTTTGATTTGAACGATGCGAGTGCGCCGGCACATGGACTCATGAATCGGTCTACAAATAGCTTGAACTGGCCCATGGCCCGGTCAAATGTTATAAATCGATTTTATGTTGCTGGTACAATTTTACAGGGTGTGCGCTCCCCGTTCGCCACGTCGCCAATGACGAGGAGGAGGAAAAAAACGCAATTTTCATACAGTAATCCCACAATCCTCGATGCGGCCAGTGACTCACGTGATTGGTTATAGTTCATTCACAACATCGCCCCAAGCCAAAGACACCTTGCTTATATCTGCCGGCGCGGCATGCTACTGCTAGCGAGTATTAGCAAACAAGCCATTCTGTCGCGACCTGAGGAGGGATGAAAACGGGAATATTGTGTCGGTTTCTGCTCCAAAACTTAACTGTATTGCCCCCGCGTCGCATAAAAAAAACTTTGAATTACCCCCTGGGCTCGCTCGAAAGTCGCGGGGGGAAACGAAAGATGACAGGACGTCCAGGATGCCAACCCATGTCAGATTTTAATGGCTTGGCAGCGTCCCCTGGCTTTGACACTAAAGTGTGTAAAAGAAGGAAAATCAGACGCTTTCACAAGCGGTAAGTCAGCCAGGATTGCAGAGAGATGACGAGTACAAAGATAGAACATCAACATATACCCGTTTAATTTTATTTTCTTGTGTCGTTGAGTACACGTAGTTCCCCATATAAACTCAGCACTGATATACGTAACATAATTGTCATATTAATGATATTATAGTTGCGACTGCAATTGTAATGCAGTAATAATGACAAAACTTTATTGTTATTATATGTATTATAATAACATTGCATTAGGAAAATATAGGGGTAACTGCCTGTATACAGACACAAAAAGAAATAAATAAAAATGTCACTGTACCACCATTTGGACCAGCATCATAATACAATAACATAGTGGAGCTGAATGTTCTTAAAAATGAGGTGTTTCATGTTTGGGTTCTGTTTTTCCTTGTGTGTCTCCCTTGGTCTTGTTAAGTGTAATCCTGCCCTTCCTCGTGTCAACCAATCAGTGCCCTCAGCCACTTGTCTTGTTGTGTCATTAGCGTGTGTATTTAGTCTCCTGTCTCCCCTTTGTCTGTGTCGGTTCATTGTCATTTTCCTCCCGTCATGCTACCAGTTTTTGCCTTGTTGTCCCCCCCACATTTTGTTTTCACTTGCCATTTGGAGTTCGCTTTTGTTTTGTAGTAATTAAAGTCCTTTTTTATACATCACCTTTGCCTCCTTGCCCTGCTTCCCTGCGACTGGGTCCTCCACCCATACTTTGCCTTCTTGACAAGGTGGAGGATTTATTCCTAAAATAAACTAGTATTTATTACTGTAGGCCACTGCAACAAACATTAACACTGTGCTTGAATGTAGGAAATAAAAGTGTTATGTTTGATAATTACATTCGAATGTATTGAAAAATCCATCCATCCATCCATTTTCTTAATCGCTAGTCCTCACAAGGGTCGCTGGAGCCTATCCCAGCTGGCTTCGGGCAGTAGGCGGGGTACACCCTGAACTGGTTGCCAGCCAATCACAGGGCACACAGAGACAAACAACCATTCACACTCACAATCACACCTATGGACATCTTGGAGAGTTCAATTAACCTGACATGCATGTCTTTGGAATGTGGGAGGAGACTGAAGTACCCGGAGAAAACCCACGCAAGCACGGGGAGAACATGCAAACTCCACCCAGGAAGGCCGAAGCCCGGACTCGAGCTCACGTCCTCTGCACTGGGAGGCGGACGTGCTAACCAGTCACCCACCGTGCAGCCCGTATTGAAAAATATTAAGTAAAAATCATACTCAAATAAATGTTCAAAAAACAACATTGCAGAAACATTAAAGAACCTTAAAATAAGGCTGGCATTGGCACAGATACATGGTATCGGTACTCGCCCTTCAATACTTACAAGTGTTGCATTTTATTAGGCAGATGCATGTTAAAATAGCATTTTAAAAGACTGCTACTTACTAATTTGGTCTGTAACATGTCGGAGCATTACATATGCAAAAATGAATAAAAGCAGATGTTTGCAAATGTGCAAATTATGAGATTTAGATAATTTTAAATTAAACAAGATATTCACACGATTAATGGAGTATCAAAATAATAATAAATAATAATAATAATAAATGAATTTGGCAGTTGACTAGTTGTCAAGTAATCAAACAATCGTTGCACCGAATCGAATCATAATCCTACTGAACCGAACCGGATCGTTCCATTTTAAAATCGAACCGTCCTTGTATCGAATCGCACCACATGTTATCGAGATGCATATCGAATCGTCTTGATTGGAGAGATTTACACCCCTAGTGAACATGAATTGTTAACAAGTTATTGTTATTAACTCTATTATTATATTCCTATAATTGTTCCATAGCAACATGCAGCCACTGCAGAGAGGCAACAGAGCCGGAAGAGGATAGCCACTGACCACTTATACGCGTTACCTTCTTGCCCCAAGGCTCTGAAGGCCAAACTTGATGCAGCCATGAAAACAGTGCGGAAACTGCAGCGCCAGAAATGCAATGCCTTTATGAGGGAAAGGAGGGCCAAGAAAAACATGCATGCTCTTCTAGAGCAGCTAGAAGACAAACGTCTGATCAATGAAGAACTGACAGACAAGCTTGAATGCTACTCGGGTAAAATCAGCAATTCATTGAATATTATTTGTTTGATTCCCTCATTTCTATTCAAAAGAGACATAAAAAAAAGAACACTTCTTCAAATTAAATTTCAGATCTCCCAATTCAGCTCCTGCCGAAGCAGGGTGTAGAGTACACCAAGGACCAGCGTGAATTTGCCCTCACGCTCCATCTGCATGGTCCAAAGGCATATACCTGAGAGAGACTGAAGATTCACCAGTTCATTGTAAATGTATCGTTTCTCTCTAATTTGAACTACATTAACAACTTAAGTTATAGTATCATTTATGGCTCGACTTACTTACTTATTTAACTGCTTATAGATGTGTTTAGTATGTCCAGTGTCCACAGTAGGGGTGCTTGGGTTAGTAGTTCATTTGATGAATGATTAAATGGCTAATAATTTTACCAAGGTGGCTGAGCTCTCTTGACGCCAAATCTGGTCTCATCTAAATGATTCTGGACATCCTGAATAAACAGGCCCATGAAGATGAGGCCAAGTATGGTTGTTTCACTCTGATGCTTGATGCAATGGCTGCAAAAAAAGCATGTTCAGTATGATGCACAGACACATACACACAAAAAAACACGCGTGTGGATTTGTGGACACGGGGGATCGCTTAAATCAAACTGACATAGCTTCTTGTTTTTCATGGTGGTTGGTCTCCATGCAGTGTTTCCCACACCATAATAATACTTGGGCGGGCCACCCAAGTAAATTGGCCACCACCCAAGAAATGTTCTAGAAAATTTTATAAAACGTGTCACGACCAGATATACCGCATGTAACTAGTAAAGTGTAATTAGTTTGCTGTCACTCACTTGTGGATCATGAGATTAGAGGAGACTCAAGTAACAGGACTGTCCTTCTTGTTCCAGTCCACTGACAATCTGCTAGATTGGCCGTGGCAGTGAAGGGCTTGGCATGCTCTCTATTAGTTGGTAACCTCTCCATTTCATTGGCTGGTAGCATAGTTGTTGGCGTCATACCTACCAAGAAAAATGAAATTTGTTTGAGAATTTGGGAGAGTTGAACAATCTACAGCTATTTGAAAGTCTGTGTTCTATGGACTGTAATGTTATGAATGCTCGAGAAGCCCTGTCCCAGGATGGCCACCCTGTGACGAAGTTACTTCTCAATAGCTCACAAGCTGCACGAGCCATCTAGTGTTCTTACAGATATCTATGCTCCAAACCCGGCATTTATTTTGAAAAGCGACGGCTGGTGATAGGCGGGGGGAAAAACGCGCTCCAAACGCTGTCTGACGCTTAAAAGCGGCGCTCTAGACGGCTACGGCACTTTTCAAAAATAAAGGCGGATATGTGTTGTATGATCATATCGGTCCACCATAAACCATATGCATATTAGAAATGCATTACAAATTTGTTAACCCAGACAAACTATAAAAATAAATATGTTTCCCAAGACCTTTGGGATAATATTTTGGTGGTAGTGTGATGGTCTGGTTTTCAACTTCAGGGCCTGGATGACTTGCTGTGATTGACGGAGCCATGAATTCGGCTGATTGCCAGAAAATCCTTAGGGAGAATGTTCCGCCATCAGTTTGTGACCTCAAGCTGAAGCACACTTGGGTTCTACAGCAGGACAACGGTTGTAAACACACCAACAAGTCAAGTTCTAAATGCTTTAAAATAATAAAATTTTAAAAACAGACTATTTGGGAGTGTTTATTTTGGTTATCTTTGCCTGATACAGTAATTACATTTGGTTGATGATCTTTAACTTTAAAGTGGGGAAATTATTCTGGAAAAAAAAAAAAGTTGAGAAGGCTGCCCCCACACCAAATTTATTGGAAGCTTGATTACCAGAATACAATGCATACATAAATACAAATGTAAGCAGAGCTGCATTAAGTATTGTTAGATGCTTAAATTGTTTGGTAAGATTGTTGACATGTAGTGAATGTGTGTGTAAGCGGGGTGGATTCTGGGGATGTGATGAAGTGTTGATTCAACATGTATACAATCCATGTGTCTCTCAATCCTGAATGGCCATACTTTTGTTTTTCTATGTTTCTGCCAAATTTGAAGTAAATTGGTTGGCTTGGGCAAATTTTTTTTGCCGTGACACTAACCGCCATGCCTCATATTTTTCACTGCTTCCAGTGCTAATTTAAGGAATTTTGTCAACAACAAATAACTCCTAACTCTGACATATTTGTTCCTTATGATGCATATTAACAATAGGCATCTATTATAAACATGATGCACAAAAATAATTTCTATTATTTTGCATTTTCTGCTGTATTGTACGACATTCATATTACTACTTTACATATGCACATTACTTTACTGAAAGGAGACTTTCTGATTATTTTCTATTGAAATTTCCAATTTAATACTCATTTTAGTTTTAAAATTATGTTTTTTGTTCTGATGAGATTTACTTATTGCTTCGCATAGTGACTGGAATTAATAAGGATGAGCGGTTTGGATGATGGATGAAAGGATGGATGACAACAATTGTATGGGTAATGGATCATTCCAGAATTGGAGGACATTTTACGTCCCACTCATCAAATTTTAAAAGAATCCACATACAAATTACTAAAATGTGCAGTTTCTGAGTAAATTTACTTGTCCTGACACCAAAGCTTAAAAAAAAAACTAAGAAAAATGAATGCTTGAAAATTGTTTTTAAAATACCAAATAAGTCTGGACACCCTAAAATGCCTTTTTTTGTTGTTTTACTATTTGTTTTCGTTGCTGTCCCTTGTAACTGTGAACATTTGTTTGAATGAACATAATATTTATATCGTTATTCATGGAACGTGTGTCCTACAACATGCACACAACCCTGTTACCAAGAAAGCTGTGAATCAGATGATACGCTGGACTTGACATTATCAAAGTTTTCCAAAGAACAGGTCGAGCAAAGGTATGTACTCTCTTCTATTTTTCATATTTTTATAAAATAGTTATCCTTTATTGAATGTCTCACTCTGCCTCGTGATGTTATGATCAGAATCGTCCAAATTTGCAACCTGTTCCCTACAACCTGTTGCTGCAATTTAGAGTGACGGGGTGATTTAAAAAAAAAAAAAATTGTACCATTGATCTGAAAGCTGGTAATTTATTACCAAGCTATTTTTTGATGAACATGTAACAGAAAATCAGAACAGAGAAGGATTATTTTTCATTTGTCCTCCAATTCTGGAATGACCCATATGTTATTGGTGTCTGTGTTAACACGCTTTCAAATGATAGCAAGTCTTTTGAAAATAGGATACAATTGATAGAAGTTTGAAACTCGGATTCACCAGTAAAGTCTCGATTCCCATTGACTTTGCTTTAGTCGTTAGCCAGAAATTAGTGCACTTTCACTGCTTTTAAAAATTCATAACTTTCTTAATATTAGTTACAGGAAACCGTTACTTATATAACTGGAACAGTCTTTAAAAGACCACTCTTGACAATGCTAGTTTCGTATTATGACATGTTACGCAGAAACCTACCCAATATTGTGTAGTAGGCTATTATTAAAATATAGTACATTGTAATGTAGATCATCAGTCGATAGGAGGCGCTAAAAAAAAAGAAGCGCGTATCGGCTGCTTCTTTCAGCACGAAGAAGGCTAACCAAACACAACCTCAAGCTAACTGTAACAACGAGTTGCCACCGATTTGCGATACTTGCCAATATCAGAAAGTGAAACATAAGCCCGAGGTAATCGGTTAACGTTACCGCTGCAAGCGGGCCATGCAGCTCCCCAGAAGGTAATGAGCCGGAAAGCCTCGAGGTCTCGGCTCAGCGGTGCCCACAAACTGCAGCCACACCGGAATGACTGGCAGCCCAGGTTGGTGCTCTGTTTTCGGGGACGACTGATGAAAATAAGACGCTGTGTGTTTTAGGGCCTGTGCTCAGCTTCTTCATGAAGTAGTCACCGCATGGAAAGGGACTTGTTCCCCTCCCCCCCACTCATTAAATTAAACACCTATACGTGGCCTAGTATTGGCCTTGTAAAACATTACGTGGTCACAAGCCCGTCACTTGTCTAGTTTTAGGCGGTGTGCGAGCCTCCCATGCAGGATTGACTTAGTGATATGACGCTAACGTTAGCATGGGATTGCCTTCAAACATTCATTTGAAATGTGATCAACACCTGCGAATTGATGCCAGTTGTGCTTGGACATCTGATCGTAAAGCGCGCGCTAACGAATTCTGACAGAAATGCCTTTGTTTGATGCCGGCGCCCAGCTTCTGCGGTGTGTGTTGATTTGCATTCTACGTGTCTATGGGATTCTCATAAGCATATACTGTATACGTACTTGAGTTTACAATAGATTGCCTCTTCTGTTTTTGATTTTTGATTTTTTTTTGACGAAGACAGATAACCCTGGCCAGTAGGCCTTAAAAAAAATCAACCGTGGATTCAACGAGGTTAAATTGGGAGGCCGTAGAATAGATTGACATCACTCTCGCGAAAAATTGCAGTTACCCATTTGTCCCCTCAGAATGCATCTGCTTTCGTTTCATCCATTCCAGTTTTTAGGTTAATATTTAATTTGTAGCCACGATGATAATAATATCTGGTTGATGAGCACGAGGTGTCCACACTGCATTGAACTATGACCATGTGGGAGCAGCAGACATGAGGGAGTTCACCACACTCGGTAACATTCTCACCGTGTAAATATGCTAGCGCTTATGTTGGGACAAGTGCCATTTGTAACGGTATTAAATTCTTCTCAATTTACACTTACTGTATTTACACCTTAAATGCACAAAAGTGTAAACAACTCAGGGTGCCAAAAGTTAAGTTTTTTTGCCACCAATCGCAGTGTCATTTGGAACAACTGGTACGTAAATCAACTAAAATACAGTAATTAGCACAGTTTGAATGCAAAATTTGTGAGAAGCAGAAAAGTTAACAGCCACGCAGTTGTGTTTTTCTGCATATTTCTCTTATGTTAAGGTTTCACTTTTGTCGTTATAATAATAATGTAATAGCGTTAACATATTATCGGTTGTTGCTATTGGGAATAAATATTTATATTGATTATGACCAGTAATGAAAATGACACATCTACAGTTATTAAAACTACATTCCTATTTAATCAGCGTTTCCAGAATAGCATGTCTTTAGTTTATTGTACATCATTGTATTCTACATTTTTAAAGTCTACTGTCATTGTGACTGCACAAACCCAAAACTCATATTAGCCTTTCTTAGTTGGGACTCACAAATCATTTCCAGGGTGAATTCCCTTCTTAGTTCCACTGTGCAAGAAATAGGAACATTGCTACTAATATGAGGGACCCACTGTCGGTATTGTGACTATTTATTTATTTATTTTTAAGAAAAAAAGTCAAAAGAGTGATCGGAAAAAGTTGCTAAGTAGCAACACTGATGACACACTTGCTCGCTTGTTTTGACAAGACACATTTAAATAACTTGCAAAATAAATGCACCTTATACATTAAATTTCATTTTGACTTACCAGTCAGCGACTGTGGCTGAATGCAGCCCATGGGCCGTACTATGCCCATGTCTGCACTATGGGCTGTTTTTATTTCACCTTTTATCACAGCTAATCAGGGACAATTTATTGTCATCTGTCATCATTTTGTGGTCAGTGTAGTCTATATTTACAGCATACAGTAGATATAACAAGTAGGGGTGTTAAAAAAAAAAAAAGATTCTGCAATATATCGCAATATTACAGCACACAATTATCGTATCGATTCATATGCAGCCTAATCGATTTTTAAAGATAATTTTTTTATGAAAATATTCAACACAATGTCTTACTTATGGTTAGGTTTCACACTTTAAGAATGTTATATTAATGGAACATTAAGCCTTAATATTTTATTTCAATGCTGTTCAAACATGAAACAGATTCCAACCTGTTTGTTAAATACAGTGGCTCACAGTTACAAGCCTGAAGTACATTTTCATACAAATCTTAGTGTACATTTACAAGTTTACTGATTAGTATTTTCAAAATTTTAGTTTAAAAAAATTGCAGTAATTGACTTATCGATTCGTGTCAAGATTAATCGGTATCGAATTGAATCGTGATACAGATCGAATCGCAAGGTACTAGGCAATTCACACACCTAATAACAAGTCTACAAGCCCCTTTTCAAATGTCAGGTATTTGTGGTATACAAAATGAGCCCAAGATAAATTATTTCAAAAATGTTCCCACCATTTAATTTAAACTCTAACCTGTAAAACTCAATTGAGTAAAACTAAGATCAAGAGGGGAAGTAAAAATAAACAATATATTGTGGTTGCACAAGTGACACCCTTTCGTAAGTAGGGTTGTGACTGTGTTCAGAATGAACCAATTACATTCCAAAGTTCCAAACACTTTTTAAATGGAAGGCAGCACACACCTGCCATCATTTAAAGTGCCGTTGATTAACCCAAAATAAAGTCTAGCTGCTCTATTGGCACAAGCCATCGTCAGCAGTGAGCTTCCACAGCATCAGAGGCAGCTCATTGCTTAAAGGTTATCAATTACGAGAAGAAAAAGTATAAAATAATTTCCAAATCATTGTGTCTATGCTGTGAACCACAGAGAAGCCAGTCATCATCAAGTAGAGAAAATATGGCAGAGCAGTGATACAAAGATTTGGAAGTCCTGCCAAAATCCGCTATGTGCTGAATGTCAGTTGACCAAACCGGGAAAACAGGTAGTGAGCTACTTCACGGGTTGACAATATAATGGTTTGAACCCGAACATGCTAAAATTTTGTTTTCTTAATGGCTAGTGTCTTCAGTCGAAAGTTAAATATATATATATATATATATATTATAAACTCATTTCTGTTATCATGGCCCTCTAAAAAAAAAATTTACGTGGCAGTGTTATTCAGAGCATTGACCTAAATGTGTTATTTGATTATGTACTGGAACTGGTGCATTTTATGTGTTCATGGCAAGCAACTGTTATGTTCTTAAAGAAAAGCCGAGCTTCTGATTTTGTCTTGTTTTTTTTACATTTGGATAGATCTTAAATGCATCAAACTAAATATCTATAATATGCCTATTTTTTGTTTCCTATTCTTCAGAGTTGACAGTGTGTCATTCATCGAGGACGGAGTGAGGTCCAGAGAGCTCGGCTCAGCGGCGTTTTCCGACACATTGCCCTCCAACTTGGCTGAGCAGCCAGTGGTGCCCAGCGATGCCTATGCTGCTGCAGATGCACTTCATGAAGAGGGTGAGGCCTTCTACACTTCATTCTCAAACCAACTAATTCTTAAGATAAAACACTTTGACTTCTTAGGAAGGAATACAACATCTTAGTTAGAGATGTGCCTTTGAGAAAAGTGAAACTGCACTTAAGCATGTTTTACATCCCGCAGGTGGATATGAAGCTGGCCAAGGTGTCTGTGATACTACTTTTGGTTGGAAGTCGTTGGGGCAAGAGTTGAGGCCAAATGAGGTGACGGTGGATTTAAACTCTTTTCAGCATGGAAACCGTGCTTTAGCTTCAAAGGACATGAGGAAATCGCAGGGTGAGGAACTTTGATGGTATCTTTAACTCATTTGCTCCCAAAAATGTAGGAACATTTTCTATTTTAAATATTGCCATGGTCCCAAAAATATATTTATCAGTTTTATCTGTTATGCTATAGCATACAGAAGGCTTTGATGCAGCCTCTGACCTGAATAGGTTGCTTAAAGCAATGGTAGTTATTACAAAAACGGCCAGCAGGTGGCAGCAGAGTATAAGAGATCAACCAGGGCCAGGGTATTGTGAATAATGATGAAACTTAGCTAATGTTAATTGCTGCAAAACAGAAACAGATACATACTTTTTTTTCCCTGATGAAAGAAGAGAGACAATTTTTTCTTTTGGTAGGTTCCATGTTTTTGTAGCACTATAAAACACAATATTCTGTAGGCCTTGCAAAATCAGTCAAAGTCCAGTAAAACAGCCGGGAGCAAAGGGGGTTGCTTCAGTGAAAATGGCTGGGAGTGAATGAGTTAACAAAACAGCGGAACAGTGTCTTGTATTTCACCGACTGCAGTCTTAATCGTGTTTAATGTCAATGTGTTATTGTAGATAGAGGGATGGCTCACTCAGATGAGTCTCGGTTGGCCAACCTCCTGCGCAGAGTCTCAAGGGAGGATGATCGTGATCGAAGGTTGTCCACCCTCAAGCAGTTGAAGGAATTCATCAGTCACAGCGAGAACAAAGTGGTCAGTAGTAAAGTCACCCTTGGCTTAAAAAAAGAAACAAAGAAGCAAGTTAGACATGTTAACTTGGTAAATGTGGATTTATATATTTTTCTACAGAACTTGGTCAAACAGTTGGACACCATCCTCAACACCTTGAATGATATTTTGAATGAGAGGTAAGACAAACTTTGACCCTGTGACAATCATCTAAAAGGTAAAACAAAGAATTTAGAATCCCGCTCCTAACATACAGGCTTCTGTGTGTTGTTGATGGTTACAGTAGTAAGCTGCTCTGGGAGTTGCGTCAGGATGCGGCAGCCTGCTTGGGTCTGCTCTGCACTGTGCTCAGCTACGAAGCGGAACGTATCTTCAAGTGGCTCTTCCTCAAGTTTACTTCGAGCAGTCGTGACGAGGTCAAGCTGTTGTACCTGTTGGCAACACAGCGTGCTTTGGAGGCTGCCGGAGAGAGAAAGACCTTCACTCAAGTCATGCAGGTAACCACATGTACATATCACAATTGCTCTCAACAGGAACTTGGTGTTCTCTCTTTGTGTTGTGGAGATAAGTCTTTGCTGAAAATTGTGGCACCATGATGTGATTCAGCCATTGATTACCAAATACCATAATCAATCAATCAATTTATTTATTGTCAATCTGCATTCACTGTAGTTCTGTAAAGTGTTCATAGTTATCTAGCTAATATTAACTGTGCTATTTTGTGCGTTATAGCTGGTGATGGGCAATCTGCAGTCCATCTTGGAGAACATAGACACTCCAGAGTTGCTTTGCCAAAGTGTGAAGTGTATTCTTCACGTGGCTCGCTGCTACCCGCATGTCTTCAGCACCAATTTCAGGGTGAGAGTTGATGTTGTTGTATATGGCTATAGGCTGTACTCTACACATTCATACTCATAACGTGCAAAAGCATGAACAATATACTAACATTGTGACTCTTGCCTCCACCTTTGCATCCTTGGGTGGTGGTTGTTATACTCAATAGGACACCGTGGACATCTTGGTGGGCTGGCACATTGACCACACTCAGAAGCACTCACTCACTCAGCAGGTGTCAGGTTAGTGACAATTCTCTTTTTGAAGGCAGGTCTTTTCATGTTCCCAAAGAACATATAGTACCTATACTCAATCGACTTTCATACACATGCTATGTGTATACGGTAGTGCTAAACAATGAAATTAATGCATATCAACTTTGCAGTGTAGGCTGCAATTTGGGGGGGTTCACATGTTTCTGTTTCATGAAATATGAAAAGTTGAAGTGATAAATCAACAGATTTGTTTGCGTTATTGTTTTAATCTGACCTATGGTTTACTGATTTATGTTTACACCACACTTGTTTGGTAACATTTTGTGAAGTTGATTTAGCGAATGCTTCGACTGCAAGTCGGTGTTTACTAAGTTAACAACTCTAAATTAAATGACATAAAAACTATGTTTCATATTAATTCCTGGTTCATTTGCCTTTAATTTAGCATAAACCTAACCTGTAAGACCAAAAGATTTCTGTATAGTAATTATGATATTGTTTGTTGTAATACAGATTAATTTCTTGTTTGTTTAAAACACACATGAGAAGAGGACCTTGAAAACCCCCCAATGCAATTAAAATTTTCATAACCATTCATACTCATAACGTGAGTTATGAGTGTAATTCATTCCATAACCAAACTGGTAATGCAATTTACTCTTATTTCAAATGTATATGACCCATTGAAATTACATCATTCTGATGAAACCTAATAAAGAAAATGATGTTGTTTTTGATGCAGAAAAAAAACAGCACCACATTAGTACATGGTAAGAAAACATAATAAAGCCTAATAGAGAATGTAATGAAATAAAATGGTTTTCTTAAGGTATGTTTACTGTTTGTTGAGACAAGCTGGATGTCTCAACACCACCAGTTGTGCTCTATATGTATGTATGCCTTTAATGGGCCTAGTGAGTTCCGTCAGGAACATGGATGGTTATTGTTCTATGTCTGGAGTTTAGGCTATGGCTGCTATCTAGTGCTCTCATTTTGCGTAGTTGACTGTTTGTATCGTTGAATTAAACGTCTGTAAGCCCATCGGCAAATGTTGCTCTTCTCCCCTCGCCCTCACTTCGCTTGTAACTCAAGTTTTCAAACAAACCAACCATGTGACGGCACGTAACACAAACAACTCTTAAATTGGGGCATTCGTAGGCCAAGGTGCCACCGTATTTGGATTACCGGTACACATAAAATGTGACATCAAGTTTATGAGTATAATAATATGCAATAATGTAGTTTGGTTGCCTTTTTCCCATTTAAAGCCTGGCTTCAGAGTCTGGAGCAATTCTGGGTGGCTGATTTGACATTTTCCACCACTCTGCTGGGGCAGTTCTTGGAGGACATGGAAGCCTATGCAGAGGTGAACGTGCATGCATCTGTTTGTGCTTGTGTGTGTTATTTATTTATTAGATTGTAATCAAGCAAACAGACTGACTTAGTTTTGCTTCTAGGATTTGGGCCATGTTGTGTCAGGTGAGGTGTTGGATGAAGACATCCCACCTCCTGCAGTGTCTCTACCAAAGCTGGCAGCTCTTTTGAGGGTCTTC
This sequence comes from Leptonotus elevatus, assembly GCF_054856555.1. Lineage (NCBI taxonomy): Eukaryota > Metazoa > Chordata > Actinopteri > Syngnathiformes > Syngnathidae > Leptonotus > Leptonotus elevatus. The sequence goes on along the minus strand of NC_141239.1, from coordinate 52,959,399 downwards.
AGTACAGTAGTTCGCAGCATCGGAGAGCTTTTCAGCCCCATCAGAGGACCACCCATCACTGAAATCTATGTCACTGATGTGAGAGCAACACACATGAAAACATGTTTAGGCTGGGTTGTGTTGATGTAATAAAATATACGTTTAATTATTGATTTAGCCTGCCAATTCACTATGGAAGATAAAAATAAGATTGTATCACATGTTGGGGAATTCTTCACATACATTATGTAGATATCCAGAACTAGACATTCCATAGTTGAAATTTGTTTTTTTTTTCATCCGGATGTTGTTCTGTATTTCTGAATGTACTGTATGAGGGGAAAAAAAGCTATTTTCATAATTTAACTCCTTGTGTAATCTAAGAGCATCAACCGACTATTTTTCATCTGCTCCCCCTCCCCCCTCAGATTCTTAACCGGGTTCTGGCGTGTGTGACCACGGCCAAGCAGGTCCAGTTCTCTGAAGCCGTTCTAACTGCAGGGAATGAGTGTGTGGGTGTGTTGCTGGCCAGCATGGAGCCCTGTGGTCAACTAATGGAGACAGTCTTAACCTATGGCTTGGACCAATTGGACTGCTGCCGTGCTTGTGGATCGGACTATAACCTGGCAGTACTCAGCCTTCTCACTCTGGTAAGGTCATCGTTAGTTGGCGATGAGCATTTGAGCGCATTTCCTTGAGTTAGTAAACTGAAAAATGAGTTTACAAATGGATAATTATTTCCACAATTTGATGTTTATTCACAAAATAAACCAAATTACAATACTTATTTTAACACAAAACTACAATAGGACTGTGAACACAGTGACACATGCTCAAATGAGTTCAGCCTCTTCACGGCTTCTGTCAAAATAAAGTAACTGCAGTAGCTTAATTCTTTATGAGCGGCAAATAAGTAAGCTGCAAGTTACAGCTCATTCAGAAACGTTCTGAAGCTATGGTGATGTAGACACATTGCATTAATTTTATCAAGCTTTAATTTTACTTTCCACCAGTTTGTGTTGTTATTTGATATTACAATATTTATCTACAGCATTTTACACTTATGGCTTCATTTTTTTCCTGCAGTCCTCACATTAGATGTGCATTGATTACTTGGATCATTTGAAATAAAATTAGTCATAATATGACTAACACTACAAAACATCATTGTTGATACAAATCTGTGTGTTCCAAATGCATGAAAAAAATGTAAATTGATTTCCATTTGTTTGTTTTTTATCACAGCTATTACTGAATACTTTTATTTATATTCAAGAGGAATGTTTAACACAACAGTAGAGCTTTTTGGACACATTTTGAAGACAAGGAAGAGCATGAATATTTGATCAAGAATTTAATTATCTTTGGCAATCATTGTTTATGTTTTACATTGATATTCTGATAAACTTTTAGATTGTGGAACAGATCAACACAAAGCTGCCTGTGTCCTTCGTTGAGAAATTGTTGGCACCGGACTCACAGCTGCAGGAATTGCGTTTCCATCGAGAGAAAGAGGTTTGTGACCACATGTTAATGGATCTAAACGTGTGTGTGCAGGCAAAGCAATGTGATTAAAACTGTTTGTCAATGTGTGTCATTGATGAACAATTATGGTAGTTTTTAATCTTTATTCCATTAAAAAAAATTAAAAATTTTTTTACTTAATGTGATGGAATGACTACAGTGCCTCTGGACAGTATTCACAGTACTTCACTTTTATGGTGTTGCAACACCCCATAATGACAATGTGAAAATAATGTATCAAAAATAAAATACTAAGAATCACTCGTACATAAGTAGTCACAGCCTTTGCCAAGTTAAAAATTTCACTGATCCTCCTTGATATTTCTCTAGCCTAATTGTCTGTCAGTGTGAAATGTAGTTGATTGGCCGTGATGCTCTATATAAGGCCCTGCAATTGATAGTGTAGGTCAAACAAACAAAGCAAGCATAAAGTCAAATTGTCAGTGGACCTCTGCGACAGGATTGCGCCCAGTTACAGATCTAGAAAATGGAGCTTGCTGGGCTGAAGATCTCAATGAGCACAGTTGCCTTAATCATCCGTAAATGAAAAAAAGTTCAGAACCACCAGAATTCTCCCGAGAGCTGGCCGTCCAGCAAAACTGCGCAATCGGGGCGGAAGAGCTAAAGAGGTGACCAATGGTCACTCTTTTGGAGCTCCAAAGAGGAGAACCTTCCAGATGGACAGGCATCTCTGCAACATGCCATCAATCAGTTCTGTATGGTAGAGAGGCCAGACGGAAGCCACTCTTCAGTAAAAGGCATACGGCAGCCTGACAAGTTTGCACAAAGGCACCTGAAGGACAAAAGTCTCTGGCTTGATGAGAAAAAGGTGAAACTCTGGCGTAAATGCCAGACCTTATGTTTGGAGGGAACCAGGCACCACTCTTCACCTGGCTGATACCATCTTTACAGTGACGTATAGTGTTGGCAGCATTTATGTTTTTAGTGGCATAATAACTGGGAGACAAATTGAGGTATAGATGAATGCAGCATTATACAGAGAGGTAATGGACAATGTGTTGCTCCTGAGCACTTTTGACCTCGTACGGGGGGCTACAGTTCATCTTTCAGCAGCTTGGCCCAGCAAATTGGCCTTGCCAGCCAACCGGCACTCTCTGTCCAACCTGATGTGGTTTGAGAGGTGCTGCAAAAAGAAAAGAGAGGTGTTCCAAACTTGTGTTCTCTTTTTTTCAGAAATACTTGCTGCCAAAGGTGCATCACCAAAGTTTTGAAAAAGTCTGTGAATACTGTCCATGAGATTTCTAATATTTGTATTTTTAATGTAGTTGCAAAGATTTCATTAGCTTTTTTTTCTTGGCGTTATTATGGGTTGTAAATGGTTATTTCAAAAACCATATTTGGAATAAGGCTGTAAATGTGAAAAAAGTGCTGTGAACACCGAGCGGAAACGATGTACATCCCAATATAAGATATATACAATATAAGAAATGATTGTGATTAAAAATACATTTGTTGGTTGTGCTATCGTAATCTGTATCAACATTTAATGGGTTTAATGTGGCTTGCTATGGCACATTTTAAAGTTCTTTTGAAAAATGTTTTCATACTTGGTGATGGCAAGGTTTCATTTGATAAACAAACTCAGCTCTATGTAGTTGATCCCATTAGCTTCTGCAATTGACAACTGTGAAGTAGTTTCTAAGTATTTTACTTCTACTTTACAATTTGTTTTGTCATGTATGTGCACTCCACAGGTGATGTCAGCTGTACATGGAGTGTATCAGGCACTCTTGAGTCTAAAAAATATTCCAACACTGGAGGCAGCTTACAAATTGGTATTGGGAGAGATGGCATGTGCCCTGTCCAGTATTCTGGCTACCCTGGAGCTGACTGGTGGGCTACAGCCACCCGATAGCCCCTGCCTCGGCATCCAGCACCCTGCTTTCGCTTTAGTCACCATAAACCCGGAGAAGGCACAGTTCATCCTCATTTTCAATCTCAGCACTCTCACCACCATTGGGAACACAAAGAACTCACTCATCGGGGTAAGTAAGATACACAGGTTTACAAAAAAAGTAATAATAATAATAATGTTTCAAGACAAGTATACTGTTCTTTGACAGGAGATGTAAATTAACTGAGACAAAAAAACAACAATCTTTCATTGGTCCCAATCAACAACTTTGAAGTAGAACCTTTGTCATTGAACATTGTCCCATCAGTTGGTCGAATGTAGTTATAGTGGACATATCTGTGCTATGTACTACATTTGGTTTGTTACAGTCAGGTTCACACACAGTGGTTAAACTCTTCTACACACATTTTGCTAGTGTTTCCTGACCTGTATTGAGCCAAGGCACCTATTTTTTGAAAGAAAAATGGCAAAGCATCAGCACCCCTGTTGGTCTCTCACAGCATAATAGTGTGCCACACCTCCCTGGTTAGGAATAACTGAATTATGTAACACCTGCAGCTAGATAAATTCTGTTCCAAAAGTTAAGTTTGTTGCAATCTGATTGAGCATGTTTGTATTTGTATTTTTGAGCAAACACCACTGCAGGTAGAGCTTTTATTTTAACTTTTTCTGTCTACTTAATGCTCAGTTATGTTCATTGTATCATTGTAATTTAAATCACAACTTATAGTAGTGCTAATTTATCATTAAAAGTTAGCAAGATGCATTTGGTCCTTCACTCTAGGTGAAAACAAAATCTCAATCATCTTAATTCAAAATGTTTTTTGAGAGAGAGAGAGAGAGAGAGAGAGAGCTCAGTATTGTTCATTCGGTAATCTTACCGATTCAACAATCAATCAATGTCATCTTCATTGCTCTCTTTTCTTTTTTTGTGTGTGTATGCACGTGTGTGCATATGTGCGTGCGTGTGAGTTTATGCTCATTAATTCACCTAAAACCTATTAAAAATCCCATACCCTTCATCTAAACCGAATACTTCAGAATCCTGCTAGTCGTGAAGTTGTCAGGAGACCCGAGGAAGGATCAAAGAAAAGAAAGAAAAGTGAAGTCAAACACCGACCAGACACCACCTACTACCCACAGGGGTACAAACCAGAATCTTTCACCAACCCCAGACACATATCAATTCCAACAAATTTGGGAGACCTCAAGAGACCAAAGGAAAGACTGAAGAAAGGAAGGAAGGATCGATGAAGCCGAGTGAGATCCACAGACATCACTCTCCACCGATTCACCGACTAGAGGAAGAAGCAGATTGTGTTTGAATTTTGGTAGATGCTGGTGTGGTGGATCCGGCATGCATGAAAACCTCTTATACCTAATTAAAATTTTTAATAGTCTTGTCATTTTTCAATGAGTTTTGTGTCTATGGGCTTGTGGTGACGGGTAAAAGTCACATTTCCGAAGAGTGTTCTGAAGTGATAGTCTAAAAACTCGATATATTTTACATTGAATTAGGTCCTCCACTAAATATCACATTCAAGTGTAAATTTGACAACGTAAAGTTGGTTTCTATTAATGATGTAAACGTATGCACTTTAACTGAAATCTACAGGTGATGTTTGCTGACCAACCAAAGTTTTTGACTGGCTCTTCGTTTGTATCTCCTGATGTGTTGTCTGAATTAAGAAAAGACAGATTTTCATCATTGTAACTAATTTTCTTTTGTTTGACCTGTTTAGATGTGGGCTTTGTCTCCTACCGTCTTTGCCCTGCTGAGTCACACACTGATGTTAGTGCACTCCGAGTTAGCAGTCTACTACCCTGCCATCCAGTATGCTGTGCTTTACACCCTCTATTCCCACTGTACCAGGTAATGTTTAAACTCGTGATTTGCCACATATTGCACTTTAAATTTAACGCGGTATGGTTGGAAATGTTAAACACTGATCAGAATTCCCTGCGGTGCAGCTCATTAGGTATGGTGATGGCTGAATAATTTGACATTATACCAGTTCAACAATATAATCTGCCTTTTTTTCATTAATCAAGAGGATCTTTATAGTTAATAGAAGTCAACGACGGAGGACTGTACACAAGAAGCCAAGCACTGTTTGAGCGCATGATCCCTGGCATTGCAATTTCATTGCTTATGTCTCTTGAAAGTGAAGATTCTTCTTCAACCAAAAAACCTACACTGTGTCTAGCTGTATTATTTTAGGTACCATGTTACTGTAGAAGTTCCCCCAATGAAGGGTGGAAAAAGGTTTAGTCAACAGTAAATCATATTCACAACTTTTGCCGATATACTGTAAATGTGAAACGTTGCAAAGCATCTCAAACTGAATTAGACTGTAGGTCTACTGGTTGGCGTAAACAGGTTTATGCTGTTTCTTATAAAATATCTAACTAATTCACTTAATCACAATCATTTTTATTTTTTTATTTGATTAAATTACATAAATGCATGATGTGATGAACCCGTTTGTAATTTTGGACTTCCTAACTGGTGCTGTATCTTCTCTGCGTTTTCTCTGTTAGACATGATCATTTCATCTCCTCCAGCTTGTCATCATCTTCCCCCTCCCTGTTTGATGGTGCTGTCATTAGCACTGTCACGACAGCCACAAAGAAGCATTTCAGCACTCTGCTTAACCTTCTGGGAGGGCTGCTGGTGAAGGAACATCTCTATCCTGAAGCCAGGTTTTTTTCATTTTAGACCAACAATATAGCCAGCATATTTAACACTGCCAAAGGAAACGAGAGGATTTGATATCACAACAAGCTTTATATCGGGAAGTGTGGGTAGGTGTATGACAAAATCAGAACATGGTGTGTTTATGTATCAGGAGGCTGCTGCTGACATGGGCTCAAGAGATCTCACTGCTGATGAAGAAGTCAGACACCTACAGCCCTCTTTTCTCCCTGCCTTCCTTTAACAAGTTCTGTCGTGGCCTGCTGTCTAATGGTGAGCTCAACATGTCCAATATTCTTTGCCTTTCTTTTTTTAAGATCACAGATTGTTAACAGGCAATACAATAGATAATATTTCCCTCTGTTTCACTCAACAGCCCTGAATGAAGATCAGATTATCTGCCTTCAGACCTGCAACAGCCTACTCATCCTCTCTTCAGCTTTATCTGTAGAGCTTCTGCAAAGGTAAATGCCCGCCTGTCCACTCATAATGAGCTGCCTTGGGGCTTTGTATAGAATTTGAGCAGGAACTTGAAGTACAGAGGACATTGAGCTTCAATCTGTTATAGAAGGAAGACACATTTGATTTACTTTACATTTACTTGAAAATGAAATTATACAAGTAACTGTAGTTTTCTGATGCTGCTTTTAATATGTTCAATGTGTAGTTCAGTAATTGTGATTACCATTTTGATAACACATACACATCACCCCCAAAACTTGCTGATCCACTTTGTCTTGACTCATTCAGTTTTTTTTTTTGTATTTTTTGTCTGATTTCTTGTTCAATTGGTGTGTAACTCAAATGTAATTGTCTAGTTGTGTGACCCTGCAAGTTGCGAGAACCTGTTGCACGTCAACCTGAGCCACCTACTGAATTAAGATCATGTGTGTTTTAGGTGTGTGGATGTGTGCAGAGTCCAGCTGGTCCACTCAGCAGTCAGGGTGAGGCAGGCCTATGGCAAATTGCTTCGGACAATACCGCTGGATGTTTCTTTAAGGTAAAGCTGGCCCCAAAAATGCAGTGCTTCTGTCCTTTCAAGTCTTATCATAGAAAACTTTTAGTCAGATCTCATAAATATGTTATTGTCTGTTTCATGATTATTTTGTTGAATAGTAACCACAGTCACCCAGAGATGACTCATATCTCATTGGCCATCCGCCATCACATGAGCCGAGCACCAAGCAGCACCTTACACCCCCAGGACTTCAGTGACCTCATCAGCTTCATCTTATATGGAGTCCTGCATCGTGGAGGGTATGTCCAAAACCTCAGTTTCCCTCACTTGAATAATTAAATATGTTACTCTAATCTAAATCCTCACATTTAATGCTATGTGTCAGAAGCAAAGTATATACCACTGTTGTCTACAGTTTAATACTCATTGCACTTGCATAGAAAATAAAATTGTGTTAGGGCGAGCTGTATGTCTATGTCAATGTACTGAGGCTTTTTAAGTATCCCATTCTTGTCCACAGCAAGGATCCGTGGCTGGAACGACTTTATTACAGCTGCCAGCGCCTCGAGAAACGGGATGGCCGAGGTGGTGCTGATGCCACGCGTCCTGGTGTGGTGCCCAGAGCTCTGTTGAAAACTGAAGTGGTGCTGTGGCAGTGGGCAGTGTGGGAAGCCGCACAGTTCACTGTACTGTCCAAACTCCGAACTCCACTTGGGCGAGCTCAAGACACCTTCCAGACCATTGAAGGTGATACCCAAGTTGTTGTTTGTATTAAATCCTTATACACGCCAGGTTGCTTTCAGTAGTAACGACCTGCAAATTACAGCCAGCATCATCAACAGTGGGTTAACATTTGTCCACATATTTATTGTTGACAATCAGGTTAATCTCATCATAGCAGTCAAAATTGTGACCACAGTTATATTGGAGGATGCAAGTGTACATTTTTTTGGTAGTTTTTTTTTTGTTTATGACAGACAGCCAAACCGTGTCTTAGGCTGCGTTCACACTGCAGCTCAATTCAGATTTTTTTCACACCCGACCTGGGCCTCTTTCGTATGTGGATATAAATCTGATATGATTCTGAACGCGCATCCGATTCATACGTCATCAAAAGCCTGCTATGCGCTCTGCGCGGGCGGGAGAGAGTGCTTGGAAGGGAGACTATTGACACATCTGTGAATATATACAAAGCTGTTTTGAGTAACAGTGTTAATTTTTTATTTGTTCTTAATTTAATCACACTTGAAACATTAAGCTTAAAGTTGACGTGTGGCGATAGTAGAAATTCAGGACTGCAGACGGTTCATCACGAACGGCGATGACGCAACGTCATCTTCGGTAGACTTCTCAATGAAATGAGGAGGTCGAGGAGTGTCCCATCATTTCCCGCAAATTACCTCTTCCAACCTAGCTACTCTGGTGAGATGAAATGAAAAAAATAAGTTTGTAAACAGCACATTCAAAACTGACGCACGAAGAAGCCGAGGATAGCAGCCAACCAAGAGCCAGTGTGAAAACAGTCCAACAACCAGGAGCGCGGGCGTTTGCACAGCTGAGTTTGCATAATGTATGCAGACAAGACCTATGAATCGAACTCCTAACACATCCGCGAAACGAGTCCACCAATCTGTAGCGTGCGTTGGCACAGCCAAATTTGCATATGACACTGATAAAAGTCACTTGCCTCAGTGGCTTGGCTGGCGGTAAGACGTTGCGAGTCGGGACAATATTTACTTCCGTGAACACGCAACGTGACGTCGTTGTTTTGGTTGTACGTCACTCGACGTGTGCTCACTGCTCTTTGTGCATGCATGTCGCATTACGGGCGCGTTGCGTTCACATTAGATGTCGCATTTGTTTTTGTAATGTGAACGGTACATAAAAAGATTGGATGTAACAAAAAATCTGAATTGGGCATCACGCCCTGCAGAGTGATTGTAGCCTTATTTTCCTCTATATATTCCAGGTATGATCCGCAGCCTGGCTGCTCACAGCCTGAACCCAGAACAGGATGTTGGAGCATGGGCTGGTGCTGGAAGTGACGGGGATGGTCACCATTCCAATCAGCTCAGGATCACTCTACTGCTTCAGTATCTTGAGAACCTAGAGAAGCTCATGTATAACGCATATGAGGGCTGTGCTAATGCTCTCACTGCCCCACCTAAGGTAGGCTTATAAGTCTAACTACACTGCTAATTAAAAAAGATATATATTCAGTTGAAGTGTTGAGCATGGATAACATTTACGTAATTTACATTTTCCGTTGAATAATGCAAATGTCCTCTTTTAACACAGGGTATCAGGACATTCTTTTACACCAACCGTCAAACGTGCCAAGACTGGCTGACAAGAATCCGTCTTTCACTGATGAGGGTTGGTCTCCTGTCTGGCCAACCAGCGGTGACCATACGTCACGGTTTTGACCTTCTTGCTGAGATTAAAAACAGCAGCTCCCAGGTTTGAATGAGGACATTGTCAGTGGGGCTGGGTGATCACTTGATCGAGAATATCGATGGTGGAAAATACTAAGTGGAAATGATGTCTAATTACGTCATTACGGTGTCTGTGTTGCGGTTTAGAAGGGAGGGTTCGATCACATTACCATGTACGGAGTTACTGTGTCTTCTCACACATGTAAACGGGATACTGCATTCCAAATGTTTCAGAAACCAGAATTTTTACCCGAATATTGACGTCATGTAAGCATAGTCATTGATTACACCTAGGGGTGCACGGTTAACCGGTACTAATTTGGTATAGGGGTACTGCGCCATTTAAAACTATACTATAATGCGTTTTGTATGGTACCGGTACTTGCAGCGCCGCCGCACGCCAAGTAACCTTACCGAGACTCGTAACTAGTCAGAGGAGTTAGCATATAGCAAATAAGTAGCAGCGTATCGTAATGGCTTGGGCCGCTTCCCCGCCCGGGAGACCGTCCGTGCGTGCGTGTGAGTGATTGGGGGCAAAACAAGTAGCAGTGTGGTTTGACACACGCGTGCCCTGCAAGAGAAGGAGCCCATGAAGCAGGAATTAGCGTACTGCAAATAAAAGTGTATTTGACTCACACGTGCGGAGGTAGACAAAAAGGACACCATGAAACAGCTGAAGAAAATGCGCAAGGCGAAGCATAACACAGATGCATCGGTCTGTAGACAATGTTATAAAACCTGCCAGGCGAAAGGCAGAAACACCTCCAACATCACAAAACATTTAAAAGACAAGCACCCTGACCTGCATAAGGAGCTCAAAGATCGACAGGTTGGCCTTCCGTACTTTTCCACCTTACACACTGTAGTTTTGAATGACGTAATTTACAACTGGCTGCATGGAAAGCGTAAAGGCAATGTTTAAAGGAGCGGCTACTACGAGTTGTCTTTTCATAAAATCTCACGGGACACACCACCCAAAAACACTATGAAACTTTGTTTGGTGATTAGCGCAGTAGTAGAGCAACGTCCGTGACCTGACTAATGCATTTAAGCTAGTCTTCAATGCAGGTGGAGCTCCCCCCGGACATTCTCATTTTCTCGCTCTCGCTCTCGCTCTCGCCCTCGCTCTCGCTCTCGCTCTCGCTCTCTCATACACAATTAAAGACACAAGAAACGAAAAAAGACGAAAAAATTCTTTTTTTGTTGACTTTTGATTTGGAAAAAGTACCAAAAAGTATCGAATTGCATGCTGGTACTGGAACCGATACCAAAATGTTGGTATCGTGACAACAGTAGATTGCACTGGCTTGTATTTAGGGGTATCAGTCAGAGTACAGGGACCTGGACATAAATGTCCACATTTTTCAGATATACATTCGCTTCAAATTTTGAAAACCATATATCATTTTCGTTCCATTTCACAATTACATGCTACTTTGTGTTGGTCTAGCATTTAAAATATCACTAAAATACACTCAAGTATGAAATGTGAAAAAGTTCAAGGGGTACGGTCAGTATGAATACTCTTTCAAAGCACTGTACTACTGCCAGCGCACACAGCATTATTTTATATTGTTCTACGTTATACTTGCTGAGTACAAATTGTTTTATTATATTTGTCTATGTTCGTCTTTAATTCAAATTTATTTCATGTTACTCCTAGTTTCTTTAGTCTTCAGTACAGATGCTTTAAAACAAATTGGGGACCTCCCCGCTTTTTTCCTTCTTAACCCTAATAGTCAATGAGGATTTCAGGTAAGCAACTTCGATGCAAATTCTGATAATGTTTTCTGTTTTGTTCGCTTCAGGGTCCAGAATTAGAGGTTCCTTTAACATTATTGGCAGAAGCGCTTTGTGAGCTACGTTGTCCTGATGCTATCCAAGGACTTGCTGCCTGGAGCCTCTCGAACACTGGCAAGAGTCTCAGCTGGTTGTCATCAGTTGCTTTACAAGCGGAGGGACGGTAAGCGACCTATAAATGTTCAATGTTTTGGTCTTCTTTCTTTTGCTATAAAACTTATGTGATATGTTTGATTTATCTTGTGATGTCTCAAATACTCAATTTATTACAGAGGCAAATATTTCAAATGAGGAACAATCCAATGATTTTTCGTGAATTAAACACAATTATATTTGGGAATTGTGACATTTTCTTGCTTGTGCCTGTGTTCAGGTTTGAGAAAGCAGCGCTAGACTACCAAGATCAGTTGTCTGCAGTTTCAGGGATGGACTGCAGCATCAAAAGCTCTGACTGTTACCTGCTCAAACTCTCCAGTAGTACCTGCAGCCCCAAACATACAAGCAATGGTAACTATTTAATATAAATTTTAACTAAGTCAACTTTCAGTCCAACCATTTCTACTTTTCCATTTAATAGTGGAGATGACAATGTACAGCAGTACTAACAACATTATTTTTGTTAATGTCTTCTTCTGCTAATGCTTCATTTGGTCAATTGAGGATCATAACATTTACATTTGTGGCCCTTGTAATCAAAGTTGCCCATGCCTGATTTAGAAGAACCAATATTTATCTGTTTATTTGGTTCTGAATGATTTCTGTTTATATTATTTTCCTACTTGTTGCTACTATGGACTGTGATGTGTATATACATAGAGTAATATGCCCCCCCCCCCCCCCGGGGTTTTCTTTGTAAAGGTGATAGCCGGAAAACTGTGCTGCTGAAGTCAAATGATTGCTCTCCCGATGTGGTCAACCTGGTGGCCAACAAAGCATGTCAGTGCTATGTGGCACTTTGTGATTGGCCATCAGTCAAGGAATGGCAAACCACTGTTCAGGCCCTGAAACAGAACTCCACCAATTTAGTCAACATCAACCTGAGGGCTGATTTCAACTACATTCAGGCCCTAAGCCACTTTGAGGACGGAGATTTGACTGAATGTGGTGCTCAACTGGAACTTCTGCCTGGAGAAGACTTCAGCTCCATCTCCAGTAGCAAAGACAAGATGGGCAAGTCTCGGCCTAATCCTTGAATTCATTGTTTAATTTAGAGAAAGCCAAGCAGTCCATTTTAAAAGGGGTGACTGTCAGTCATTTGTTAATGAATACCTGATGAAATGGTACTGCTTGCAAAGGGACTGTAAATCAGATTGCATTCTGTTAAAAGTTGTGTGTCTGTGTCTGGTGTAGATCTGAAGAGGCTTCTGCCCTCATTGAGTCCTGATCCAACAGAACTTCAGAGAGCCATTGAGGTACAGCTCCTCCGTACCGCTGTTAGTGCCCTAGCAAAAGCCAATCAGCCACCAGAGCAAAGGGCCCCAGCCAATCAAGAGTGAGTATTTAGAATACTCGGTACTCATTTAGATCTTCCTGTTTCAAACATCTTTCTTGGTAAAACGAGAACAACAATATTACATCCATCCATTTACTACCACTTATCCGACAACAATATTTGGTTTTACTAATGTTGTCTTTTCGGTCTTCTAATAATTTGTGTATTTTTGCAGTACATTGGTGCGCTGCCTGAAACAAACTGGACGGATCTGCCTGGGTCCTCTTCGACTATCAACCCTGACCCTCTCTGATGCCTTGCCCACCCTTCCCACTTTGCAGCTCCACTGCACTGCCACTCTAGAGAACACACTTTCAGGACAAGAGGTACACCACTCTCTTCCATTTCACATTTATTAACTTCAACATTTTTACTTGATAAGTTGAATGGCTAACAAACCGATAAAAGTGTGAAGTCGCTATGAGTATTAAGCATGATACTTCTGATTGTTTCATGAAATAATTTTCTAAAATCAAAATGGGGGAAAAAGTCAATCATGAGTCATCAAATCGAAGTAAAAATGCTGGAACAAAAGTCTAGAAAATGTTCCGTTAGTTTGTCTCATTAAAAAAAAAAAAAGATGCTATCAAAGGCAATGATGATGGTTTGGAATGATAGATTGTCTCCCAAATACCGGTATTCTTCAAAGGTCACTGCTTCTGTTTGCTTGAAAAAATGAAAGGACCAATGACAACATCAGTCCTGCTAGCATAATAAAGTTTTGAAGTATGATTAAATTGTATGTGCTGTTGTATTCTCTGTAGGACTCTGTGGTTCCTTTGAACAGTGAGGCACTGAGTTCTTGTAAACAACAAGATGTCCAGCCTTTCCTTCAAGCCCTCAGATACACCATGTTCCAGAGACAACTCCTCAACAAAATCAGAGGTAATACAATCAGTCATCAGCATTTTTTTTATTAAATTTTTTTATTATTTTGCACAAGATCCCATTGTTAATTTGTAAATCTAACCAAGGTAATCTCAGTCAACCTCCATGCCAACTGCTTTAGTCAATTCATTTCAGAAGATAAGAATCACTGAATAATGACACACAGAATAGTTGGTGTTTGTGCCTCTGGGTGAGAACAGATTCCATGTTATGACCATTGACTACACAAGATTTTACCTTGGGCTTGAACAGCTACTGAAGCTCCTATATTATATGCGTCAAATTGACAAAATCGGAGAGTTAAATGCTTCGGAATCTTGTCAAAGAATATGAGAAGTTACCCAAAGTTATTTTTCCCCAAATTAAACTACAACTTCACCATCTGAGTTTTATATATTGCCTGAGGCAGTCCTCTCATACATGCTGTGCATTGGAGAAAATTGACACTGTCAGTTTGTCATGGTGTCAATTTGTCATGTTGTGTAACGCATATACATCTATAGCTGCCTAGCAGCTTGTCTGTCAAATTTAGTACAGTGAGTAATAAGTATAGATCTCACTCTGAATACAGTGTCCTCATTACAGAAGATTACACAGCACTCATAGGGTGTTTTCTCTGCTGTAAGAAAAAAAGCAAATACAACAAATGCTGTATGTACAATTATGATAGCAGGCTTCATCTTTTTGTGATGAAGTCCCTTTCATCTATTTCTTTCATATTGTAATAGAAGATCACTAAAACCAATGCTTGACATAATTGCAATAATTAGCACTAATAATAAGTAAAAAAGCAAGAACTACTGTATAGTTGTGTGGGTAGGGGAAATAACTGAAGACAAATGCGTCAGGCCCACTCAGTCCAATAGAAAATCGTATTTTCTTTTTCACAAGAAACCCTTGTCTTTTCATCCTCTTGCAGATTCTTCTCCTACCACAGATGCCCATCTCATGGAGCTTTGTTTGACGACTGCAAAGTTTGCGCGAAAAAAAGGCAACATTGCCCTGGCATCCCGCCTGCTCAGCCAATGTTGCGATGGAAGCCAAGATGAGGAGCAGGGCGACGAACTGATAAAGGCCTTCCGGCGCCTCACCTTGGAAGGCACGCTGGGAGAGAAGTGGGGGCCAGAGCTGCAGATAGAAAAAGCCAAAGTAGTGAGGACTTCAGGTGAGGACAGAAGTCCGTGATTTTGACAAATCACACACGTCATAACAGACCCAGATCATATATGGACAGCAATGTATATATATAAATGTTTGGTAATTCATTTCAATATAACAGTAGTAATCAATTCCACAGGCCAGTCCATTACAGCCATGGAAATGCTGAGCAGGGCTGCTCTGTCATATTGCTATGTGGGAAAGAATGAAGGTGCTGCCTGTCGCTCACTGCTCACGCTCTGCAAATGGCTGTTGGCTGACTGGAAGGACATGATACCCCAGCTTAAACAGGTCCACTTTTTTAAATTGGTCCTCAATTGGTGGCATGATTTGATTTTGTAAAAAATTTAGGTGTGCAGGCTTTATTTCTTTTATGACATTAAGTATGCATCGTGCTGTTTCGCTCCAGGTTGTGAAGATGTCAGGGGCAGTAAATTCATCCAATGCTGTGAGCAACATGACACCTTTGTGTCAGAACATTTCTGCTCTACTGGAGCTTCCTCTCGTGGAACAGAGCATTCCCCACATCACCACTGAGACTTCAGGTAAATTTGAATACAATTATATGTAGGTGGCATGGATCAGTGATAGTGGTGGTCTTACAAGTCACAACGCTGAGGGTTTGTGGGTTCGATCCCAAGCCATTGTGACCATGTCGAAGTAGTCAAACGTAAAGAGGATCTTGTAAGGTGGAAAAGCGCTATATAAATGAAGTATCATTACCATGGGCAGAGCCTCCCATCCTTGCACGCAGATCACTGTATCTGTCTGTATTTTTTTTGTGCAAAGGGACGCCTTCCGACATCCAATGTGAGGGAACGCTCCGACATGTACTTGACATGTCGCCCAAAAATCCGTCCGCACTTGCTTATGGGGTGCCACTCAGACTTAACATTGATTAAGACAATATAGTGGAGTAACGTTTGCCTTAAAAAAAGAAAAGTCATTTTAAACATTGAGCGGTCAGGTACTTTCCATAGAAAAACACTGCTGGAAGAGGGCTTGTCTTATATCTTAAATGTGTCATTTATTAATTAAATATGGAATTAAATAAACCAATGATTAAATAAATGTGTCATTCATTTATCCAATTACCTACATATATAAAAATATATATAAATATTTCTGTATTTATTTATTTCATGGTCCTGTGTTGCAGCGTTTCATAAATTTATTTTATCTGTCAAACTCGCCCGTCAAAGTTAGTGGGCGGGGCTAAAGCCTGATTCACTCAAATCTTGTCTAATCGACTGCTTCAGCCTGAAGAGGTTAGAAACACGGCGGCTATGGTGATGGATTTTTTTGCTGATATAGAGTGATCAAGGCTTGTTGTTGTGCAAAACCAACATCAAAATAAAAGCGATATTTCTACTATTTTGCTAAAGTACAGTTTTGACTTGTAGGTGTTTCCATTGAAGAGTGATTTGCTTCTGAGGCGTAGTTCTCGTAATGTCCCGCCTCGACTCTCGCGAGATCTTGCTGTTCTTGTAGGCGGTCACGTCACACTAACGGCTCCTCATGCAACGTCACAGCGCGGCAGCCTTGGCTCTATAAGACTTGTTGTCCCCTCAGGAAGCAATTCCGACACAAAAGCGAGTGGCCCTGTTCTTCCTACTTCCTTTTCTTCCTTTTACCGAGCGAGGTCGCATGACTACAGGAAATGCAGAAAAAAAGTGACGTCCATTTCAACACGTCTCAAAAAGCACATCATGAGAGCGTAAATCTGAGTCTAATGGTAGCGCACCTATTGAGGTCAATAGCGCCACCCAGCCTATTGAATTGTGTTTACTAGCTACTCGCTCTGCATCAATTCATTATTCTCAAATAGATTTACCTTGACTTGGTGAGCAGTGTGACCAATCAGGTGTTAGGACCTGCCCACCAAACTTTGATGGGTGAGTTTGACAGATAAAATAAATTCATGAAACACCGCAACACAGTGACCATGAAATAAATATATATATATATACATACACACACGCACACACACACACAAATAATCATAGGTAATTTAATTAATTAATGACACATTTAATAACATTGATTTATTTAATTCCATATTTAAATAATAAATCAAACTTTTAATTCATTAATGAAACATTTATTTAATGGTGTATTCATTTATGTAATTTTGGCACTTTTGGTCCTCCATAGTCTTACGCATGTTTATATACAGTAAATGGGTGGCTGGAAATTACACACCCTTTGATCAAAGTCTGTTAGACCACATTATAGGACTCTAATTTGCATTTCTGTAGCATGTACCAGGCAGTTTATCACATATCATGTTCCATTTCAAGGGGTTATGCATTTCAAAGGTTACGGTTGTTCTCATAAGATGGTTAAGCAGTTTACTTAGCTTCATGTTTTAAAGATCACATGATAGTTGGCAAGCATGAACAACCCACAATGGGACATTTTTCGGTAAAAATTGTTTTACATTAAGAACGCTACATTTTGACTAATAGTGTAATTGCAACTACCAATTGCTTATTGGTGACCAATTGAGGTCATTGAATAACCAAAAATTCTGTCTATGACTTGTGTGTAGTGAGTGTTGGTGTTGGGGAGCCAGACTTTGTGCTTGGCCAACTCTACCAGCTCTCCACCAGCCTAGCCCCTGAGGTGGCAAAGTCCTGGGCAGCACTGGCCAGCTGGGCATACCGCTGGGGTCGGAAGGTCGTCGACAATGCCAGGTAAATGGACCTAAGCAGGTTATTCTTGAAATTATTTATTTGACATTGATTTTGTTAAAGATATATATTTTTTTAGCTATTGTTTTATATAATTACATTGAGCTGTATTATAATGAATATCGTCGCTCCTATGTGAAAAACACGTGTCCATTTTCTCTCTCCCAATTTCTACATTTTTATGTTTTGGGGATGTCTGCATTCAGTTTAATCTCAAAAACAAAAATGTAAAAAATAGTTTTTCACATAGCAGCGACGATATACTCGTCGACCAATATCACACTATAAGTACATTTATTTCCCTTTAGCCAAGGTGAGGGATTGCCTCTTCTTCCTGGAGAAAAGAAGGATATTGAGGAGCTCTTACCTGCAACTACAAGTGAAGAAGACAGGGAAACAATTTTTAGCATTCTTGGTCAAGCCATGTGTCGACCAACTGGCATACAGGTAGAGTGGTGTCAAAGTATTTTAATGGCTACCCAAATTCATTTGTGGCGCCCGCCAAAGAAAAATGTATATGTGGGTAACGCCGATCACAGTACCTGTGTTGGAGGGAGCATTTTACTGTAAATGTACACACTTGCACAAATGCAACAAAATGAAACACGCTGGGAAAAAAAAGTCGCCATTTCAGTCGTAGTCTGAAGCCCTGTGAAATGTTTTATTTGCACCTCATTACCTATTATGTCAGATTGTTTGAATTCTTTGCATGTGTTTTTCTTTAGGATGAGGATATGGCACTCCAACAGGAAGATGATGAAGATGACATGGTGGATGTGATATGGCGACAGCTAACTGCGTCATGCCCTTGGCTGGCAGAGGCAGGCCAACCTGTTGCGGATGGTTTAATTCGGGTTTGGAGACGAGTGGTGGACCGAATATTTGGCCTCTATCGGATATCTTGTCAGGCCTATTTCACGTTCTTGAAACTCAATGCGGGCCAGGTAAGCTTTGGGGACGTCCTTTGCGTGCATGCAATGGTCCTCGACACTGGGGGAAACATCCAGGTCTGATACATGTATTAAATGTGAAAAGCTCCATCTTTTTATTATGGTCTTCATCCAGAGTTTCTGTTGTTTCAGGTCGCTATTGATGTGGATGACCCCAAACTCTTGCTGTCCTGTCATAACAGCAAACAGAGTAATGATGACGTGATCGTCATGGCAACCCTTCGTCTCCTCCGTCTGTTGGTCAAGCATGCTGGAGAACTGAGGGAGGGGCTTGAGCTAGGTTTAGCCTCCACTCCGACAGCACCCTGGAGGGGTATGTCGAACTCTATCACTTTTATATTCAGTCTGGAAGTTGTCACTTAAAAAAAAGATTTAAATCTGTTTAAAAGTTCAATTAAAATGTTCTAAATGTTATTGTTAATATTCCGATTTTCTCTCTCCCCCCCTCCTTCTCTTCCTTCCTCTCTCTCTCAGGTATCACGCCACAGCTCTTTTCACGGCTCAATCATCCAGAAGCATACATACGACAAAGTATATGTAGTTTACTCTGCCGAGTGGCCCAGGATTCCCCACATCTCATCCTTTATCCTGCCATTGTGGGCTCACTCTCCCTTGGAGGGGAGGCTCAGAATTCAGGCAGGGCTTATTTTTTCAGTTTATTGCTCATGCCTTATTACACTTTAACGTATATCAAACATTGACTACAATCATCTTGTAAAATTGGTAAATCTGCTTCTTACAGGGAGCAAACTGCCATCGGCTCTGCCCACATTTTTGGGTAGCATCCAAGGAGAAGGCCTTGGTGGGGAGGAGGAGCAGCCAGAGAGTGGTGACAAAGGCGAAACTCCAGAAGAACTGGCAACATTCTGCTCCAGTCAAGACCAAGCCATGATGCAGGATTGTTACAGCAAGATAGTGGAAAAGCTGTCCTTAGCAAACCCTACCATGGTGCTTCAGGTATTGGGCTTCACAGCGTGATTAAATACAGTCATTGTCTTTTGGTAAAT
This sequence comes from Leptonotus elevatus, assembly GCF_054856555.1. NCBI lineage: Eukaryota > Metazoa > Chordata > Actinopteri > Syngnathiformes > Syngnathidae > Leptonotus > Leptonotus elevatus. The sequence continues at coordinate 52,939,944 of NC_141239.1, read as the reverse complement.
TTTTTGTGATTTCTGAATGAGGTCCTAACCAGTGTTGTGTGCTGACCAGGTCCAGCAGTTAGTCGGTGAGCTGCGCAGGGTGACGTTACTCTGGGATGAATTGTGGCTGGGCGTGTTGCAGCAGCAGCACATGCATGTCTTGCGTAGGATCCAACAGCTAGAGGACGAGGTGAAGAGGGTTCAAAATAATAACACGCTCCGAAGGTGAGATCTGCGCTCCTCTCTGAGAAGTTTAGCTTCTTTCTGCCAACATCACCATTTGTACATTGTCTATGTTCTCTAAGGCAAATTTACGGTAAGCCTGATTTATCTTTATCTCTCCTTTGTGTTTCAGAGATGAGAAGATAGCAATCATGCGCGAGAAGCACTCTGCCTTGATGCGCCCTGTGGTTTTTGCCCTGGAGCATGTCTGCAGCATCACATCGGCCCCAGCAGAGACACCACATGAGACCTGGTTCCAGCAAACGTATGGCGACGCTATAAATTCTGCCCTCGAGCGACTGAGGAACCCCCACAACCCTGCCAACCCTGCCAGCAGCTGGCTCCCGTTCAAACAGGTGTCTTTGACGATGATGATCTTCTGTTCTAATTGTTTATAATTTCATTACGTAATACCCTCTTGACGTCAAGATTGTACATTTTGTTTTTATAACATGCACAGTCAACTGAGAGAATTAATTGTAGTCATCTTTGTTAGATCATGTTAAGCCTGCAGCAGCGTGCTCAGAAGCGAACCAGCTATCTTCTCCATTTGGATGAGATCAGTCCACACCTGGCATCTATGACTGCAACAGAGATGGCCCTGCCGGGCGAGGTGTCAGCGTCAGACACCGTCACCATTCAGAGCATTGGCAAATCCATAACCATTCTCCCCACCAAGACCAAGCCAAAGAAGCTCTTCTTCCGGGGCTCTGATGGTCACAACTACCCATACCTTTTCAAAGGTAAAGACCAGTTTTAGACGACCAACTGTTTATTTTGTTCCTTATTTGATTGTACTTACACATCATATATGCAGCTGAGCTGTATCAGAAAGGTTCCAGGACAGGTGTCACAAATGATATATTTCAAATCCGAACTGTCAGCCTCCTCCCAGTGGGATGTTCCCGGAACAACTCACAAGTTTATTTTTCACTGTCTCATCCACTGGTGCCTCTAAAACCTATGGGTGACTTTTGAGTCACCCCTGAAAAACGTTTTCCTGGAAATTCAACAATATATAAAAAAAGAAATTGATATCTCAGCTCATCTCAGATAGAAAAACATAATTCCAAAAACATTTCAGAGCTTACACCTGTGGCGTTCACAAAAACCTAAGTTTATTATTATGAACCTTCAAAATATATTTTTTTAAATCAACAAACAAATGTGCATCTGCGGGTATATATTTAGTTTCAACACTGGAGCGCAGTTGGAATAACCTTGGGGGATTTAGTGGTAACTATTCTTCGTCCATTCCGTTACAAAGCTGTCAACATTTTCAACCTCCTCATTGTCTACACACATATTTCTTAACTGTATGTCACTGTATACTCGTTACACTGATTCGAATTCCTCCCGTGCCATCGTCAATCACGTCATTTATTGCATAACTATCGCGAATCTGCGTCAGCCATAAATGCTAGAATAAAACTCCAGGACGTGCTACGAAGTCCACGTTACCCTCTCATGCATATTCTGATGCATTTCATCGGCTAAGAGACCAAGAATTGGTCAAAACGAAATAAAATGACATATCCGCTCTCCCGGATTTAAAGGGAGAACAGCGCTGGAGTGCTCCAATTTTTATCGATAGAAGCGCGGTCACGCGCTCCCGGCTTTAATGGGTTATGGGTTGCTTTTATCCGAAGCTGAAGACAAAGAAATTAAATTATTGCAGAGAGTAGACACTCTTGGCCTTATCTTCATTAAAATAGAAAGTCTGCAGTTAAAAAATGGATAGCTAACAGATTGCTAATTGTGTTTTGTAGAGTACTGTATTGCCTTAAGTGTCAAATGATCAATTGTAGGGCTGGGTTTAAAAAATCGGATAATCAATATCTAATCGATTTTCCCCTTCGATATAAATTCCTAAAACCATAAATCAATTATTTGATCTCTCCCATAAAGTCATAAGAAAATAGAATTTTAAGGGCCCCCCTTTTTTTTGTGTGTATCTTACTGTTTCTTGAAATGTACTATTCACATGAATTTAAAAGTATTTTCTTACATTTATGAAAGACCTGACTTATTGCACTTTTAAGACAATTCAGAATCTTTTTACTTTATATTTACATTTATTGAATTAGAATTCTGAAAATATTTTCATCATCCTTGCTATGTCAGTGTTTGTATAGCACTTATGTGAGTATAGTACGTGTCACTTTCATTAATAAACTAAATCATTTTACCAGTTATTGCCTCCGCAAAACTTGATTTGGAATGTAATGTTTGTGAAGTTTTTGTCTTGTCCTTGATATTTAAGAAAAATGTATGTTCCATAATTAATCAATATCGTACTGAACTGAAGGGAATGGAACCAAATAGGAAAAAAATCAAAATCGAATCAAACTAAACCTAATCATTTGTAACAAATTGTATTGTCCTGTCACTCAGGTCTGGAGGATTTACATTTGGATGAGCGCATCATGCAATTCTTATCAATCGTGAACACGATGTTCACCAAAATCAACCAACAAGAGCAGCCACGCTTCCATGCACGCCATTATTCTGTCACACCCCTTGGAACACGATCGGGACTGATCCAGTGGGTTGATGGAGCCACACCCCTCTTTGGCCTATACAAGCGCTGGCAACAGAGGGAGGCTGTGCTGCAGGCTCAGAAGGTAACATACTACATATTGTATGCTACGGAATTGTCATTATGACTGCAACAAGCAGCAGCAGTATTTGTAATGCCTAATTGCGTAATTTAATGCAATATTCTTTTTTCCTGGCCCAGGCCCAAGACTCATTCCAGCAGCAGCCAGTGCCTCTTGTACCACGTCCAAGTGAGCTCTATTACAGTCACATTGGTCCTGCCCTGAAAGCAGTTGGGCTCAGTCTAGACGTTACACGACGAGATTGGCCCCTCAGTGTCATGAAGGAAGTGCTGAAAGAATTGATGGAGGCTACGCCATCCAATTTATTGGCCAAGGAGTTGTGGTGCTCATGTACCACTCCTAGTGAATGGTGGAGGGTCACTCAGGTAAACAATGTTGTCAGTCAGTTTTTTAGATATATTTTTCTAGTGTATCTAATGAATGTGCTGTATTACACATAAAACCTGTTTACTATTTGTATCTTAATTACATTATGTCCCCCCATTTTACAGTCTTACGCCAGATCCACTGCTGTCATGTCGATGGTGGGATACATAATTGGCCTTGGTGACCGACACCTTGACAATGTGCTCATTGACATGACCACTGGAGAAGTTGTACACATTGATTACAATGTGTGTTTTGAAAAAGGTAGTTCTTTAGATTATATTTAATGTCTTGATAAAATTGGTGACAAATGTCCTGTTGCATTAAAATTAGAGGTTTACATATTTCCCTGGTTGAATAACTTTTAACGTCATTGGTTTCTGTGCTTTAGGAAAGAGTCTAAGAGTCCCAGAGAAGGTACCTTTCAGGATGACACACAATATTGAGAGTGCACTGGGAGTTACTGGGGTGGAGGGAATCTTCAGGCTTTCTTGTGAACAGGTAAATGTCACATTTTTCAAAATGAGCAAGTTCTAGGTAAATGTTTTCACAATTGCCTGTGCATGGTATCTAAGATATATTTCATATCTTGTGGCATGTTGATTTTAATGTATCCTTGTATCATTAAAATGCCATGTCAACACTCACCACTTTCCCTATATTAGCTGAGTGTTTATAATGAACAGACCTTGATTATGGCAAATTCCCGTTGTTGCAGTCAAATGGAGTACAGTGGATTCCCACATACTCATGGATCGGTATCCACAAAGTCACCTATAAGCAAATTTTAATTTAAGTATTTTAAAAACATCTTTAAAGTATTTTTATATTATTCATTTATTTAGTTATTTTCAATGCATTTATAATTATTAACAAATGTTTGCTATTCACGAGCCAGCTGCTCACTTCCCCTTGCGCATAGGGTCCACTGTATTTGATATTGGTATATAACTCCCAACTCTGTATCTTAATTTACTGACTGGCTTTGACTTAATTGTGCAATTATTGTATAACTGTTCAGGGCTGTCCACACAGTTATAGAGAGCATAACATTGCCAATAAGATGTTTCTGTATCATTTTTCCTCTTTTAGGTTATTCAGATGATGCGCCGAGGCAGAGAGACCCTCCTAACCTTGCTGGAAGCCTTTGTCTATGATCCCCTAGTGGATTGGACAGCTGGGGGGGAGGTGGGCTTTGCTGGTGCAGTGTATGGAGGAGGGGGGCAACAGGCTGACAGCAAACAGAGTAAGAGGGAGATGGAGAGAGAAATCACACGCTCGCTCTACTCCTCCAGAGTGGCTGAGATTAAGGTAAGGAATTATAGGAGGAAGAAGGTTGCGTCAGGCATGCAATTGTTCTACAACAAACAACAAAAAATACACTTGTTTTGACTATGTGCGCTTTGCGAAGGTCAACTGGTTTAAGAATCGGGACGAAATGCTGACCGTCCTGCCACAAGTGGAAGAAGCTGTCGAAGAATACTTGGTCCTCCAGGATCTGCTCTGCCAGGGAGAGAAACTACAGGCCAAGTTGCAGGAGGAGGTAGCCTTCCTGGAAGGAGCAGAGAACCATCCAGAGCATCGAATTGTCACGCTGGAGCAAAGGTATGAATGACACACTGATTTCATATTACTTAGATTCTGAATAGTAATGTCACAACTGGACCCTCTATCCTTTTTTTTATTTTTTATACAGGTACTCTGATCACACTCAGCTCCAATCGCGGCAGAGGACTGTGCAAGAAGCCATTCAAAGCAAGCTGGCTGACCTGGATCAATGGATCTCCCAGTACCAGGCAGCGTTTTCCAACCTGGAGACTACTCAGCTGGCTGCTCTGCTGCAGGACATCAGTACCCCCATAGATCTAGGTTAAGATAGTCTTATTTCTTATCCATGTATTGATTTTTCTAGCATTTACAGTATCCTGTTCAGGATCGTGGGTAAGATGGAGCCTATCCCAGATGACTTTTGGGTGAAAAGCAAGCCCAGTATTGGTCGGCAAACAGCCATTTATACTCACATTTGCACACATTGGCAATTTAGAGCCTTCAGTTAGCCTGCCTTGCATATTTCTGGAATGTGAAAGGAAACCGTAGGATAGAACCACCACACGGATTGGCCCAAGCTACTTTTTTTCCGCACGTAGAAGGGAAATTAAAGGTGTATACAAACCACACATACTGTAGGTATACCAAAAGTCAAAACATTGTTATTGATAATATTTAATTTTTTAAATTATGATCCTCCCTAGGTCCTCCCAGCTATGTGCCAGCTACAGCCTTCTTGCAGAATGCAGGCCAAGCCCATCTGATCAGCCAGTGTGAGAGCCTGGAGGCGGAGGTGAGCTCCTTGCTCCAGCAGCGCCGTGGGGCCCTTCGGATTTGCTTGGAGCAGCTGCACAGCTATGCAACAGTCGCCTTGCTCTACCCACGAACCAACCTGTTGCGCCATCGATCCCACCAGTGGAAGGCCTGGTTGGAGGAAATGCTGAGAGTCATGACAGTTGAGCACTGCCAGCATATCTACAGACAGTAAGCTGAGCACATTCATGAAAACCTCTATTCATTCAAGAACTACTTTACAACTCTCTCCCTAAAAAAAAAAACTACTTCACAACATAACCTTGGATTGACCTCTGATGCTGTCTCTTTTCCTGCACAGATATGAGGTTCTGTTTACCCCACAGTCCAATGCAGCTTCCTGCCAGTTCATGTCTAGCGTAGAGTTGGCTCTGCAACGCCAAGTGGCCGACACCAACGAGCGCGTGATACATCAAGCCGAGCGACTGAAAGCCGAAGAAGGCACAACTGCAGCAGCGTGCGAGGAGCAACTGAAGGAAATTGAGCACTGCATTGGGGTCTTCCTGCGGGAAAATGGAGACTCGGGCTCACTCAGCCTAGCTGGGATCATCACCTCTGCCCTCTGCTCACTCTGCAGGTTCAAATAGCTACTACATACATAACAAATCATTTAAGACATCTACTAGAATCCAGTCAATTGCAAACTGTGAAGTCTTTCACGTGTAGCTTAGCACAATTGCAATTATTGTTATTTAGGCGCAATCTGGTGATGGAGAGTGCAGCAGCCAGTGCAGGAGAGCAGCTGGTCGACCTAATGTCCCGGGACGGAGCGTGGTTTTTAGAGGAGCTCTGCAGCATGATCGGGAATGTCAGTGCCTTGGCAACACTGTTGCAGCGCTGCCCCCTCTTGCCAAATGATCTGGAGCTCCCGTCACCCTCCGCCACCATTCAGGCTGTTTATCTGGCCAATTCCGTGTATACTTGCTTGCAGGTAACGCTGTTGTTGATTGTTAACTGTTGCCCGCAAACTAATCTGATTAGTGTTTTCAATTTGAGATGATCACATTGTATCATTTAAAAAAGCAGATCATCATTTTTGTCTTCAGCTGGTATCTCAACTGAATTGCAATATGCTCCTTGAAGACACCCCCTTTTATTACTGCAGGAATTGAACACCAACTTCCGTCAGATCATCTTTCCCGAGGCTCTTCGCTGTATGGTTAAAGGAGAGCCAACTCTAGAGTCCATGTTGGCAGAAATGGAGCAGCTAGTGGAACAGAGCTCTGATGGCCTTGGCTTGCAAGGCTTGGTTGACAATCTGTTGGCTACAACAGGGCTAGACCGTGATGGACACAACCAATGTCTGGACATCACAAGGTGAACAGTGATTATTTAGGAATTTGATTAGACACAACATTGAGTAGCATATTGCAAATGATAATTATAATTTGTTGTTATATGTTGTGTTCACACACTCAGGATGTTGCGTGCCCAGTACTCTGAGCTCATCCAGCCACGCTGCATTGATGGGAATGGTCAGGACTCTCCAAAAATGTCTGCTGGTCAAATGCTCCTGGTGGCCTTTGATGGAATGTTCACTCAGTTAGAGACTGCTTTTGGACAGCTTACTGAAAAGGTTAGATACACACCGGAATTGAAATACTCAATGCAAAGCCCCTTTATCTCTATTGACCGTTTTTAGATTTTTAGGTAATTTGTCAAATGACACTCAACTCAACACATTTGATGCTATCTCCATATCTTGCATATTTGTTTGCCCCACTCCAATCGTAATCCAATTTCATTGGTACCTTGACTGAATAATGCTCCAACTCTTAAGACTTAACAAATAATCAACATCACAATGCAGTAGAATGCAATTTTTAAATCACAAAGGCTGTAATTTCGGTAGGGGAACCCCTCTGTTTCATTTTAGTCCTTCAACTGGGTTTATACTATATGTGTAAAGTGAAAGTCCCCTCCAAATGTACTTTAACGGCAAGTTAAATTCCTTTGTTTTTGTTCTATATTGAAGACATTTGGGTTTCAGATCAAAAGATAACAAGATGAAAGTTCAGAATTCCAGCTAGTATTGCATGATACTTGCAATAACTGCATCAAGTCTGCAACCTATTGACTGCACCAGACTGTTGCATTCTTTATTTGAAATGCTTTTCCAGGCATTTACTGCAGCCTCTCTGTTCTTGTTTGTTTCTGGCTCTACGTCCGTGAGAATTGTGTGTTACATTTTATTCTGCTGCTAACCATCATGAGTCACAACAAAAACAAAGCAATCGACTTTGCCAATCCAACACTTTTGGAGGGCACTGTATATTTTTCTATTTATATAGTGTCTAGATAAAAAGAAGAGCAGTCCATGTTTACATTTGATTGTTTTATGCAATATAAAAAGTTTAATTGATAAAGACCAAGATTTGTTTGGATTATTGTTGTAATCTGATTTGACATCTGATTTATGTTTTTGACGTGCTTAACTGTCTTTAATATTAATGGAAGAGGATCTTGAGAAAATAGTTTCTCATTAAATCGCAATTGCAATTGTATTGAAGGTGGGGGGGAAAAAATCACAAAGTAGGTTATTTTTCCAAAATCCTTCTACCCTGTTAAGTGCTTTCACATAAATCCCCTTTTCTTTGGGAAACTATCTTCATTTTCCGTACTGCTAGCATTAGTAAGTTAGCAACCTATTTTATCTGCTGCTTATCCTCAGCTAAGTTCACTGGAAGTGCCACCGGCATGGAGGAAGGTGGATGTTCTGAGAGAAGCACGCGCTGCACAGCGCCGCTTCTTTGACAGCCTCGCTCAGCGCGAACTGATAGAAGAGGTCTTCTTCCTTAAGAGACTACAAACCATCAGAGATTTCTTCAGAATGTGCTCAAGCTTTGCTCAGACCCTATCTGGTGAGATTTCTTAACTGATAGAAAGATTTTCCCACAAATTAAGTCCTAAATATCCAGCCACTAGTCATCTAATGACTTCTTCTTCTTTTTTAATGCAAAACCTGCATATCAAGGGCCCCCTCCTGATGAGCTCTTGACCTCCAATGGACCAGTCAGTTTAGGAAAACCGTTGTACCGGCAGCCTAATGCTACTGGCTCGAGTGGGGCAATAATCACAGAGGAACAAATGACCCGCCCCATCAAAGCCTTTACAGCTGAATTTGTTTGGCAGATGCTCATGGGTCTGCCTAGCCAAGCTCTTGGCCTGGCCCTCTGCAGCACCCTGTCTGCTCTTGGGCTGGATGTCGTTGCCCAGGTTGAGGCTAAAGATTTTGGTGCAGAGAGCAAGGTACAAACTTTTTGCACACCACTAATTTTTGATACAGCTCAATACGCATTGTTTCCACATTTTTGCTGATTTGCCATTGAATGCAGTCACATTTTCAGAGCATCCCACCTTGACAATATGACATCCATTTGCGGTCAATACTCATCTAAGAAACTTTTTGTTTTGAAAGGTGTCTTTGGACGAACTTTGTAAGAAGGCAGCAGAGCAGAGCCTGGCATCAGGCCGTGTCTCTCAACTGCTGCTGAACAGAGCCACAGTGCTGGCCGCATCATACGACACAGCCTGGAAGAAGTTAGACATGTTGCGAAGGTTGGATGGCAACCTGGATGCTGCAAAGGCCAGCCTGCAGAGGATTCAGCTGCATGTTGCCATGTTTCAGGTACTCGGCAAAAGTTCAGATATATTCACATTATGTTTGTTATCTAACTTCTCGTTGCTTGTAATGAGTAAAGCTACTAAGGACACAATTGACTTAATATTTGTCTTCAAGTACCACTTGCAGAAATTAGGAACCACAACTTTTGAAACCTTTTTAATGGAATGGGATGTTTTCAGTTCTTCGTTGTCCAAGTTGAACAGGTGTCTTTAAGGATATCATTTGTATATTATGTTCATGTTTTTTTCACGTAAACTTGTAACGGTTAGGGTTATACTTGGATAAGGTATAAAAGGGTAGGAATTAAACAAGTTTCTACTAATTCCTACTCTTTTTCCGAACATGTGTAAATGCTTTGTTGTTGTTTTTATTTTATTTAATTTAGTTTATTTTTATACATGCTCGAAATAAATTCATTCATTCATTCTCCAGTGGCAGCATGAGGACATCCTGGGTCCCAATAATCAGACACTAAGTGTCAACATTCCTCCTCGTGCCGTCATTCTCAGCAACATGAAGAAGAAGCTGTATAAACTAAGTCAGGATGAAGGAGCCATTGTTGCAATCCAGGTGTGTGTCCTGACATATGTCGTTGTTTCATGTTGTCAGACTATACAACTTTGAAGCAGATTTGAGCAGCAATACAGTCAGAATTGTATTTTTGACTTAAGCATTAAGAAAATTACAGTTGTATGATTTATTTTCATGAGCCCTGCTGTGTTGAACCGAAAATGAATTTTCTGTTTTGATGACTGCTATCTTCAGGAGAAGCTTTCATCACTGGAGGCTAGCATTGAGCAGCGCCTCAAATGGGCTGGCGGTGCAAACCCGACACTGGCCCCAGTCCTTCAGGACTTTGAGATGACCATCAGGGAGAGACGTGCCACGGTGGCCAGAGAAAACCAGCGTGCAAGTCAGGTGCTACAGCTTACAGGGCCTGCTGATAAAACCTGATACTGCATACTTAGCCAGTACCTGATGGATGACTCATTTTAATGATGTCTTGCCTTGTAGGTCACCTTTTTGTGTTCCACCATCCTGAACTTCGAAGGCCTTCGCACCCGATCCGCTGAGGCTCTCAGCATGGATGCAGCTTTGTTTGAGCTGTTGAAGCGCTGCCAGCAGACCTGTTCTTATGCAGCCCAGTTTAGTAGCACTGTGTCTACACTGGAGCTTGAACTATTGCAGAGACTGGTGGGTTTGACTGATCATACAGTATGTGTGGCATAATATATGTGTGACACTTATTCACTTTTAGTGGCCCCGAACAAGGCTCTCTGTTTTTTAAAGTTGATAAGCACACTTAGTCTTGATTAGGGCCTGACCAACTAATTGGTCGGGCAATTTTATCAACCAGTATTAATAATTTACTGATCAAACAGCAATATATCCCTACTTTCTCATGAAAATGTAAATGCTGTTCAGTGTTGGAGTCACGCAGAATGATGTCCTAGTGCCGAGAAGAGGGTGGCGGAGCCAGGGAGCCTCTGTTGTTTGTGTTGATGTTGTGTCTTCCACACCCGTTTAAAAAGTTTCACGAAATAATGGAGGAAGTGGCGACCGGTATCCACTGTTTGGAAACTTTCTGAAGGACTGATTTATCTTTAAAAAAAGAAAATGTTGCACTGAGAGTCCTGCGGCATGCTACGCTGAGCTTCTTGCTAACCATAGGCAATGAGCATAATGTGAGTTATCTTCAAACAAATCTCCCTCCCACCAATTCGCTATTTAAACGCCCATACACAATATACACGGCTAAACTCGTGACTGGGAGAAAGGTTTTGCAGTTGATATCACGCATGGCCATCCTCATATCATTATTAGTGCATAAATGCGTGTGGGTGAAATGAGCTACCATGGGAAATGTTGCTTTCAAAAGCATTTTCCCCTCATTCCACATTACAGCAACAAAAGCTTTACTTTACCTCATTGGATGACTACCTATCTGTATGTCTGTCTGTGAGGTGTGGTTGCTTTCAGTGACAGTTCGAAACAGCATATGGCCCTCCAATCAATCAACCAACCAACCAACCCATCTACTCATACATCTTAATGTGTGTCAATTATACACAGATTTTTGCTATTAGCAGGGGTGCACTGTATAAAAATATATATTGTGGTGATATTTATTTGTATTTTGTCTTCATGAGCATTCTTGGTATTGGAGTAATCCAAAGTAATCGAGTTACATTACTTTAATATCATGGTACTTGGATTATGCTACTAACTAAAAAACATTTTTTGCAGATAACTGTAATGGAATACATTTGAAAAGTAACCCTCCCAACTCTGGCTGCTTGTATACTGCGTTACATTTATATTGTAAATCTGAAGAGAAATTCACCATTGCATGTTTTTCTAACTTGTTTTTGTAAATTCCTCTGGACAAAGTATTGTCCAGTCAGTCAAATGTTCTTCATGCCTTTGTTGTAAGCATTAAAATACCAAAAAAATAAGTTAGTTTATTAATAATATATGTTTTTCATTAATCGGCCGAGTGGTCGGTCATTGGAAAAAATGTTCTGCCACATATTGGAATTGACAGCGGCCTATACATTTACCAACAGTTAATCCAGATTTTGACTACAGTCACTTTGTCATCTTGCTTTAAAGCTCTTTTTATGATCACTACAGAGTCCAGTGCTGGACCTACCGATAGGCAGCCCCGATTGGCTGAGGTGTGCCTTGAGACATTTGGAAGAGGAGCTTAGTACGGAGCAGAGAACTCAGGAGGAGCGAGAGCAGCAGCTGGAGGCTTGTGCTGAAACTCAGCAACTCCTCGTTGACTCCATTAAAACCATTTTGTCGAACCACAACCGCCAACTGGGTGATGTCAAACACCTCCTCAGAGCCATGGCTAAGGTACTGTCGGTATCTCATACAGTCCATGCATTCTTCTGTTGTCAAGCACTCAAGAGTTCCATTTTGAAATGTCTGCCTGTCCTGTGCACATGCAGGATGAGGAGGCAGCGTTGGCCGACTGCGAGGAGGTGGCATATGAGGGCAGCGTGCGTCATTTTTTGATGGAATACAAGGCATGGCAGGACAACATCCAGGTGGTCTTATTCACTGTCATTCAGGCCAGTGGACAGCCACGTAATCAGGAGCAACTCGAATTGCTTGAAGAGATTCCCGCCACCGTTAAGGAGCTCCAGTCACAGAGTCAGAGGTAGTCCCGGCCTCATGCACAAGAATTGGCTGGTATCAATCAGGCGTTAACCCTCTGCATTTTCTTCTCTACAGTGTTTATAATGGCCTGGTGGGCTTTGCCTCCCCGTTGGTGACAGACAGAGAAAATGACTGTGCAAGCCCTGTATCAGGAGCACAGACGAGCTTTGCAGCCGGTATGACGTTACCACAATACATACTCATCATACACAGTGGAGTTAGTTTTTTTTTGGTTGTTGTTGTTTTTTTAAATATTATTATTGTTATTACATAACATTTTTGTATTTAAAAAAAATTCCAATAGACAACAGTATCAATGGAAATAATCCATTTTAGGGCAGATCTCTCATCAAACATTGTGTACAGGTAATGTTTTAAAGAGAAAGTCAACCTTAAACATTTCTTGACAATAATATGTTATATGTGACCTCACTAGTCTAACAATGGCATTCTGATTAATATTATATTTGTGGAATATGAGTTATGCAGCAACAAAATCCAGCCGTTCTTATCCGAGGGGGGGCGGCCATTTTGTTACCTGCTGTCGACTGAAGATGACATCTTGTTGATCAGGGCTCAGGCAACGACCAATCACAGCCCACCTCTTTTCTGAAACTGAGCTGTGATTGGTTGTTACCTGAGCAACTGTGATTTCAATAGTCAGGTTCCCATCCAAATGTTTAAAAAAAAAAATGCAAATTTTGTGAAAATGCGCAAAACGGACATGCAACTTATGCCCGTTTCCATCCGCTCTTCTTTGGCGAATATGCGCTGCGAGATGACGTTGTAGTGACGGAACTTTGGGACAATGGGGAGTTCCAGGTGAAAATGTTGGTTTTGACGGACTGAACGGAAGTAGTTTGTCTTGTTGGCTCCCCTCCCGCATGTAAGTGAAGTGTGTCGTTACATTGAGAGCTGATGTTAATAAAGCCATCTAAAATTGCATTCATGTTTTTTTTCTTTAATTAATTATAAAAAGAACTGTTTCTTCGTCTCCCCAAACATATCTTACTTTATCATCCGCCATTTATTGTGACTACAAACGTGCGTGTGACGTAGTATCAGTCAAAACGTGTGACGTATATCCGGTCTTGTTGTCGCTTATTCGCAAAACCTGTTTCCATCGGCAAAATGCGCATTTTCCTTTTTTCGTTAAGCTTCACAAACCCCCTCCAAGCGTAATTTTGGGCCTTTTATCGAATTTCTGGCGTTGCCATTCAGTTTCTTTTTCGCAGTTATTGAAAAATTCAAATAAAAATAGGTGGATGGAAACCCACCTACTTTCACTCGACAGCAAGTGGCAAAAGTGCCGCCTTTTGATATTGATAAAAACTGCTGGATTTGACTACTTTACTCATATTCCACTACCGCAACATTACCCAGAATACCGTATTTACACTAGCAGGGCTGCATAGAACATATTATTGTCAAGAAAACAGTAAGGGAGAAAGATAGATACAACTATAGAATTGGTTGCACACTCCTCAATCTACACAAAATCCGCCAAGAATCCTGAGATATGTCAATTGTTGAGTTGTTGACCGGTCACTGCGAGGCTAAGAATCAATTAGAATGAGGCGTTATAGTTTTCACCTCCTCAGACAAGCTGTTGCGCTGTTCTCCACAGTAAGCTCACAACCCAAAACCGCAATCTTTGGCAGTAGTGACACTACCGGTTGGATCAAATGAAATGTCACATTATCCCTTGGTCTGTTGCAATTTTAAGTTTTCACTCGAGGCGAGAGGTATTTCTCTATACTAATGCAATAATTTATTTTGTGCTGAAGCTGTTCGATGCAGTGGGTTGAAGACCCAGCCAGAATCCATGTCCCAGAATGCACGGAAGGCCCTGCCCCGTAACCTGGGGACCCCCACGGACACCCCACCCAGCACACTGGTGAACAGCAAAGGCCTCAACCCCAGCCCCAAAAGGGCCGTGCGAGATCCCAAAACAGGAAAAGGTAGAACTAATCTGTACTCGCAAGACACACCAAAGCACAAAATATTTAGTTGCCTTTTCGTTGCTTTTAATCATTCAATGCCAACCATTTTCACTAATCACAACCCATTGAGTGCTAGACTGATTGATTTTTAAAAAAAATTGTAAGGACCCATATAATATTGTTGTACAATTATACAAATGACTTCTTTTGAATTCAATTGAATACTATGCCTTCTGTTATGCCCTGCTTTGGCCACCTGAGGGCACCATAGGACATAAGTCTGTGAGCGACACTGTTCATTGATTGAGGCGTTATTGTTGTATGAGTCACACTTGAAGTCTGCCTGGAAGCAGTAGCCAATCATATTGCAGCAGAGCATGTCCTGCCTTGAACATAAGTGGGATTCACAAAACGCTTTGTTTCCACTCTCACTAGTAGGGCACTAATATTCAAGACGTGCATGCAGTAAAAGAATTACAACTCACAAACAACTTGCTTTCTGTCTTCCATAAGGCCAGCAGCCATACAGCAATACGGAAATAAATAATTATTTAAAGTCAACCCCAGAGGTTTATGTATTAAATCGAGAATGTTTAAAATTTACATTTTAGTTTTATAAACCTAATAAATAGTTTGCGTGTTATCTTTTCTCTTTTTATGTTTTTTTAATTTGTATTATTTCATATGTTATTTTGTTTAAAGCTGTAATAATCTTGCAAGGGCAATACAGCCACATATAGTGGAACTGTTAGCAACTACATTAATTTCTTAATTTTCAGAAGCTCTTAACCTCCTTCTTTGCCTGCAGCTGTCCAGGAGAGGAACTCGTATGCTGTCAGTGTGTGGAAGAGAGTGAAAGCCAAGCTGGAAGGCAGAGACATAGATCCCAACCGGAGGATGAGTGTCACTGAACAGGTTAGGCTTAAGTAAACCTACATTCATCATATCTATATATTTTTTAATCTATATTTTTGGGGGTCTATGTTTTTGTTTTTGGAGGAGGCTTATGACACCCACCTACTGTACAATGCCGTTCTTCTATCTCTTCCTATTAGGGGTGCACCGATCACAATTTTCTGGCCGATCCCCGATCTTTTAAAAAGTCTGACCTGCCTATCCCAATTTTTGCCGATACAGATTTTTTTTTCACTACAAGCAACATATACCTTCAGTGTTCCAATCTTGAACAATATCAGTGAAATAATACAAATGGGTTGTTTTAACTGCACATACATATGCAAGTAGTTCTCTCAAATAAAAATGAAAATCCTATTAGTCATCTCAGCAGAACAGGACAGTGGCTGACTTTTTCAGACCTTTGAGGAGGGAGATGAGATTGGTAGAAAGATCCGTTTATTTTTAAGGGATTGGCCGATCACAGATCTTCCAAAATTAAGGAAATCGGGGCCGATAAATCGGCAGGCCGATCGATCGGTGCACCTCTACTTCCTGTTTCCTTTACTACAGTGGACCCCAGCATACTAGTTCGGCAACCACAGATTCACCTATTTGCACATTAAAATAAAAAATAAATTAAAAAAATTGTCCTCAATGGGGTTTTTTCAATAATTTAAATAATAGATTTTTTTTTTTAAGGCATATTGGAGGTTCAGCAGTGTTTTTTGAATAATTTTTTGGGGTTAAAAAAAAAAAAACATATTTGCAGGCCAGCATGCATTTTATGCTTATTTATAATGGATTTTTTGTCATAAATCTGGTTAGGAAGATGTGGCCCCTAGTAGGGTTGATGAAATGGAAAAAAAAAAATGGTGGCCCCCACCATCATATAAGTTACCCATCCCTGCGCTAACAAACAAACATCACTGCCACATTTGGCCTTCTGGTGGCTCCAAAACCATTTTTCCAACCAAATGCGATATTAACGAGGGAGATTCCACCTTAAACAACCCCTGCTCTCGGGTGGAGAGGCCTCTCCCTGAAGCATCTTAACTGATTTTGGCCTAAAGCGCCTGGCAAACATGTCTCTATAACCGATGGGTGACTTTAAGATTCTAAAACCTGAAGTTTTCCTGGAAATTCAACAATATTGTCAATGCCTACTAAATAATTGATATCTTAGCCCCTGGAGCAGATAGAAACATCATTTTCATTATTATTATTATTATAAAAATTCAACAAAATTCCTACAAGGGAAGTCAATAATCTAAAACAATGTGTGTGTATAATGCAGATTTCTCCGTGAATAAGAGATTGCGCAATAGTGGCACTTCTCAAAAGCTGCACTTGCTTCAAACATTCAAACTTGCTTCAACGTCCTCATTGTCGACACCATACACCAAAGGAAGCATACGAGGTGTGAAGTTTGAAGACTTCCAAATGAAACCAGTGTCCAACTGTTTGCTTCCAGGTGGACTTTGTCATCAAGGACGCCACAAACATGGACAACCTAGCCCAGCTGTACGAGGGCTGGACCGCCTGGGTGTGAACACGACACCAGCGTCATTCACGTCTTTGGTTCAGTGAAGCCTTGGAGATCCACTAGAGTCCAGCGGGTCTCGGGTGTCGGAACAGCAGCACCAGGCCACACTGCGAGGAGGAAATGGAAAGCGGAAGCTTAGCCCGCCCTCCCAACAACCTCCTGGGAAACCCATAGCGGGCTCGCCACCCCGTAGCACCGCTGCCACCACACTCCCGCAAACATGGGCGATTGGGCCAACGCAACGCTTAGTGGGTCTGCCGCCCCGCCTCCTTTTCTGGGGCCCGACCAGGCAAAACCGTGCCGGATCGGGGGAGGGGCGGGAAGGAGGGCAAACGCCACGTCACCCACACCTGGGAGATACCTTCCCCCCCTCACCTTTGCCAGCCCACTATCAAGTTGTACCCCAAACATCACCGCGTCCTGTTGAGCTCGTCAAACTCGGTGAAGCAGGAAGTGAGCCGTTTCCCTCGGAAGCACCCCACCCTCACGCTGTGGGTGGGACTTCTTCGGGGAGGCCCGAAGCTCATCAATGGCTTGTTTGCGTTCTCTTGAAACTCCGCCTCAACGGGTATGGGATATTGATGGCCTGTGGGCCAGCTGGGCAAAAATGAAAAGAAATGAAGGTTCCTCAGGATTCTTCTGAAGACTGAAACGAGAGAGGAATAGAGAATCAAACTGTACTTTGATTAATTAAACCGTCATCAGACTTGACCAAATAAAAGATTGTTATTCGGGATGGTTCTTGGTGCTTTTGTGTGTGTCACACACATGACACTGCAGAGACGGGACACTAAACGATGAATTCATTTAGAGGAGGCATAATATCCCTCAAATTTTTCTTGTGTGTGCATCTTTATTAATCTGTGTTGTGCTTTGTAACAATTTAATCCTTCTTTACAAATACCCAAGTGTAGACTGTTGCTGCCTTTTTTGACTGTCCTATGTAAAAGCTCTTACTTTCCTCATTAATAGTAACTGCTTAAAGCCCTAATGCTTGTATTTTATTCATCTTGACATTCTCGTTTTATGTTTTTAGTGGGAGGAATAATGGCTTTTGGTGATGGTGAATGTTTTCTTAAAGCTTTTACCTGATTTGTTTGAGTAAATAAACAGTGACGTGTCATTTTGTAGATAGTGCAGATAAACATTACCACTGAGTGAAAATTTTGCATTAACGTAAGAGTAAAGTGAACCCACCTCCACCCCACCTACTATTTCAACAACACAGCACATGAATATCCGAAAGAAAACAAAATTCTGTTGGATTTGTCACATCCAGTTAAGTCACTCATTGATGTAGTTCTTCTCTAGAGATGCAACAATCAATCAATTGACAAATAATCTATTATCAAATTAATCAACTATTTTGACTATTGATCATTTGGAGAAATTAAAAATTATCCCATTTCCTGGCAATTTTAGCCTGTCAACATTAAGTATTCTCAGGATTCTGAAGTATTTCATGAAAGCAGGCAGATTAGCTTTGAGTTTAATCAAAATAAATTTATAAACATCTGTTTTTTGAAGAAGAGAAAAAGCCTCTTGAATCAGAATCAGTTTTTTTGTTTGTGCCTTTTCTGCACTGTCAATATGAAATCCTGTTTTCTGTGAATAAAGGAATGGTAATAAAATGTCTGTATCTGATTCATCCATTAATCGATGTTTAGTTGCTGCCCTAATATCTATCTTGGCCATTTGATCCATCCTTCATGGCATAATTCATTCTCAGATTGATTCCATATCATATACTGTATTAACTTGTCAACTGCTGCCGGCGGTCCTGTACTGAGCCATTTCTATGTAATGATCATTTAACATGCTGCCAGCAAAATGGTCCAAGTACAGTATCACACATTAAAATATGACATGCTTAAAGCAACACTAAGGAACTTTTCAGTTTATGTTGATTGTGGCTGCACCATATGGACAAAAGCGGTAATGACAAAACATTTCAGTTGTTTTGCAGCTTCTGCCAGGAAAGCAGTAATCATGAGTCGGCATTCAAATTGACTTACGTCGCTGTAACAAATAGGAAAAGGAGGAAGTGACATATGCCATAAAGTAGTCAGCATGTTTGTAGTTTTTTGTGTGGCAGTGTTCATCCTCAAAGTTGTTTTGTGTCGGTAAAAATTAGACAGACACCCATCCCCCCCACACACACGTACGCACGCACATACAAACATACACACCCTCTATCACTTTACTGAGCTATTCATCTACTTTAAGCACCCCCCTCCCCTCCATGCATGGCAGCTTGGTGGTAACATGGGTTCAAACCCCAAGTGGGTGGATAGTGCAGGCACGTTATCATGTGCCCTTTTTTGTTGTTGCTTTGAGCACCTGCCCCTTCAAAGGTCACTGCATGCCCTTGTTACTGAACTGAATAGGTTATTTAAATGAATTAATTATAAGCTCACCACTAGATGGCGTTAAATTCTACACACTGTCCCTTTGACTGTGCTCGCTAAGATCTGGCTCACACATCTACGTCAAACTGTCCATCCTCTCAAGGATCCATGCACGTCCATGTAGTCAAAATGTGTGGCACGTACTGAGGCTATCTTATGGCTCGAGTTCAGGGTATTAGTATATTGTTTAATGGCACCACACATGTGGACCAGCAGGGGCTGGGGTTGTGTTATCCATTGTGGTCTGTCTATCCACATCTGGCAATGCTGATATTTGTTGCCCATGCTTTTGCTGGCCATCGATTTGAACCATGATCTCCAGAGTGGCGGGTGTTGATTTTAACTATTTGGCCACAACTGCCCTACCTTAGTAAAATATTTCAAAGGTCAGGTGTTTGATGTCACCTCTGACGTAGTCATGTAGGATGGTCAACATTATTAGTTACCATATTTACTTTCCATCCCATTGCTAATGTTCAAGCCTAATGCATTTACATATGCCATCAGAGGGGTTTCCTCTTAACCTACAGTATATTTGAGAACCAAAGAGGTCGACATTCCTCTCTCAGTGCCTCAAATACAGACCCATATTCTTCTGTGGAGCCCCGCAGGGAGTGCGGGGCTGCACCCTCAAGGTGGACAATCAGCCTCTTTGTGATGCCCACTGCTTGCACTGTGGCTTTACCCAGGCACTCTCTCTGTTTTGCTGGTGGAGCTGTGCGATGCAGCTACTCTGGATTACTTCTTTTGGATAAGAAAATAGAAATATGCTCACCCCACAATGGATTTCATTCCTTGGAATTAAGATTGGGAACTCACATCACCATCTGACAGGTAGGCTGCTTTATTAAAGCGCAGTGATTATCGGTGTCATAAGAACGAGGGAAAACCTCTTGGGCATAAAAGAGGTTTTCAATGATTTAGATAAGTGCTAGAGAACATGTTAACAGTCTTGCGTTAAGATGCTTAACAAACTGTGCAGTCCTGCTCCACATCCATGCATTACTGAAGCCAGGAGAATCTTTAGGATACTCAAAATAGGTCAAATCTGCTGTAGTCCAACATCTTTGGGGAGATGCTTGAGCGTCTATTTCTCTTTCGCTCAAAAGTTCATTCTACAAATCTGTCCAAGTTCAAAATCAGTCTTGCTGGGGCAGTCAGTGAGACAGTGAAGGCAGGATTCATTGTACGACCACTTAACATGCTTTATTTCAGCATTCAAATAATTAAAAACATCTCAAATTATTATACATATACAAAATAGGTACAGATTCTTGTGGTGTTCCTTCCGATTTCTTTCTCTCGCGATGGCTCTCTTTTGCATTTCAAAATTTTGTATGAGAAAACCCACCTCCAGAAAAAAAGACACAAATGACAACAGATGTTTTAATGAGGGATGAGGAGAGGCAAAGGTTTTGGAGACTGTACTTGATTTACATGAGCAAGGGGCTGAGAACAGAAAAGCAAAACTGAAAAAGAGAAGGTTTCATTTTAGGTGGTTTCATTTTAGCACCAAAAAAGGCCTCCGTCACATCACTCAGCTCAATAGTAAAGAACAGTAGAGACAAAGTGGATGTCAGGGACCCTAAACAAGAGAATAGCACCTGTTTTGTTTTTACTAAAGTGCCTCAATGACTCCACTGACCGCCACAACTCCTGCAGGCAAGCATACTTTTTTCAAACATTTTTCTTTTTGAGGTAGCCATAGGATGTTCTTTAAAAGAAAAACAAGTTTTAAACCCATGTTTCTCTGCTGGTGGTTTTAATGTGACTTTTGCAGACAAGAGGACAAACAAGACAGTGGCCACAACAGCAAAACAACATGGCTTTGGACAGGTGGAGAGCGGGTGGCACAACAACAAAGACAAACATGGCTGTCAGTTTCACCGTTTATTCATCAACACCTGAAAAGTGGTACAAAGCAATCGGGTTCTGTCTGTCGGGTCCTTTCATTCCTCTCACCGCAGGGCGGGTGTATAAAAATACAAAAGTCACCTGTGTGTTTCTGTAAACTCCAGAGAGGCCTGGATTGGCTTGGTTGAAGAGGGGGAAGTCAATTTTTTACACTTTACAGAAGCATATATTATTTTCTTGTTGCCAGTGAAAATCTTCTCTATGGGATCCTTGGTGTTGGTGATGGTAAAAACAAGACAAAAATAAAGAGTCAGAAACAAAACCAAAAAAAAAAAAAGTAGTGGTCCCAAACGCGACGATGCGAGCATTGCCGCATCACTGCCATCTTTGTTGAAGTGCAGGTTTTAGGCATGGTAGACCATTGGAACAATGGTCGTATAGTATCGCAGGATGAGGAGTAAAAGGGGGCCAGATCAGAAAAATGTTTTGGTGGCTTTTCTTTTTTTAAGAGGGATGGTTGCTAGAAAAAAAATAAAACAAACACACTCACGCACCACAACATATTCAAGTCCAGATTTCTCTTTTTACAAGAAACAGACAGGTCCAACTTCAAGGCCAAACTCTTGGTCTGGAGCACCAACATCCATAGGAGCGATGTCAATGATGGGCAGGCGAGATGTTTTCGATGTCTTGTACTCAATGACGGTCTTGCCCCATGTACCGGTGTGTGACTGCGAGGAAAGAGAAGAAGTGGATAGGTTCAGGATCAGTGGTCCTCAAGTTTCATTATTGTCACTTCTTTGTAAATGTCTTGGGAGAAATTAGATGGCAAATAGTGGATTTCAAGAGTTATGCATCCAAGCAAATGTACTAACCGTGCAGCCATCCTCGAGGACACTGTAGGTGAAGCGGCTGTTGCCCTCAGCTCTGATCTCAATCTCGTTGGAGCCCTGGAGGATCAGAGCCTTCTTCAGGTTGCCAGTGGCAGCATCCATGTAGGAGATGCTGTTCTTGCAGTGGTATGTGATGTTCTGGGAAGCCTCAGTTGACATGAGACGCAGGAAGGTCATCTGGATGTTGACATCTTCTGGCATAGAGCCCTCGCTGCCGTATTCGAACTTTGGGGAAAGCAGAGAGCAGAGGGCTTAGTGTACATGACGACAGATAATGGAGACAAAGGAACTCATCGGATTCAGTGCGTTTACCTGGAAGCCCTCGTTCATTGCCTCGCCGAACCAGACGTGCTTCTTCTCCTTGATGTTCTTGCTGACGTACCAGTTCTTCATGGCAACCTCACGTTGAGTTGGGGACACGCAGGTCTCTCCAGTCTCCATGTTGCAGTAGACCTTGATGGCATCCTGATTGCAGCCCTGGTCAGGGTCAATAAAGTACTCTCCTGAAGATGGAGAGGTACAAGATGTCAGAATTCCATTTTATATTTGAAAAGCTACCACACAGTGTTACCCGCTCAAGTCTAATTGAGGTATTAAATCAAGCCTTGACCTTTCTGGTCCACTACACCCACAATGACCATTTGAATAGTCTGTCACAGAATGGCTCACCGCTCTTCCAGTCTGGGTGGCACATCTTGAGGTCACGGCAGGTTCTGGCAGGGTTCTTACGAGTACCGTCGGGGCTGCGGATCTGCTCAATCTGCTGGCTCAGGGTCTTCAGAGTGCTGTCCACCTCCAGGTCGCGGTCACGCAGAACGTTAGCGTCATCAGCGCGGTACATACGGAAGGGATCGGGACCCTTATCCTGAGGCTGGGCAATGAAACCGAGGTCAAATCCACCGCCAGAGGCGCCAGGTGCTCCAGGAGGTCCAGGAGCTCCGGGAGGACCCTAAAGAGCAAAACAAGGGAGGCAGAATGTTGCGTTAACACAGTTTTGGTGGTGATCACAATAGATCATTAGATCACAAAGTTATGTGAGCCTTACAGAAGGTCCCATCTCTCCAGAGCGTCCACGAGGTCCAGGAGGTCCAGAGGGACCAGGAAGTCCAGTCATACCATCCTTACCAGCAGATCCAGCAGATCCAGCAGCTCCCTGTGGGGAAAAAAGAAGGGAATTAAATTCCCAGAAGGAACAAAGTAGAACACAAGACAGAATTTCTTTGGTGCATTAACTCACTCTAGGTCCAGCGGGTCCAGCAACACCAGCAGGTCCTGCCTCTCCAGAATGACCCTATTGGATGTACAAAGAAAACCATAGTTAATATCCATACATGCAATTTCCCACCCTACATAAAAGTCTACATGTGTTGAAATACATACAGCGGGTCCAGGAGCTCCCTGCATGCCAGTGAATCCTCTGTGTCCCTTCATGCCTCTCTCACCAGCCTCACCGGACTCTCCCTTGTCTCCACGAAGTCCAAGGGCTCCCTATGAGGAGATGATATGATTCACCTGGTCTCTGTTCCCATTTTAGAGCTTTGTTGCTCATGATCATCATTTTACTTACAGCGGGGCCACGAGGTCCAGCAGGGCCAGCAGGGCCAGCAGGGCCAGCAGCTCCCTGGAATATACAAAATTAATTGGCATGTAGCACCATATTGCACATTACACTTTCACCTCTCAACTTTTAAAATTGATATTTTGACAAGACACTTTTCACTCACATTCTCTCCACGGTCACCACTCTTTCCAGCAGGTCCGATGGGTCCAGGGGCACCAGGGGGTCCGGGGGCACCAGGAGCTCCGGAGGGGCCAGACTCTCCACGGTCTCCCTAAATTGTTCCACAAGATCATCTCAGTTACTTTCTCTTTTAAAGAAATGTGACAATTGATGTTGTTCATCATTCTGTAGTATTAGCATTGTTTTATTTTCTATACTATATAGTATCTTCCTCAGTGATATAGGGCAGCCGTGGCCTATCCCTACTATGACTTTCTTCTTTCTTCTTATGAATGGTTTACCAATTGGGAATTGAGCCGTGATCATCTTAATGAAGCAAATGGCTTGCTGGCAACTTGGTCATCACAGTCTGGGGCTATCCAATTGAGATCAAACCTCATCTCTCAATCTTCCTGATTGTCAGCACATATTGACTGTGTAATGTCCATTGACCTCACCTTGGCTCCAGCAGGTCCATCACGGCCAGCAGATCCCTCATTACCAGGGGAACCCTTAAACAGAAACACAAGACAGATCAATTGTGTTGTACTTTCAAAGGACAAACACAGAGGTTGACGGAGAATTGAAGTGTACAAGAGCCACTTTCTTGTCATACCTCACGTCCGGTTTCACCAGCGGGTCCAGCCAGTCCAGGGGGTCCCATGGGTCCAGCAGGTCCACGCTCACCACTGGGGCCAGCAGATCCCTGCTTTCCGAGCTCTCCCTGTGGGTGAGATGGCCATTGTGCATTTAGTTGCAATCTAGAAAAATTATGCCTTGGTAACTTTAGGACTAAGTAATAGTTTGAGCTTACAGAAGGTCCAGGCAGACCGGGGAATCCTCTCTCTCCTCTCATTCCAGACAGACCGACAATACCACGCTGTCCACTGATACCCTGAGGTCCAGAAATACCAGCACTACCCTGCAGGGGATTGCAGAGCAAAAGTGTTAGACAGCCAGATGTAGGGTGTAAGAAACCACCAGCACATAGACCCTTTTTCAAAATTACTGTATGTTTAATGCTTGCATGCAAGGTTAGTAAAAAATAAAGTAGGTATTTTAAGTATCAGGGACTTATTTAATTTTGTGGCGTAGGATTTATAGTAAAGTGAAAATAACTTACAGGAGCACCATCAGCGCCAGGGCTACCCTTCTCACCAGAAGGTCCAGGGGCTCCAGCAGCTCCAACCTCACCAGAGCGACCAGAAGGTCCGGTGTCACCACGGTTTCCTTTGGGTCCTTCCTTTCCACCGGGTCCAGAAGGCCCAGGAGGTCCAGCAATGCCCTTTACAAAACAAGAATATCATACAATTATCCTTAAAGTTCTGTGCATCCTACATGCTGTCTGATGTGATCTGCTAACATTCAATGTGGACTTACAGCGGGGCCAGGAGGTCCAACTCTGCCAGCAGCACCAGGGAAGCCAGTAGCACCCTTGGTAAGGAGAGAGAAGGTTCATTAGAAGACCAAATGTTAATGTCAATATGATGGATGAAGATGACGAGAAGACCTCAAAACAGTAACTGCTCTAACTCACAGCAGGTCCAGCAGCTCCACGAGCTCCCTTGGCACCAGTGTTTCCAAGGGGACCCTGAATGAACAAAGTACGCACTTGCTCAGCATGGGAAAGCTAATTACGGGCATGCAATACAATAATGATTGATGATTTGAGTTTACAAACCTGGGGTCCGGGGGAACCAGTAGGCCCAGAAGGACCAGGAGGACCAGAATCACCCTTAGCACCATTGTTACCAGTCTCTCCCTTAGCACCAATAAGACCATCAGCACCCTAAACAGTGGTGGAGAGAAAAGGTTATCTTGAGGATTCAAACAACAGCCAGTTATGCTATGAATGAAGCCAATGCATTTACGAACTCACAGGAGGTCCAGCAAATCCGGCAGGTCCGGGTGGTCCGGCCTCTCCACGCTCACCCTATGGAAGAGGAAGAAAATATTGCAGCGCTTGTGAAGAAAAATAAGTCTCTTCTGCTCTTGGATGAACTGAAGAGCATTATTAGCATTAGCATATACGATGACATCATGGGAGAGATGGACTAGAGTCTAGCTTGAGAGGTAGAGAGGTTAACTCACAGGGCCTCCACGGGCTCCAGCAGGTCCAACAGGTCCAGCAGGACCGCCCTCTCCCTTGTCTCCGGTGGCTCCAGCAGGTCCGGGAAGGCCAATAGCACCACCCATACCACGTGGTCCATCTTTGCCAGGTGCTCCATCAGTGCCCTTAGCTCCTTGCTCACCCTGGAGACGGGAGAAATGATCATGAATGAGAGTCCGATACAGATGTAGCTTTCTGTTGGTCAAAGCTGATGGTGGTGTGATGACTCACTCTATCTCCTCTCAGTCCTGGAAGACCGGCGGAACCACGCTCACCAGGCATTCCCTGCAGTCCAGGTGGGCCCTGAGCTCCGGGGACACCAGATGCTCCAGCATCTCCCTGAAACAAAGTTGAAGCAAATTAAAAGATTAGATGGAAGAAAAACTCACAAAAAGAGTCAGAAACATATTTCAATTTCAGCCAAGATTACCTTAGCACCCTCGTTTCCAGCAGATCCAGGAGATCCACGGGAACCAGCAGGTCCAATGACACCAGGGGCACCACGCTCACCGGGGAAACCTCTGTCACCCTGAATTAGAGGCATAGCTCAAAGTTAGGGCAGGTTCAGCTGTAGCTAAATGTAATTTATGTGGACTATTTTCTGATCGATTAGATTTTCAGGAAAGCGCTTTGGGGAATTCTAATACAGGCAAAAAGAGAGAGTCCAAAATGTCATCAGCCTGCTATTTCCGTTTTACACATAAGCCATCCCAGTCCTTAAACCTGTTATCAGGTAATGGTAATTGTGACTTACTCTTGAACCAGCAGGTCCTGGGGCTCCAGCCTCTCCGGGCACACCCTGAATTACAGGAATAAATTAGTTAGATAATTGAAGAAACAAAAACATATCATAATTATATATATATAATTAATTCTGCACCTGCTCTCCGGACTTGCCACTCTCACCAATGGCACCTTGGGGTCCTGGAAGTCCCTGGAATCCTGGAGGTCCAGCAGGTCCTGTCTCACCTCTCTCACCAGCAGGTCCCTGAGAAGAGCAAAGGAAGGAACGTTAGAACCAATAAAGATTGAGGAGGTGGACTTTCGAGTTAATGTTTTCATCTACTTACGTTAGGTCCAGCAGGTCCCTGAGCACCAACCTCACCGTCCTTTCCTGGGGCACCCTAAAGAACCGCAGATATTCACTTTTGAGTGTTTAGCAAGCTTCTATATATGACAAGGACTAAATAGAGTATCACTGAGAACTTACAACAGGGCCAGTAGGTCCCATCACTCCTCTCTCACCGGACTTTCCAGCATCACCCTAAAGACAAGCGGGGCGGGGAAAAACTCATTTATAAGCGTCAACTCGACATTGATCCAGATAGCTTCATGGATCTGATCAAACGTACTTAGTAGCTTGAGACTTGGTACTTACAGCGGCTCCCTTGGCTCCGGGGAATCCCATAACACCAGGCTGGCCTCTGGCTCCAACAACGCCAGGGGGTCCAGGGCGGCCATCTTGTCCAGGGGCACCCTGATCAAGTGTTTTCATTAGCTCATTGTGCATTAATTCAAATAAGTGAGGGCATTAAGATGTGGACTTACAGTAGCTCCCATCTTGCCATCGGGTCCAGGGCTGCCAGGGCTGCCAGTCATACCCTGAAGGTCAAACACAAATGTTCAGAGGAGGATATGGCAAGTTGTGTATCATAAATAACTGTCAGCAAAGTCGTACCTTAGCTCCGGGCAAACCAGCCTCACCAGTGCGGCCGGACTCACCAGTGGAACCTTTAGGTCCAGCAACACCAGGGGCACCGCGCTCACCGGTGGCACCCTAAGATTATCAGGGGAAAAACATTTTTTTTAACACCATTGACTTCAACAGAAAACAAACTACAGTATATTGACACCAATGCGTATGTGCTGCACTCACTTTGGCTCCAGAAGCGCCATCGGCACCAGGGAAACCACGGCCGCCAGTGCCACCCTGTAGAGGGAATCAAACAAAGCCTGCTTAGGTCTGTGAAAAAAAAGCTTAAATTTTTCAGTAACTTTGTTCTACCAAGAATGCACTGTTCAGGACACTGAAGGGAAATAAATTAGTTAACTGTTTAATATTGCCATTACAGTAAGGTATGGTAGACCAACTTTCTATACACAGTTGATTCATATTCATTATTTGAATACAAATTAAATGTGTACAGAAAGTTGTTGTAAAATATTTATAAAGGAAGATCTGACCATCTTCTGTGGAAGAACTCTAATTTAACTTTAAAATCTCTGATTCAGAACAAAAAGTCATTAATTGATTGTTAATCATTAGCTATAGATTATGTTTAGCTCATGAAATAACAGCCTTTTTTCTAATTATCTGTAGGGGGCATTACCACGTTTGTGTATATAGCACTGATTAAATACAGTGATGTTGGTATTTCTGTGTAATGTTTGGATGTTACCTGGTTTCATATTACACCCTGTGATTAAGTATAAGGACATCACACACAACTGAGCTGAATTTTAACTTTTTGCTATGGTGCTTACACGCTCGCCAGGAACTCCACGGCCTCCAACGGGACCGGGCTCTCCTCTGGCTCCTCTCTTGCCCTCCTCACCGGAAGATCCTGCAGGTCCTTGAACTCCTGGGGCACCCTTCACAATAAAAAGGGGCATACAAACGTGAGTGACTGCATTACATACTGTACTTGCATCTGTTTCTAAAAGTTAGTGGTGAACTTACAGCCTCTCCCTTGGCACCATGCTCTCCTTTGGCTCCGTTGGCTCCAGCCTCACCCTGAGACAAACAAATAAGTAAGCATAAACAAACAAGACTAAAAACAAATCAACAGTAATCAAGACTGATCACTCAAAGGCAATATTAATAATCGGGCTAAATGTGGAGGCTATGTGAGCGTTATTATTCTGAAAATCCTATTCTTTACATTTACCACATAAAGAAAATAACTCATGGTAAGCAAAAGTTTTACTCACAGTGTTACCCTTGGGTCCAGGGGCACCAGCAGCACCTTGGGATCCTGGGGGTCCACGGGGTCCGGGGAATCCGGGAGCGCCAGCAACTCCGGCAGCACCCTGCAGGGGGCAGCATGCGCTTTAATATCAGCTCTGAGTCTCTGCTGAAAGTTTTTTTTCGCCTTAGGATCACATCTTTCACTTACAGGAAGTCCCTTAGGTCCAGCAGCACCATCAGATCCGGAGTTACCCTGAATGAAGACAAATACGTTTTTTCATGAGCAATTCTGAAGTCAACAGGCTTTTTTGACTCATTTAGTCGATCATAGGTGGATTTGTTTTGTTTTTTTACTTACAGAGGGTCCAGCAGCGCCAGCGGGTCCGGGGTTACCGGGCTCACCACGGGCTCCAGCGGGGCCCTCGGGTCCACGAGTACCCTGAGCTCCAGCCTCACCCTGAAAAGTGGGTTGGTTATATGATTAAATAATAAAATCCCCAAAAATCTAATGTTGAAATTAAACCCCCAAAATAGGGTCAAACCTAAGTTAAGAATGATCATAATTCCAATTAAATTAGGAATAATATTTATTCTTAAGCACAAAACATGCACAGCATATAGTAGCATTTCCATACAATGACAGCTGATATTTCCCTAAGTTTTCCACAATTTAAATCCCCATATCAGTGCCTAATGGATGCATTATAAATAATAGGATCTTTCAGCACATAAAAATATCACTCAAATGCCAAATAATACACTTTTTTAAAATGTCTTCTATCCACCAAATGCAAAACCCCGTACTTTGGAATCTAGCTCCACAACTTCTCTTCTCCATGAGAATATAATGAGTGTGGTGAAGAGCGTTTGTACCTTGGATCCAGGGCCACCAGGGAATCCAGGAGCTCCAGCGGGGCCAGTGGAACCCTACAAAGAATCAATCCAACATATTCAAACAAATGTGCGGGACAGACAATCAAGTTTGAAGATTGTGCTAAAAATGCACACTTACAGGAGGTCCGGCAGCACCAGCGGCACCATCGTTACCACGAGCACCCTGCGGCACAACGATAAGCAAGTTTGGCTCCCATCTGGGATCAATTGACTGAATGATGGGATGAAATAAAAAGTGCGTGAACTCACAGCAGCTCCAGCAGAGCCAGCACGACCTCTCTCACCAGGCAGACCACGGGGTCCCTGAAAGTTGAGTAAATTAAGATTAAATCCATATGATCTGGCATCATCGGAAACAGAATTCAAGATATCGGGCGGTTTGTTTTTACTCACCATAGCTCCGGGAGTTCCGTTCTCACCAGCGGTTCCAGTCTCTCCCTAGAAACAAACTCAGGCTGGTTAGACAATGTATGTTTGATGTGGCCATTTTATGCTAATGGTGGTGGAATAAACTGAAATCAAATACTTATTGTGAAGTTAATTAACAATTGACATTAAATTGGAGAATAATGAGACACCAGAACTACTTCCACATCACAGTTTGTATCACAGCTACTTCCTGTTCATTTACAGATCAAAATCCAAAATGTAAGTGAATGTGAAACTATATTGTCATATGGTCAACAAGGGATCTTTTCTAGTGTCATCTCTTCCAAGATAAAATGCAAGCATTTCCAGACCAATGTAAAAGCAAATAAATAATAACTTATTTTTACTTTGTCATAGTAGCCATTTTTATGGGGGAAGCTAACATATTTCGCTAAAAGGAGTGCCACACATTTCACTATAGGCAACAGAACAGGAAATATGATTTTAGCAAGCCAATCGGGGTAAAAAGGTAGTCATGGCAAATAATTTAGTTTAACTTAAATATAAAGGAATGCATGAATCATACATATGAGCGAGCTATCATTATAGATATTATAATTAGTGATTCAAAAAAATGAAATGATTCACATCAAGGTGAATTCACACATTTTGTTCACTGTTAAGTCAGATTTTGGTTGTGAAAGTACACGTGACAGTTCCAAGCATGTTTGGGTCATTTATGGAAAAAAGCAGCCAAGGAAACACAAAACTCAAATTCAAATATCATCAAGAATTTCAACAATCAAACTGTCATTTACCTTGGGTCCAGCAGGGCCAGAGTCTCCCTTGGCACCATCCAGACCGCTGAATCCCTAAAGGGAAGCAAAGATGTACGAGTCAAGTGGCTGAACATGAGATGCTCGGCTTGACCCAAGAGAAACTTTGTACTCACTCTGTGTCCCTTGACACCGGGCAGTCCAGGGGTTCCTGGGAATCCGCGAGCTCCCTGAAGGATGGCGAGAGTTTGTTAAGGCTCCTCTTTTGCTTACATGACGTCATTCCTTTGAGGTGTGTTGGCATTGGTGACCTACCTGAGCACCCAGACCTCCACGCTCACCACCACGACCAGGTTTGCCAGATTCACCCTGAAAGACAGGAAAGTTGAAATGACGCTGGCTGCGCAAGGAGAATGGAGATAAGGTCCAGTCCACTTACATCCTCTCCGTTCTTGCCAGAGGGGCCAGCAGGTCCACGGGGTCCCATGGGTCCCTGCAGAGGACAACAAATTAAGCACAAACAGTCAGAATTGCGCATCAAGTGACTTTAGAGTTTGTTTGTTGCTATATTTGTAGTACTCACAGAAGGTCCGGACTCTCCAGACTCACCAGGGGGACCGGTGAATCCCTGAGGGCCCTAAACAGAGATTACAAAAGCACTGTTAGTAACACAAGTTGCATACAGGATTGACAACAATGTATAAAAATGTTTACGTTTTATACCAAAAATATACTAATGTTAATGGAGCAGGTGATTCTAGTTGGAATTTTTAAGTTGGTTACTATGACAATTTAGTGAAAGAGGAAGTGGTGTATAACTTACGCTAGAACCGGGAGGTCCAGGGGCTCCACGAGGTCCCATTGGGCCCTGTAAAAGAGAATCAGAGCGGTTAAAGCCCATAAGATCATCATTAAAAGTGAAATAATAAGCATGCTTCTGTGTGTGTATGCGAGGGACTTGCCATGGGTCCAGGCATGGGTGCAACAGGAGACTTGTCTGAATAGCCGCCAGACATCTGAGGGGAGAAGTTCTGCAAGACAATAAAACCATACACAAATGTTACAAACACATACACTAATGGCAGAATTGCAACATGAATTCAAACAGGAAATGTGCCCAGACATTTATAGTATAATGTGAATGTTAATATTTCTTCCCAGTGGGTGTCTGTCCACAGGAATATCAATTCAATACCAATCAATTCAATGCTTGAAGCAAGTCTCATTGAATGTTAATATTGACATGACATGGGCACGTCACTGTTAGTATAGCAGCTTTAACATATCAGTAGCCTGGTGATCATTTTGAAGTGTGCTGACATTGGCTTGGATAGCAAACTGGATTAGACTGGCATTGTACATGAACAAATATTTTTGCTCTGATTGTGCATTACCATAATAACAATAATATGAGCGTCAATATAGAAAATAGTCCTGACTTCATGACTACGATCTGGAAGCAAGCTCCACATTTGCATGAATTACGTCAATTGTATTCATATGTTTCTCAACATTAAATTGTCAACAACGGCAACACAAAATTTCAAGGAAATTTTTTCGACTTACTCCACCGAGGCCGGGGGGTCCAGGGGGGCCGGGAGGTCCAGGCATACCAGGCTGGCCATCGATACCATCGTTACCAGAGGGGCCAACGGGGCCCTGCAGGTGGGGGAAGAGAAAAAGGAACGGGTTAAAAGTCATCATCAAAATACAACATTGTTAAGTTGTGAATATTCATTATTCATTCATCATATCAATTACATTATCAATGGTTATCATAGCCTGTTTACATCTTTTAATTCTATTTACAGTGATGGAAACAACAATAATCCTCTCCAAAGATTGTCAACCCCAAAGAAGGGACCATGTGACTAACCAAGAACAGGTCATGTGACCTTAGGAAACAGGAACAAGGTAAGAAAGAACTTGAATATGACATATTCATAACCAATCTCTGCAAGTAAAATACTTCTACTATGCAAATAATAAAACATTTAAAGGGTTAAAAACACTATGCCAAACTAAGATGCAATGTACATTTGCAATCTATGGTGAGATCACCACAAACCACAGCACTTTATAGAGATATAAATCACCACTGGAATCAATCAAATACACGCCCGAAGATAGATTTGTCTATTTTCACAATTCAATGTTGTCTCATAAATTGAATAGCCACAGTCATTTCTCCCTCTGACATCATTAATGTCTTTCAAACACATCCAGGCTGCACGTTGGCCTCCATGTTTTCATTTGCTAACATTCAACTGATACAAACTTCTGAAGCACAAAATGGCTGCCATGCTTTAACTCAAACACTTTTACATGATTTTCTTTTGAAAAAAAATCCTCAATAACATGACTCCACTTGACTTAAAATCGGTGCTAACAGGGTCAAAACTTGAATGTTACTCAGTGGAATTTATATAATCTTAGTCTTCACAACAAAGTGCAAACACATCTTTAATTCCAACGTAAACGCCAAAATGAGCGATAACAGGTGGATAAAAGTCTGCACTTACTCTTTCTCCCTTAGGTCCACGGTCTCCCTTGGGTCCCTTGAATAGAAAAAAAGACAAAAGTGTCAGCATTATTGCAAGACAAACAATTAAACTAATAATGTGATTAATTTATCAGAACATGAATGACATGATCAATTATTATATTTGTGGTTAAGAAAAAAAGTAATAAAAATGTAGCTTACATTTAGAACAACAAATCTTATGTGAAAAATACAACATGCCATAGTAATTCATAAATTAAAACAACCAGTACTGAAATCAAGTTGTGTTTGTTTATGGTATGTTATGGTTAAAATCAATGATGATTTGAAATGGAATACATTATTCAAATCAATTCCATATGAACAAATTATAATAATGCCATCATTTAATGGAGTATTTACCTCGACCTGAGATTGACCCTGGTAGCCTGCAGACAAATGAGGAGAAATGTGTGTTAGTTGAACATGTTAAAATAAAGGTTAATGTCAATTGTTTTAGAAATAGTGGGGCTTAGTTACAGCATATTCATTACTATCATATTTTATAGTTGTTGTGATTTATTTATTTATTTATTTATTTAAATGCATCTATAAAATGTTTGTTGCTTTATTGTTATATTTATTATTATTGTTGTAAAAATTGTGATTCGAATGAAATGTGTCTATATTATATTATCATGTGACATTGTGTTTTCGGAAAGAAGCAGGCTGGAGTACCTTCGTCGGGGCAGATGGGGCAGCACTCGTCATGGGGGATGATGGGGTTGGGGCAGTCGGTTGTGTCCTCGCAGATGACTTCATCGCACATCACCGTGCCGCTGTCGCACACGCAGATCTGGCATGGTTCGGGTTTCCATACGTCACGGTCCGCAAACACCTGGCCGTCGAGGGTGCAGCTACCGTCCGTGCCTGCGGGTGGCGACAGAGGGGCACAGACAGGTCAGTCGGCTACACTGCACACGTGAGCGAATAAGATTATACAAAACAACAACAACACGGAAATGAATCATCTGGCGACTTCACGGCAATTTTCTAACAAGGTAATTAAGAATTTGCGACAATTATTTGAAAATGTAGGAGAATTAAAGCTTAATCAAACGATTAGGATGATTGTAGGATAAATGATCAGTTATGGGAAGGGAGGGAGGAAGCGTGAAAAAACATCTCAGTAGGTGATTTAACCTAATATTAGTATTAAGAGCCCCCCAATATTGCATTATTTAAACAGATTAATGTTAAATTTCTGTGCCACATTGCAGATTGAGATTTCTTAGGATAAAAAACGGGTTAAATGATCTCCCAGAATACCAGAGAGCTGAGCTCAGACCGGCTGAGGACTTGGCAGCAGCTGCTGGAAACACTTTACATGTGTTTGCAATTACAGTGCTACATAAAAAAAAAAAGTAGAAAAGGAAAGGGGAGGGGGCGACGGGGTGAAAACGGGTGTCCAGATGTGTGAGCAAAGTTCACAGGCCAACCACTAGGTGGCAGTATAAGACGGACAAATCTTATCTACTTGAGACAGCAAGTTTTACGAGCCTTTCTAGACAATCCACATCTGGAAAATTGAAATTATGCTCCTTTGTTCTTGTTTTAGGAGTTTAGGCGACATTGCTGAGAAAATTATCAATCAATATAGACACAACAAAATCACACTTTTCAGTTTTTAGGTAAAAACTTCCTTCATATCATTGCACAGCCCACACGATGAGGACAAATGTTTCCTGCAGACAAGACTACGCCTGCTCACCTCCTCCTCTCCCTTTCTGTTTTTCCACCCAAGGTCTTGCTGTCCCTCACCTGGCAGGCCATAGCCAGTGTTACTTTGAAGCTTCCTCTACTGTTTGATGCAGAGGAATATGCTGCTGGGGATGCATTTAAATCGAATGGAGGTAAAGCATGCTGAAGGCTGTTGCAAATGTGTGTGGGAGATTGCAATCCTAAGCAAATTGTCTAAAGTGTGGATTCGGTAAACCATGCTTCTATGCTCGGAAACCTGGCCTGAAGGAAAACCTGCAGCAACTTGCTTTGCATGCATTAGGGTGGGGGCGGGGGGATGGGAAACTAATGCAAGGAGAGGAGAGAGGGGCGTCCTTGGGATGCCCATAGCATTACGCAAACCCTATCCTGTGTCTATCTATCTATCTATCTATCTATCTATCTATCTATCTATCTATCTATCTATCTATCTATCTATCTATCTATCTATCTATCTATCTATCTATCTATTGGAAACATTGCGTTGATCAAAGTTGCGTTGTCTAATAGACACGCTTCCTCCCTCCCTGTCTAGATCTAATCCGCCACGTCCACGGGAAGAGAAAATATCCACTTTGCGAAATGAGGAAAGAAAAAAAAAAGAGAAAATTCTGGTTGAGAAGTTCCACAAAGCAGTGATGAGATGATGAGACTTACGGTCGTCCTCGCCCTGTGCTCTCACCAGAAGCACCGCTGCGCTGAGCAGCAGCGCCAGCCGCAAATCCACAAAGCTGAACATATCTAGATGCCTCTAGACATGTAGACTCTTTGAGGCAAGAGAGGAAAAAAGTTGGGGGTGTCTTCTCTTTCTGCTACACTCCACTCATACACGGGTGTTTGGGTAGGGTCCGCTTGTTCCACAGTCCTCCTGACCCCAGCAGAAAACTCCCTACTGCCTACACTAACTTTCCACCAGGGTTTTTATATGGGAGTCTGAACTGGGAGGCGCTGGGACTGCAGCGGCTGGGACGCACCCTCATTACCCTTTTGCTGGAGCTCACGTTTAGGGAAGACAAGAATGGACCCCTCCCTCAAAGGAAGGGAAAAAAACAGATGAAAAGAAAGAAAGGAGGAAAAAAAAAGGTCCCTCCTTCCATAATTCCACAGCAGAAGGGTTGGAGTTTGGATGAGGAAAAGGGGGGTGAAGAGAAGGAAACCTGATCCTGAAGAGCATCGCTTCGTTGGAGGAAGATCTCCTCCTCCAGCGACAGCGGCCACGCGTTTATTACAGATTTTATTTCTGGTCCTCATCTACTTCCTGATCCACATTGACTTCGGTTCGGGCTTGTAAAAGTCACATTATTCTGCTTTGTTTGACACATGCAAAACCCTTTGGAATGGGATGGGACGGTTTCACGGCAAGACCGTTGGCCTGCATGCCGGTAACCTATTGCGTGTGTTTGATGTCCGCCATTTTGTTTCTTTCACCACATTAACCATCTGTTGTGATTTGCATCCACTACCTGAGATTTTTAAATTTTACCAAAGAGTTGTCATCAAGTGCTATTATGAGAATTGTACAGGCTACATGGATGTCCACCCATATATTAAAGTATCGATACGAAAGTCTTCCTAAGGTATCACACTCTTCCCCTGCATTTCCTCCCCTTATAAGATCTAGTAAGTCACAAGGTCAGTCATCATAACAGACCTATTGCTATCTAATCTTAATTCAGATGCATAACACCACATAAACTCGTCTGAATCAGACAGTGAGGTCATAATGTGCTGCCCCAAGAATACACAGTAAGTGAGAACATCAATATTAAGCATTTTGCCCACCAGAACTCCATTTTATAAGGGTAATAATGGGTTACCACCATGAAAAGTTGATAGAATGGCTAACATGAGTGAAGACTTATCCATATTCAATATATAATCAATATGTTGGAAACAACTTGTTGCATCCATATCGACCTAGTATCAGTATACTGTTTCTTCTCACACATTATAGCCTAGTGTAAGACTAACTGATGCTTGTTTAGCATTGCTACTAAAGACAGCAATAATGGACATAAATCTTCCCACTTCAAAATATGACATGACTGATAAATTAATCTATTCAACTAAGACCTGCAACTGTCAAAATGAGCCTCCTCGAGTCATGTAGGACACATACATCATTTCCAATGGGATCCCTCAGGATGTTATTGTGCATTTAGTACTCCAAAAGTGCCAGTTTAGAAATACCTGCACAATTGAGGACTTTGCCAACATTATGATTGTTATTGGAGATAAATAATAAAAGCCCCTTTTACAGCTTCCCGCCCCTCTACACCATCTTCAGAAGGTGGTGTTCAGGTGAGCTGTAATTAAGCAGAAGCCCGCCATTATGACGGAGCAGATGCGCTAAAGGGCGCCGCGCCGCCATCTGATCCAGCAGCAAGCAGACACGTTGCACAGTCTCAAGCTGGCCAACAAGTCCAAGTCACTCCTCCTTCTTTCTTGCTCTCCCTGGCCCTCTCTCTCTTCTGCTCTCACACACTGCAGATACCTTCATATTATCCATGTGTCTGCCTGTTCCTTTTTTTTCTGGGAGGAGGATGGAATGTGATCTGCCTTTCTGGAGGAAAGAAAGCAGGCAGAAGAAGAAGAAAGAGAGCAAAGTGCCACCTCATCGTTCCCTGATTCGACCTTCAGCTCGGCTGTGGGAGCTTCACAAATGCGAGTGTTCGCATTCATCACAAAATCTTAGCTAACAAAATCATGCAAAAAGTTCAAGTAAAAAATGAAAGACATGAATTCTAAATGTATCTTCTAATTACATATTTTCAACTTGTACATGCTATCAGAATAAATAAAGCTAAAAAGAGGCTTTTATGTACACAAGCATACAACAAACATGCTCATTATACGTCTTTTTTGATGCCCTTCACATCGTAAAATAAAATAAAAAAAACATTTATCAAAGTCAAATTTTGTTCAAAAGCTTTTTGATGTTACTTTCAAACTGGTTGCTTCTGTAGTTAGCAAAAACATTTCTATTATGTCATGGCAGCATCATTACTACATTATTAGAGCTCTATTAAGTTTTTTTTTTAGACTGATGCCCTTCTGCTCGGCGTAAAAACGGGCACAACAGCAAAACAGGCGCATCTGAATTTTCGTGTCGGGACAAGTCCAGTCCAGCATGTTTGTGAATTTGGTAACCGGGCTGGCCTCCCTGGCCATCAGCATCGCCAATTTGGTCACGAAAAGTAGACTACAGTTTAGACTCTGTAAAACCAGGTCTAACGAGTAGCACAGGCGGTGCAACACGATTGTCATGACAATAATAATTTCACCACAGCAGAGTTACACCTTGCAAATTAAGTAGGAGTACCCAGAAAACACCCACACAAGCATGGGCAGAATATGCAAACAGCACACAGCAAGGCTGGAGCTCAGATTTGAACCACAACCTCAGAATTGTGAAGGAGATGTTGCAACTATTCGTTTACCATGCTGCCTAAACCATTATTTATAATCAGACATTAATACAGAGTGCATTTGTATACAACATACAATAAATATGTTCTACAGCTATCAAATCACATATTGATCTTCAATATTTATCTGGCAAATCGATGATGGGAGAATGTCATGGAAAGGTTTGAGATTCCAATACGAGAGGAAAAACGATTGAAATGACATTAGCTATTCCCAAAGGCTGAGGACAAAGACGGTCTCAGTGAAAATATTTGGCAAAACTATTGTATTAAAATCAAGAGAGAGAGAGAGAGAGAGAGAGAGAGAGAGAAGTTGCGTATCAGTGATAAATCTTTATCATTGCCCCAAAACAGTTTCATTCAGTCCACACTTTTTACTTGGGCATCAAAATGCTATGATGCTAACAAACAAAAGGACAGGAAAAAAATAGCCAAAGAACTTAAAGAGCCCCTTTCTGTGAAATGTAACTGGATTGCACTTGATCCATTGTGTCCTGTCCGAGCCAGGACGTTTTTACAGAATCATGATAGAAGAATAAAAAATGGCTTTGAGCCTGAAAGGTCAAAGGTTTTCATCCTGTTGCAGACCAAAATATGGAAATTAGATGCCTCTGTCTTGTGTCAATGCATTTTAAATCAATTTGTGTTAATGTTGTGGAATCAGTAAATATCACATGGTGTCAAATAGAGACCCAGTAAAATCCACTCACGTTGTGCAAATGTATGGAATCCCAAATTTCCCCTCAGTCTTGTGTGTACTTGAGCGAGATACAAAACTGCATGAGGCAATGTTATGAAAACATTGTGTGACTGAGCCATTAGGCCAGTCAGTCACAGGACAACATTTCATACTCACATTCACACTGAGTGGGGACTGAACCTACTTCATGCACGAAAGGCGCATGAATAAAGCCCTATATCATGATAGACAGTGAACATTGTTGGTTCGATTTGTAATCGTCTTCAAATTTGGCAAAATAATCCCAAATGACAATCCAGAATGTCTGAAGGGTCCCATTACAGCCTCTAATTGGTTGGTTGGACATTGGTGGAATTTAAGAAGAGCAAATACAAACTCACGGTTGTTGAGAAGAACGTGTGAAACGTGTGGGGACAACTGTTAGCAAGTTGCGAAGTTGACTTTTCTCCACACAAACTACGTTTAACACATAGATGTCAACACACACGTTCGCTTTGCTGCTAGACCTCAAAGCTTTCTTGGTAAGTAGTTACTCTGTCTCCTTGCATCTTTTATCATGTGGACTTTATGTACTGTTAATATTGTAAAAAAAAAAAAAAAAAGTGTACACACTCCTGTTCAAATCTGGATTCTTATTATTAATTTTTTTTTTCTTTTTTTTTCTGGAGTTTCAATTAGTTTTTAGAACAGGTTCCATTTACCGTAGTTTGGTTAGTATTTATTAGTTTTCAAATTAATTTTCTTACTTTTTCATGAATGGTGAAAGACAAGAGCCAGACTGTTTGCTTAGCGTGTTACAATTCCTTTGTTGCTTTTGTGAAAACTTTCCAACTGGGCAGAATGATTTGAGGTAAAATGCAATACACCAACTCTCAGGATACATCTAATTATTTCCTTCAATTGTATAAATAAATTGACACAGCTATCTTGCCCTGAATCCTCAAAGAAAACATCTAGAATTGGGTGGAAATGATAACTATTTGTTAAAAAACAAAACTTTAAGTTAGGGTTGAGCATCTACGAATTACTGTGTGATGTTTATGGCAATGCTTCATACCCACTGATTATTATGTAACTGCATGCATTCATTCTTTCTGAAAACTTTACCATGTTTCAGAATTCCGACACTTTTTGAAAAATGAGAGGTTTGTGTTGGAGGAAACAGACTAATAACAGTCATTGTGCCCTGGCTTGTAATAGTAACTATCAGTGCAAACAGCTACAGTGGTCACTTCACCATCAAAGATGCTGCAGGTTTATGATGCGCCACGAGGCATTTTGTAAAATCGGCAGTTCAGATATTGATCCTTCTGGAGAATAACTTGGATTATGCTGCGAGGGGACAAAGTTTCCAGCGCACAGGTGTCCAGTTTGTGACTGCTGGTCAAAACTGCTGCTACTGGTATTATACAATAGGATTTGGAGTACAGCAAGTAAGCATATTCTTTGTCACGACGCCGTATATTTTCTGAGGCTTGTTGTGTGAATGATGTCCTAATGT
Source organism: Leptonotus elevatus (assembly GCF_054856555.1). Classification (NCBI taxonomy): domain Eukaryota; kingdom Metazoa; phylum Chordata; class Actinopteri; order Syngnathiformes; family Syngnathidae; genus Leptonotus; species Leptonotus elevatus. The sequence goes on along the minus strand of NC_141239.1, from coordinate 52,899,397 downwards.
TACAAAATGTGATTAGGTGTTCCTGATATTACGAAGCTTCAATTCTCTTAATCAGACTATTACATACTTGGCTATAGGAATTACATTATAAAATGATGTTTGGATGTTAGCATTAACTTATTGATTGTTTTCATTTAAATGAGTGACCACAATTTGCTGGAAAAGTGAAAACAAATATTTTAAGTAGAACTTGGAAGTGGGACACTATGAGAGGCATCATCAGACTTCTGGATAGCATGTCAGGAATAGAATTGACACGGTCCTGAAATATTCTACATATTGAATATTTGATGCACTCATTTATTAAATTAGACTCACTAGATAAACAATGTGTGTCGTGTCTTTAAAAAACAAAGCATAAGCAAAATCCGTTAACATTTTGTCAGAGTGAAGTTCACAGTTTCATAATACACAAAAATAAACAGAAACCGGATACGCTTTAATGTAATGATATGCTTTGAACAAAGGCATACAGGTACGGCTGTGTGATATTTACAAGCCAAATAATCAGGTGTGCTCTCTGAAAAACATTTGAAAAAGGAAATAATTACCTTGCGGGACAATTTCAACATTAGCATGCCAAAACGTGCAACAAGCATCCAAATTAGCAATTCAATTAAAAATTCAGAGTGCATATTTAGACCTTTAGTTGATTACATTTGAATGACTGATCCGGTAAGAAAAATTAATTTTCCATCACGACTTATGTTATCTTGTCGCAAAATTGTGCATTACTGATGAATCTTTCATTATAGACTGCCATTATGTCATTAGCATGGGCACATGTGATGCTAATGGAACAGAAGTTGCTTATAATGCTTATAACCTGAATGCAATTACGGAAAAGGCCTGTGCAACAAATTTGTTTTTAGGTTGAAACGTCAACACTACAGTGCACACACAATACTTAGGTGATAGTCGGCCATCAGTCCAGGTGTTACATGTTTGGTTCCTGACGCCCACCTGTCAAGAAGGTCAAATGAGGAAGGTTTGAGGAAAGCTACGTTCCGAAAAACCTTCAGTTTAGGCTCCGTCCAGCTGTTTCTTCCCATCTCCCTTTGAGCGAGTCATTCAAAAACAGATTGTAAAATGGCAAGAAGAATGTGGAACAACACAATTGTAGTTGCCATTTACAATTATGCTGCTCTGACTTCCGTTAACACAATAATGAATAGAATAAAAATAGCGACTGGTAGGATATTTAACTTTTTATGTCACACGTCAAATTCTTCTTGTCATTCAAGTGTATAACTAACAAGTTTTTTTTTTTTACAGTAATATAGCAAACTATTTACTCAAGTGTTAACTTTGATTTCACGAACATGTGACATGCATCCAAAGTCACGTACCTGGCAGATGAGTCTCTTTCCATTAACAACAAAGAGCACATTCTATTCTTCTTATTAATAATGTTCATGATCACATTTTCTCTCTTTCCCATCACTAGTGCTATACTTGGGTGGCATCACAAAAAGCCAACGACAACATGCAAAATCTATGATGCTAAAGTTAACTGGAGTCAATGGTTTTAGTCTTCCTAACAAATTTTCAATCACTTTGCACGAACTACAGCCTTTTTACTTTGATGTGGCAATGAGACGAGCCATGAATGAAGAAATGGTGAACATTTAAAAGCTAAGTCAATAAATAAACTAAAAAAACGTTTAGTGAAATGTATTTTTGTAAAGGTCCTAAAACAAAGGTATGGGGGAAAAACAGATTTAATGATGTCAAAACTGAGCCGAAAGGCAAAGCTCTTGATTTACCGGTCGTTCTACGTTCCTACCCTCACCTATGGTCACGAGTGTGGATCGTGACCGAAAGAACAAGATCCCGGATACAAGCGGCCGAAATGAGTTTCCTCAGCAGGGTATCTGGGCTCTCCCTTAGAGATAGGGTGAGAAGCTCGGTCATCCAGGAGGGACTCAGTGTCGAGCCGCTACGCCTCCGCGTTGAGAGGAACCAGTTGAGGTGGCTCGGGCATCTGGTTTGGATGCCTCCTGGACGCCTCCCCGGAGAGGTGTTTCGGGCATGTCCCACCGGCGGGAGGCCCCGGGGACGACCCAGGACACGCTGGACAGACTATGTCTCTCGGCTGGCCTGGGAACGCCTTGGGATCCCGTCGGAGGAGCTGGCTGAAGTGGCTGGGGAGTTGGAAGTCTGGGCTTCCCTGCTAAAGCTGCTGTCCCCGCGACCCGACCCCGGATAAGCGGTAGATGATGGATGGATGGATGATGTCAAAACATTATACTGTACTTAGTGCTGACTTAATTTCTGTTGCAGTATAACAGCTAAAAGCTACCTCACCATGTTTGCTTTGAAACCCGTGCTCCACTAATTGACCCGTGTCTGTAGACCTCAAAGCCCTACTGGGTTTCTATACAATTAGTATTTCGTAAATGTATTTCGGATCCAAACCATTCAGTGATTTGTAGACCAGTTGCAGAATTTTGAAATTGTATATAAATAAAACAAAAACTCCTTTCCTCCAAGTTGGACCTGCACCATTTTGGGACCGTTCTGTTTAATCGCACCCACGTTTCCAACCTGTTCAACATTATATTATCATCAAGTGTAAGATATCCAATAAGACATAGACCAACATCTTCCCTGCATCAGTTTTCAATCTGATGCCATTTAGTATTTGAATGAGAAGCTGTTTCAGGTTGAGCAATTTATTAGTCTATGTGTGTAAACAAAAAGAAATAAAAACAATTCTGAATTGATTGAAAACCACTTTCTCAACAATCTTATTTAAGAAGTTTTCTGCTCTCAGGGGTTGATGAAACCTGACTGAAGTGTGTCGCATGTGAAGAGTGTTGCATCGTCTAAAAAGCTTGAAGTCGCAGTAGTCATCGTCTAAGCAATGGTTTGTCAAGCCTTTCCAGTTGAGACTCTTCATTCTGACTGTGACTGCTTCTTGAGCTGGAACATGCTGTGGTCAGCCGACGCAGACAGCTTGGGCGGGGCCGAAGTCAGTGTAACCGCCGATCTTGCTGGCATGTCTTCAGTTGCAAGGCAAGCCGGATGCTTCGACAAGCGAATGCAGGCAGACACATTTGTCTACAACAACAAAAAGAAAGAACTTCAAACTATTTGAACGTCCAACACAGCCGTGTGATGAGTCACAATACAGTATACTGTTGTCACCCCTGCAATGAAGGTGTGTGAGCTTTGATTGATTGTGTACATTATTGCAGCAGTGGGCCGCCATGAATGCGTCTTAAAAATATAGTGTCCAAACCTCCGCTTTCCATAGTACACACAAATAGAGCCTTTGGTCAGACTGCCTTTTAAAGGACAATGGTAGTTATGCTTAAAAGAAAATATCTATATATTTATTGCTGTGAACAAATGGAATTAAAGTGTGTGGGACATGCAACTAAAGAAACACCCAGAATTGATCCCAGAAAAATGCAGAAAATCTGTCATTCTATTTGTCTCCCCGTCACAAGTCCATTATCTATATAGCGTATAAGCAAGAAAAATAGTTTATGTGCCATCTATCTGTAACGTGATCTTGTGTACATTATGAGTCTTTGTTAACAGATTTCTGGGTCACATATACATGTTGCCCCTTTTCAATTTTGTACTTTTTTAAATCTTGGCCTGAAATTGCATTTTATATTGAAAGGCAGACAACAAAATAATAAGTCACTTTTTCATTATTTGCCTTTTGATTGCCAATTGAAAACAGAAAGAAGGAATAATACAGATGATGTTGTTATGCTCTTTCTTGCATTCTCTTTTCACTTGAAATCAGGTAAGTGACATGGCCATAGTTGCATGTTGGACCACGAAACATATAGTGTAGAAAGCACTATATAAGATCTGTCCATTTACCATTTCCATTCGTGACACCATTATAGAAAGTGAGCTACACTACACTTCTGCTGTGCAACAGCACCTTTACACACATTTACTTTGGTTCACTTATAAAGACAATTGAGTATATATATATTTTTAGATGACATGAATTAATGCATTTATATTATATACAAGACATATACAAATCTAATGACCTGCATTATAGTCATTTTACTGTTAATAACAGTACCCTACAAACCCCTTTGATGTTGCTCTACTGTTGACTACGCACTTCCTCTCAGGTTGTAAAACCCTTATACACAGCTGATTGTCATCATACACAGCAAGACTTTTGACACACATACAAAGGGAGCCTTACCTGCTGGGTCCTCATTACTGTTTTTAAGGGTGTCACTAATAAACATGTATGTGTGTGTGTAATGGGCTCTTTATGAACGGAAGCTATTGGCTGTTTGAAGTTTATGCTACTGGAAAAGATGAGAGAAAGGGGGGGGGGGGCGAGCAGGGCAAACATTTTGCTGCTGCTCAGCTTGTTTGTGTTTAAGCGTTTGTACCTCCTGTTAATAATCATCTCAAGCACGTGTGTGCATATGGAGCCACAAGTACAACATACTGTACGAGTGCTCATGCAGGTAGATTCGGGAGCTACGTGACCAATGCATGAATCATATAATCATATACTGGGGACTCTACACTGGGAGAGTCCCCAAGACCCTCCCATAAAACAAAACTGCACCTTTCGGAGTGACCTTTTCTTGTGGGCAGTCTAAGGCACACCTGTGCACTAATCATGATGTCTAATCACCATCTTGATATGGCACACCTGTGAGGTGGGATGGATTATCTCAGCAAAGGAGAAGTGCTCACTATCACAGATTTAGACTGGTTTGTGAACAATATTTGAGCGAAATGGTGATATTGTGTAGGTGGAAGAAGTTTTAGATCTTTGCGTTCATCTCATAAAAAATGGGACCAAAAACAAAAGTGTCGTGTTTATATTTTTGATGAGTATATATAGATATTAGGCATGTGCATCTCTTCAATACAGACCATTCGATACGTATCTTGAATTCTCGATATATAGGGTGCGATATGATCCAAGGACAGTTCGATTTCAAAGTAGAACAATTTGATTGGGTTCGATTCAATGCGATTACAATTCATTTTAATATGATATAGTGCAATTTCATTCTACACACTCACACACGTCGACGGGAACGCACAACCGATGGGCATAAAGGTGGAAGCGCACAAAGTGGGACGCGGCCCACACGTCGCAAACAGGAAACGGAAACAAAGTTGATGTGTGAAAACCATAAAGTCGGAAGTCCCGCCTCCTCCGGGGCATATATAAAGACAATGTGATATGTATCTCAATATATCTTAAGGTAAAGTGATTTAATACAGTTTATATATATATATATATATATATATATATATATATATATATATATATATATATATGTGTGTTTCTTTGCAAAGGATCTGTTGACAGTTATTTCTAATTACATCATAATGTGTACTGTATGTATACAGTTTATTACACATGAGGATTATAACTACTCTCAAAAAGTTCAGGATATTTCAGGATGAAAGTTAAATGTACTAGAAAATTTACAGGGGAACTTCTTTTAACCTTCCCCAAACTTTTTGAATGTCCAGATGTTTGATCCACCTGTTTTCCCTCCATCTCACAGAAAAGCCATTTTGTTGTCGACTAAAAACATCATCACAGTTGCTCAGGGCTCAGGTAACAACCAATCACAGCTCAGTTTCAGAAAACAGGTGAGCTGTGAGTAAAAGTTGAATTTCTTGGAAGTATTACAAAACGTGCAGTGAAAAATAATGACAAATTAACAATGCTCATTTTATTTTATGAATCACCTTAATTGCATCCTAGTATCACCTCAACTGAAATAAGTGACAAGGACTACTGCAGAGGAACGGAACACCAAGATCAGTGTCATCTTAAAAAAAGGAACTTCCTGGGTTGACACAGAGCAAGGCTGATAGAAGGCGAGAGGAAGGCAGAAGCCAGGCTGCGACGAAGGTCTTCCTCCATGGTCAAACTTTCACTCTGTTCCGAAAAGAGATAATTGAAGGCCTCTCTTTGGTTTTGGAAGCCAAGGGAGGGATAGCTGAAGAATCAGCTGCATAGCTCCTTAGACAGAGAATGGAAGGGAAGCCACGTCCACACGCATGACTCATTCCCCTTCTTCCTCCTCCTCCTCCTCCTCCTCCTCCTCTGTAATTCTTTCTCTGGATACATTATGGGCAGTAATCATAGTATTTATTTCTAGCAGCAGTTTGTTGAACTCGTTGAAAGTGTGGCAAATTCGTGCTGGGGAAAAAAATGCACCCAATTTCACATCAGATGTTTTCCTTAATTTCTAACAGGATATTGCTGCACTGTGAGACAATTAATTTGTTGTTGGGATTGTACTAGACAATATGTGAGGAGTGAGTTTGACACTTTTCAAGAAACTAACTACTGACAGCGTGAGTCTCACTAAAGGCCAACGTCAGCACAGTTGCACTCTCCAGACTTCCTTAAGATTATTTGCATGTGATCACCCTTTCCACAGCCAATCAGCTTGCATTTGCATGTATGCAACTTCAAGACCCCACACAGGTTAATCAAAGACATTCGATAGAATGATGGAAGAAGAGAAAGTGTCACATAAAGGCTTCTGGTGGCAATATAAAGAAAAGAAAAGGGGGAGGAGACAAGCTGAGGGTGAACAAATGGAAAACAAATAGAGTGAGAAGTTAACCAGTACAGTCACGGTGCGGAAGAGAGAGAGGAATGCTCAACACACTTCTCTGTTGCACATTGAGAGAAGAGTATCAGAGCCCATCCCCCCAGCTCCAAGACACCCCCCCACACACACACAGCAGACAGGCTGAGGATGGAAACTATGAACAGCGCAGTTGCCAGACAGCAAAGAGAAATGATCAACACAGTAGAAAGAAAAAAAAATCGAGAGGTCTCTACTTGCAGATGAAACTCCTTACACTAAAAAAGATGACTTACATTACTTGAATGACAAGGCAATAGGACTGTTAATAATACATTGGACTGCCATTTCCAATAGTAAGCCAACAAGCGATCGATACATGAAGATAGAAGGAGAAATGAATAGATCCATAGACTGTATTCATCCCATGAGGCAAATGAAATTATTACAGCAGCAAAATTCACACGTACAGAGTGCTCTCGTTTAAATAAAAGAGACACAACCAAACATAAGAACAGATGCAAGAACATCATTGAGGAGGAATTCAAAGACATTTACATTTAAAGAAAAGAAAAAAAAACATGAAGATGCTACATGTTGATATGTGGTAGGTGATAAAACTAGTCCAATTATGATGCTGAAATATTTGGACAATTTTTGAAATATGGGAAGTTACAGTAATGCTTAACTCCTGCTAATGCTGTTGAATCTCTGCAGAAAGCTTTCGATGTGGTGCAGCACACACTTCTGCATCTGAAACGAGACCTTAACGCTAACTGGCTAACTAAGCTAATGTTGTCTTCAAACTCCAGGAAGCGTCCGCAAGTTCTCACCACGCCGTCCATTCTTGAGAGAAACGAAATACAGCTGGTCCATCCGTACAAATGTCTTGGTAACCTGTTTTGATGATGCTCTTTATTTCAAACTCCATATTGAGAATATTATAAAGAAACTCAAATTGAAACTTTTTTTTCCCCATCAGAAATAAAAAAATATTTTTCTCTTTTCATAGGTTAAAAAGTGCTTCATTGCTGCAATTTAAACAAATCAATTTGACATTATAGAGTGTTAAATATGAATGCTTCAGCTCCATGTCTCAGACTGACTGTGTATGATGCTTGTCAGGGGTTCATTACTAATTGCAGGGCCTTTGACCCATTATTGTGACCTGGTATGGCACTCTCAAATGTGATGGCCTTCTTTTTTCGCCAAGAAGTTGGCTCATTGGTAAACTTTAAGGCCATTCCTAGACTATTGCTCTCTTACATTTGTAACTTACTCACTCAGAGTAATGTTGATGATCCTTACAGTTTGCGTTCAAATAACATTGTGTCACTAACTATACATTTGCCTGCACTGGGTCGGGAAAAACGGCTTTTGTCTTCTCTGCAGCTTCTACATGCAACCTGTTGCAAAGGTACTGGAAAATAACAGTGAAAGACTTTAAATCCAGACTGAGAGCAATAGAGACAGCTTCCTAACCCTAACTATTTGATCTAATTTGTAAGTTATTGTAAACTGTGTTGAAACTGTACCTTTTTGCTGCCTCTCCCTTGAAAAAGTAATTTTTAATCTCAGTGAGACAACCCTGGTTAAGTAAAGGTTAATAAAATAATACTGCATGATAATACACTGTTGATATGCATAATATGCATGCTTAATATTGCAGACAATAGCCTACCCTATTTCAGCAGTACAGAAAATAAAGCTCTGTGGTGTGGTGCAGTGGCTGTCAGGGTCATGCTGAGGAGTGGTGAGTGAGATGATCATGAGATTAGTAGCACATATGTCACATTTCAAAATAAAGCAAAATAAATAAATTAATACATAAATAAAAAAAAGTTACAGTAACGCAATGCCGCACTTGTGTCGGTACACAACACGCTAATGACTAATTTAGCCATTTTCAGCAGTAAAAAAAAAGTTTATATTTTGTCTACAATTAATTTGACAACTTATTTTTCATGAACAATTAACACATTTTGCCACTTGCAGTTGACTGAAAATGACATCACAGTTGCTCAGGAAACAGGTAACGACCAATCACGGCTCACTTGGTTTGTTCATGTGACATTAGCAAACTGAGCCGTGATTGGTCATCATCTGTTTCCTGAGCACGTGTGATGTAATTTCAGTTGGCAGCAAGTGGCAAAATGTGTTTTTAAAGTTATTAAATGTACAAGAAAAATAATGAAATTATCACATCGATTAGAGGCAAAATATTATCTTCTAAGTAAAAAACACAGTGAAAGCGATTTTTATATATTTTTAAAGTTTTTATTAGAAATTCATAATAAAAGTATGGGAAATTAGAAGCAAGTAACTTGTAATCAATGCTGAAATTTCCTATTTATTTTCAAATGTGGTAGCTGTAAACATTAAAAAACATGCACTGCTGTAATTGCTCATGTGTGTGTGTGTGCGTGTGCGTGTGCGTCTGTGTGTGAGCGTATGTGTGTACAGTACGTGTGTCCAAAGAAGGATAAAATGAGATGTGTGTGTGTTAATGTAGTGTGGTAGCCCCTGGCGGCTATCCATTTCCTGCATTGTAAATCCACAGCCTAGAGTCTCCATTCACACCTGTGTTGTGTTTCTGTTTGTGGGCCTTCAGCTAATGGCGCAACTCAGGCGCCATTTGTATGCATTAAAAGTCAACCCTGCTGTGTGCTGACTAGCCCCAGCTACAGCACATGCACAACTGCACTGGTGTGCATTTGTTGACACCAGAGGTGGGCGCGTCAATGAATTTAGGGTGTCCATTATTCGGCAATCGTCAACAGTCCGGACACATTTCCGTCATCAATATTTCAAGCCAAACCGTCAATCCATCATTCGCCGATTGTGCAGCAAAATAAGCGATTTTTTCCGTCATTTGAAGTGAGCATCCGTCAATGTTCCGTCATTGTCATTCGTCAATCCATCACCAAAATGCCGTCATTGACGGATTGACAAGTACATTGACGGACGAATACTGCTGAATTTGTCCATGTTTAGAAGTTTCCCGTCAATCGTCAACAAAATGGGCGCCCATCATTGACGGATTGACGAACTGTTCGTCAATATTGACGGAATGCCCACCTGTGGTAGACACCACCATGTTTTAATGCCTAGAATGTAAGTGGTAGAATCTCATCAGTCCATATGCAATCCATAAACAGTAGCCTAATGTCCAGAAAAAAAAAAAAAGTTTCGCACTACATGTATTTTTCCCCTCTTTTAGTAATTTAAGTCCAAGTCAACGAAGGTCTGATTCTCAGCTAACTATGAAACATTATCTTGTGTCAAATAAATTTATTAAAAGCGATTTTTCCTCCCATAACTACTCGGGCCAACAACTGCTACGTTTAGCCTTTTCAATATTTTTGATAGAAAATCCTTGTTTGTGGTTAATAATCAAGTCATCGACTGCACAATTTTGATGGAATACAGACCCAAAAGCTAACAGTTTGACTAGAACTTTTTCTTCTTGTTCCATCCCTACACTTTCTTCTTCGTTGCGTTTTCCAGCAGTCTGGATACCTCATTGTATGTACAATGCTGACTCAGAGGTCACGTTTGGTACTACGACACATATCTGGTTTTATTGATAAAGATTCGATCCTTATGTGTATGATGTGTTGCGCTGGTTATCTCAAGAACATCATTTTCTATAACAGTAGTACAAGATAAAAAAAAAAAAGGCAAACTAACATTTTTTTTTTTAAATTAGCTGTTCGTGACCATTCAAGTCCCATTGTTTTACAATCATCATCTGCTCTGAACAAGCAAGCTAACCTACGACTTGGATAAATGAGTTCAACTACTACCCGTCACAATAATTCTCTCATTTGGTTACCAGTTACTTCAAGATAATATATAATAATGAATCTATTCTGTAAATTATAGACACGTTCAAGTGTGAGTGCTGACAAACATCCACTGGGCATTGATCGTAACAAATGCACATTCACAACCTCCTTTCATTTGCAAAAAGCATGACCCAAGAAAGAGTAGGTGTGGCTAAAGAATCCCCTAAGATTCATCTTAAATAACTTCTCCACAGTCAAAGCCCCCACAGGCCCTTTTGCTGACACTGACCCTGCAGACAAAGAGCATAAACCGCCCAAGGTCGAACTTGTATTCACCACAGGATGTCCATTAATTTTGTCTATGTAATACATATTTCAAGTACAGTACATAATTCCATTGCACAAAAGAAACTATCTGTGAGAATTTGTGCATTGTATCATTGATGTGCTGCATCGTCACACCACTTGATAGACTTCTTGTGTTTGTTTTGTAAATTGAATTGACCTTATTCCTAAAAGTGGAATAGACATGACAGTTTCCATTTTAAGTTCCCATTCTGTACAGCTAGTATCCTCAAGTCAAGAGAGCAAAAGATGTCACAAGAGTGTGCGTTCTTGTGTACCCACAATGTTCCATGTGAGAGCAGAGACAGCATATTGCTCCTCTTCAGCGAGAGGTCAAAGCTCCAAGGTGATCAATTGGTGGCGGGGGGAGGGGGGGGGGGTGTTGCTCTGACAATGTAAAAGCTTTACCAGCTGCTTCATTAGGTTTTTACACATAAGCCAGCTGCCTAATGCTACAAGGTATCAAGTGACCTATCAATAGCCTTAAGACTGTGACCAGAAATATTTTGATTGTGACAATGTGTAGTAATCTTCTTTTTGTCTAACTGCAGCCCTGCTATGTAAATGGGGCATGTGTTTTATCTATCACTGAGGCTGACTGGTAAACACACACACACACGGACACGTTAGCCTGTGAAAACACACGTTGCATAGAATGCCCCCACCTTCTACCATACTGATCAAGTAAACATGCATCTGCAGTACCCAGAAAGCTCTGCACACACAATATTGGATATATTTTTCATATGTGGACCAGCCATAAAAAAAAATCCACTTTTAAGTAGCATAAGATACGATATAAAAAGTCTACACACCCTTGTTCAAATGCCAGGTTTTCTAATAAAAATAAAATGAGACTAATATAAATAATTTGCAAACTTTTTAACCTGTACAACCCAACTGAAGGAAAATGAAATATTTTGGAAAGGGAGGTAAAAATAAACAACCGACATAATGAGGCTGCACTTTTGGGATAGGGCTGTGTTCAAACCCATGTTAAATGTGAGTCAGCAAACAACCCAAATAAAGTTTAGCTGTTCTAATACACATTTTTTTCTGACATTTTGTTTTCACTTTGTAGAAGAAGCCTGAAGTTTTTAACATACCTTTTGGACTTTTTGAATCATTATTGGCTAAAAATTTCAGCCTTGGTTTCATAGAACTATGACACATTTTCCCACATGCATGTTGGACGGATTTCAAATGTGTTTTTGATCTTTATAAGACAGTGCTTTCGACTTGCCACGCTATAGCCAAGACTTGTGAATAAGACAGGAGATTGTTGTCACATGAACTCAACAGCCAGTACTTGCCAGATATTCCTGCAGCTCGTTCAATGTTGCTATCTGCCGTCTTTACCAGATTTCGTCTCAGCTTTTTCATACAGTATATACTGCGGCCCTACAGAACTGGAGTTTGAGACATATGACTCAAATGAAGTCAACCAGATTGCTATTTCAACCTTTCTCTTACGCTAAATTTTTGCTCCTTTAAAAAAAAATGTTTTTAATCTTGATGCTTTCTATACTTTTCTCAGTTTCTTGTCAGTCTCCTGGTTTTACAAATGTTGCACTTTGGAGATGTGTGATGTTTCTTCACGATTAAAGGCACATCTTATGTCACTGTCAGTCTGTCGTTGAGTTCTAATTCTGTTTCATAAACTCTTTTGACCTCTGTTTGGAGGAGGGAAAGCAAAACGGCACATTGCCCATCCTCGACGTGGCAGGGTGATGTTGCAAAAGCCAGGAGGCAGCTGAGAGCGAGGGGGAGAGAGAGTGAGAGAGAGAGAGGGAGAGAGAGAGAGAGAGAGGCAAGAACAGGAGGCGTTTTTTTCCCTCCAGAATGCATTTACACATGAATTGATGACCAGTGAAGACTTTAATATTGTTAACTAAAAAAAACACAAAATAGAGAAACAGATGGTGCTATATTTTTGTGTATATTATTTTATTATATAAAAAGAGAGCTTCTACAAGTGTCGGCAAAAGACATCTGACATCACTTGCCATTATCTTATCGGGAGAGCAGGAAATCCTCACTTGGGAGAGGGTGGGGCTTACATGTGCTGAACAGGGAGAGGAGGAGTGGCCACTGTGACTGGCTGTAATCTGACACCTGTCAATCAAGCACATCCTTCCCCTCAGATGAACCCTTTGTTCGACCCGTTAGTGATGATTACAAGATCCCACTGACCTTGAAAATGATTTTGTAGAACGTCATAGGACCAGAGGTGGGTAGAGTAGCCCAAAATTGTACTCAAGTAAAAGTAGTGTTACTTCAAAATAATATTACTCAAGTAAAAGTATAAAGTAGTCATAAAAAAAATCACTCAAGTACAAGTAAAAAAGTATTAGCTGAAAAGAATACTCAAGTACTGAGCAACTGTTTGAACATGAAGTCTGATTTTATTTTATTTTTTTAAACCCAATGTCATCAGAAAAAAAAACATCGTCACATTAAAGGACCGTTCAAAAGACTAATTTCGTTCGTGAACGTCACATCACTAGTGTCCGCGAAAATGCTCTCACAGTCAGTCAAGCGGAGCGCTAAACCTAATGTATGAATGGGGCGGCGGGTAACGCCTCTAGTGTTACTTCTTCACACATCTACTCAAATAAAAGTAAAAAGTATTGCATCTACTCAAGTAAAAGTAAAAAGTATTGCGTGGTAAAACTACTCTTAGAAGTACAGTTTTTTTTACAAAAAGTTACTCAAGTAAATGTAACGGAGTAAATGTAACTTGTTACTACCCACTTCTCTATAGGACTAACATTGAAGATTATCATTGGAATCCTCTGAAGGCTTGATTTTTTTAACATCATCAGCATGGTGTACAAATCTATGCATGCAATTTCTACAACCACATGTTGTCTCATTGGCGTCATGGTTGAGCTGCAGCTGACTTTGAGCAAAATATTTTACATTGGACAGGTATCACATGTTCTTCTTTTTTTCTTTTTTTTGCCTTAAAATGTGATTGAATTTGCAATGAATGATACATATTTTTATTTGAATTAGTTGAATTACTGTCACATTTGTAAATAAGGAGACATTTCCTGACATCTTATCATTGATTCACATCAAACATGTAGGATTCTTGCATTTGCAACATGTCATTAAATACTGACAAATCAACAACAGCAACAGCTCTCTGGAAAAAGCTGCATTATTTCCAACAATGAGACTAGAGCATGACACATGGTTCATCTAATAACGATATTTGTGGTGGATATTAACATGGGCAAGATGAGATTTCTTTAAGAATAAAAAAATATCATACTGAACGTGATAAAGAATGCACAATGATTTACAGTCTTATACTAATATTTTTTTCATGCCATAATCATTGAGGCATGCATGATGACATCTCCAAGTTATTGCAACTGACCATCTATAGTGCATTGTATTATATTTTTACCTTTATTGAACATAGAAGAATAATACAATACCAGTCAACTCAATTTACATAAATCACATAAAATAAAATATAAATTATAAACCGGGAGGGGGGAAAAACAAACAAACATTCAGGTGGTTTATATATATATATATATATATATATATATTTTTTTTTTATAATTCTGCATGGATATTAATTATCAAATTACATTTCTGGTTCATTACTAATCTAAGAGACTTAAAATGATTGTCAATTTTAATCGAAAATAATTTGAATAAAGGTTTCAAGTTATAGTCCCAATAAAGCATACAAATTAACAAAAGTTGACAATGTTTTGTTCTTAGATTCAAAAAGGGTAATAATGTTTTTACCATCCAATATAATCTTGTAGTATTGTATTGTATCATTTGCATATACAATAGGTTATGTTGCATCTTTTGCCCAAATTTGTGAGTGGAAGTAGAAAATGAAGTATTTGTGTTTGACTTATTTATGCTATATTTTTGTGATGATAATGATAACAGAACACATCATAATTAGGCATAACTAACTCTCGAATGTAATGGGCCAATTTTGCATCTTTATATGCAATGGTTAATTACAATTTTTTATTTTTTATTTAGTAACGCTGTTACTAATATGTATTGCTGTTAAACAGAAATAGGTATTAAGCATCATTATTACACATGTTATTGTGTACACATTTTTTATTGTTCCATGTTTTGCACATGTATGTGTCTACTTTGAATAATGTCATTTGTTTGAATGTGAGCAGTGATAGGCCCAACTTTGAACTCTTTGAGGACAAGTGTATATAACCACAACAAAAGTGTTTCGTGTTTTTATAAGAATGATCAAAACATGTCGAGGCATTTTGAAAAAGCTGGCAGCATTTGATGGTGATGCAGCCATATACTATACTATAGTGTCCATTGTACTTAAAAAAAAAAACGTTTTCTTTTCTTAGTCAAGTTCTAAAGATTGGTCGGCTCTGTACTTAATTGTGCGGCAAAAAGTGAGTAACATGAGAGATGAGGGGAAAAGGAGTGAGAAAGAGTCTGGGTCAAAAGTGGAAAAAGAACATTCCCTTGCTTTCGCTCCCACTCCGTGGCAGTTTAATCTAACCAGTATGTGTGCGTCGTCTCACGTGGGGGGGGAGGAGGAGAAGGAGGCCAGAGAGAGACAGAATGAGGGAGGGAGAGAGAGAGAGAGAGAGAGAAAGAGAGAAAGAGAGAAAGAGAGAGAGAGAGAGAGAGAGAGAGAGAGTGAGAGCACTTTTGCATTCTTTTCCATTGAGGTCAGTTTTTCACCATGCACTGTAAGAGATGGACTAAT
Source organism: Leptonotus elevatus (assembly GCF_054856555.1). Classification (NCBI taxonomy): domain Eukaryota; kingdom Metazoa; phylum Chordata; class Actinopteri; order Syngnathiformes; family Syngnathidae; genus Leptonotus; species Leptonotus elevatus. Next base: position 52,883,963 of record NC_141239.1, on the reverse strand, counting down.
CAAATGTTAATTTGGGCAATAATAAATATTCACGTTGAACAACTTTGCTTCGCTGTCTTCAAAATGTGTGACACCGTTTGTATTTTCCAAAAGTGATGACTTGTCCAGATGTGTGCTTTTTAGTTTTTGTTTTTAAATCTTTGAAGCAACGCCAGCTGTTGTCTTTCACCTATCGTTGGTTTAGTTTTGGATAACTAAAATGATCGACATATTTAATTGTTAAATATTCAGCGGACTTGAACACATCACACTGAGCATTTTACTTTTTTTAATGTCGTCCTCCATTTTCCTTCTTTTTCTCCTCCCATCTGCATCTCATTCTGTCTTTTTTCTCCTCCTCCAATGTCCTCATCTGTTCAATGTGAAAACTGATTCTAAACCATCCCCTTTTCTTTCCCCCTCATCAGCGCACGTCATGGCTACATTCAACTGGATTTTCAGCAACTTATTTTCCTTTTTTCCATCGCTTCCTTTCTCCATTCCTTCTTTCTCGTCTTTACTTGGTCCTGTTGGCTTTCTGTTAACCTATTTCAAAACAATTTTTTACATCCAAAATGTTCTTACTTCCTGCAATACCTCCACCATAACATCCCCTTTTCCCTCTCATCTTCACTTTATCTGCTATTATGTCATTATCTAGCTCAGTGGTAGGGAGCCGCTGTCTTTCCTGTTTTCCATGTCTCCCTCCATCAAAACACCTGATTGATGAACAAGATCGTTATCAGGCTTCTACAGAGCTTGCTGATTAGCTGATCAGTTGAGTCAGCTGTGTTTGAGGAGAGACACGTGGAACACAGGCAGGATAGTGGCTCTCGACGACCAGGGCTCCCTGTCCCTGATCTAGCTTCCTTGTGACAAAGTTCTCTGTAGCATGGGTACATTAACACATACGGACAAAGGAATGGAAAACTAAACAAAAGTATTGTATTAGATGACAGGATCATAACATTAAGAGGAATTGAGTGAAACCCTGAAACCTTGTCCAATGTGTTCATCTATCAATACTATTTTCCCCATAGTTACCAAAGGGGGAAAAAAAGAGCAAATTAAATTTTACTGACTGTACAGACAGGTTAGAAAGCTGTAAAAGTTTGAAAGAAATTAGTGGCTATTAATAATGTGTGAAAATTGCGTACTCTCCACTAATTTTGGTGATCAGTGTCAAAGCTGCAGTGAAAAAGATACAACACAGTATTGCCAAGATGAAGCATGATAAACTGCAGCAAGCATCGCTGTGAAGCAGTGGAGCTAAATTGCTCATTTTTCTTTTGTGCCAAAGAATTCTGCTAATTTTAAACAATAACCAATAAAGTCAAGTTCTGAGTCATGTCGATAAGCGATAGATGGTCACTGCTTTGAAACCAGTCTTCAAACTTTAAGGGTGTCTTGTTCTCCACTAGATCCAGATTTGTTTTCATTTTTTTGTAGGGATGTTTGATACCACTCTCTTTTTTTTTTGACTGATGCCGATACAAATACAGAGGGCCCAATACATTAGTACTTGTGATACATAAAATAATAATAAGAATAAAAAAACAATGACAGATAATAAAAAAAAAACTATATATCCCAATTATAGCAATTTTCCTTAAAATTGCATGAAATGAATGGCAATTTGCTCATGAAAGTCATTTTGCATAGAGCAATAAAATGAATTTCAAAAAATAGAAATCGATAGAAAAAATTAAGCAAATAATCCAGTGGCCAGAAAAAAAACCTCCCAATCAACATGTTTGTACAACTTCTTTTTAAGGAATACAGTAAAGTGCAAAGAACTCAATTGATACCTGTCGCGAGTACGAATACCTTGAAATGTGGCCTGGTATCAGCCCGGTACGAATACCTGATATCAGTACTCAACCATCCCTAATTACATATGTGGTTTCTAATATTCTGACCTTCTCATGTACCGCAATTAAGATAACCTAATATTACTGCTGTCATGCAACACAATTCAACACCATTGACCATTGATTGGTTACCGGGCTGTAACCATTAACAAATAATAACAATACAGCAGTGGTCCCCAACCACCGACCTCAGAGATATACTTGAAAGTAAAACACATTTGTGGTGGAGCAGCTTACTTGATATGGCCCAATCATTAAAGTTAATTAAAATGAGTGAAATTAGTTTAGTGATGAATATTGTTGCTGTAAAGAGGTTTGAGTGAATATATTATATTCTGTAACTGCCGCCTATTCTATTTAACATTCAGGGTTTTTTAAGGGGGGAAATGACTAAAAATGTTTCCATAGGTTACAGTGTCACAGTCATTGATCTTTTCCTTTTCAAAATGTCTCACAGTGTTTGCTACAGTGGCATTACTGCACCACTGAAAATGGCTACATCTATGGAATGCTGCCGCGTCATGCTGCCTACACGTACAGTGTACAGTAGACAGACAAAAATAAGGTAACACGCACACTTTTTTTAATCAGCTGCCCTATAATTTCACAGCATGTGGTCAATGTGAATGGAACACAACTAGTTAACTTCTCTGCAAACAACTGCTTTCTCTCACACTCTCACACGCTCACCACTCCCTAACATGAGTTATATGGTCCACCGCAAGAGTGTGTGTGTGTGTGTTTGTGTGACCTTCCAGCTGCCTTTTGTTTTTTTTAAAAGCCTCGCAAGAGTCGACTGTGCTGCCTCTATTTGTTTCTCAGTAATATTGGCAATTGAAAGATGTTGTGTGCAATCTATAGGTGACCTTTTATTGACAACCTTGAATGCGATTCAAGAGGGAGTGTGCTTGCATGTGCCGACCAGGACTTTCTGTGCTTCATTTCCCCCCCCCCCCCCCCCCCTTTTTTTCTATCTTTCACAGTTACTCTTTGGTGGGAGTTTCTTTTTCCTTTGTTACCAGAGTCTGCCTTTTCACTTTGTGGCTCTTCTCTCCTCCTCTATGCTAAGTCACTTTGACCATGTGACTTCCCCTCTCTCCTCCTTCTTTCCTATTTTGTTTACTTCTCCTCATAGCCAAGAGTTTTTCCCATTCTGCCGCTTCAATCATATAATCAATCATTATTCAACTATTGCAAGTAATTAATTAGCCATCACCCTGACAATATACATAAATATAGCTACCGCTGATCAGATGAAGGGGATAATGGAGGCATGTTTTTAATAAGGAAATTCAGAAGCAGTTTGGTTAATTTTTAAGTATAAATGTCAAATTAGATTCCTCAAAAGAGTTCTTTGTGAAGTGAATGTTTGCTTCCCCTTCTCTGAAAAACAGTTATTCTTTTGATGTTGTTGTGTTTTTCTTGTTGGACCACCTGTATTCATGAAGCAGGTGTTTGTGGTGGTGCCTATTGGTCTAAAATATGTGACATTGCGGAAACAGAGATGGGAAATGAAGTTTTTGAGGTTGTTTTTTTTTTAATTAAAATACTACTCCACTTACTATTTTCATATGTTTGAAACGTTACCTGTTATGATAGTAAAATGCGTGCACATGTGTGCGAGAATAAGGTAGGGGGAAACCATACTCGTGATTAATACTGCACACATTTCGTTATAATCAGGGTTGGGAGGGTTACTTTTAAAATGTATTCCGTTACAGTTACAAGTAACCTGCTAAAAAATGTAGTTAGCAACGTAATCCGAGTACCATAATATTAAAGTAATGTAACTGGAATACTTTTGGATTACTCCAATACCGAGTATGCTAATGAAGACAATATAAAAATAAATATCACTACAATATATATTCTATACAATGTGCCCCTGCTATTTGCAGGTGATATGGACCCGGGAAGCCTACAAATAGCAAAAATCATTGTGTAACTAAAAAGTATGTAGGCTTTTTTTTTATATTAAAAAAAATAAAAACATAAATAAAAAGAAAGTATGTAGGCTATAGATAGATAGATAGAAAGATAGATAGATAGATAGATAGATAGATAGATAGATAGATAGATAGATAGATAGATAGATAGATAGATAGATAGATAGATAGATAGATAGATAGATAGATAGATAGATAGATAGATAGATAGATAGATAGATAGATAGATAGATAGATAGATAGATAGACAGACAGATAGATCTTACCCAGGCCTACAGAGGACACATTGAAAGCATTCGCACCAGCGGCATAACGGTATGGTATGGGAGGAAGCTACAGAGTGTCGTCAAAACAGCAGAGAGGGTTATTGGCTATGACCTTCCCTCCATGGACGCCATCTACAATCAGCGCAGCAGGAGAAAAGCACGAAGCATCCTCAAGGACATCCATCACCCATCCCACGTCCTGTTCAAGCAGGTGGACTCAGGGTACAACCTGAGACACTGTAGGTCTGAGAACATTAATGCTCACAGAGCTCGCTTTTTCACAGCCACTGTTGGAAAACTCTTCTTTTAAAATTGGTTTTAGTACTTACTCGTGTCACGGTACTGGAATTTATAGATAAGTATTTATTTATTTTATTTTATTTTTATTATTATTACTATTATTATTATTTTTAGCTACTTGAAAACTCTATTCTATTCTATTCTATTCTAGCATTGTGCACCATGCTGCCTTCATACGTTGACAGAGACGTGGTTGGTTTGTAACTCTTGATTGATGGTGGTGATATGCAGCTGTAAGGACGCACTTGCTAATATTTTTCCTCTTGTATTCTGCAGGGTTTCTCATGCTTTCTAAAATTGGTACCCCACTTTACATGTGTTCAAGTCTTATTTATATAGTAAGTAGGTAGGACAGACTCAGCTGTCAATTATTTACCCTGACTCTGACTTGTTACTATATTATTTGGATGTAATTTTTTCTAACTCTTCTTGTTCACTAGAGGAAATGTATGTAGAGTACACCAGCAATTGTTAGACCATTTACGTGTATTGCAGCCAGTTTTCTTCAATATTTAATGTTCATGTTCACGCGTTTTATAACGCCCTTTCTTGTTAGCTAGCTAAATTAATTTGAATTGCGTACTCTTACTCTTGTGTTGAGGTCAGGGTGAGACTGACTTGGCCACTAAAGGATATTCATTTTCTTTGCCTTCAGAAAGTCCTGAATGGATGTAAACACCCACAAAAATGAACAATCATCAACATTTGACAGAAGAATCATGACATGCAATCATGTAGAACGATTTTGGGGAAGAAAAAAAATCTAATTACACTTTTTTCCTCCTCTCAATATTACAATAGGGATTTAATATTAGTTTTTTTTTTTTAAAGTTTTCTCATGTATTTGAAATGACAAAGAGATGCATTTCTTTGAGAAATGTAAAATGTTTTTATTGCAAAACTTTAAGAATGAGCATTTTCTTTTGCCTAGTTTGATTTTTTGCCTCATCTGCTTCCGCAGTTGCTTGTGCTTTGCCGCTTGCCTGCCTCGACTCTCTGTGCTACTGGCGCTGCTCCTTGACCAGCAACCCACACCTTGGACCACCGTTTTATCCACTGCCTTCAGTTGATAAATCTTTGTCATCCCATTCACCTGTTTGACTCATCTCTGCATTTGGGTCCTTCACACACCCAGAACCCTGACATCATTGTTTTCTTTTTTTCCCCCTCCACAACATAATAAAACTTCTATAATTTTGGTGGTGCTGTGTGTTTTGTGCTTGATGTTGGTGTTATTTATTTGCAAAATATATCTTCTATTAACTTTACTGAAGTAGATAGAATTCTTTAAATTTCTCCAGATAATGTACAGTATTGATTTATCATTTGTGTTCACACATTTTATTATTTATTTATATTTTATTTATGTATGTATTCATTTATTTTTTTATTTTACCAGTTGCTATTAAATCAAGTAAATTAGTTCTGTCTTTGTGCATTAGAATTAAGAGATTGTTGCATATTTTTTTCCAGTCATTGTGCTTTTTGGATATGTGACTTGAATGATTGAGCCTTTGATCTGTGAACAGTTTTTGACAGATTCAATATGCAAAACGCTGTCGGCCATTGGAGACAATTGATCACTCCGATTGGCTGTTAGCTAGTAGCGAGTCAGAAATGGAAAGTGACAAACACAAACAAATTGCAAATAAAAAGCAATACAGTGGTACCTCGGAGTTTGAACACAATTCGTTCCTGCGAAATGTTTAAAGTCTGAATTGTTCAACCTCTGAAACTTTTTTTCCCATAGGAAATAATATAAATGCAATTAATCCGTTCCCAGGCTATTTTAATTTATATTTATGTTTTTTACATTTATAGAACAGTACAGTATTTAAACAATAAAAATACCTTATCTTTTTTGTTGTGGTGTGATGGCATCAGTGGATGATAAATGCTATGTTAATGCTAGCTTTAGTTCAGTGCTGAGTTTGTTTATTTTACATTGGGCATATTGTTAGACTACTAAGCGGTCCTTGCGTGTGTTGTTTAACGTCAGGCACGTTGTTGAACAGCTAAGGGGGGTCCTCGTGCCAGTATTTACAGAAGTAGTCACGGTAGTTACAATGGCGCGATAATCTCCTTCCTAATTCCACTGTGGTTCGTAGCACTGTATGTTTTTCTTTGCTACCGCTGGCACTGTTGTCTTTTTTTTGTGCCCATGGTGAAGAAAACTCCTGTGGAAAAATCAAAATGCACTCACGAGTATGGAGCACCTCCGGGAGTATTCCCGATCTGACTGGAAATGAGCAGTGCATCGTCTCAACTACCACAACGTGAGCATTCCGCATTGCTCGGCTTCACTCGTCTACCCATTTTCAAGGTATGTTCGGCTTAGCTTGCTTTGGTTGGGTGTTCAAACTCCGAAAATGAGTTCAAACTCCGAGACATTTTTCACTCCGATTTTTGGGTTGAAGTCCGAATTGTACGAGTTCCTAGACGTTCAAACTCCGAGGTTCCACTGTATATCTAGTAAATCAAGCTTTGCTAATCGTTACTATTAGATTTGTTCCTGCTTGTATTATGAGTTTGATGACCACCAATCTTGCTTGGTCATTTTTTAAATGTCTTGGTTGAGCTGATGATCAATAGTTGTGTTGTTCAGAGTTAAACACAAATCTTGTAATGTTCAGCCTTCATTGCAGGGAGCCTAATTTGAAGGCTTCTGGGGTTTGAGGATGTAAAAAAACAAAACAAAAGAGGCCTACACACAAATACAAAGACACACGCTTGGATCAATGGATCCATCTCAATGGGTATTTGGTCTTTTATTTCTCTCAACATATTTGAAATCCATTTACTGTGACTCTGCCAATATTTTGGAAACTGGCGTTTGAGCTTGAACCCTGTGACCAAAAACTGTCCTCAATCTTGTCATTACATTTAAGGGACACAAGGAACTCGTGGAATGCTTTAAGATGGAGGGAAAACACTGGATGAAATATTTATATATATATATGAACAAACTGCTGTGCCATTCCATTTAAATCAAGATGCAGGTTGTCCTGTCCACTTTCTTTCTGCTGAACTGTGTCATCTTCAATCAGCTGTTACGAACTAAACTGGAAAGAGAACATAAAATGTGGCATGATTCATGCATATATGAGTCTTTCTGCCCTACGCTGTTGTGAGCTGAGCAATGGTGAGGAGAACAAGTGACAAGTGATTTGCATGAATAACATTAATATCAATGAATTGAAATAAACATCAGCAGCACAATGAAAATAGAGGGTACACATTCCACTCCCAGAATGAAGTCTGTCAGTGGGTGTAATTGTAAAGCATGTGGGAGCATGTTCATCTTAGGAAATGGCAAACAGGAGTAAAACAAACCATTTTCTCTTTTCCTTCACTGCAAAAACTAAAATCTTAAGTAAGATATAATTTCTTAAATTTAACCTAAATTTGCTTATTTTGATTTGACAAGTTATTTTTTTACTTAAAATTAAATTGTCAGGCAAGATCATTGTGCTTATTTTAAGATACTTTTTACTTAATTATCTTATTTGATCAAGCAGTCTTGGCATTGAGTGTTAACAGACAGTTGTAAGTACTGTGAGGATTAAAACAAGCATTTCCCACATTTTAAGATGTCAACTAACCAACATCAAAGGCCCTGAACTGGGGTTTCATGAGTTTTCTTATTTTAAGAAGTTGCATAATCTAGTAATAAGATAAATGGGGGGAAAAATTACAAGTATGAAAACAGATGAGTGCAATATGGTTCATTTCATTATATTTACTAAGCTCATTTGGCCTTCTTTCAGTACCAGTTCAGTGGTCTAATGGTAGAGTGCCTACCCTCAGACATGAAGGTTGTGGGTTCAATTCCTGGCTAGGTCATGACAAAGAAAATTGGACCGGTTATCTCCTGTATTAACACTCAGGCTAAATTATCCAAGCGTAAAAAAATACTCGTGTATTTTAAGAAAATAGTTCTATTTATTACAGCTTGAGAAAAGTCGACATTACTTGTTTTTAGTTTTTATACTTTATTTTATTTTTATCAAAGCTGTGGTTGATATGGGCCTAGTATTATTTTCTTATTTTTCAAAATCTTACAGGTAAATTTAAGTAAAATTTTCTTGTTCTGTTGGCAGATTATTTTGCTTATTTGAAGTAATAATTTTCTTATTTTACTATATTTTTTCTTACATTTTCTACAGTCTTTTTTGCAGTGTTGAGTTGTAGAACAGTTGGACTCAGCACAGATCAATAAATAAATAAATAAATAAGCTGACAAGCTCACGAATGAGACAATGAATCATTCAAAACTGTCCAGAAAACTCCAAACATGAAATATTATACTTTTGTTTCCACCATCCTATTTTTGTGAAGCAGGATTTTCTGCAGTGATGGTAACTGAAACAAAACTATGAAGTAGACTGGGCATAAGTAACAGACTTCAGGTGTCATTGCCTTCCATTACCCCAACATGAGACCGGCTTGTTGAAAAGAATCAAGCACAGAATTGTATTCATCGTCATGGTGAGCTGAATATTTAATCATTTGTTTGTTTCGATGCTGGTTTGAGACAAATATTGCTTTACATGAAAACGGTCCCTGACGCAAAAAAAAGGGTTGAAGAAGGTTGCGATAGAGAGGAAGGGAGGAAGAGGCCTGAGACTTGTGGTGTGTAATCACGCCTCTCCGTTTCCCTCCATCCACTGTGGCGTTCACCATTCAGGCCACTGCTATAAATACACCGTAAATTAGAGAGTCTCTTCCTGCGTGCGTTTTTGGAACTTGTCCTTAGAAAGACTCAACTTAGAAATGTGTGTGTTTTATTGTTTCACCCACTCTTCTTCCTTATTCCAGTGCTCATGTTTCAATTTCTCTTGATAATGGCATCTACAAAGGACAAAAAAAACTTGGTGTCTAAGGTCAAAATGTGTCAAAGATTTCTGAATGAGTGCTTTATAAAATTTCTTCAGTAAATATCTTATCCTTTTTGGCATAATCTTCTGTACATAATCAAAGTGCACGTGTCCATCAGCACAACTACTTGTCCATCCGATCTGCCATCTCCTCTTAACATACTTGGAGTTTGCTAGCAGGTGTTAAGAAGCTCTAAAAAGTCTGCAACCTTTTCATTTTGTTGCGCACCGAAGAGACACTGAAGCAACTATTAACATGACTACCACTGGTCGCCTTCTATTACAGGAAAAGATCTGGAAAAGACTATAACTTTGCGCAAAACAGATGTTGCGTTCATTCCTGGTTGCATTTTGTAGTTAAGTGTAAATATTTTTCACCTGTAGGTGGTTGGTCACTCGGGCATGTATAACTTGTTTATCTCGTGCAATAGTTGAACATAATAATACAAATAATTGAGCTTTTGATGATTTTTGGTTGGAGCCTTGCAAAATCTGCCACCTGAAGCACAAAGAAATTCTGGGAAAGCCGCTCATTTCTCCTTCACATTAATGAAGCTATTCGTTATGGTAATTGGCTCACTAGTCTTCCATTAAAATGCATTGAAAATTATTTTACTGCTCCAGTGTGCATACGTGCGCATACACGCTCACTGTGCCTGGTGGCCCTGGAGGCAACTGTTTTTACACAGCAAAAGATCAAGAGGGACAAGCAGAGAGCCTGGTGGGATGCCCGGTGGGTTTACTACTTCCTTAGAAAACAGAAACGCATACTGTGATTTTACTGTGTGTTTTGTGTAAAATCAGCGAGAAAGAGCGACAGATTGCTGAAGTTTGAAAAACAAGAACATTTCTCAATCGCAATTCCTTGTCTCGATTTTCTAATGGAGTAAAGATGGCAAACTGATCATCGCCATCAGTGCAAGAGACTTTAGTTGGTAGTACAGAGTGCAACCCTAAAATTCAAACGCACCAAAGGTTGTTGCAACGCCCAAAGTCTTTGGGTAAAAATTTGCCACAAAAGTTGCACCTGAACTTGAAGGGTGAACTGTCATCATGAATGACGTCACACATGACTTCAGCATGTTATGTGAGCCTTCAGTTGTATCCAAAGCTTTATTTGGCTTTCTTTGTCATGATACTGGAGATATAGCAAAGTGGAAAATATGATAACGTATCATAAAATCAGAAATGTAATGTAAAAGAGATAGCATTTCAACAATGACAATAGCGTAGTGATAGTTTGTTACAAAACGACAGGTGCAATAACAAGACACCGGTACAGAGAGGATACTGTCATCTCTTGCCACGTAAGAAAACCGGTATTATAAATATGTTTACCTGCTACCCCAGTGGCTAGTTGCAACGCTGGCACCTATACCCTCCTAAATATCTTTATGGAGTACTTTTAAAATGCTGCCCCCTCCAGCATTTTCCAGTATGACATCAGGGGTCCACAAGCCACCTCTTCCTCTCCTTTCTTCTCCCCTTTTCATGCACCTCTTTCTTTTGCTCTCAGCAATTTTTAAACAATCCTTCTTTCCGTAATAGCGGTTCAAAAAGCCCGTTAATGCAAACAGCCCACTCACACCGTTGAACAGCTCGAAAACTTCTGGTTCCTGTTAGCACTTAGCCACGTTAGCAGGGGGGCTAATGGATGAAGAGGCAGAACTGCTTACATTGAGCCCTGCATTGTTTTGAAGTTTTATAATGGTCTTTTAAAATGGGACTTCTGGGGCTTTCCTTACCAAATAGTTAGGTTAAAGCTTTTCCATTCTACCATGTTCACGGCATGCCTATTTAATGTTGCTGTAGTCTGCAGAGTTGTCAAATACTAATGATGGCCTCCAACTTCAGAATTTACCTGCTTCATTTTTTCTTGATGAAACAAAGCAATACACCACACCTGGCCAATTAAAGTCTTGTGATGTAATCCACTAACTCCTGTGCTCTACATACAGTAAAATGACTCTCATTCCTAAATGGTAAATGCCATACTTCAGTGAAATATGAAGTTGACCACATCTTACTTGCTTTATTTCAAATTCATTGTGGCAATGCATAAAGGCAACATCATCCAAAAAACAAAAACATTATTATTATTTTTTTTTTTAGCATTTCTGTTTTTAACAAGAGATTTCAAACAATACAGGTATTCACTTTTTATAATCATACTATAAAATTGTGCTTTGCTAAGTCAATTATAACATTCAATTATTGTTCTGGAATGCATGTAAATAACTGTAGTTTGACATATTCATTAATAAATAATGTGCAATGAAAATATGATTTTGCTTATTAAACAAACATATATCGATGTATTAACCGTTCGAGAAACACAGATTGGTTTTGGTAATGCTGTTAATTTAGGCCAGCTGTGGCATAAACTTTACATTAGGCGGAAGTCTTATAAATTTGTTGAGCACTGTAGGAGATAGGGTACCTAAAGTTGTGGCCAATTAGTGCTTTAAGAGCATTAGGCGGATGTACTGGAGCGGGGATATGCAAGAAAAAGCATCATATAACAACAATATAGTTATATATATAAGTTGAGGATTTGACCCAGCATGTTGGGTCAAGATTTTGGGTAAAATAGTCATGTTAGTTAAAGCTACCAAGAAATGGGTTACCAGGTTATCATTACAGCAGTGGTTATTATTATTATTATTTTTAAATACAGTTTTTACACCAGTTACCGCTCCTGATGCAACCAACCCTTTTTTTTCTTTTTTAAATCCAGGCTTGGCTGGCAATTCGCATATGATGTAAAGGGTCTTGCCTACGGACTCAACTTGATGTTACAGTTTGCCCCTGACCTGTCCAAAGTCATAACCATCCAGCTGCCACCAACATTTTTTTCTGGGTTCAGTATCTTGCTCAAGGATACTTTGACGTGGTCATAATGGCAAAGGATCAAACTCACAACCTCTGATTAAGACATACTTGGGTAGAATTAAGCCAATCTTCTCAAAATCCACAGCTACACAGAGAGTGGGTTCATGGCTCAATAACGAACCCAACATTTTGGCGTGGGTCTGAATAAAGGTGCAGGTAGAGGAATTGTATTCAATTCTGAGTATAAAGAATCAACCATCCCATCCCATAACTGTCATAATGACACTGCCCATCTGTTTGCCATCTAGTATGAAACAGGCTAAATAACAAACAGATGCACAAACATACATAACACATAAATATGACACTTAACAGACTAGACTTGGTGGACATTTGCACTCAAATTAAGTTACATTGATTCTAGTTAGTTATATGTGGTCATTAAGCATTGCTAGAACAATATAATACATACATTTAATATACAATAGTTACTATTTTAATGTATATAACATGATACAGTACATTTGTTTTTATGTATTATTTTAAAGTGTTTTAATGATATTTAAATGATTGTGCTTAAGGCACAGACCTTTCACTGCTCATCCCCTTAATTCAGAGGATTTCATATATAGTAGAGCATTATTATACAGCCCAGTTTTTTCTTTCTTTCTATATTTATACTAAAAGAGATACTTCTTATGGGCTTCCTTACAGGACTTCTCCTTGGTCTTGTAAGCTTTTCTTGTGTTATTTCCAATGTTGTCGAGTATTATGCCTACATACACATTTTAGAAATGTTCTCAGGTTTTCTTAATGAAATGTTTCTAATAAATACACAAAGGAAACATTTCAACACCCTTAAGGCCTAGATACACCAATCCGACGTCGACCAAATGTGACCGACGCCTACCCCGTAGCGTCGGCCCAGACGTCGGCACGTCGCGTAGAAAAATGACGTAAATACACACCGCACCGACACGACTATTACGTACCTTCAGCGCATGAGCGAGAAGTAATTCCCCCCCGTACCATCGGCGGCGGTAGTCATTATTCCTAATGGCAACTGGCAGCCTTTTTACAGGGGCAGGATATAAAAACGTAAACAACTCATACCAGTGTTGAAAGTGGCGCCGGGGTAAACGCGGACCAGCTGGTAAAGCGAAAATGGGCGCTGGAACAAGCTTCGTCCCCTTCTCGTTCCCGAACGCATGAATGTACTCCGTTGTGGCGTATCCTGGACCCTGTCGACTCCTGGCTGCTACCGATCGTCGGTTCACCCGAAAAGCTTCGGCCGTGCTGCCCTCCACGTTTTGGACGCGGTGCCGACCTCCAGTTTCTGAAGGAGCTTCCTCGAGACCGCCGGACGGAAGGTCCATGCACCCCTGCTGCTCCCTCAAGGATCGTGCTGTTAAATGCGCGGTCATTGACAAACAAAATGTTTATTTTGAGGGAGTTTTTCCTTTCTAAAAACTTGGATTTCCTCTGCCTGACGGAGACCTGGACTGTTGCTGGTGAGTCCACTGCTATGATTGAATTACCACCGCCTGGCTGTACTTGTCACTTCAAGGACGTCGGGCCGAGGTGGAGGAACGGCAACTATTTAAAAAACAAAAAACACATTTAAATGTAAATGATGTCTATTTACCACATCGATCACAGCTTTGAAGCCACCTTCTTCGAAGCCGGCCAAACTGTCGCTGTGCTGTGTCATTTACCGACCACTTAAATACAATAAGGACTTTTTAAACGACTTTGCAAATCTTCTTGCTGAAATCGTACTGAAATATGATCATATCCTCTTTATGGGGGACTTTAATATTCACGTGTGCTGTTCTGAAAAACCATAAAATTGGGTTGAGTACTGGTTATCCACGTTTTTACTTGCTCTTCTTGCCCCATGCGCTGATTCGCTAGCTAACAGCCAATCACAGTGATCTCCCAGAATGCCCCCAACGCCGATTCAACATGTCGAATTTGCTGGAAACGCCCCCCGACGTATTTCAACTCGATCCGACTTCACGACATTAATTTATACACTGATCAGACGGCAAATGCCGTCGGTCCAACGCTGTCCGACTTCCGACGTCGGATTGGTGGAAGCTTAAGTGGAAATCACTGGTTTAAAGGCAGGCGTTTAAAGGGCAGTCTCATGCAAATGAGCCACTGTTCATCCCACCTCTCTGTATCAAAACATTTGTACTTTCACTCACGAAAGCAGCACTGCATCACAATGTCATCAATTCACACATCTAAGCAATTTTCATAACTGAAATAGTCAGTGAATGTCATTGGTTGGTCTATATGTCAATCGTTACAGGTTTCACATTTGCATTTTCAAGAGATTTTTGTGCCTTCTAGTCACTGTGAATATTGCTACTGAACATTGAACAAGATGTGTGTTTCAGAAAAATGGCTCCCGCAAAATATTCAGAGACACATCCAATGGAAAGCTTAGTTTCTGCAATAGCCCTCAGCAAAAAAAAAGTGTCAAGGCCCCATATGATTTAAGCCTGATTCCTGCCGTCATTTGTGGGTAGAGCTCAGCGAAGTAGGCGGGCTCATCAATATTCTGAGGTGGTAATTGGTTGATACCCATATGGGCTGCACACTATTGGCTGCTGCGGTGTTGTGTCACAGTCAGAGCTGCTGGAATTGTAGCTATGATGAGATCTGCAGAGGATGAAAAGCCTAAGTCACAGACTCACATCACATGTATTCAACGGAAGGCCTGCACTGTAATACCTTTCAACTTCCTTGCTGTTTATCAGTGCCTCTACTTCTTTGTTTATTCATCCTCATCTGATTTTCCAACTGTCACCAAGACAGTGCAAATTTGGTGGCAATCAGATTTAGACGAGTAGCGCTTATAGTCCAAGTTCTTTCTAAAAAATGAAGCACATTTCAAAGCTGTTACATGGATTAGTTTTATGGGTTTTTTTTTTTTTAGAGGGTGCACTCTGTGGAATCTCTATACTGTAGTTATTTGATGTCGCATATTGACGATTTATAATTAACAGTGTTAACCATCTATCACTTCTGCCTTCAAAAGCAGTTGAGCAGTTCGCATTGCTGTAAACAGGAAATAGAGTAGGAAACCATTTTAAATGGTCCTCGCTGTTGTGTTAGATCACAGAGAGATTTTTAACAGCAATTATATCAACCACATTCTGTTCTCTAAAACAGAAAGTTAAACACAACGTTGACCTCGATTCATAATTTAAGCCAAGATTTCAGATCACAAAGTTGTTAAATAATCTCAATTTTGAAGATCCACATTCAACTCCTTAAAAATCTTTCTCGAAATGTTTTTGGACGATGCTTCTATTTTTGGAGTAGCCTGCATGCAAGTCCATTTTTCAGTCAGAGAGGAAACAATCGTCCGAGCGGCCTCTGGTGGCCAAACTAAATAATGTCCTTCCCACAACCAGAACTCCCTTTCACACACATAGGCCCTGCTGCTCCTCCATGTCACGTAGTAAACCAGAATTAGTACTTGTCTTAGCGAGTGGTCACTTTACTGCTCAAGTAATAAAACCAGATAATACATTAGATTACAATTAGCAATCACTTTCAGGACACACGTGCCGATAAGCGGTGTCAATAAAGAGGGAGGGAAGGGCAACTGATGGCAGGGCTGTGGACTCAATACGGGGGGTGTGGTTTATAATAGGGCGGTGTTAAGAAATGATGGACTGTCTTCAAGCTAAGCAAAATACTCCAAGCTGTGGCCAGATGTGCCACTATGTTTTGTGATGTAAAGTGAACTGTAGCAGATCCTACAGTCACTTTAATAAAGCCAGAAAGTAACCCCCCCCCCCCCACCATCCCCTGCCCCCACCCTTATCTACTTTCTTCAATATTGTCTGCAAATAATTTTATTTGACCAAAGTCAGTCAGTGGTATAATAGATGTTGGGTATTTTTAGTCTTTACACAATTTAAAACTGTTCCAGTGTGTTTTAATAACATTTCTGTGATGTACTTTTATTTCGAATAAAAATAAAAATTACACACTTTTCACTCTTCATTTCTTGTCCTGCCAAAATTAATCTAAAGTTTAGTATAAAGTATGCAATTGTGATATGAGATAGATGAGATAATTCTCTAATTATATATATAATTATGAGATGTTTTTTTTTATTGGTTTTTTTTTTTCAAAGAGAGGAATTTCCAATGTTACAGCATCCCTGAGCAAACTTCTGCAGAGCACCATCCAAGGACCTGTTCTGCTCAATTGTGAGGCCTGAGTAGAGACCTGAAGCTCTATTTTCATACAACGCATCTGCCGATCCAGTGCAAGGCTTGCTGCACATTTGCCAATTTAGCAGGCCGGACTTGGGCAAATAGGCCGGCTTATTAACAGAGAGAGTGTAATAGGAGATTCACCTGGCGGAGAGACAATTTGGTGGCAGATCACAACCTTACGCATGCCTGCTCAGAGCACTTCTCAGGAGACTGCAAGATCTAGTGTTGCATATTTCCTTCATAACTACGCAAATTTCTAATATTATTTTGGCACCAGCAAAAAACAATTTGTTAAAGGAGATAAATCACAACATAGGATACGGCTTAGCAATTTTGTATAGTTTTTCATAATAATACTCACTTATAACGTTTATCCTGACGCTTACAGTTTCTCCAGTCAATCACAGAAATGACACAAATAGACAACAAACAATTATTCACACTCATATTCAACTACAGACAATTTGGACTATTCAAATAGCAATATACTGTGAAATGTACAATTTACTGTAATTTCACATTTGTGACAATACAATGCATTGTTGTAAAAGCACAAGTGTCTAACTTCACAGCTGCCATGGACCTGCGCTGACGCCTCTCCACCTCCACCCCGGACATCGTCTTCCAGCCCAGCCGCAGATAAATCCACCGTGGGTCCCGCCGGTTCTTACACCATAATCAATCAACGCCTATACAGTCTATCTGGCTAATGACTTCTTTCAGCTGATTGAATCCACTCTGCGCGGGTTTGTTTACATCTCTTGTCCCCGCAATTCCGGCCGGGGCGGAGGTCTCACGATATATCAGCGCGAGACTTAACAAGTCTCGCCGGTGCCTGGGACTTTGTCTCGAATGTTTGAATCTGCAGTCTACAAACTGTCTGGTCCCACTCCAACCATCATTGCTACTGTTTACCATCCTCCTAAACCCAATAGTGAATTTTTACATGACTTTGCTGCCTTTTTCACCAACCTAGCCACTCTCTCTCCTGACATAATCTTGCTGGGTGATTTCAATCTTCACATGGACAATGTCAAGCTACTGCTTACCAAAAACCTTACTTCCTGTCTTGAAAGTTTTGGATGGAAGCAATTTGTTACTTCTCCTACACATTCCAAAGGCCATATTCTTGACTTAATCTGCTGCTCTGGTGTCACCCCCTCTGAACTTGCAACCGATGAACTTCCCATAACTGACCACTTTTTCCTCTCATTTACCATTCAACTTACTCTCTCCAACGCTAAATATAAACACTGACGAGCTCACTGCAATGATTGACTCCTCCTCTCTCCCCAACATGCGCAGTTTCTCCCGCCCTGATGATCTGGTCACACATTGCAATTCTGGACTTCATAACATCTAGAATACTCTTGCTCCACAAAAAAAAAGGCCTGTTTCTTTCTCGCTCTCGGCTCCTTGGTTTACCCCCGATCTCCGTCTCCTGAAATCAAAAGCTCGACAACTGGAACGCCTCTACAGGAAAACCGGACTAACCATTTACAAAGAAATGTATGCTAATCACATCTCAATTTATAAGGACTCCATTACCAATGCCAAAACTAACTATTATTCCAAGATAATCACTGATAATAATGGAAATGCTAAGTCCCTGTTTTCTGTTTTCAACAATATCACCCATAACCATGACTCCCTCCCTCACTTATCCACAACCGCCTTCTGCAACTCCATCTTGTAATTTTTCCAAGGTAAAATTAAGGACATTCATCACAACCTTGAGTCGAGCCATCAACCTACCTTTTCAGCTGACTTTCACCCATCCACACATTAATTTTTCATCTTTCCGCTCCCCTCTCTCTCAAAAATCACAGAATTCATTCAGAAATCCAAGCCATCCACCTCTCAACTGGACCCACTCCCCACACAACTTGTCAAAGCCTGCCTCCCTTCCCTTATTTTTGCCATCATCCACTCCTCCCTAACCACTGGACCTGTACCAAAGTCATTCAAAACTGCTGCCGTTACTCCCATCTTGAAAAAACCCGGCGCTGACCCCACCAACTTCAACAACTACTGTCCTATCTCCAACCTTCCCTTCATATCCCAAATCCTTGAAAAATCTGATGCAGCTCCATTCCCACTTATCCTCCAATTATCTCGATGAACAGTTTCAGTCCGGTTTCCGCCCACTCCATAGCACCGAAACAGCCCTCATCAAAACCACAAATGACCTTCTCATGGCAGCTGATTCTGGACTCCTCACCATCCTCATTCTCCTTGACCTGAGTGCGGCCTTCGATACCATCAGTCACACCATTCTCCTCAACAGGCTTTCTTCCATTGGCATCACCCACACCCCGTTGACCTGGTTTTCATCTTACCTCTCCTGCCGCATTCAGTTCATCCAACTCAAGTCCCTTAAATTTGTCCCCTCCCCTGTTACTTCAGGTGTGCACCAGGGATCTGTCCGGGGGCCCCTCCTCTTCATCATCTACCTCCTCCCCCTCGGCAATATTTTCCATAAATTTAACATTCAATTTCATTCTTATGCAAGTCAAACGTCTGGGAGTCATCCTGGACAGCACGCTATCTTTTCAATCTCACATCAATAACATTACCAGGTCCGCATACTTCCACCTACGTAACATCAACCGTCTTCGCCCCTCTCTGACAGCCCACACTGCCGCCATCCTGGTCCACAGTCTTGTCACCTCCCGTCTTAACTACTGCAATTCTCTCATTTTTGGCCTCCCTCACAAATACCTCCATAAACTCCAGTTGGTCCAGAATTCAGCTGCCTGCATCATAACCCGAACTCCCTCCACCCAACACATCACCCCCATCCTCCACCAGCTACACTGGCTCCCGGTTCAGACTCGCATCCAATTCCAAATCCTCCTGTTCGCATTCAAGGCCATCCACAACCTCCCCCCCACATATCTTTCTGATCTTCTGCAAGTACCCACTCCCTCCCGTACTCTCAGATCATCTTCCTCCATTCACCTGTCTCTCCCAGCCGCTTGTCTTACCACCATGGGGAGCAGAGCATTAAGCCGCTGTGCTCCCGCCTCTGGAACTCACTACCAACTCAACTCAGAAACATAGACTCTTTTACGCAATTTAAATCACAACTCAAAACACACCTGTTTAAAACTGCATACCCAACTTACGGTAAATGTGATTCTGCTCTTCTACCTCACCCCATTTTTTCCCCTTTCCAAACTTACTGTACGGTGTCCTTGAGTGCTAAGAAAGGCGCCTTTAAATAGAATGCATTATTATCGTTTTTACAACTTTTTCTTCACCTTAAAATTTGTTTAAAATTCATTAATGACATTTGGATTTCATGTCACAAATCAAACGGGACCAAAAGATAATATTTCTCCCCTCATTCACCGATCTACCGGAAGGGGTGGGAAGCGGCTTTGTCGTTGATTTATATTTCATTAATCATGCAAGAAACATCTAAATATGATTGTGTTGACATTTTACGAGGAAGTGCCTTTGTTGGCCTCTCAGATAAAAGGGAAATGGCGTCTTCGGGTTTGGTGCTGAGTTCAGTTACGTCATGTGGCATTATTTGAATCAAATTACTATACTGCAATAATACAGTTGAATAATGTGAAATCCTTGCATTACTTTATTTTTACTGTCTTGTTGTGATATTGCAGGCCTTGTTGTGGTATAACAAGTTTTTTTTAATTATTATTTTACTTTTAGCTATTATTATTTTAGCTTTATGCTGTAAAATCCAAGAATGCTGTAGTTTATACAAGTATTCATTGGGATATTACTTAATTACAACAAATGATTATCAATGCAAGATGTGATCAAGGCATGGGTGAGGGTTTCAGCTGCAAACAGAGAGAGGGGCGAGAGCGGTCAATATTCCTAAGGTAATAGAAAGCTGTTTTTGTCACTACTTTAATGTGTTGGGAGAAGTTGTTGATGCTCAATAGATTTGGCGTAACTGTGAAAGTGGAGGCCAAGGCGATGGAGTATTTGACCAAGGGAGAGGTAGTAGAGAATCAAGAGAAGAGTACCGAGTACGGAGCCCTGAGGGACTCCTTGGGACACGGGTGCAACAGTAATTGATTTTTTTTTTTAAGAAAAAAGAAGAGGTATGATTTCAGCCAGGTGAGGGCGCAATGAGATGGGTCACATGTGGAGGGTTTCATGGAAGTGATGATTTCAGTCAGATTGACTTGGGAGTTTAGCGAGAATTTGTAGAGAATCGACGTGGGAAGGGAGCAAAATGAATAACAAGTTGTGGATGGAATAAATTTTAGAAGGGAAGGACAGGAGGAGGGAGGTGCATTTGTTAACAGCGATTTAATTAGAGGTGCGCGTGTGTGTGTGTGGGTGTGTGTGTGCGTGCGTGCGTGCGTATGTAGCCTTTTGAAATTAAGTTAAGAGAGAGCTAGTGGAGATATGTGTGCGAGCGTGCGTGTTTATTTAGCCTTTCAGAATGAAGTAAGGAGAGAGTAGAGTTATCTATTGCTGTGAGGCTGTGACTAAAGGATTCTCTGCTATTGAGGCCGATCAGCAAGCAACATCAGCACACCAGATGTGTGTGTGCATGTTTGTGTGTGTATGTGTGTGCAGTGTTTCTGTATGTGTATATTTGCATGACGAGGGTGGAGTTAAAGGAACTGTAAGAGCTCTGTGTGGCTGTCTTTGGATGACGTCGCGATTCACTGAGGTGTGTTTTTGGCATTAAATGTTCCTCTGCTGCATTCATTCTTTCTGTGCTTTTCCTCTCCTCGTTTGCTCTTGTCAGGCGTGTGTGAGTGAGTGTACACATACTCAACACACATGCTCATCCCCACCCCCATCTGTCCACGAATGGAAAAAGCAGATTCACACAGTGAAATGATTTTTGCTTCCTTTCTCTCCGTTTTTGGATTTGAAATGACATATTAAAAAGTGTGTTAAGTACTTCATTTACCTTTACTCATTGTTACGTCCCACCTAGAGGTGTGAAGGACGCAACATAAAGCTAGGGTCCCAACTCCCTTATGTCCCTAGCAGTCACTCAGTCATCAAGTATGAAGAATAAATGAATAGTTATTTATTCACATTTGCTGTTCATGAGCTTCCATCAACATTCAAACTAGACAAAAGTCTTCAAGGTGAACCAAGGCCAAAATAACCAAAACAAAACATCTATGTCTAGGAAAATAAAAACTCTAACCTGAAAAGTTTAGAAACAACAAACCTTCCTACCTAACAAGAACAGAGGAAAACAGAAATGGCAGTTCACCCCTACTCAGGTAAAACATGGCTTTCAAACAATTCACAGGCGTGGCCAGTTGGGAGGAGAGGGAAAAGGTTTGGTTTGCATACTGGTGTCACAAGTCTTCATGAGGTTGTGCCTCATTCATTTCCACCAAGCAGGGTGAGCAGAATGTTCAGCCACCTCGTCATCAGATTGGGTACACCTGTACAGACCTGCAGCAGACATATGACCCCAGCATTGTGTGATGACAATGTAAAGTAGTCTACTACCTGCCACAAAAGCATGATATTTTGTACTACACAGCAGTCTGTCCCCAACCTTTTTTCCACCATGGACCGCTCCATACAAGTCCCCAACTTTCGCCGACCGGCAACCCACTGTGTTGGGGGGATGGATGCTTGGCTGTTCGGCGGCTGATTACAGTTTTTCTCCGTAGGTTTGGCACATTTCTTGAAACTGAAATGCCTTTTTTAAAATACCATGGGCAAATCCCAAAATTACCTTACAATTGGTCACAACTAAATGGCATTTCCCATTGCTTTCATCAAATTGCCAATGTCTTAGTAAATGTCTCAATTGCTTCAGTGGATCTGTGCAAATGGTTGTAGCCTACAGTTAGCACAATCTGCCCACATTTAGCACATTTTCCAAATGAATAGATCTTGCTGATCAAGCTGGATTCGTTGTTTTTCAGTCTAATGGCTATCCTCTTCAAAACATGTCAGCAGGATTTCAGTGTGTAAGTCATAATATGCAAAATCATCTGTTCAATTGTCAAAATTTGTCCAGCATATCACAGGGGATCAGGATGGTTGAGACATTCACACCGTTTTTTCCTCACTGCATTGCAAGGGAAAATATCTGTTGCGATGTAGATGAAAACCTTTGGCCAGACAGAGAGCAGTGTATGGATGCCCAAGAGAATGAGGATGATGGCCAAGAGGGGGAAGGCTAGTGAAAGTGAAAGTGTTACAGTAGTTGGTTCTTCATTTATACTGTGTGTGAGATGTGAATTTAGTTATTAGTTTTTAGTTTTTCATAAATATACAGAATTTGACTTACACTTTCTTTTGTTGCACTCTAATGTGTAAGTAACTTTGTGTGAATAAAAAGTGTTGCAATTTTCTTGACTGTGAGAATACCCCCCCCCCCCAATTTTATATATAATTGTATTTTGTTAGCCGTTGTGACAAAACATCTAATGATTTTGACTTGTGGTGCTCACAGAATGCCAAAGGGACGATGCATTTTGGGGGCACTGACTACTTGTATGATATAGAAATTTTATTTTGACACGTGAGCTGTTTTGGGAGAGATATGACCTTTTGCAGATGATCCAAAGAGTTGTGCAAAATCATCCAAGTTATTTTTGGCAAAAGAAAGAGTGAAGAAAGTGAATGCGGATGATCCAAAGCAATTGAGAAGGATCTTTGCAGTTGTGACTGTACCGAGTCTTTGTTTGGGAAAGAAACTTGGAGTGAAGCATGTGCGACCAGTTTTGGGATAGGTATGTGCTTTTGTTAATGAACTGAAATGTAAGTCTGTTTGGCCAAATGAGCTTGCTGTTTTGAAAATGTCATCTCAGTTTCAAGAAATGTGCCAAACCTATGGAGAAAAACTATAATTAAAGGCTACAACAACAAACGCAAATCCACTATGTATTTTTATGTACCTGTACTAGCAGCACAAACACCATAACAAGGTTAACAACAACGCTTTAATATGGTGAGGTCATTGTGGTAATGCTTATGAGTGATAAGAGCAACACAAAAACTGGGATATTTTGTAGATATAACAATAAATGTGCCACATTTTTATGTAACTATATTAGCAGCGCCCTCATAGATAGATAGATAGATAGATAGATAGATAGATTGATTGATTGATTGATTGATTGATTTAAGGAGGTCATGATATGTTGGCACCACCAACATAACAAGGCACTACAGAACAAATATGAAGTCCATGAGTAACTCACTCACCATAACGCTAAATTAAGAGCCGCTCACCGCAGAGCCCATCAAGCGTGGGAATCACCTGTAGCTGTAAGTTCATGCACCTTTCTTTTTCTTCTTGGTCATAAGTTCCTGTGTTGTCTCATCACTGGGCCTTTTGGAAACTTTTCAACACAGTAAAATCGGAAGTGTAAATTTATTTCATCTACTTCATTTTTAGTTTTACAAGAAAATAATGAACATGAATTACACTACTCATGAAAATCCATAAACTTTTTGTTTTATGTCTTACACGCTTTTTCTACATTAACTCGTGAACAAAATAATTCAAGAACTGTATAATTTCATCCTTAATTCATAAAACCGAGTACTCCAGACCTAGAGTTGTCCTTAAAATCCAGGGGGAAAACATAGCTACCCTTGCAGGAGAAAAGAACCCGAATGTATAAGGTAACTCAGCCTGGGGTCAATTATTGAAAAAACACCACCCATAGAGCTTTCTTTCTCTCTGTGAGTGTTCAAATAACACCCAAATCAACACCCAGTAACTAAAAAATAATTGACACTTGATTTTTAACTCAATTTAAAACTACAGAATTTTCTGTGAAATATGTCTGTTTTTTACTCACTTTTTTGCTAACTTGTCGATTAGCATCAGCACTATGCGACTGAAATAATTAGCATCTTGACATGCGTCAAGAGTCCGTCGTAAACAGAGAGAATCCGGTGACTTTTCAAAATAAAATATATTATATATAGCTAAGTTTTGTGTGGCCCGCCACGGCCTGGTACCGGTCCGCGGCCCGGTGGTTGGGGACCACTGCTATACAGTATAATGGAACGTGTGAAAAAAATAAATGTTTAACAGGGGAGATTGTCATCAAAAGCATGACTATTAATTTATGATATGAATTTAATACACACACACACACACACACACACACACACACACACACACACACACACACACACACACACACACACACACACACACACACACACACAAACAGTTGTTGCATTTCAGTCACAGAGGGAAAACTGTGTTTCAGTTGCCTTCCTTTCTTCCAACATGTAGACTGCAGATGGTAGCTCCTCTTTAAAAGTACTTTTAATCTTAGTCATAGTAATGTAGATTATAGTTAAAGACAGAAAACATTTGGTTTTGCTTGACATCAAAAGCTGAATTTAGAGACAAGAGGTCAAAATTTCAGCTAGATCAATGCACAAGTTAGTACAAAGCAACTTTTAATTTATTTATTTTTTATGGGCTCAAATTTATTACCAGAGATAGGCAAGTTACAATAATTTTCAGGTCCTTCATTCGGCATACGGCATAGCCCTGGGCACTCTCCCGTCATAGTTATTGCGTCATTTTTTCAAGCAGAACCAAATTGTAATTGTCAGGGATTCACTCGTCATTTTATTTTAACCACACTTCCGCCATCACTTCATCACCACTACTTTAGAACCGACAGACAGAGGTGGGCATTCTGTCAGTCCGTCAATCGTCAACAGGTCGGGGTTAGCATCAAAACGTTAGCCTTTGGAGTCATTCACTCCTCCCGTAAGCTTTATTGCTCATGAATGAGCAGTTACGAAATACGTCACCAGTGCACCCGGTGTAATGTGGCAGGGTTCGGGGATTTCAGTTACAAAAAGTGGACAATCCATAACACTTGTCAGCTCTCAAGAGGCTTAAGCTCACTCCTCACTTGTGTCACTGCATTTCAATTTAAGCTAGCTGTCAATGCAATCGGACTCCGTAATATGTCTACAAGATCGATCAAATTACGAGGAATGTTTGCGAGTTTACTGCATTAGACACTACTATTATGTCCTTTGATTGTATGTACTGTGAGACTGCTTCAATTAAACAATTATATATATATATAGTTAGTCGGACGACATCATGCACGCGCAGGGTCAAAAAGGGGGCGTCGCCAGTGAGCTGCCGTTCACAAAAATATCTCATTTTCACTAGGCTTTTTCATCACGTTTCTACAAAAGTAATCATTGGAATTGTTGTGGCGCCTTTAAATCTCATCATGACGACTTTAAATATAGTCTTGTCTTCTTTTTTTTGTTCTCACTAGTTGACCCCAATATGCTGTCATACAAACTAATGTGTCTTTGTTTCTTTTTTGTTCAGGTGTGACATTGTACAATAAACTAATTCCTGCACTCAGTTTTAGATTAGTTTGCCTGTAAAAACTACATTTACAGTTAAAGTGTAACCAACATTTTATATGTATATATATGTATTCAACTCAACTTTCATCACACTGTAGTCGACTTGTTTGCATGTCAATTCTGCTGATTATTCATGAGGTCACTAGTTACACCACATGTACCAAAGTATTGGGACACCTGCCCAAATTTACCTGACCTGTTTTTGTTTCACTTGTGGTTCAAGTGAACGAAATCTGTGGTGTTTCCACGTTTGAATACATTTTCTCTCTTACTGCTTCCCCACCTGTCTATGCCTGACTATAGCTTATAGTTCAAACTAAACAGTTTTCCCTTTTGACCTTCTTTTGCAGTGATGACCTTAGCGTACCCACCTCCTATTTTGCTTTTTTACATTTGTAGTGCAAGAAATGAAAGCAATCACCACCGTGAGGTTTTAAAGAGATGGCAATTTCCATTTAGTCACAATGCCACCAATAATAAATATAAAATTACAAGAAGCCAATGTACACAGTTTATCAGCACTCTGTTTTAATTGGTTTATAGCTGGAAGTGTATACTAAGAAGCGGTGACTTTCAACAAGTGAAGTATTAGGAAGCAGCTACACCTACCTTGGCACCTGTCTACTAAAAGTAGTCCTATATAGTTCTCAGGTATTTGCACGTCTTCAGCAACATGCATAACATAATTAGACACAAATTTGAATTCATTTTACAAGGTCTTTAACAACATCCAATAATCCTCTTCAATAAAGCATGAATGAAAAATATCTTGCTTCTCTAAATCTGTTACACCAGATTAACACTCCCAAGTTCACATTCCTCTGTTTCACTACATGCTGTCCATTTATTCTGCCTTAAAAGTCCACAAAATCTCAACAACAGTTGACTTTTACCTTTCTCTAGTTAAACATTTTTTTTTATTTGTTGTCAGTCGCTCGCAGTTGAAAAGAATAAACTATAGCGCCTATTTTCACAAAGTGCAGAACAGAGTATCTATTTTCAGATGTAGGAAGTTATAACTAACCTGAAAAGTCTATTTAAGTTCAGTACCGAATTAGGCCTATTTGTAATCCGTTACTTTCCACCACAGGGATTGAACATTTTTATCGTTGTAAAGGCTGATGTATTGGATGCCATTAGATTGTTCTGATGGATCAAGTGTAGTGAGCACTGAGCAGTGCATGCACATTAACGTTTGCCTTCAGCTCTATTCTTTGATCTGTCTTGTCAATAGGTAGTGAGAGGAAAACCAACCAGTTGTCTGCAGTTGACTGGATTTAACAGAGCCACATAAGCACATCTGTGAGTGAGTGGGTGGATCTTAAAGTTGGATCACTCAAGGAAAAGCGCACTCTAGTGGAAATAAAGAGGAAGCTAGATTTTACACGTGTACTGATTTCTCTAGTCCTGCCAGCCTTGGAGAAAGTTGGCCGTCTTGCGGTGTGGTCAAGACGCGTAGAGGGAAAACTGTGCGTGATGGGGGTTTGTTTGACCAATCAGGTCACTCGACTTAAATGGCAGTTTTAACTGGATGTGTTTGCTGTTGACCTCGGTTATGTTAATTCCAGGGTGGACCTTCAAGCATGTTCGGTGTCTTGCTAGAGCGCCGGAGGGCGCACGCACACACGCACGGAGAGGCATTGGATCCTCTTTCTGAGTTATCTAAATTGGACTTGGGAATGACTTTATATGACCCCCTGACAGGCTGGCACTAATCACCCACCTTCGTCCTTCTTTGTTACTGTGTCTTTGTTGTATAGTATTTTATTCTGCTATACTGCATCTACCATCATACGAGTTTACGACCCTCCCTGTTTTATAAATTATAGGCTTGTGTCTCCCCCAAGCGGACATTTTGGAACTTGGAAGTTGCATACGCTATTCGCTATAATAATACCAGTTTACGAGGTAAACGGCACGCAATCAATACCTCGCCGTGCTGTTCGCGACCAGGGGTCTTTCCATATAATTGGAGGACATATTTTACGTCCCACCCACCAAATTTTAAATAATCCACACACAAAACACTAAAACATAGTTTCGGACAACTAAAACGAAAAAAATTACAATTAAAATTGAGAAAGCAATTTAGTTAACGAAATAAAATAAAAACAAAAATGAAACTACATTTTATGTTTACAAAACTAACTATAATTATAGCAAAAATGTCCTTCGTTTTAGTCTTTGGTATTTAAGTTAATGCATGAGCCTTTGGGGCTGATTTTAAATGTGATTTTAAGTAGATTTATTTTTATATTAACTGGGATAAGGACATTTGAATGCGTGTCATACAGAAGTGACGTCATCTAGCAGCAGCCAATAGAAAAGCACCTTCAGATGACGTTGCTCCCATGTTTTTTTTAATATTGCGCACAATACTTTTTACTAAAACTAAGTAAAACTAAACTAAAACTAAGCATTTATAAAATAACTAATACTAAGAAAAATGAACAGAAGCACTCTGAAAACTAATTAAAACTAACTACATTTTAAAATCAAAACTAATGAAAATTCCAAAACTATAATAATCCTGGTTTCAGAGTAAATGTACTTGTCCTGAGACCAAATCTTTAAAAAAAAAAGAAGAAAAAAAAGAGAAAATAATGCTTGAAAATATACTGCTTAATTTTTTTTTTTACATTCATTCATTTAAGCATTGCAGCGTAGTTTTTAAAATACCAAATAAGTCCGGAGACCCCCGAAAATGCAATTTTCTCTTGTCCCTGTACTTTGATTATCCTTTGTTGTATTTTGTTTTACTCTGCCCGCAGCCTAGTCAGAATTGCAAATGAAAATCTTTCTTTAGTTGCCTTACCTGGAAAGATAAAGATGAAATAATATACCACAGCAATTCCTTTACTTCATACAAAATTTGTTTTGATTGTAAAATAAATTAAACAAGCTAACATAAGATGCCTTACTTGATTGATACATATATTTTTATTCCAAGATACATAGAAGTTCAGATGGCCAACACAAACAATAAAAATGACTCCAACTCACAAATGCTAGTTGATTTTTATATTTTAAGTTAGCATTTCCACTGATGTTCATTAAGTGTTTATCAGTAATAATAATAGCACTGTGACTTCAGTTTCCAATGTTCATTAATTGATGTTTTAAATGGACCTTTATCACACACCTGACATTTGACAAGTGCAGGTTTTATGAGCTTGGAAGCCACCAACCAGCATCATTAGCTATTAATGATGTCATGTCAACAGATAATTACAGATATCCCTCTTGGCATGAGACAATATCCCAGTGTTCACATTCAAGAGTTGGCACCAGTCTGTGGACCTCTGAAGACCTTGCTTCTGGCTTCACCATCTATTTCATCCAGGATTCTCTCCTGCTTGGTGGACAGGATAGTGTAACCAACTGGAGGAGAACTCGTTAAAGGAAAACATTTGAAGATCTGCAAAATGAGAAATTTTATTTCCCACAGCAAATGTGTCGGGTGATTTTATTGACTTCCAAACAGGAATGTAGCGTTTCATAAACAAGCACATCTCATTTTGAATTCGAATAAACTATTAAGTTATAGAGAAATTTGTGACGTTAGGAAGAACATAACTAGTTTCACACAGCTAATCACATATAAGCATGGTCATTTTGTGTCGGTATTTCTGAAGTCTGCTGTTCCATTACATTTGGCGTTACATCACAGCAGACAGAAGTGCAGTTAGTTCGTCCACAAGAAGGATACACATGCCGACCGCAAACGCGCCCATACACAAGCCGGTCACAAGGTTCCTTCTGCGGATCCGCGATGCATTTTTCTTCCAGTAGTCCAGCTGTTGACGGCGGCGAAGGACCTGCTCCTCAGCCGCTCTTAATGTCCGTTTTTCTAAGTCTCCCTCCATGATTAATTTGGGTGATCGCGCATGATGATGACGTTGATGATTTAACGCATTGTGATTAGCTGAACGTGGTTAAGAGCTGATGGCAATTGGCTGTGTGAGAGAACAAAAGTTGTGATTGGCTGTTCACACAAGTAAGGCTGAAGGTCGATAACTTGAATTGCAGTAACCCCTTTTGATGGATGAAAAGATGCGGGTTTCCTAAATGTTGCCTGCATTGTTGAGGACCAAGAAACTGTAAAGTGGTCAAGTGTTGTTCATAAATACTCGACGGTACGTATTATTAGGGTCATCAAGCGAGTGAGGGAGAAAAAAATAAAACGACGAGATTTAAAGTCGCCATGACGAGATTTAAAGTCGCCATGACGAGATTTAAAGTCGCCATCGCGATGATAGTCGACGAGAGAATCCTGAAGTAGGACGTTGAGCACGCCTATGATGCCAGGACAAACAAACATACCACGATTAATGAGTGTGAAAGTGCACTTTTGCTACGGTAAGTTGCAGTTGTGTTGTTGATCAACTTTATTAACATATGTGTAAAAGAGAATGTTGGCGTCAAAGCCGAGCTCAACATGACCTGCCTGGTTAATGCTGCAACGGATGTCCCTCTTCAGGATGATTCTCTAGCCAGTTGCCGTCGCGATGGCTTTAAATCTTTTTTTGTTTTGACCCTAATACGCCGTCGTCTTGCAGAGATTTAAAAAAAAACACACACAAAAAAAAACAGACTAGATGAGATTTAAAGTAGTAGTGCCGATATTTAAAGTAGACAGGAGGTGATAAAGTGATGAGATTAAAGTCGTCACGGTAAATTTCAAAGCCACAATAATGAGATTTAAAGCCGTTTTGATTGGATTTAAAAGCAGCAATTGGCAAGAGGATCGTATTTAAAAGCACGATGCACAGCTCAGCATTGCAACATTGGTCACCGGAGGCCACATAGAACTCGGTTGCTGCGCCACACTTGTTGTAAGTTGCAGTTTTTGTATTGAACTTTTATTCATAATTTCCTCTAAGGACAAGACTACAGTTAGCAATATTTTTGCTTGCATGCACCCTTATGCTACTTATTGCTCCCCTATCCAGGCGAGGGAGGGAGCTGTAATCTTCTTATCCGACATTAAAAATGTGCAGTGGATATTTTGCGTTGACCGGCAACTCTCCTGCTAGAATTGTTTTGCCATAAGCGGCTCTGATTGGTCAATCGCTGGACTGAGTCATGCACTGGATGTGTTTCCTGCTTCTCTTCACCACCTTATGAGTATTTTAATGACGTTTTATTTTGTTTTGTCATTGAAGATAGGCTGCAATGCTATCTGCATTACCAGCCTAAACCTAACCATAACTGTCAGGGCATAGGCTGTTATCGGCATTACAAGTCTAACCCTAATCATAACTCCACTTCTTTAAAAATATATCGTGACTGATCTAGCTAGGCATTTCCCTGGACAAGGTGTTGTGTTCAGAAGTTCACCATTGTAGAGTGTAGATGGGAGGGATAGAGTTTAGGATAGTGATTGTAAACTGATGTTTATTGGTGATCAGGCAGTGATGTTAAAGGTCCGGTGTGTAATCCCCCCCCCCCCCCATGTTCATTAATTTGAACACACTATTAATTTCAATAATATGCAAAAAAATAAATGCGAAGTGTGGTCTCCCGGAACTCGGGTCCTTGCATTCTGCTAGTTCACCACTACATGGCACTAAATTCTACACACTGTCTTTTAAGTATTCTCAAATAGTTATACAGTATGTCCTCACGTTCCTGTATTGCATGCATGTTTGTTGCATGAACATGTTCATTTGATACCTTGTTGTTTTTTAATGACATTTTTCCTGCACACTGACAGAGGGATAGGAACATATTGTTGGCTTGTTGATCCTGGAAATATTCAGACAATTGCTCTGTAGTAGTGCTCTGCTGACTTTTGTCATTATTGTAAACATATTAACTCTTTGACCGCCAAAAACGTTTAATAACGTTTAGTAAAATCCAAATGAGTGCCGCCAAATACGTTAAAAGACGTTAACTATGTTTTTTTAATGAATATATCCTGCACAAAACAAAAAATCCTGGGAAGTGCCAACACTTTTTGGAGTTCATCCGGCTAGGTGGTGAGAGGGTGGCTGTTACCACAAGACAAGGAGGAGGAGGAAGAGGAGGAGGAAGTTGTTGCAGGTATAGGAACTGAAGGGCATGAGGAAGCCAGACGTAACACCAGGTCACCGTATCATGATCCTGAGAGTAGACTTGATGGCAACATGGCCAAACACATACTGCAGTACATACCTGCTACTCCCCGGAAAAAAAGGCCGGCAAGAAAGTGTAGGGTCTGCACGCGAAGGGGCAATCGCAGTGAAACTAATCTGTGGTGCAAAATCCTGCTGCGTCCCCTTGCATGCAGGGGAGTGTTACACAATATACCACACAAAAAGAAAAATTGTGTAGTTGAAACATCCACACAATTGTAAATAGTAACACGTACACACACCACACATGCACAGTTGCACACATTTGTAAATAGTTTGCCAAATTGTTTTGTCAAATTGTTACACTGTTGAATGTAAATAAACTTATTTTGCTATCAAAAAACACTTTTTTTATTGTTGGTGGTAGTGTTTTATAGAAGTAAAGCACTGTTTAGGTGTTTGTGGCATCATTCATGGGGAAAAAAAGTGTCAAATTCACTAGAGTGCATGAAATAATATCGTTTCACAAAAAGCTTGATTTCTCCGTATAGTTTATAGTAACATTACTGTTTTGCTTTTTAACTTGTCAGATCCATGATGGCAGGCCATCCGTCAGATGTTGGCATGTGTTTGAGACGTCGAGGCGTCTCAGAAGACACAATCAACTGGTTTGAGGAGCAAAAGGTATTGTTCTTAACTTATGATCAATCAGCCAACCTGTCATCTTCATTATGTATCTCTGAAAGAAATCCTTAAAAACGTCTATTTCTGTTCTATGGGGTCAAATAATTTTGTAATAATATCTAATTGTGATTGTTATTTTTTTATTGGTATGGTTTAGGATATGAAGGGCAGGGTTTTTCCTGGCTCAAAATGAGGCTGTGGTGATATCACCCTGACTTTGACGGGTGACCGATACGATACCTAGTATTGGCACCAATACCGATACCTGGTATCCGGCCAATACCAGTCTTATTTTAAGGTATCGGTACTCGCGGCGGTGACCTATACCATTATTGCCCGTCCTCCTGCAGCCATTTTACGATCAGGGACTAGAAATGAGAAATTATATTAATACAAATTTGCCTTTAATTGTTGACATACAGTCATTAACAATTCATCCACTAGTACATATTAAATTGTAAATATAGTTCAGCGTTGTTGTAAAACACTATTACGTTTTTATGATTTTGGTGATGGCTGGAGCGCTACCAGAAAATGGGCGTGTGCAACAGTTGCTCCATGATCTGTTTCTTCTTCGGTTGTTGCTTCAGGTCTTTCCGGTGCACTGCTGTTGATATAGCACCTCCATAATGGCGCAACACTGCAACTGCAGTTAAAATGCGTAGCTGCCGAGCTCAAATGAGTGATATCAGTGGCTCAGACTGGAGGTGGGGAGCAAATTAGGTGGAGGTGGCCGCCTCCGAATTTTGTACACAGGAAAAACCCAGATAAAAGTGAATGACTCTTTTTTTTTTTTACTCATTAATTCCAATTTTATTAAAAACTCCATCCATCCATCCATTTTCATGACCGTTTTCATCAAAATGTTAGATCTATTTATGTTTCTTGCACATTGTCTCAACTGCTAGCTTGATAAGGTAGCTTAGTTTTACTAGAATGCCTTCTAAACTTGAATGTTTGTTGCCTTGTCATTAAATAAATTAATGGACATATCTTTTCCATTTTCACAGATTGACAGAGAAGTCATCCTACTAATGGAAGACGGACAGCTAGCAAATTACCTTCCATCATTTGGTGACAGGGTTGCTCTGGTCAATTTTTGCAGGACAAGCCCGACAAAACGAAAACAAGGTATTTTTGAAAATCTAAGGAAGACCCTCGAACAAAGTGGAATGAAAAATAGTTCTGCAGCAGAATTTCCAGATTCATCCAACAACACAGGAAGCAAACGAAAAACAGCCACACGAATCATTGAAATAGGATGGATTCACAATGAGAATCAAGTGTCAAAACAGGTCAGAGCAAAGCAAGGTGGGGGGACAAGAAAGGTCGCCATGAATACTCAAGCAGCGTTTGATGATATTCTAAAACAAGGAAAGGCCATTTTCTTTCCAGAAGGAAGATCTCGCAAAGGTGACATATCCGATTTTGAATTTGACATTTGGGATTTCAAGCAAAATAGTTTCCCCAAGGGCGTTACGATTGAAAACATATACCACAGTGTTAAGCGCCCCCATTTGCGCTTCTACTTAGCTACTCAACCAAAATCAAGGCTGACTGGGGAGACAGAGGATGACGGCAAGTGCATTAGCAATACATCTGATCCAGATTTACTGCCTGCAGCTCATAGAGAATTAACATCAGCTATTACAATGCACAGAAACGACCAGTTTCAGTTTGCAGATGTTCCTCAAGAACAGTTGATCATTTCTGAAGAAAGCGTTGGTGAATCTTCAGCGAGTGACGACGGCAATAGTGATGCTGAGATGGCGCTTGATCCACAACAAACCGTCGATGACCTGCTCGGTGACACACTAGTGGAACAACCTGATGAGCTCCCACAAAGTCATTTTCCGAGTTTGCATGAAGTAACTGTAGTCTTACATCACCTGAACAGCTTCAGTGAACTGATACAGGCTTTTTCTGATGCTGACATCATGAGCAAAACCTTGAAAGTTAGACGTCTGCGCCATGGCAACTCTGTCGAAAGAGGAAGTGGCTCTGGTGTTTTACGAGATGTCTATAGTAGTTTCTGGTCTGAGTTTTATGAGCGTTGTACTGTGGGAACAACTTTCAAAGTGCCTTTTCTCAGACACGATTTTTGTGAAGCGACATGGAAAGCAATTGGACGAATTCTTCTCAAAGGATTTCAAGATTGTCAGTTCTTTCCCACCAAACTAGCCCCGCCTTTTGTTGAGGAAATACTTTTTGGTTCTGTGCACAGTAACCTGACGACAAGTTTTCTTCAGTTTGTGAGCAGTGAAGAGCAGGACGTCCTCCAACTTGCTCTCGATGATTTTTCGGCTGTTGATGTTGATGACCTTCTTGAATTGATGGGCTCGTTTGAATGTCGAAAAAGGATCAAAGCTGTGAATCTGCCAGTCATTTTGGATGAAGTAGCACACTGGGAATTTGTTCAGAAACCCATGTTCGTGATCCACTGCTGGAGGGAGATCATTCAACCACACATGGATCTTAGTTCTGAGGAATTGACACAAATGTACAGTGATCCGATTCTGAAAATACATTCATAGTAGGCTGCAGTATAAAGTACAGAACACTTATTCGTCAGTTTTTTATTACTTTTTTTTCCTTTACAGGACACAAATACAATATGGCATGTTACCTTATTTTATTGGTCTTTTTTTTACAGTAGCTTTAATTAGTTCACAATAACGCAATTGATTACCTGTACAATAACAGTGTGTTTTGCTTTATAATAAAAGAGAATCAGTCTAAGCCAGAGTTGTCTCCATTTTATGATTCTGTCTGAATATTAGTTTGAAACATTGTATATTTATGATCCAAATGGACAATATCATTTGAACCGGGATACTCTGGTCAATTGTTGACTTTGTACAGTATGTTAACCAGGGTCTTGCTTTCAAGTTGCTGACTTAAAATCTCTTCATGAAAGCTGAATCTCATTGCAAGTCATCTTTATTTCTATACAGTAATGCTTTCAAACAGCCACAGCCGTCACAAAGCGCTTTACAGAGCACATAACATAAAACATTAACAATAATAAGAAATTTGACAAATGTATTTCTCATTGTGATAACTGCACATCATGATGACTTTATAATGTATCGTGACAATAACTTTAATCTCCCTGTAATGACTTTAAATGACGTCCTGTCGACTTTGCAGCACAAGTCTAGTACAAAATGCAGAGTAACTGCATGCATGGGTGGATTTTTCTTTCTTTTGGAATTTTTGTAGATTTTCGCAGTTAGAAAGGGGTCTGTGCACCGTAGTGGGAACCAAGACAGCTAACTTGCTTCCTGGCCAAGAAGATCTCCACTTGTGAATGATGTAAAGTTGGCAAGGGCGATCACA
Source organism: Leptonotus elevatus (assembly GCF_054856555.1). NCBI lineage: Eukaryota > Metazoa > Chordata > Actinopteri > Syngnathiformes > Syngnathidae > Leptonotus > Leptonotus elevatus. The sequence continues at coordinate 52,848,227 of NC_141239.1, read as the reverse complement.
GATCCTCACTGTGAAACACTTGGAGATCGGCTTCCACTACAATCCATTTATATACATTGAAATCTAAATTACACATATAACCTCTATTGAAGTGAGGCTAGAATTTGCAAACCCCTTTAATGGTAAATTAGTTGAATGTTGTTTTGTTTTTTTACATTTTGACCTTTTTCCAATCTTATTTTTGTCTAGCTTCTTTGGGTGATGTGTTTACCAAATGACCAAGTAGTAAGGATAACATTGCTGCAATTAGCACTCCAGGTTAGCTAGCTGTTGGCGAAAAGACTATCTGTAGGAGCGCCAAGAGTTTGTTTGTTGCCCTGGTCACATCTGAAATTGTCCTTTGAACACCTTTCCTCAGCAAACAACCGCTACAAGAGAATTGCCATTGGCTGTGACTTTAGTCAAAATCTCAAACAATAGTAAAATTGGTGCAAAGTAACCCATCAGGAAAAAGAGCTAAACTGATCACCGTCATAAAAGACTTAGGAAACCACAGCTAAAAATAGGGAATCATTTATAACTGTCCACATTCTCAAGACACTGAGCCTCAAGTTCTCATTTCATTATGCTCAATGAAAAACTCAGAGAACTTTAAACAGAAAAGCCAGTAGCTCTAAGTTTCTATGCCAAAAAAATTTAGATTAAAAGGAACCCACTGTGTAAAGTAAGACGTGATCACCCAGGAGCAGAAGTGCTTGATGATGCTTTCAGATTTGGGGTTGGTGTGAGAGGACAAGCATGGAAAGAGTCGGGAAGATTCTTAGCATACTCCACAAGCTCATATGACTCTCGAATGTCCGCAAGGCCGCACCAGAACACGATCCATCCGCCATTGGCAAAGCTCCCTTCACAATGCTTGAAGTACCTGGACAGACAGTCACAAGGAGAAAGATGAATACCAAACTGAAAGTTATGAATGCCAAGAACATTTCAATCAGTCGTCTTTGAATACAATATTATCATATATAATTAGAGCTGTATACATGAATACTTTGTCAACATGAAGAGCTGTTTTTGTGTATGTCTTACCAGGGATTCACTTTGTTGTTGGTTTTGGACCTCCAGAAGAGTTTCCCCAGGTCTTGCCTGATACACTCCCACATGATGTGGCCGGTGCCCTGGCCCTGCTCAGTGCTGCTCACCACTATTTTATCCAGATAGGGTGTGTTTGCCACTTCCATGGTGACAATGGCTGCAGCTGTGTAGCTGGACATAAAAAAAAAAACAACAACTCAGATTTCAGTCTTCACAATATTATTGCAATTATCATCACAATTATCATCAGTTTTTAAACATGTTACCTTATTTGTTTGCCTTACCCTATGAAGTGGCACTTCTTAATTAATTGTAAACATTGGCTCTCAACAAGAGGTGCTAGTACTCCTAGATAACATTTCATGTGTCTGTGAAAACTTGGGTTTGGCAACTTTCCAAATTCATGTAACCACATCTTAATGCATAAAAAACATCCATGTTGGTGTAAATATCCATAATGTCCCACAATGTTGGTTACTAAATGCTTTGGTAAGGTTATTGTGACTAGAGAAGTGAAGATTATCATCTGACCCTTGATTAGTCAAGTACTTGATGATGATGATGATGAAGCATAAAGATTTTTATATAGATCTTATATTGCTGAAAATATGAAGGTCCCCTATAATTTCCATACATAGTTGTGGTAACTACAGATTATTGTTGCAGCATTATAGTCTTAACACTACGGTATTAGGACTCACCCTTCGGAGAGATAGACCGAATGCAGTCGCCCTTTGAGCGAGTCAATGTAATCTCGCTTCAGAGTTTTGTCAAATGTTTTGTTGATGAGAGCCAAAAGACGATCCACATCAATCTCATCGAAGGAAGTGTACCTTCAAACACACACAATGCAAAAGCTGAGTCATAGAAATTGTGATTTTTAAAGCTGGACACACATCCGATTAGCTTTTTACCGATGTATGGGGTCTCTGTTTTTAAATAGCGATCCGGATCCTAGAATAGAATGACATAGACACTCAGACACAGTATACAGCAATGTAAAACTGGCTACAGGAAGGAGTAACTAAAATAACCAGTCTACGTGTGTATGCACTGTGCACGTGTTTAAAACAAAAAAACACACAGTGAGTCAGTCAGCAGCACCTTTGTGGCTGAACAGCTCTGTCAGCAGTGTGTCAGCAGACGTGATCACTGCAGAGGACTCTGTAGGCAGACGGCTAAGCAGTCTGGCTATACTAGACAGTCGGTGACGCTCTTTCGCACTTAGCCATGGTGCCATGGACAGATGAGGCAGATCTCCAGGCAACGACACTGTGCCCAACACCTGAAACAAACCAAAATCAATCTCCAGTAACATCAGGGTGCTTAACTTTTTCCACACCAATTGCATTATGCGCATAAACAACCATGCCTATAGGAAACATAAACAGTCATGCCTTATTTTCCTGATTCCGCAGGCCTCCTATGTTGGTCAAGAACATGACTTTGTGGGGCTGCAAAGCATGAGAAATCGCTGCCGTGACTTCCATTGAGTCCAAAATGACAGCGCGCCCTTGCTCGTCCCTCCCCACCGGGCAAACCAAAGGAATCATTCCGCAGTTGAGACTCCACTGGAGGAGGCTGGTATCAACGGAAAGGGATGGTAGCACACTGCAGTGAGAGGAGGAGAGATTGGAAAGACAAATTGTGAACATTAATTAAGAATACATTTTTCATTAATTGCTCTTCACAGTGATTTACAGTATGAACGGTCGTCAGATGAAGACGAAGGCAAGGAGAGAAAATGTGAGTGAAGATGCCAGTCAATCAGGGCACATATAGAATAACCACCATTCACACCGAATGATAATTTTGAGTCTTTGGTTAAGCTAAGGCATTATTTTGGAATGTGGAAGGACGTCGCAGTACTTGAAGGAAAAACCATGAAAGGACAGGGCGAGCAAGGAAACTCAACACAGAAAGGAATCACTCATCTCATATCTATCTAACAGAACTGCCTCCATCCATAACTCCAGATCCACTCCAGCTTCAGACAACCATGGCGTACCACAAGTATCTGTACCTGGTTCTCTGCTATCTACATGCATGCTCTCCATTCGCCACATTATCTGGCAACATGGACTGACCTTACTTTCCTGAAAAGTTATTTTATTGTTATTATTTCCTTTACAGTTTGCATAATCTGTAAAAACTGGCACCAAGTAGAAATGGCAGTTCACAATGGACTGTTGGGAACCCCTTTTTCCTCACCTGCTTCCACATGGCAGCATTAGGAAAGCTTCAGCTGAGAAGAATGGCAGAACAATTGCCGACTGTTGTTGCAGAGCCTCGGTCAGCTGCTGACTTTGCTCCACCAGTAACCTGGAACGCTGAGACTCCCACATTGTTAAAGCGTCATCACTTCTGTCATAGCGTGACATGCCCATCACAACTACAGGCTTCATGTCCATTCGCTGTAGGAATGAGAGCCCGAAGGCCAGACTGTCAACCATCTCCTTGCTGTCAAACACTGAACTGTCCACCTAAGGGAGAGAGGCAATTTTTAAGATCATTTGGAAATATAACATTGCCATTTAATATACAGAGCAGTTTTGTGAATCAATTGATTCATTTGAGGAGCAATTTACTCACTATGGATCATTAGCGCCCCCGGTTAATCCCAGCAAACTGAAGCAACAATACAAATGTGACAACACAATGAATCCACAGTTGTTTTTCTTTTTTTCTAGACTCAATAGTTTTTGTCACAATTACCATTGTGTATAGCAGCAAACTTTATTTTGTGGTCGAGAAGTACAGTGAAATAAAAAAAAACGCTTTAATGTAATTTCATATAATAACATTTATTAAAAATTATTCCTTATGAAGCTACAAAATAATTAAACTACAAAAAAACGTTAACTTTTTTCAGTTCAACTTGTAATAATTGAATGGTAAACGGACTGAACTTATATAGATAGCACTTTACACATATGGTGCTCAACAAAGTAGAAATTAAAATGTGTAATACAAGGGGGAGACAAAACTTTTTTTTTTCTGTTGCAAAATATCTGCCCTGTTTCGGAGAAGATTCTCTCAGGGAGGATGAACATTGCTACAATGCAGTCACCATCAAGCAGCAACTCTTGCATTACTGGCACTTTCATTTATATCATAGAATGTTTTCTTTGTTTTTCCCCCTTGCTACCTACCTTGTTGGAGTTATATTGCTTGTTAGTTAGTTATTTTATGATTTATAAAGGAATCAGACTAGAATAAAGGGTACACTCGCATTTGAAAATTCCTACCAGACAACAAATTTTTTACTCAAATGTTTCCATAATTAAAATAATGAACTTGTCAATACATTAATTAATTACTTAGTCTACCACTGCTTGCTATAAAATATTAGCAAGCCAACTTGGTGACCTTATGCAGTCTAGTGACAGTCAAAGTCATTCAGAAACATGAAAACGCATGCACATATACACACCGAAAGAATCCCTGATACACAAACTTTGTGTACGTTTGACTTCTTCATGCCGATGAATTGAATTGGGCCTCTTCCTAGTTGCCTTCACGTATAGTGAAACTGAAATGTCTTAAGTTTAACATGACTTCATTAAGTAATCAGATGTACTGTATGCTTTTTGTAAATTAAGATGTTTAATAAATGCCGATCTTTTTTTATGATTTATTTGGGTTTGTAGGATGTAAGCCTGCATATTCAATATTACGGTATAACCTAAACCATTAGTTGTTATATATATATATATATATATATATATATATATATATATATATATATATTTGCCGTTTTTGTGCTCTTTTCTGAAATGGCTTAAAATTCCACAAGTTTACGTGATACACCTTGACTGCAGACAAGCTTTATGTTGGGGAGGAGCTAACTTTAGCCTGGGTTCTTCGTGGAAGTAGTTACAATAGTCTCCTCCACATGTGCACCATGTACCTGTGCTTTTTTTTCTTTTCTTTTTTCTTATCATACAAGTTTACTTTATCTATGCTACTGCAAGTACACAATTATCCCAGTTGTTAGACTAATTTACAGGTGGCAAGTTACACTAATAACACCTCATTAAGTTAATCTATAATTAGGTCTATAAAGTAGAGTAAAGTAGATTCAGTTCAAGTGCCAATCAAACAATCAAATCTGATAATTGGCGCTACCTCATATATCATGTTTCATTAATTTAGACTGCACCTTAAAACACATGCTGCACGTGTACGAGGGCACACCTCTATAACGGCAAAAGGAGACTTAGCCGAAGTAGCTCTCTGGAATTGGGTGAGCCAGTATCGGGCTTCCCTGGGGTCTCCACCAATTTGGCTGAGAAAAGCCTTCACGTCCCGGCATACTTGGTTGGTTTTGGCCCGGGCTGAGGCGGTGAAATGACGAGCCGTTGTCTTTCCTGCCACTCCGGGCGTGCTGGAGCTTGACGCACGCCGCGTGGTGGGACCCATCTTTCCCGGTGGAAAGCCTTTCGTCATTACCAGGGGGGACGTTTTTGATAAGTACTTACTCGCCATGGCCACCGCCCGGCATCCAGACTGTCCCCTGTTTACGTTTGCCATGCCGTGACCGTCTGCTGGTGGGAGATTTCCCCGGGCCGCCCACTGGTTAACGGGGCTGGGCTGGGCTGGGCTGGGTTGGGCTGGGCTGGGCTGGGCTGGGCTGGGCTGGACTCCTCCCTCCTCCCTCCTCCCTCCCTCCTCCTTCCTCTCTCTCCTCCCACCTCAAATCGACAAGTGTTCGGTGCAGGTAAATTGAAGTATCGCGATAGAACTACTTATTTTTGCCCCAGTACGTCCCTGGGCGGCGGTGAGGGACTCTTTGTCCACTCGCGGTCCGCCGAGAAGAGAAAATAAAAGAAAAAGGGGGGGGGGGGGGGTTATATATATTAATTATTTTTGTGTAGTTTATGTTCAGGGGGGAAAAGTATGTCTAAGTGATCTGTAGAGGGCAGTAGAAACCTTTGGGCTGGGCGTTGGGCTTTGGGAATGTTTCATGCATATTTAACCCTAATGTCAGACAGAGGAGCGGTAACAGTATACATCTGTAGTCTGTACTTAAGTAGAAGTACGTACTTGTGTAATAATAGTAAGACATTTGAACAAAATAGAAATATTGATTCAAATTTTGGTAAAAGTAAAAAATAAAATAAAATACAGCACATGCTCTGAGATATAGTTTTTTTCTGTCTGGTATGCACTACACAATACCCTGTTTTATAACTTGGCACAACAATTTTATTCATTCATTTATTTATTTTAAAAGCTCTGCATGCAAAAATAATTAAAAAAAAAAAAATCAATTGTTGGCTATTGTCCGTACCCAGAAGAAGAAACATCACATTACGTACATGTAGAAAAAAAACATGTTCATTAGATGAATTGAAGACTTTGTATTGCAGTAGGAGAGGAGCAGTTAGTTTATGTTGTACGTATGACGCTAATGAAAATGGATGGTATGCAGAGGCTATAAATAAAACCAATGTGGCACTGGCATTATTTTGAATGGCATGCTAACATTGATAACAAAAACATTTTGGATGGCAAAATAAACTTGTATTTTTTTCCCAAACTGTGATATTAATAACTGCCATCAATGAAAGCAAAACTGTCTTCTTGGCAAGTTACCACAAACACATGATTTCAGCATATAATGGAACAGACCATTAACCCTTAGATGCATGACCAACTAATACCTACGCTCTTTCATGAGTGGGGTAAAAAAATGACCCCCATTTGAATGAATGTTTTTTATGCTGTAAACTTGAAGAAACACCTCTCATTTTGGTTAAAGATGGTGATTTTGGTTATTTTGGTCAACAAAAGAATTATTTCATGTCTGGCATCTTAACTGATTTATTTGTCTTCACATTTCATGACAAAACTGCATTGGCTTAGTGTTCTGCCCTGGTCGGCCGGAGGACTGTTATTGTTTATCAAGGGGAGGGGGTTGATTTCTATGAGCCGTTGCATTTTTAAATGGCCTGACAATATTCTGGGGTCTCATATGAGATTTCAAACTCCATAATAAGCTCTACCTCTATCAAATGTTTTGAAATTCTATAGAACGTACTTGGGGTCATTTTTGACCCCAGTTATGGAAAAGTAGAGTACCTATACAAAAACTTCAAAACTATAGTAATTAGATATAAAACCAATTAGCCTCATGTCAAAGACAACCTATTTGAGGGATACATGGAAGATTAAATGATAAAAATGTTTGAAAAAAACTGCAAAAAACAAGCCCTGGGGTCATTTCAAGGAAAGTACAGTGGATTTCAGTCCAAAATATACACTTCATTTCAACAGTAACATCAAATGTAGTTTAGTTATGCCAATACAATTAAAAGAAAAGGATGAGCAAAATTAAGTGTGAATGTGTTTATTAAGTATGACAAGCAGTTGTGCACGTCACGAAACATGATGAGAACATGGCTGACAGCTTGTAGGTGTCAGCATAGACACCCTCCGTAATGCCAACCTGTCACTCTGTTGCCACACAGTTTTGAAACGTGCAATTAAGTCATGTACATGATGAAAGATTTTAACTCACGGTGGGCTCACTGGCTGTTTGGAAGGTTGCGTGTGTGGGTATGAAGCTTTTAGTTTGCTGATTCCGTGGGCTACTTAAGGTGTGTGGTCAGTGTGTGTGTTTATAAACCTGATCTCTACACCCACAATGTGATCTCATATTTGCCCAAATTTGACAGTATGGCATAATATGGCAGTATGTGTGCAGTTGTTGTGTGATGTTCATGTGTCGTACTGCGTGCTAAAATGAAATAACACTCACCATTTGACTTTGAGGCACAGGTCAAAAGGTATGGCGTCTGAACGCATTCCAAACAAAAGGTGGCGTTGCCGTTTTTCTTGCTTGATTGTTGTACAGCAAGTTTGTTTTGCTCAAGGGACTCATACGGACATAAATATAACTTACGCACAAAGAAAGAATGAAATTGATGACATATTGCGCGTACCTATGCACGTATAGTTTGACAGATTTGCATTTGCGTTAAATGCTTGAGATTGTTTTCATGCAACACATCGCAGGTCCTTGTTTAAAGCTTCATTTGCGCAAATACTGAACTAAAACATATTTGTCATATTCTGATTACGGAATGTATAGCATTACTTTCTTATTAAAACATATTTGATTGCTTTACTGTTTGTGCATTATGATACACGTCATAGACGTAAACTAACAACTTCCTTCTGAACTTCAGTTATTATCAGGTGTAGCTTGAGATCGATGGTTAAATAATTCAGTTTGGCTGTAGTCCTAATGCCTTTCACATGGCAGTGCACCCGTTGAAAGGCTCTGGGATCACAAGACATATTGCATCCCAAGGTCGTAATATCCCATGAAAAGATAACTGTTTTCCACCTTGTGAAAAATTGGTTTATTGATCGAATGTCAGTGACATGAAAATGAGGTGGTTGGCTCAGGTAGCAGCATATCAGGAAAAGTACAACACATCTACATCATTCTGAGGTATATACTCCTTGTGACATTTTAACAGGAAGCAAAGCAGCAGCAGACGGACGAAAGAAAACATTCCATTTCTTTCTGTGCTCAGATCTTTAGTTCCTCAGCAGCAATTATAGGAAGTGTTACCAGATGTGTTTTGACACTGACAGAGCAAAATGTAAACATAACTGTTCAAAGTCTGTCTTTATTTCAGTTTTTTTTTCTTTTTTGTATTTTAGTTTCACTGTGAAAAAGATTTGATACCGATTTTAAATAAACAAATAATCAGTACAAAGGGTTTTGGCATGGAGAAGTTGGTGGTGGGAGGGTGTGACTTGGAAGGATGCCTACTATTTGGTTTTGGTTTCTGTGTGTGTGGGGGGAGGGGGGGGGGGGTGCGTGTGTGTGCGTGTGTCACTGGCGTGCACAGGTAGACCCCTGGTGGTGCTCACACCCTTGCCCCTTTGCAATTTGTTTGAAAAATGAAATTTGTTTCGTTTAAGGAACAAGTCATATTTTCTTGTTTCATTTTCCGCACACCCTATGAAAAAAAATAAGACATTTGTTTCTCCTAGCACTTTATTTACAACCACACAATGTTACTAATGTTATTGTTTAATAATAATGTTATTAAGTCCTGCTATTGAAGCCCCCACTTCTAGACTAAAAACGTTAGGGCATATATACTAAGTGAGTAAGTGCTAAGCTGTATTCTTCAAGCTGTTTTGTGTGTGATGTTTAAATCTCTTATTTTGAAATATATACTTTAATTTGGAAGGCTGCTCCATACTTCTGTTTCTTGTTTTACTTCTTCGTTTGTCATTCAGCTCATGCATTTATTCTTAGCTTGTGCAAAACAACGTTAACTTATTGATGTCTGTCTGAATATAAAATATATTTTAAACAGTCACTCACATCTCACGGTCACGGGAAAACCAACATGACACTGCCAAAAATGTGTCATCTTGATGCACTGATCTGAAGTGTCTTGATTGGACTCGGGAGATTCTTCCTTTCCAGACTCCTATTGAGGTGGATTAAAACATTGTGGTACTTAGCGCCACCTACTGTTCAGGGGGGGCATAACAGTTAGTAGGCGTCTGATTGAGAAAAAAAATAGGAGGCTGAACTGGCAAGACGTGCGGCGCCACCGCGCCGGTGCCGTGATATGTCAATCATTTGGCGCCTGTGGGGTCCAATCTCATTTGAGCAGGGGCACGTGCCACCCGCTGCTAGGCTTATACCCCATTCAATTATGCTGCAGATGGATCTATGTATTTGGGAGTGCATGTTGATAACTCGATGAACCGGCCTTTTGCCAAATATTTCCCACCCCTTTTGGAGAAGTGCAAAGTGGATTTTTATAGGTGGTCTGGTCTTTCAATATCCCTAGTTGGTCGAGTGTTGTTGTTGTAGCTTCCCAAAGCTCTGGGGGATTTGGCATTGCCCAATATGATGCACTATTATTGGTCTTGTAATATTAAAAAACGTTTTTATTTGGTTGATTGCAAGGACGACAGTACGCGCCCCTTTTGGGTAAATATGGAGCTTGGGTCTTTCAAACTTTCCCTTCATTCTTTAGTCTGCTCTCAACTCCATTTGACTACTTACATTACATTTCTTCTATTCCGGTTGTAAAGACCACAATCAAATTTTGTGTTCAGATCAGAAAGAGCCTGGGTTTTCACAGGGCCTCTGATCTAGCACCTATCATAGATAACCATTTATTTTTGCCTTCGTGCACAGATGCAACCTTTTGGGCTTGGTCTAACAAAGTCATAACTAAACTCTGGGATCTGTATGACCAAGGAACTTTTATGTCCTTTCCCGAACTGGCTATAAAATTTGGCTTGCTTAACTCCAGAACATTAATCTTGTTGTTCTTCAAACATTCCTTGGTTGTATTGCTGGAATGCTTTGGATTATTTTCATGTTGCATGATCCAGCTTCTACCAGGCTGTAGCTTCACAAAGAACGGCTTTAGGTTATGTTCCAGGATTTCACAATATTCCTCTGAATTCATGCTTCCCTGGACTATGTGGAGTTGTCCAGGTCCTGAGAATGAAAGGCCAGCCCTGCGTCACTGTAGGGAGAAGGTTCTTTTCCTGGTATGCTGTGTTGACTTTTCACCAAATATGACTGTTTTAGCTGTGACCAAACAGTTAAATTTTGAACTCATCTGTCCACAGAAAGGACTTCAAAAAAGCTTCAGGTTTGTCCAGGTACTCTCTGGCAAAGTTTAGATGGGCAGCTTTGATCTTTTTTTGTGAGCAGAGGCTTCTACCTAGCAAGCCTTCCATGAAAGCCTTGTCGATTGACTTTTCTTCTGATTGTTGAAGCATGCACATGTGTCCCAGATGCAGCAAAAGAGGTCTGCAAATCCCTCGATGTGATGTTCGAGTTTGCTTTTTACCTGAATTATTATTTTACTTGTGGTTCTTGCTGATATTTTAGAAGGTCATCCACTTCTAGGCTGGATTGTAGTAATTTTCAGAGTTCTCTAGTTTGCAGACGATCTGCTTCACAGTGATGAAGCTCAATTTTTTTAGATGACTTTATAGCTTTCTCCAGACAGATGTGCTGTCATTACCCACTTCCTGAGGTCCCCTGAGATTTCTCTTCCTCTCAGCATGACTGACCTGTGTGGGTTCACCTGGGTAAGACTCAAGTGACGTGGTTTTGTCTCTGTTTCAGTCAGTGATGCACAATTTCTTTGCTAAACCTCTCTCATTTTATTGGTCCATTTCAGTGGTTAGTTAAGCTACCAATTTGTCCTACCTGATCCTACTTGACAGCTTATTTTAAACAATGCAGCTCAGGGTTGCACCTACATGAATTGACCAAAAACTCTTTTTAATGTAGTTTTTTTAACTACACAATTGATTTAAAAAAAATAAAAAGAACAATGCATTGAAATACGAAACCTACACATGTTATTTCATATAAAATGTAATGGTTCAGAACAAAATCAGGTTGAAACAATTGGAAAGTCCAAATTGCTCAAGAGGTTCACAAACTTTTGATACATAAGAACATTGTATGACGATACCACAAATGTTTCTGATACGGCCATGTGTACTGACATTAAAGGTGGGGTCTTTAGTTTCGTCCGTTTGTGTTTGTAAACAACCAATTCAAAACTGACTCCTCCCATGGCTCAACCCCCACTCTTCTCGTCAACATTGCGCCTGCCTTCAGCGACACGCTCCCCGCTCTGTGATTGGCTGGAGGGGTAAACATAGACTTTTCGCCCACAAACGTCCCTCTCATGGCAAAACACAACAAAATGGCAAAATACAGGCTGGTGTGGTGGTGGATGATTAACAGAAGCCCAGAGGTGTTGATTGAGAAGGATTACATGTGTATACATTCAGTGTTTAAGAAGTGTGGAAACTATAGATCTCACCTTTAATACATCCATCCATCTTCTTAACTGCTTGTCCTCACAAGGGTCGCGGGGGGTGCTAGAGCTTATCCCAGCTGATTTTGGGGCAGTAGGCTGGGTACACCCTGAACTGGTTGCCAGCCAATCGTAGGGCACAAAGAGACAAACAACCGTCCACACTCACAATCACACCTAGGGACAATCCAGAGTGGTCAATTAACCTGCCAAGCATGTCTTTGGAATGTGGGAGGAAACCGGAGTACCGGAAGAAAACCCACGCAAGCACGGGGAGAACATGCAAACTCCACCCAGAAAGGCCGAAGCCCGGACTCGATCTCACATCCTCTATACTGGGAGGCGGACGTGCTAACCAGTCAGCCACCATGCCGCCTACCTTTAATACAAATGATGATTATTTTTAGTAATCCATAAATGAAGCACATTTATTTTACGAGGTGCACCTGAATGCACCCCACAGAGCTTAACCAGTATTATACAACAATACATGTGGAAATAAATAGAACATACATAATAAATATAACCTGCAACACAGTGCCGCAGTGGAATGCTGCTGAAAGTTGGCTTTGCGTGAAAACATTTTGGAAAAAAAAAATAAAGTTGAAAGGGTGAAGTTTTGTCAAATGTCAATTTAAAGATGACATAAATCACAGTGGGGACACAATGCATTCCTCTTACAGCTTTGTGTGGTTTCCTCCGGCAGATTGCACCATGCATGCCATTCTGCGCCAGCAGCAGCGCTGTTACACCAGTTTTTGCATCAAGTAAGGTACAGTAGATTTTATGTACTTCTTTCAGCGAGGCAGAGTACTGCATGCCTCACCAACACAACCATTGAATTCATGAACCTGACTACAAAAAAATGAGAGCGCATATTAACTCTTTGACCGCCAAAAACGTTTAATAACATTTAGTAAAATCCAAATGAGCGCTGCCAAAGACGTTAAAAGACGTTCACTATGTTTTTTTGTTTTTTTGGGGGAAACGGGTGGAGGAAAGCCTTGGCAAGCTGTGCTGAAAATATCAAGCAGGTCGAGTTAGTATAATGACTATTTTTGGGCACTAGATGGCAGCGATGACTCTCTTTGGACAAGATCGGGTAGGCGTCAGTAGAAGACGTGAGGCGGAGCTAGAGTGTTGAGGGGAGAATGGCTGAGGAAGCGAAAATGGCGACCGGTTGCAAGCAGCTCACGCTTGAGCATTTTTTTCAAAGACGAAAAGCATCGACCAATGCTAAAGAGCACATTGATGATGATGATAGTGACTCCGAGGTTGACGCCGAAGTTGGAAGCGTTGACGCCGAAGTTGGAAGCGTTGACGCGGCGGCTTCGATCGCGTCGTAAAGCCTCACCGGCTAGCGATGCTAATGGCGGAAAACGAGCACTTCTGCACAGGCGGACATTCAATCGGATGATGAAGAGTACCCCGAGTCCAATGCATATTCATCGGAGGAGTGGGTACAGTCTAATCACGGAGAATACACTGTTTCTGGACTACGATGCCCCCATGAATGGAGTGGATAAGATTGATCAGAACATCTCTTACCACCCGGTATAGCAACTGAAGGACATGAGGAAGCCAGACGTAACACCAGGTCACCGTATCATGATCCTGAGAGTAGACTTGATGACAACATGGCCAAACACACACTGCAGTATATACCTGCTACTCCCCGGAAAAAAAGGCTGGCAAGAAAGTGCACGCGAAGGGGCAATCGCAGTGAAACTAATCTGTGGTGCAAATCCTGCTGCGTCCCCTTGCACGCAGGGGAGTTTTACACAATATACCTCACAAAAAGAAAAACTGTGTAGTTGAAACATCCACACAATTGTAAATAGTACCACAGTTGCACACATTTGTAAATAGTTTGCCAAATTGTTTTGTCAAATTGTTACACTGTTGAATGTAAATAAACGTATTTTGCTATCAAAAAACACTTTTTCATTGTTGGTGGTAGTGTTTTACAGAAGTAAAGCACTGTTTAGGTGTTTGTGGCATCATTCATGGGAAAAAAAAGGTGTCAAATTCACTAGAGTGCATGAAATAATATCGTTTCACAAAAAGCTTGATTTCTCCGTATTTTGGTCCAAAACAGAGCATTTGAAAGAAACTAACTTATTTTCTATTGTTGATTACTTTAAAAACGGAATAAGGTAGAAACAAACTTTTTTTTCTGATGAAAGATGAGAGTTCAATCTTTGATTTGGTAGTATCTGTGTTTCCATAGTCCAAACACAAAATTTTCTGTGGACCTTGAAAGATCAGTCAAAATGCTTAAATCAGCTGGCACCCACATGTTCTCTTTTCTGAAAATGCTTGGCAGTCAAAGAGTTAACAGTGCCTGAATTTTTTTTTATTGGATACATCAAGAGAGACGGAAACAGGCACTTGCCAATACAAGCCTCCTCAACCTTTAGCGAGCGATTGCACAATCTTAGGTGAGGCTTGGCTGGTGAGGTTCTGCCTGCCATGCGTCCCTTGACCTGACGAACTGTGTTAAAGCTCATTCAAATATCAGCATTCCCCTCCATCTAAACAATACACGTGTTCTGTGATTTTTGCACCACTAGTGTTACATGAAAGAATCGCTGCCCTGTTCACTTGTATTTAATGTTACAGTGACTTGCAATAAAGTTATATTCATAAACAGTTTTTTAGTGTTGGTCATGATGATGGTACTTGAAGCACTCAGTGGACTTGGTGTAAAACATTTGAGAACGTCTGACCCAGACAAAACACAACCTACCCATGGCATCAATCCAGCATTTATTAAAACAACTAACCTTTTAATAAGGGTTATATTTAAAATGCAAGTGTAAGAGGAAATTGGTGACAAATATGATGAAAGGAGCACAAATATTAGTGATTCTACAGTACACCATACTGTACATGTCAGAATGTACTGTACCTGAGGTCTAAATCAGAATCTGCGTATTAAACGGCAAGATAGCTTTCAGTATTAAACTTGGACTAGGTGGAACTTCAACTTGTCAACAGAAAGGTTAATTACAGTATTTGTGCATACAACAAGAGGTGTGTCAGTGATGACTAAACTAATTGGTGTAACAATAGAAACGGCAAACTGTGTGGGAAAAATATGTGTTCAGCAATGTTCCTCTCAAGTGACTGAGAATGATGGTGCAGGACGTGATCAGCAGGTTGAGCAAAATCTTCATGAATGGGACTCGAAGTAGAGTTAGAGTACATGCGGGCAACAAGTGGGCATGTGTGGAATACTGCAAATTGTTCTCAGACAAGCTGTAGGTGAAAGGTGGCTGGGAGGGATACCAATTTCAAATATGTATTTATTTATTTGTATTAAGTGCAAGAGAACAATTAAAGAACAACTAGTTGATGAGTCTGCCTTCCACCTCTGCATTGTCGTTTTGAGCTTGAAGCCGACTAATCACTAATTATGTGTTTTTGCCATCCCAACTCTTGTATTTGTTTCTATGTGAGTCCACTTTCTGTGAAACCAGTCATTGGCACAAAAAAGGTTGGGGACCACTGTACTAAAATCAACTAATATCAAAGATGTCCTCAATTAATGGAGTTTGACTCAACTTTCATCACATTATATTTGGCTACAAAAAAACAAAACAGACTTCCATGTGAATTTTGGTGATAATCAATAAAGTCTGGTAACTTTTTGCCAGTGTCGTTCGCACTTCCTTGCGTAGTCAGGACTCAAACTTGCATTCTGATGAATTTCATATTATAATAATAATGATGATACTAATAATAATGATGATGATAATGAAGATTATAATAATTAATAGGCTAATAATAATAATAATAGTTATTATTATTCTAAATTTTGTTTTAAGGTGCCTTCTTTGGACCGCAAGAGCACTGTGTAATATGTTAAATGGCGTTCAATAAAACAACAATAAAAAGTGGATTGAATGAAATACATTTAGATTTTAAAAACAACCGAAAGGGACAGCGAAATCACACTGCATATAGGCAGTTTTAAACATGTCAATCAAGGAGAAAATTATGGGGAGAGATTTGTCTAAAAAAATATTCACACAAAAAAATTTGTGATTTTCACGTTTTTGAGATCCATGACTTTTGCTTGTGAGTTGTCAAAAGTGCATTTGTGGATCGTCGCGCACACACATTTATTTTTGAGTCAAACATCATGCTGTTCCGAGACATTCACACACACTCAAACTCTCAGATATTCACGCGTCTAACGGGGAGGCAGTGTTACTCTCCATTAAATGATAACGAGCCGTTTCTGTTTCTCGTTTAAAATGGGCATTGAATAACAGAAAGCGAGTCATTATCTGACTTTATATTCTGAATATTGTGGCAAAGTAGGTTGTTGTGTACCTTGTACATTATTTGAGCAATTTTAAACTCAACTAGATCATAAAATTTCATTGTGTTTAATTTGATAACGAGTGAATTTGTTGGTTCTGTATATTTTGATTGGTTAATAATTCTTATTGCTCTTTTTTGTCATTTGAAAAGAGGGTAAGTATTTGTTTTGTAAGCACTTCCCCATATTTCCACACAATAGGTTAGATATGGTGATAATAATGAGCAATATAATGTATATAATGACTTCTTATTCAAAACATCCTTTGGATCCCAATAATTTTGGACACTTTCCTTTTAACATTGTCTATGTGGGACTTCCAGCTTAATCTTTTATCGATAACTACACCAAGAAATGTATTTTCATATACTCTTTGACCGTCACTCCATTAGTTTCGTTACACATACGTCCACTAGCAAGCTTTGTGATGCTTCCGTCTGTTCCCTCGGTTTCAGGATATTAACAAAATAAATGTCGTAAAGACATTTTCTATTTTAGCTTCTTTTATGTCTGTTTGGATCTTTCTTTTCTGTCTGGAAATTGGGAAGAGTGAACGGAAGTTTACAAGCGTACACTTCCGTCTTCTCAAGCTTTGCAATGGTATTTTTTTCCCCCATTAGTACAGTTTAAAATGGCACAAACTGCACCTGTCGTTTTGTCACCTAATGCTGAAAGCCGTTTAAACAATGCTTGCAAGCTTTAAGGTGTGCAGTTACGCAAACACTTTCAACACTCCATTCACCGCCATTCAACTGATGGCTATGTTTGGTAGCAAGTTTTTTTTTTAAACTTGATTTTCACGGATGCACCAAACGTATTGCGCACTTTGCTTTTAGAACATTAAGACGAAGCCAACTGCGGGTGCAAATGAAGTGCAATTAATGGCACAGTTTATTCTTTGAGGATTTGTACAAATGCTTGAAATAATTTCAGTAATAATATTGTTTTCATCATTTTTTAATATTTTAAAAAACATTAAATTTCAAATCTTAATCATAATTATCATAATTTTTTTATAGACCTTAATGGACCTTGGACTTGTATTTTTCTCTGACTATATTGTTTTTCTGTACTTTGTTATAAAAACAATATGCACATTAACATACACATTAAAAAAAGAAATCGCTTAAATCTGCAAAATAATAATATTGCATATACAAGTCTGTGTATGGGTAAAGTGCAGACACAATACAAAACATTTTAACAAAACAAAATGACTTTAGCACTGTTTGTCTCTGCCTTTATTTTATCTTTAATACAAGTATATAAATTAAAATACACTTGCAAGCAACGAACTACTACAGGGCCAATATTTATCACATCTTTCATTATGGACAATTTGAGGACATTTAAGGGACAAAAATGTTCCAAAATATTCACCCAAATTTTGGGGTGTTTTTTGGTGAATATTTTGGAACATTTTTGTCACTTAAATGTCCTCAAAATGTCCATAATACCAATGCTATCTACTACAGCAATCAGAATGACAAAATGTGTTTTTGTTGATTTTTGGTGAATATTTTGGAACCTTGGTCATTTTTGTCCCTTAAATGTTCCCAAATTGTCCAAAATGAGAGATATGATAAATATTGGAGCTGTAGTTGCTTATCATTGCCAGTTACTACTGCAGTCAGAATAAATAAATAAATAAAAACCTTTATGGTGATCTGATGACACGTCACCCTGGAGAATGTAATTTGTAGACGGCCCCTAATATTAGACGGTAGGAGTAAATATCAAACATCGAACGTCAAGCCACCTTATTCTCGCTGCGCATGACTATGGCGCCGGTAATGTTGCAAATGTAAGGACGGTTCAAGTTATGTATGATGTGGATATTGGACTGTGATGTGAAACGGTACCGCTCAAAAAGATAACTGTCCGGAAATGCCAGCATATCTATGCACGGTCTGATAACAGTCTTGGGACGAATATTTAATTCTCTGCACACTAAAGCGGTACCTTCATCAATAGGGTCATTGTCAAAAGGACATGCCATGTTCGTGACAAAAGTCGACTTTACACTATAGACTATAGGCGTATTTACGCAAAAACTCTTTATGAATGATGAAATCAAATGTCCTGTGTGGATGAAAGGAGGCTGGGACAGAAAACCCTGCAACCGACCAGGTGAGTTTTCCACATTTCAGGAATTCAGGGTTTCTTGACCCAGGGTTCTAACTAAACCTCCTTTGTGAAATACACCCCAGAGCAGCAACAAGGCATTGGAAAACTCAAAGTCTTTATTACCAAAAAAATAAAGTGACAAACAAAACTGTAAATTACAAAAGAACAAAGCTGTGGAACAAAAGGTGCTCCTAGTGATGGCAAAATCAAAACTGCGTTTTGGTACATACCAGAACACAGGCGGAACTTGTGATTTGAATCGCGTTCCCAAATCTGTCTCAGAATCAGAATGTCACGTAGTTGCCTTTCGCGTTCTATTACGCCTCCAAACGTCACATTTTTTCAGCAAGTGAACGTGATCCCTGTTCTAAAATTAAATAAAATCCGACCATTGCACTATATTAAAATGTCTTGAATCTGAAAATCCAACCTAAGTATACTTTGTATCTAAAATTGCCCTGGATGCTGATTCATCGCCCTACATGATAAAATGTCAATAGGCGGTAGGTTCAATGGTAAAGCACCCGCACAATGTGCTGAAAATAGTCTGATATGCAGGTAACCCCGGTCCAAATCCCGCTGCAGGCATGTTTTGCAGGTCATTCATTAATTTTTCCTCTCTAACGCTTTCTGTGAAAAAGCTTAAGATGCCCTGTCGCAAAAAAAACTAAACAAAAATACAAACAAAAACCTTTTTAACTTCTTTCTTTCACTTTTATTTTGAATTGCATTTATATGCTCAATAAACCACACCAAAACAAACCAAAAAACGAATTATTATATAAAATATATATCTGTATAACATATTTTATTTTTGAAAACCTGAGAGGGAAAAATATTTTATTATCTTTTTTTTTTTGTTCCGTAATTTGGCGCCCCCTCCACTAGATAGCGCCCTAGGCGGCCGCCTAGTTATTTTATGCACTGTATGTACATTTATTTATTTATTTTTTTCATTTTTATTGAAATATAGATGACAAATCTGTGTCTGGTACAAAGCACCTCAGAACCTGCGTTAGTACTAAATCTGGCCATCCACAGTATCTCGGACCCGTTGATTAGGTGCGCACCAACGTTTGTTTACTACCTCTGCTAGCGTAAGCACCCTTGACAGTAACATATAGAGTGATGACTATGAAAAGATAGATTCACATTTGAAGCTGGGAAGACTTGAGTTGGTTTGTGAAGAGGGTTTGTGTTTTAAGTAGCATGGTAGTAGACTTGCTCCATAGTGCCTTGACATAGCAATGTTACTTTTTTTTTGTGCTAGATGAATAAAATTCACTTTGCATGATGTTCTTTGAAGAAACTTTTTTTCTTGTGACAAAGGACGTCAATATCTTGCGTTGTATTTCTGTAATAAAACATCTCCTTGCTCTTTAAAGTCCAAAATTGCCACCTGTTCACCCAGCCAAGAGTTAATAACCCTTTCCTGTGATTAGGCTAGCCTTTGGGTCTCACCTGCAGATTCAACTCAAGCATGCACACACAGCGGATGCAGAGGTTGGAATACTGTTGACCTATGCAATAACACACACATCCATGATCCAGATGTGGTGTCAACACATAGGCACACATAGCCCAACGCATGCTGTACTGTGTAGCGAACAAAACTACGCATGAAAAGGAAATGACAACGCTTGCAACTATCATGACTTTGTTTTTAACTAGAGCAAAGCCATTAGCGAAGTTAAGCTTTGTAGAACCAGTTCTTACTGAAACTAGAGTAGCAAGTGGCAAATCATTTGATGTCTATCGAGCTTACAGCCTCAAGCAAGGATAAGTAGGAGCAGGCAGGGAGTGCCCACCTCAGTGTATCGTCTCTCACACTTTCGATTTCTACCTGCTATATTGTTACTGAGATTCATACCGTACAAGACCTGAAAATCTATGTTGGTGTGTAAAACTACAAGTTATCCTGCAAGATGTAACTAGATCTAATGTAAAGATTCATATACATTCCGTTGAAACGTTCTGTCTTCAAATGGATCTTCATGGAAGAACAGCTTGAATGGAAGAGTAGTTTCAATCTGATTTTTGTATTGAAGATCTCCAGATTGTGATGTTATTGGGTGTTATCTTAACAGAAATCTTGCCAGTGTCACACGCTCGATGAAGGCCAGTGGACCGATACATCTTGGTGTTTTTTAGTTTTGTTTTTTAATGTTTTAACCCTAAAAAAAAACTTTGGATATCCATGTTATCCAAATGAGTGCCTAGCTCTGAAATTGTTCTCAACCTCTTTTTTTCCCCCTTTTTTAACAGTACTGTACTCTGACTTGACGTACAGTTGTTGGCAAATCAATTAGGGCTCACATGTATGCAAACAACTAGCATCACTTTCTTTCACCGCTAAGGTAAATTTAAGAGTCTTTATTTAGCTCTGTACCTGAAATGAGCTGTGACTGTGAGGTGGACACAAACCACACGCAACACCATGCTACCACTCAAATATTGTACCTTCATACGCTTTAAAAAGAAACCTTTAGAAATGAAGCAATCAATATATTTAGTCAGAATTTCACAAAATAATTCCATAATAATAATAATAATAATGTTTAAAAAAATAAAAGACACAGCCTACATCTTTAGCTTTTTTGTTTGTTTGTTTCTGGTAGGAAGCCACCTTGCAAGTTATGATTCTTGAGAGAAAGAGTACCTTACGCCACTTATCAAAATAGTGAAATCAGGTAACCATTGCTGTTCTATGCCTTGGTGGAATAATTCAAAAACTGACTTGAGTAGGTAGACGTTGTTATCCTGCAAGAAATTCAAAACTATGTCACTGACAGTGTACTGGTTCACCCGCATGACTTGCGTTCAGACAGTCCTCTGCGAAAGACTCCACCCCCCTGTGCCCCCAAACAGGATAAGCAGTAGGCCTCTAGAAAATGGACAAAAAAGTGTACAGGTGCACTAATATCATTTCAACTATCCTCTCTCATCAACGTTATATCAGCCTGTGATGCTTATCTCCAATCTTTACAACAGTTTTAAATCCAAAGAGAACTTAACTACAGACACGCAGTAGGACAGAGAGCTTTAATTACCAAGAAAGCCAAGGAGCTAAGGAAGCTATAGTGACAATCTAGTTCAGTTCAGCAATTACCAACCATTCCATCCTGCACAGAGGCTTATTACTTCCAGGCCTGCGAGGACATTTGGAAACAGTTGAAAGGGGCCCATTCAACTTTGTTGTTGTTTATATTATTGTCTGTGTTGAGAGAAGCCCATTAACACACACTCTACTTCTGCTTCCTGCCACCTGTGTTGCCTTGTCAGATGCCCTTGGGGCCTTTATGGTTTTAGTTTATTTTGGGCTGTAGGAAACATTTATTGATCTGAATTAGAATGGTGTAAAATAAACAGATGGAAATATCAGATGAACATCTAAGAGACCAATCTTGTAATATATATATATATATATATATATTAGTACAGTCAAAGTTAATTAATTAATTAATCAAATTTTTTAATCGCATTTAGGGTTTTAGGTTAGGGTTAGAGGTCGGGTCACGGGGCAGCAGCTTTAGCAGGGAGGCCCAGACTTCCCTCTCCCCAGCCACTTCAACCAGATCCCAAGGCGTTCCCAGGCCAGCCGAGAGACATAGTCTCTCCAGCGTGTCCTGGGTCGTCCCCGGGGCCTCCCGCTGGTGGGACATGCCCAGGACACCTCTCCAGGGAGGCATCCGAACCTGATGCCCAAGCCACCTCAACTGACTCCTCTCAATGTGGAGGAGCAGCGGCTCTACTCTGTGTCTCTCCCGGATGACCGAGCTTCTCGCTCTATCTCTAAGGGAGAGCCCAGATACCCTACGGAGGAAACTCATTTCGGCCGTTGTATCCAAGATTTTGTTTTTTTGGTCACGACCCACAGCTCGTGACAATAGGTGAGGGTAGGAACGTAGATCGACCGATAAATCGAGAGCTTCGACTTTCAACTCAGCTCATTTGCCACCACAATGGACCGATACAGAGTCCGCATCACTGCAGACGCTGCACCGATCCGCCTGTCGATATCCCGCTCCTTCCTGCCCTCACCCGTGAACAAGACCCCACGATACTTGAACTCCTCCACTTGGGGCAGGCTCTTATCCCCGACCTGGAGAAGGCACGCCACCCTGTTCCGACTGAGGACCATGGTCTCGGATTTGGAGGACCTGATCTTCATCCCAACCGCTTCACACTTGGCTGCGAACCTCTGCAATGAGAGTTGGAGATCACAGCCTGATGAAGCCAACAGCACCACATCATCTGCAAAAAATAGAGATGCAATGCTGAGGCCACCAAATTGGACCCAATCAAACGCGTCGGCTGCGCCTAGAAATTCTGTCCATAAAAGTTATGAACAGAATCAGTGATAAAGGGCAGCCCTGACGGAGTCCAAACCTCACGGGAAACGAATCCGACTTACTGCCGGCATTGCGGACCAAACTCTGACACCGGTCGTACAGGGACCGAACAGCCTGTATCAGGGGGCTCGGTACCCCGGACTCCCGAAGTACCCCCCACAGGACTCCCCGAGGGACACGGTCAAACGCGTTCTCCAAGTCCACAAAGCACGTGGACTGGTTAGGCGAACTCCCATGCACAATCGAGGACCCTGTCGAGGGTGTACAGTTGGTCCACTGTTCCACGGCCGGGAAGAATCATGTATTATCGCCAATTAATCACACTATTAATTTTGACCGCAGATGATCCTTTAGCTGACAGTGGATGGTTACATTTTAAAGGTAGCACATATTGTGTTTGAGCAATAAACATAACTACAGTGGAGTCCGGGCTTCGGCCTTCCTGGGTGGAATTTGCATGTTATCCCCATGCCTGCGTGGGTTTTCTCCGAGTACTTCGGTTTCCTCCCACATTCCAAAGACATGCATGGCAGGTTGATTGAACACTCGAGATTGCCCCTAGGTGTGAGTGTGAGTGTGAATGTGTTGTTCGTCTCTGTGTACCCTGCGAATGGCTGGCAACCAGATCAGGGTATACCCTATCTACTGCCTGAAGATGGCTGGGATAGGCTTCAGCACCCCCACGACCCTTGTGACGCAACGCTTCGTAAAAACAGGGCCGTCTGTACTGACCCGGATCCACAGACATAAACCCGCTTCAGTCGGTGCTCAGTCCATGTACATTCTAGAGGCTTTGTGTCTATAACGCACTCACCGAAAAATGCGGAAGCACTTGCCAAAAGGTGAGCATCCGTCAATGATGGGCCGATGTAATGACGGTTTTTCCCGGCTCTCGTAAGTCATCTCTGCAATTGGACCCTATACAGGATTCTACCAAACCACTTGGTTAGACTAGTGTATCTTCAGAAGAGCGGCAGTCTTCTAGGTTTCATAGCCTCTTTTATGAGAGGAAGTGACAAAGTTTCCCGCAAGCTCTTTCCGCTGATGCTAAACACTGTGCCAAGAATTCACACACACACATCAGGTCTGAATTTTATACTTGGTGAGGAGCAAACATCATCTTCTCATAGCCAGCATGGGTGCTACCTACTTTAGCATTGTTTACTGATGATAATTATAATTATTTACTGTAAGACTGATGGGACTGACAGGACTCATTGCTGAACGTATGTTAGGGAATCAACATTTGATGAGTTAAGTACCAACTTTAGTGCTATACTTGCCATACCTAACTACTTGCTACGATCACGCACCAGAGCATGATGCCCAAGTCCGACTTTTTATTAATTCCAACCTTTTGATGTAGTCATTCACATTACAAAAACAGATGGAACAAAACACGGATAATCTGGAGGGGCCGTGAAGGCAACGTGGGACTTTTTTGTAAGCTAAGCACCGGGTAGCGTGTTTTTGTCTTGCCGTGATTACGGCCGACAGTAATTGTTCCGAATTGTCATGAAAAAGATGTTGCTAGCACGCCGCTTGGCCTGATTATATCAGTAACGCTATACAGGGGCGCAACACGTAGGAGAACCGACATTTTTTTCCTTCTCTTTTTTATGAACTAATTTTCCCAAAAGGATACACAGTTAATTGGTTGGTCAGCAGAAATTCAAACCATACTGAGCATCTAAGGTTTTGTGTCCACCTATTAAATTAAACACTGTTTAATTATTCCTACCTGATGTCATCACTGGTCTCTATAGCAGATGCCTTCATTGAGCTCATGTCTGTCTCATTTACTCCTTCCTTGCCTGTGTTCTTCTTCAATAAGTCATACGGTGAAACAAGCAATAGTTTTTAATAAATTACACATCTTGCTACTGCAATTCCTAAATTAATACTAATGAGTCTGTGCCTATTGTGCAACTCTGGACAAGTGTTTTGCTCCTTGTGTGTAAACATCGGCAATTGTGTGAATTTTTTTATTTTAGTGCGTAAACGACTGCAAAAAACTGTAAAGAGTCAAACCACATACAAATAACAAAAGATGTTCATTTTAAATGGTATCTTCATTTGATATCAATAAATCAATCTTTATTTTTTTATGTTTGTAAACAAATAGTAAGTTGCTGATTGGACACTGTCATAATTACTCGATAGGTACAGTGGTGGAAAAAGGTGTTAGACTGCCCTTATAATTGTACGCAATCTGAAATATTATCAGGAAGTGTTTGTGGTGAGTTTTGTCTCTGAAGAACTTTTAAATGTGCTGGCTCTTAGGACACAACCACTCACTTTATATCACACCAGGTTGAACGGTTCCACTCTGACTTTGTTTTTTGCCGTTTGGTACTGCGACTAACACTAATTCAGCTGCCATCAGCAGAAGGGTGTTTTTCTTCGTAGATATCAAAATATCGCCACTACTCACAAGTTCTATAATTGATCTAACTTGTGAGTCACCTTCTAGTTAATGATTTTCTCATGATCTGTTAGATAGTAGATACTGTTCAGTAGATAGCGAAAATCTAGCCAGGACTGCCAGTACTTTACAGTACTTCTTTTTTTTTTGTCTTTTGCATACAATCAAAAAGATTCAAAGGCTTCTATAGACAATAAAAGCAATATTGTGCCATGAGTAAAACTAACTATGATATATATATATATATATGTGTATAAGAATGATGGCCCCCAATTTTGTTGGCAGGTTTTGGTTCTTTTTCACAGGTAAGGCCATCGTCCGAGATTTGAACACTTTAAAACTTTAGGAAGTTTGACATCTCAACAGATGAAATCAGCCTCAAGTTGCCTCAACTTTGAAGATCACATTAAGCTTACAATTCATCTTCTGAGACATCAGCCAAAGTTTGGTTATTTTATTGTTGCTCCTCGTGATATTTTCTTGTTTAAATGAAGTCAATATTACCGCAGTGGGAAATTGGTAATAATTTTGTGTGAATTAAAAGTTTGTTAAGTTTATTGATAATGTATCATGGATGTTATGTCTCAAATGCATTTGGTCACATAAAGAAAATGAAAATGTTTATGATGGTTCAACACAGGTTTTGTTTTGTCCCTCCACCCCAACCTAATACCGGTACATAAGAATCACTATTGTACAGTACTGAATTTACTGCGACTCAGCCAGGCGGTTCAATTTTGACGCATCGAGTGGCGTGTCATCTTTCATAGATGTCATCTAATGAAATTGACAACATTGGGGAGTGATCAATTCAAAATATTAAATTTTTTACAATACATGAGCCTACATTACATACAAGGAATTGCCGCATTTCACAACTTTTAATTACTCTCATCCCGACTCGCTGTCACTCTGCTCTGGTGGCAGCTGCTTGGCTGCTCAAATGAGTTTCACACTCGTCTGAATGAATGCAGTAATTTGAATTAAAAGTAGAACTCGATTCATAAAGAAAGAGATCCCGGAATTGAAGATGATCTCTGTTTGGATTGCAAACCAAACAAAACACCGGAACGTTTCCAACATTCGCTTCTCATACAAAGTAGGATGCCGTTGTTATGACATGTGTCTTGTGCTCGTCGGTCACATCAGGGTGTATTTCAACTTTTGTTGTTGTTGCTATGTTCATTTATATATATCATTTGTGAAATTACTTTAGAGGCGAGGAACTCCGGGTTGTTTTGAAGCAGGTTTCTGAGACGTGCTGCTAGCTAAAGTCCGCTAAAAACACTTTGGCCAAGATGCACTTGTTCTAATAATTGCCCATTTTCATACACTATTATTATAATTTTAACTTTTGTCCTTCTCAGAAATGAAAATCTAGACATAAAGGAGGCTGTTTGTGGAGCAATCTCAAAATCTGCATTTTCCGCACAACTAGCTCAAACTAATGTTGCCAACATGCGGACCCTTTTGCCAGAGTGGGTCACATATGTTCTACCACATCAACATACATTTTTTTATTTTATAATCATAGATCTAGTAATCGCTAATTAGTAATTATGTTATATAGGTCATGCTGCGCTTTATAGGGGTGCTGATGTTTTGTTGCAGCCAACTTTCTGCTGCAGATATTCAAAGGAGAAGAACTTCGCAAACATAGTTAGCCTCTGCTGGTGCTTGCAGATAGTGTTGGACCCAGTGTAGGCCGCTTACCTTCCAAAGCTGGGGCCTGCAGGTGGTTTGTCACTGAGTCCCATGATTCCAATAAACAGGATCGTTACTAAGCTTATGCAGAGCTTGCTGATGAGCTGATCACATATCAGCTGTGTTGGAGAAGGGAAACATCCAAAAATTGCAGGACTCTGGCCCTCGAGGACCGAGTGTGCCCATCCCTGTTTTAGAGGCATGTTTTGCCATTTGGGCCTGAATTGGTTAAACCACTAAGCAGTGACATGCTTGTGTAAAAGTGCAGCGTGCCACAAAACACAACTTATTTTGAATAACAAGGAAAAATGGTCTTCAATGATGACGCACCTGCTGCTCGCCTCTTGCTTTAATCTTCTCATTCCCCGCGTGACGTTCTGACTGTATCGCCCTGACTGCTCATGTCGCCTTCACACCTGCAAAGCGTGCAGAAACCGTGAAAGCGGTCTAGACTGCTTTTAGCCAGGAAATTGTGCTCTTTCGTCCATTCAATTTTAAAAGATGTCCGGCCTTTTGGCTAGCACTGCCTTTTTGCTGCTGTCAAAGAAGGCGGCGAGGAAATAACATATAGTCAGATAGCCGCCACACATGGAGATTTGTTTACATTTATTGAACAAATGATTTAGGAGATTTTTAACTGAAGCCACTCTTGGCCAATACAGACCAGTTGTGACAAACCGGTGTGGGGCTGATGTTGGGTCACATAAAATCAACCACAGCTCATTTTCTTTAAAAGGCGGACAAACCAGTGTCCGACTTAGGGTTGGGCAGGAAGCCGGACTTGTCACTGAAAAGTAGGACTGTCCGGCCTAAATCCGGACGTCTGGCCACTCTATAAGCCACCCTTTGCTATTTCCACTTGCATCTTGCTCGCTCGCTCGCTCAAAATAATAATTGGTAGCAATTGTTGTTTGGTGGTGGTCTTGCAAAGAGTGGTTTCTCAGAGGCACCGTGCTTCAAAATGGTGGCATTCTACTAGTTTACCACTAAATAGCACTAAATCCTACACACGGTTAATTTAATGAATCATGAGGGTTTTCTTTGACTGTTTAACATTATTTGCTTTATTTGTCTAAACTACAATACAATGCAAGTCTCAGGAAATCAAATTTGTTGTTTTAGCAAAGCAATAGCTATATCTCAGACACTTTATTAGAACACACTCTCAAGTGTTAGTGATGTTTGATAATACAGTTATACTTGCAGAAGAATCCTGTCAAATGCATCTCAAATCCATTCCCAAGATGTTCCTATTTAAGAATTACACAAAATTAAGGCAAACACTAAAACTAAGGGGAACACAATCCATATGTGACTGATGAGGAAAAGCTCATTAGAACCAGGAAGCTGATTGTGATTGAAGGTATATTCTTTATTTCAAGAAAATGCAAAAGTAAAACTTTATCATCACCTCTCAGAAACATTTCAGATATTTTGCAAGAGCATTTGGGTATCGTCAGGAACATTTTGTCTCTGCCCTAACATTGAAAGCAGAAAGACTATGAGCAACACCTACAGTTTCTTTTTTATATCTTATTATATTTCCTTTTTGTGCATAGTATCTAGTGACAAAATACTCTTTAATTTTAGTTTCAATTTATTCAATATGATGTCTATGTACTAAATTGCTAAATATATAATAATGTAATGTGAGTGCACCCTAAAAAAACTCACAGGTATTGTTGTCAAATGATTGCAATCCAATGCAATTTGATGAATGGAAAACGGAATGTGATCTCAAAACATGTCACTAAATGACACCATTTACTTAAGGTGGTTCGTATGTGGAATTGAAATCCCACTATCTACTTGAGTTTATAATGAGCCAAAACATGCACTGAAGTTCAAAGGCCCCCTGATGTGAACTTTAAGTGTCATAAACCTTGCATGAGTTGCAAAATGCTAAAGGATTCTGAAAGAACTTGCCCTTCCCTCCGGTCACACCTACTTAGTAGCAGAAAGCTCTTTGAGATGAGACAGTTGCATTTGGAATGTTTTAATAACGCCCTCGATTTCGTCACCATAAGTGACAGGCGCGTGATGAGCATGTAAACAAGCTTTAATTAAAAATGACATACATTAATTATGATCTTTTCTGTGACATATTCTTCTCAAAGACAACATATACGAAGGTTATGTCACTTATCTAGATTCCAAAATAATAAGTGGAGGGGAACAAGATTGGTAAAAATGTTAACAATGGTGTTGGTCCACTTAAAGTTTTTGGCCTTGAGAGGCCTTCACTCGTTGGACATTTTGGGCTTTAGGAATCCTTACGCAGGTTATTCAATTTTTTCTTTCGAGCATGTTTTTTTTTTACTGCATGTGTGTATTGATGTGATTGAGGCAGTTTATTCAAGCAAGCTGACAAGTTTAAAACAAACACATTTGTTAATTATCTTAATAATTATCATTATCATAATTATCGGAGCTTACTACAGTCATATAGCATATAATTTGAATTAGCTTCTAAAATGTTTTTTGTTGGGTTTGCTGTCACTGCATTAATAACCTTGCCAAAAGAAGGCTCTAAAATGATGACCCGTGTTTGGATGCGCCGCTAACTGTGTGTGATTACAATTTTTATCCATCAATATTTCCACCACACGGTCTATGGGTCCTGGAACCTCAGACCAGTGATGGACCATACGATGGACTGGTGCCGGGTCACATGGCACTGAGACCACGCTGCCTGCATGAAAGTCAGGCAATTAAACCTCTACAACATCACCAACTATGAAGGAAAGATATTTGAATATATTTTTCCTGAAGCAACGTACAACTGCCTAACTGTCAAAACTTGACTTCAGAATTCTCCTGTTTTCCTTCTTGCTAATTGTGCAACAGAGCAATGGAATGTCTAGTCGATATCTTCCAACCAATTAACTAAGCCTGGTCTTAAAAATAAAAGGGATTGTCCACCACACCTTAAATAGAATAAACATATCCATGATGCATTTTGGGATTAACTATTGGTCACCCCTACATACATGTTAAAAAATAAGTGAGAAAATTAACCGTGTTCGTAAGATGCAAGGCATTCCTTTCACCTGAACATGCAAGAAAAACAAGCCTGGGAAAGTGTGCATGCTTGAATTCAATATTGGGATTCCAAAGTCAAGTCGTTGAAATGTCATCCAAAGCCTCCAGGCAATGGCA
This sequence comes from Leptonotus elevatus, assembly GCF_054856555.1. Classification (NCBI taxonomy): domain Eukaryota; kingdom Metazoa; phylum Chordata; class Actinopteri; order Syngnathiformes; family Syngnathidae; genus Leptonotus; species Leptonotus elevatus. The sequence continues at coordinate 52,818,257 of NC_141239.1, read as the reverse complement.
GAAATATTACTGCGACTTCCTTCTCCTCAGTTTCATTCTGCATATCCACAATTAAGGATCAATGTAATATGTGCTTCCAGGTTGCAGATTCCCAAGCGATTCCAAATGTGCTACTATAAATAAAGCCTTCTTTGTCATTTGACCAAGGAAGATCGATTGAGAAAACATGATACAGTAAATGGCTGGAGTGATGATTTTAGCCTTCTTCTCTACCACCATACTTTAAATGTGTCTATAAAGTTACGTGAATAAGTGAGACCAAATGGTGACCTACAACTAATCATAGTTATTAGTTATTGCTTATACAGATATGTCGCAATATTTTGGGGACATATCTGGTGGTGGTCCTGAACGCAACATGTTTTTGTCATCAGTTCAGGTCAGTCAGTTCTAACAACAGGAAGTATTCAGGCGCTTATTATCGACATAAATGTACATACATTTTACATAGATGAATTCCATGATGCTCAGTCTATACAGTGGCACCTCAAAGTTAAATCATGGTCATGCTGTGCTATATGCACTGTAACATAAAACAATTACGGTGGAAAGGTCAGATGGCATAACAGTTTCCGCTGTCAATATTACTTTCACTCTATACATTACATCCGTACATTAACTCTCTCTCTCAATACATAAGTCATAAGCGTCATAGTCTCTGCGTACACATGACGTATCAATGCGTCATAAGCATTTTTTATGCAAGAGTGTACAGGAGGGTCTGGCACAGCTTCTGACTGAACGATTAGGCTTGACTGTGATGTTATTAAACAAAATGGCCAGCAGGTGGCAACAAGTATAAAATCAGCCAGTATCCCGCAAGGATCTTGTTGTAGAGGAAGAGAAGCAAGAAGTGTAGATTGGGACTGGGAGTGTCGTCTGTCACAAAAATTGATTCTTGAAATCCAAACCAAACTTCTATGTTTTTCATAAAGAATTGTGTCATTATTTTTCATCCTTGAAATGTATGAAGAAAAACAAATGCACTGAAATTGTGTAATTTAGTAGAGGAATTTAACCTTTTTTTCTTTCTTTCTTTCATTCTTTCTTTCTTTCTTTCTTTCAAGTTTTTTATGTATTTTCGTTTTTTCTGAGCTTGTCTGTTACCTTTTCTATATATTGTTTAATAATGTACTAGGCCAATATGTTCTGTACATTTAAAGTTTAATGCATTAAAAAAAAGTGTTGTCTGTCACTACTAGCGTGTTGTAGAGCAGCGGGGAACAGCGGACTGAGTGGAGAGGAAGTAGAAAATAAGCGATTGGCAAAACAAAACAGTTAACCCTGCAGGACTGCTCTTTGGCTTTGGCTGTCACAAAAGAAAAAATAATAGTTTTAAATCAAAGTTGTGCTTGAAATTTGAAAGCTCATTTTCTAAGTTTTTTCCCCTCAGGAATTGGAATTTCGACAAAACCTGGCTATATTCTAACGCTGATTACTAAAGAACAGTAAAAGATAGAATACACTTCTTTTTCTGATGAAAGAAGAGAGTCTAATCTTTCTCCCTCAGCCACTTGTGACTGGTCAAGGTGTCTCTCGTTGTCTCATCAGTTGTTTAAGTTTCCCGGTTTCTTTTTGTACTTGTCGAATCATTGTCGCTGTCACCTTTCCTTGACTAACCCTTGTTACTTGTAGTGGTGGGTGGTATTTCTTTGTTACTTCGATTTTACTTTTTTTGAAAGAACAAGATCTCTGATACAAGTGGCCGATATGAGTTTCCTCCGCAGGGTGTCTGGGTGAGAAGCTCGGTCATCCAAGAGCGGTTCAGATTCGAGCCGCTGTTCCTCCACGATGAGAGGAGCCAGCTGAGGGGGCCCGGGCATCTGGATGACGGCCCATGTTGGAGAGACTTTATCTCCTGGCTGGCCTGAATTTAGATGAACTGGCTAGAAAGAGGGAAGTCTGTTCTTCCCTGCTAAAGCTGCTGCCCCCACGACTAGACCCCAGATAAGTGTTAGAAAATGGATGGATGGATGTATCTACATCTGATACGATATGACATCTGTTAATACGAAGCCTAAACATCAAGGTATTGTTATCTTTGGTAGCTATGGAAGACATCTTGTGTAAAACAAAAAACTGTGTAGACTAGTGTTGTGTCGTTCACGTACGTTTCGTTAAAAAAAACAAATCTTTTCAGTGAACGTGAGCGAACGGATCACTTCCTGAAGTGATTTGTTCTTTTCTCAGTTAATTTGAGCTCAACCACGCTCATGTCGTCAATCTTCGCGAACGACCAATCAGCAGCCGGCGTCAGACACGGGCGAACTTACTCCCATGCTATTGGCGTTAGACAACACGGATCAGCAAGTGTCAGTGAGTGAACGTGTTGCCATTTCCGGTGCATGAACGTATCAGCGAGTGAACGAGTCAGTGAGTGAACGTGTTGCCATTTCTGGTTCACGAACATATGAGTGATTAAGTCAGTGAGTGAACGTGTTGCCAATTCCAGCTCAGGAATGATTCAGTGAGTGAACGTACTTTTGTTTTTGATAGAAACACACTCATCACAACAAATCTAGTAACATAACATTAACTGTGTGTTTTATTTTCTTATTTATTTATTTATTTATTTTTACGTCCGTGCCAGGGGTAGGGGGGGGGGGGGTGCGGGGGGTTGCGTAGACGAACGATTCAATGAACAAATCTTTTAAACGGTTATTTTTAATGAACTGATTCTAAAGATTCAGTTCACTTAAAAGAACTGTCATGCCCATCACTAGTGTATACATTTATAGCTGCCTTGTCCCAGTTATCTGCCATAGTACTCCGCCAAATGTGGAAGTTGCGCATTAATGCACAAAAATTTGACCAAAAAAAGTTCATGTCAAGCCCTGTATCCAACGTATAACAACATAAAACAAACAACGCAACTCTTTCCCCTCCCTTGCCGCCATCTCTTACACTTGCTAGACGTGTGAGAGAGATTGACGCCAGACTGTCTGCAGTATGCTAAGAAGTATTGTTATTAACTATGTTGTCACACCCTCTCCTCACTGGCTGCTGTGGGGCCTTTGTTGTGCACTTCATAATGGCACTGCATAATTACAGTCTTAGCAGACTTAGCCATCGACTAGCCTCACTTCATCAAAAGTGTATGTAGGCGCAGTCAATGCCGTAGGTACGTGGTGGGCAGGAGTGGCATTTCCCTGTACTCCTTTCTACTTTCTTCAGTCCTCTCAGTGTCCCACTTCTTCTTAGCTAACCTCTTTCTCTGGATCCACTTCTGCACCTCCTCATTCCACCACCAAGTCTCCTTATCCCCTTTCTTTCCAGATGACACACCAAGGACTGTGCCACCTGTCTCCCTTATAACATTTTGCTGTAGTTGTCCAGTCATCTGGATCACCTCCTGACCATCCAGAGTCCATCTTAACTCCTTCCTGAAAGTCATACAACACTCTTCCTTTTTCAGCTTCCACCATTTCGTCCTCTGCTCTGCCTTTGCCGTCTTTGTCTTCCTCACCACCAGAGTCATCCTACACACTAGCATCCTATGCTGTCTGGCTACACTCTCACCTACCTATACTTTGCAGTTGCTGATCTGCTGCAGATTACACCGTCTACACAAGATGTAGTCTACTTGTGTACTCCTACCTCCACTCTTGTAGGTCACCCTAGGTTCCTGCCTCTTTTGGAAGAAAGTATTCACGACAGCCATTTCCATTCTCTTTTTTTCATAGTCAACCACCATTTGTCCTTCTGCGTTCCTCTCCTGGATACCAAACTTGCCCATCACTTCCTCATCACCTGTTTCCTGCACCAACGTGTCCATTAAAGTCTGCACCAATGACAACTCTCTCACTTCTAGGGATGGTCTGCATCATTTCATGAAGGTCCAACCTTAAGTTCTCCTTCTCCTCCAGCTCACATCCTACCTGTGGCGCATACCCACTAACAACATTGATCATCACACCTTTGATTCCTAGCTTCAGGCTCATCACTCTATCTGACACTCGTTCCTAACAAACTCCTCCTTCACGATAACTACTCCATTTCTCCTCCTATATACACCATGATAGAATAACTTGAATCCTGCTCCTAAAGTTCTAGCTTTGCTCCCTTTCCACCTGGTCTCCTGAGCACACACTATGTCCACCTTCCTCCTCTGCATCATGCCAACCAGCTCTCTACCTTTTCCTGTCATAGTTCCAACATTCAAAGCCCCTACTCTCAGTCCTAGACTTTTAGTGTTCCTCTTATCTTTCATCCTACGTAGACCCCTTCCTCCTCTCCTTTGACCAACAGTAGTCCAGTTTCCACCGGCACCCTGTAGGTCAACAGCAACGATGGCGGTTGTTGTTAACCCGGGCCTCGACCGATACGGTATGGAAGTCATACATTTGATTCGCATGTTTGATTTGGCCAAAGTTTTACGTCGAATGCCCTTCCTGACACAACCCTCTGTATTTATCCGGGTTTCGGACCGGCACAAGAAGACACTGGCTTGTGCCCCCTTGCGGCTACTTTAAACTTGTAGCTTAGTCGTGCCCTGCTAATTCAGGAGCAGTCTTGGTCAGTTGTGAGTAGTTTGGAAAACACTCTTTTCTGCTGGACGCCTGGAGAGCCCGTTTTCTGCTACTGGCTTGGACTGAGGGCTGATTCTTCGCACCGTGTCTCACATTCTCTGTTTGTGCTGCCGAGTGATGCGCAACACCCTCATCTCTGCCCCCTTTCCCACAATAATCTTTCCTTTGCTATTCTTTGCTATTCTTTTCCCATGTTTTTTCCTCCGTGGACACACCATCTCCATTTCACCAGAACTGTGAGTACGCAATCCAAACAATTTGTGCATGAAGAACATCAGGCCTGCCATGTTTTCTTTGGGGTTTGTTTTTTAAAATGTATTCTGACTTAGATTGTAAACCAGCTTTTGTTTTGGTACTATTTATGAAACTGAGGTTTTCCAAGAAGTTTTTTTTTTTTTGTTTTTTTTGCATAAAGTCAGTCCATTTGTTTACTTATTCCAGTCAACTTTTTTAAATCACAAATTTTCACAACTAAACAACTTTGATATTTGAATTTTTGGGTACACTGTCTTCTATTTACTCAAATTTAATGAAATAGGTGTTTTTTCAATCTGGTTATTGGCACACATTCATTTTTTTTTTATTTTTTTTTTTTTTATTAAGAGCTCAGTATTGTTCATTCGGAAATGTCATCATCATTGCTCTTTTTTTTTTTTTTTTTTTTTTAAATATATATATATATATATATATATACACATATATATATACATATATACATATATATATACATACATACATACATATATTTTTTTTGTGTGTGTGTGGGTGAGTATGTGTATGTGCGTGCGTGCGTGCGTGTGTGTATTTGTTAGCTCACCAGAAAACCTATTAGAAAAAAAATCTCATACCGTTCACCTAAATCGAACACCAGGAGACCCGAGGGGACCGAAGAAAACCAAGGAAGGTGAAATCCAGCACCGACCAGACACCCCCCACCAGAACTCCTCCCCAGCCCAAGAAACATCCAGACTCCAACAAATCCAAAAAACATAAAATCAGGGAGGCCTCAAGAGACCAACGGAGAGACCGAGAAAAGGAAGGAAGGACAGACGAAGCCGCGTGAGATCCGAGACACCAGCCTCCACCGATTCAATAACCTGAGGAGGAAACAGATTGTGTCTGAGTTTCGGTAGATGCTGGTGTGGTGGATCTGGCATGCATGAAAATCTCCACCAAAGAGGGGAGCCGTCGACCCCCGCCGGAACAGAGCAAGCGCAACACCTCAGGGCCCCCCAGGCCGCGGCAGCGCCAAAGGACGACCCCCGGGCCCCACCAGGGCCACCGGCCGGAGAGCAAACCCAGGAGCAGGAGCGCCCCCCGCCCCAACACGGCCCGCGCCCCCGGCCCAACGCAGCAGGACGGGGCACTGCAGGCCCACCAGGCACCCCACCGGCCCCCAACCCCCGCCCCCCCCACGACCCCCCGCCCCCCATCCACCCCCGCCACCCACCCCAACCCAGCCCCAGCCGCCCCCACGCCCCCAATCCCCCAGACACCCCCCACCCCCAGCACCCCCCCACCCCGCAACCCCCACCACCGCCCCCCCCAACAAAGCCGCCCCCCCCCCCGACCCCACCCTGACCAACCGGCAGCCCCCCAACCCCCGACCCCCAGCCCCCGGGGACCACCCGCACCCAGGCACCGGCGCCGAAGAGGGGCCGGACAGCGGAGCGGAGAGGGCAGCCGCGCCCACCCCACCCCCCGCCGTGTGGAAGGACGGAACACCGGGGGCAGAAGGGGGAGATGGGGGCACCGGAGGGCGGCCGACACCCCCGAACCCCAGGCCCAGCGGGGGAAGGCCCCGGTCGTCACCCCAGCGTTCTTTGTGAAAATTAACCCCTGTTACTGAGTCCGCCAGCTCGCGGACTGGCGAACTCTACCCCTAAACCGTGAATGTGACCCCACCCAGTGTATATACAAGTGTGTGTGTGTGGTGCATTAAAATTAGGAGCAGGTGAACCGGAGCCGATGGAAATGATATTCCCACGCTCCGATCCACCCGCCACCCAAGCATGTTGCTGAGTGTATGTGGTGCATTAAAAAAAATAGATAGGGCGGGGGGGGGGGGGGGTGGCGACACGGACAGGGGACCGCAGCACTGCTCTATACTGCGGCCCCCAACCGATGGCACCCCCACAAGCCCCCCCCCACCCACAAGTTGTGTGGTGTATTAAAATTGGAGGGGAGTTGTAGGGTGAAGACGGTGTTTCCACCCTACCCCACCCCCCAAAGTGTGTTATGTGCCCTATATGTCTATAAAAGTGTATTGTGCAAACCTAGTGTAGTGAGTTAAGAGGTGTGACCAGCGGGGCCCCCCCCAACCGGGCGGGGGCAGGAGGCGCACCGGCCCACCAAGCCCCCACCCATCCCACCAGGACCCCGGCGGGCATATGGGACCCGTCCGGCGGGGCGATAGGGCTCGCCCCCCGGATACTGGGTCCCGCCCGAGGTGTCAGGACGCCCACCGGAGCGGGGCGGGCACGACACCAAACCCCAGCCACCCCCGCCGGCCCCCATAGCACCGAGACCCGGGCCATGGATGGAGCCCCCGGCCCAGGGGAGGGGAAGGAAGGCGTACCGGGGAAGGGGAAGGGAGGAGGGAAGGGGACGACAAGAAGGGCAGGGGGCAGCGGCAGGGACGCAAGGAGAGGGGGAGAGGAGGAGGAAGGGCGACGAGGGAGAGGGGACAGGGAGGCGGAGGACGGGCGGGGAGAGGCGAGGAGGGAGAGGCAGCAAGGGGGAGGAAGGGGGAGGGGAGAGGGAACCACCGGGCACCCCGGCGGCCCACAGGCCCCGAACCGCGTCGCCGGGCCCAGAGCGACGGACCGCGCCGGAACGGCGCCGCCCCCGACACCAGGGAAAGCCCCGCAACGCAGCACCCCCCAAGAGACCCAGGGAACGGCCAAGACGCAGCCGCCACCCAGCAGCCAACAGAGGGGCAGACCCGCCCACTCCCCGCCAGGGGGGACAGCACCCACAGAATTAACCCACTGGCATGCCGTGAATCCGAATATCAACCCCTGGTGCCCATCGGAGGTGAATCCGCTCGATCCCGCTGGCAGCAGCCGGGTTCCTGACTATAGAAACACAACCATTAGTTACAAATTGCCTAATACAGAAACATCAATGCAAGTTATAACGCTGCTGTGGCTCTCGCTAACAGGCAGAATTAAAATCCAAGTTTAGGTTAAAAAATTCTATATACGGCGTATACATGTTTCTTTAAATTTTGACATTTGGTTTTTATTTGAGGCAGATATTTTTTCCATTAAAATATGATTTATGAGGAGGTTAGACCATTGGTCGATATTCAAAGTTTGTTTATTTTTCCAGTTAACAAGAATTGTTTTTTTTGCGATAGTAAGGGCTACAAGTATAGATTGAAATTGTTTATGTGGTAAGTCAATTGTTGTTAAGTCACCTAGCAAACACAAGTTTGGAGAGAACGGTATCCTACAGTCCAAGACAGCGGAAAGTTTTTCTAAGACTTTAGTCCAGAAACACATAACCGGAGTACATAACCATAAAGCATGAAAATAAGTGTCTGTAGTGTTTTGTAAACACTGGAGACAAATGTCGGAGTCTGAGAGTCCCATTTTCTTCATCATATATTGAGTAATGTATGTTCTGTGAATAATTTTATATTGGATAAGTTGTAAATTTGTGTGTTTTGTCATTTTAAAAACATTTTCACAAACTTGAATCCAAAAGACAGATTCCGGAGCTATAGACAAGTCTGTTTCCCATTTTGAGATGGGTAAAGACGTTTTATCAGTATATGAAAGTAACTTATATATTTTTGAGAGTTTTTTTGTTGTTGTCGAGGAAAACTTGGTAATATCTTTAGCTAAAACAGGCGGTTGGAGCGTACCCTGGAGTGTTGGAATTTGTTTCTTTATCATACTTTTAACTTGCAAATAATGTAAAAAGTTTCCGTTTTTTATTTTATATTTTTGGAGCAAGGATGTATATGATATAAACATATTATCTGAGAAGAGATGGTGGAGATGTGTAATTCCTTTCTGCTCCCACACATTCAAATAAAACGATTGGTTGTTAATTTGAAAGTCGGGGTTATGCCATAGGGGAGAAAGCCCGCTGGGCTCCACTTTGGCTTTTGTCATTTCTAGTGCCTTCCACCAGGCAGTCAGGGTGGCGGAAATCATTGGATTTTTAAAGCAGTTATGGCGCTTAATCGATGTTGTAATAAAGAGTAAATCTAGGAGTCTGAGGTTATTACAATCCTTCTGTTCTAGTTCCAGCCAATAGTTAGTATCTCTATTGGGTTGTGCCCATAAAATAATATATTGTAGCTGGTTGGCTATATAATAGTGCATAAAATTTGGTGCCTCTAGACCTCCTTTGGATTTATTTTTCTGAAGAGTAGATAGACTAATCTTTGCTTTTTTTTTTTCCAGTAAAATTTTGTAACGGCTGAGTCCAACAACTGGAACCAGTTAGCCGTAGGTTTAAATGGAATCATTGAGAAAAAATAGTTTATTTTGGGTAAAACTTTCATTTTAATAGTGGCTATTCGTCCTATTAGAGAAATAGGAAGATTATTCCAGCGCTCCAAGTCACTATAAATGCTATCCAGAAGTGGAGTGAAATTTAAATTAACTAAATCAGTTAATTTAGGTGAGATTTTTATGCCTAAGTATTTTAAATTACCTATAGGAAATGAGTAGTATGGGTCCTGGCTTGCAGGGTTCCATGAATTTTCTGTAATAGGTAGAAGTGTTGATTTTGTCCAGTTAATAGAATAGTCTGATAACTGTGAGAATTTAGTTATTAAGTTAAATACTTCCCCTAATGAAATAGCAGGCTTTTCTAAATAAAGTAAAATATCATCGGCATATAGATTAATTTTATGTTCTGTTACCCCAGAGTGAATTCCTTGAATCATTCTTTCCTGGCGTATGGCTAATGCAAGCGGTTCAATAAATATTGCAAATAATAAAGGCGACAGTGGGCATCCCTGTCTTGTGCCTCTCTGTAGAGTAAAACTCTTAGATATAATCCCATTAGTAGTAACAGTAGCTTTAGGAGAATCATATAATACTGACACCCAGTGAATAAATGACTTCCCAAAGCCAAATTTATTTAAAACAGCAAAGAGGAAGGACCAGTTAACTTTATCAAAAGCTTTTTCTGCATCCAATGATATAATAACTGCCTTTTTATCATGCCGCTGTGACATACTAATAAGGTTAAAGAGCCTTCTAATATTATTAGTAGAGTGACGCTCTTTAATAAAGCCTGTTTGGTCGCTATGAATGATTGTCGGGATTACTGTTTCTAATCTAGATGTAAAAGCCTTAGTGATAATTTTAATATCAGTGTTAATTAGTGAAATCGGACGGTAACTTGATGGAAGGGTGGGGTCTTTTTCTGGCTTTAATAAAAGTTTAATTGCTGCTGTATTCATGTGTGGGCGTATGTGACCATTAGTTTTAATTTCTGTTACTACTCTTAAGAATAGTGGAGCAAGCATTGACCAGAAGTGCTTTAGAAATATAGCCGGATAACCATCCGGGCCGGGTGCTTTGCCATTTGGCATACTATCTAGAGCACTGTACAACTCGTTTATAGTAAGTGGTGCATCTAACATATCTTTATGTTCAGTAGTTACCTGAGGTATACTTAAGCTACTGAGGAATGCCTCAATATGCTCTGGGTTAGGTTTATTAGTTTCTGAGTATAAGTTGTGATAATAATTATAAAAAATTTGATTAATTTCTTCTGGTGATTGTGTACATTCACCAGTTGTACCTTTAATAGCCGTTATAAGCGATTTTTCCCGATTACGTTGAAGTTGGTTTGCAAGAAATTTACCTGATTTGTTATTATATTCAAAGTTGTTGTATCTCAATTGTTGTATTATAAACTCTGTCTTTTTAGTTAACATATCGTCTAACTGTATTTTTGTATTTTGTAAGTCAGTCCATATTTGGTTATTTGGGTTTATTGCGTACTCATCCGTCAGTTGTTTAATTTTATCTTCCAAGTCTTTTTCTAATTTTTGATCCTGTTTCTTTTTATAAGATGAATATGATATAATTTTACCTCTAATTACTGCTTTCCCGGCTTCCCAGAGAAGAGCTGGAGATAGGTCTGGAGAGTCATTTATTTCCAAAAAGTCTGCCCATTCTTTTCTTATAATTTTGTCAAATTCTGCGTCGTTTAGTAGTGAGATGTTAAAACGCCATGTAGGTGGTGGTTTAAAGGTATAATCAACTTGTAGGGAAAGGGAGACTGGTGCATGGTCGCTAATAATAATAGGATGTATTTTTGTAACGGTTTTATCAGCAATAGAATTATTTGTAAGAAAAAAATCAATTCTTGAAAAGGACCGGTGCACAGCGGAAAAGAAGGTAAATTCCTTCTTATTTGGGTTTTTAAGTCTCCAGCTGTCGACGAGGCCAAAAACATCCATATATTCCCCTATTACTTTTGTGGATTGTGATCGCCTTATACATGTTGTTTTATTAGAACGATCTATTAATGGATTTAAGGTTGTGTTAAAGTCTCCTCCAATAATAATAGTAGAGTTCGCTGCTAATTCAAACAGCTTAGAGAAAAATTCATGGAAAAAAGCCGGATCATCATTATTAGGGGCATATAAATTACCGAATGTATATATTTTATTAAATATAGTCACCTGAATAATAATGTATCGGCCCTCTGGGTCTGTTATTGTATTATTTAGAGTAAAGAGTAAATTCTTATGTATGAGTATACAGACTCCCCTTTGTCTACTGTTATAAGGGGCAGAGTACGCTTGGCTAAAATTTTTATCAATAAGTAATTTTTCTTCAGATTTTTGTAGGTGGGTTTCTTGTAGGAGGCAAATATCTGCTTTTAATTTTAAGAGATGGTCTAAAGTTTTTATTCTTTTTGCCTGTGAGCGAGCGCCACAAACATTCCAGGAAACCAGAACTAATTTATGCATACAAATAATATAAACACAGTCCTATGTATATATCTGTATAGGCCATTTGCCACCACTGGCATGTTATAGGATAGAATCAAAGTGGTTAGGTGATTTATATAGTTTGTATAAAATATGAGGTAACGTATAAGGCAACATGTAAGGTAATGTGTAAGGTAACGTGTAAGGTAACGTGTAAGGTAACGTGTAAGGTAACGTGTAAGGTAACGTGTAAGTAAATAAAACAGTGCAAAAACGAGTAGGGCGGTGAAAGTGAGGGAAATTAACAGGGGATTAAACATAACAATACACCAGTAACCCCAGCGAGATTTTTTTTATTTTATTTTTTATAAATATACTTTAGATATAGTTGTGTATTAATATTATATTTATAATATAGCCTAAACATAATAAGTATTCATGTTTTTGGTTTTATAACCACATATACAGTATATGTATACACCTAGTAATCAAACTAAGTTTAGTTCCACCAATGCTAATTAGAACAGCCAGGGAGTGGAATTGGGGTTCCGGAATAGTTGGCCATCGATATATAACTTATCAACGGCTATCGTAGTCCGTTTACCCTCCTGCCTATTTTGTTTCATTATAGGAAACAGTACCTTTCGCCGCTCATTGATCTCTCTCGGGAATTGATCATTCATTCCAAATGAGGTCCCTTTAAGCACACATTCATTTTAAAACTCAACCTTAAAGAATTAAAACAAATCCGGGGCCCTTCTCTATATTACATTGGGTTTAGATTTGCTACATCTATTTGTATGTTTAATGTTCAGTGTTTTGAACAAATAAATGTGTGTAAAATCAGACACTAAAAGAAGACATTTGATGTATCAATCTTGTAGAGTAGGGACAAACTGATATTTTAAAAGGACACAACAAAACAATTAATAAATAAGAACTACAAACAATATAATAAAAATAAACTAAGTTTGAGGGTAGACATGTTTGTCTGGTGTTTTGGATTTAGATGTGATCATTGATGTTGTTACAACAAGAGCAGAAGATTAGAACTTGTAATGAACGTGTGTATCCATTTCAAATACGCTATAGTAATATTTGTCATTTATACTGAGCTCAAACTACATGACTTTTTTGTCTTTCACAACAGTCATGTAAAGTTCAGATGGGAACTTTAACTAGTTCTTTTATGTTTAATGCTCTAAATACTAATACTTGTAATAACAACCAGGAGACTGCATATTCTCAGTTCAACTATTTACTGGATGCCAGAAAGATTGAGTACACAGCTGTGGAGCCTAATCTGCTGAATGCGGATGAAGGTCTTATCTATTCAAAATAATTTCCACTCTTATACTGTCTTGGCCGCCCACCCATACGGGGAACAGCTTAGCCTAGCCCATGTGAAAATGTGTGTGATCAGATGGACTAAACTGGTTTCAACTGGATAAGTGTGCCAGAGTGCAGCTGGATAGAAAGGCGCTTCTACAGCTAAGTGCAGTAACTTTCTCAGACCAATTGACTATGACCTGTGGGCTTCCCCAGGGGTCAATCATGGGGCCGCTGTTGTTGAATCTCTGCATGCTAGCATTAGGCATGCTCATAGTACTTATAAATTGATTGCCACCTGTTTTGATGGAAAACCAACAGAGGCCAAGTGAGGCCGGTGCAGTATCATTCCGTTCTGGAACCTGTCATGGAAAAGCGGCTGTGTACAGGCTGAACAAAAAAGGGTCCAAGATCTGACTCTTGAGGGACTACATATGTCATTGCCAATCGGCCTACCTAAAGTGTACTTTGAATTCTGTTCCCATGTACGATTGGGTTTGAATCCCCTGGCCTAAGCTAACTCTAAGAAAAACTAGCCTATATCATTATCACTCTTACACCACCATAGCGATGACACAATGCAGCCAGGCGGGTAATGCTCTCTTTCCCTTTGGCAAACCCACACGCGTCCGTCAGACTTCGAGATTGCGAAACGGGATTCAACATCCCTCAGTACACTTTCCACAGTCCAGCACCACTGCACACATCCGGTTATTGACCTTGACACAGACTGAGCTCCTGCTGGCCTCTTCCCCCATTTTACAGGTTTTTCAATTGACACTCATAACTCAATTATTTCAACTGAGACACAAAAGAGCAAAATCTCTTCTCAAGTCTCACTCTAAACACACTGTGCTTTACACACATTGCAATTCAAAATAACACTTTTCAAATAGACTTAACATGTATTTTAACATTGCAGGAAGCATTGTAATGCTATTCGAAATGATACGGCACAAGTTAAATGGCCATGTAATTGACTGCATGTGCCACCTGGCCAAACACTTCAGCAGTTAATTGTTCCTACTTCAGTCAGGAAGTAAGGACTATATGAAAATATACAGCTGAGGCTGAGCACTTTTTGCAGAGTGAGTGTCATCGTCTGTGTTTTGGTTTTGTTTATGGGTCATGTTTTCCTTGTGTGTCTCCCTTTGTCAATGTCTCGTCAAGTTTTATCGTGTCCTCCTGTTCTTGTCATCCCGGTCCTTGGTGTTACCCAATCAGCTCCCCAAGCCACGTGTGTCTTGTCCAAGTGTCTCGTTACTATGTGTATTTAGGCCCCGTCTAGACAGAAGCAAAGCCGGCTTTGTTCCTCAAACAAATCTCGTACACACAGAAGCATTTCAAGACTTGCGTGTGTCCAAAAGGAGACTCTTTAACAGCTGTAATGTATATGCCAAGTCTGGAGTGGCGCTGTAGCGCAGCCACAGGGAGAACACTTTTTTTTCTAACTTTATTGCAATCTACAGAACAAACATGGCTTGGCATGTATCAAAACAACATGAAAAAGAAGAACACAGGAGAAGTGACAATGGCGTGTGATTCAAGTACAACACCGCTTGTTGAACGTGGGAATAAAGAAGCAAAATATTTTGCTGCAAAAGCATAAGCAAGCTAAGGAGGCTGCGCAAAATGACTACTGACGGTTCGTGCGCAGTCACGCAAGAATTGGCGCATACGTCATCAATCTGTGACAATGCGTCGTCATTGAGCTGCGACCATTGCATCGTCACTGGAGGAGTATCCTGCATATGGTGTCCAGACGGACACGTACGGGGCGCGTTTTGAAATATTTCCACTCTGAAGCCCGGTTTCAAAAGTGATTGGTTTTAAGCTCCGAAACTGCGCCATCGTATGGACCAACGGCTTAAACGGTAAGAAATTTGTGAATATTTAACTGACTTTCGTGTGGACGGGGCCTTAGTTCCCTGTTTTCTTTCAGTCCTCGTCGAGTCATTCTCATTGTCACACCCATGCCATGTCCTGTCGTCATCATATCCTTGCCTAGCCGTGTTCCTGTTCGGTTTGTTGCTTTGACTTATTGTCTTGGACATTGTTGATTTTCTTATTTTTGCCAAGTACCTTGTTTGCCCTTTTCCTAATTAAATCCCCTTTTTGACTGCATGCCTACCTTACTACTTTTGCTCCCTGCGTTTGGGTCAAGAGAAAATGAGAATGAAAGTGGGAGGATAAGTGCTGAGAGACATCATTTTTTGTATGATTAAGTTATTTTTTTGCCTTTGGATGTGTGGTTTTATGAATTGTATCATGTATTTACCCTCAGCCAACAAAGAAAACAAAAAGGGGTGGGCGGGGGCATATTTGATTTAAAACAAAAAAACTAAAAAATGGTAATTTAAATGTTTGTTGCGGGTTTTGATTTCACAACACACCTCCGACAAAGCATTTTATTCTCCATCATCGCCACTCCTTTTCTCAGAAAGTGTCAATGGGCTCACGTTACCACAAAACACCTTGTCAAGTCCAAACAGTAACTCATCCTGCTTCACAACAGAAGACAAATTGCAGCTTGACAAATTAATGGGATTTGGCTATGAGCAATTTTTAATCTGCTGTCAGAATATTGTCTTTCCATGGCAATTTAGGCAAAACGTTGCCCCTGATATGACACCTTGAGAATTAAACTCAATGGCAGTTGAAACTTTAATTAGTTTACGGATGACATTTGCAAACCTGTTGCATCACTCTACAGTCCTGCCAGCTTCCTTGTTCACCTTTACCCACTGAAAAAGTGAGAAAAGAAAAGGCATGACTTGACTTTGCCACTCAAATCCAGCACTGACACAGCAAGGAGGGCGTGTGCATGAATCGTTAGTCAAGAAAGGAATGTTGGAAGCAGCAGATGAAAGCAAGAGCGGCTGTCTTGGATGTGCAATCATTCTATCAGCTTCGTATGCATCAGAAGCAAAAGGCATGAAAAACAAACAAGGAAGAAATATAGGCTATCCTGTCAAAACTTGTGGTGCATCCGTATAGGTGCATGTGCATTAATTATACAAATTTCACAGCACATTGGAAAGTAATGCATGCTCTTTTCCATATATTTGTGCTTTGGTTTCCTTTTGCAGACAAAAACACACTTTTTCTTTTTCAATTTTATTTCGAACATGTATATAAAGAAAAAACAAATTAATAATAAAAGTAAAAGTGTAAAGACAAAATATATTTAAAAAAAACATATTAAACAAAACAACAAACATTCGAGCAAACGAAAGCAACATATGAAAGTTTCAGAGCGTTTCAGCCAGTCATGAGCTACACATACATGTTTGAAAAGGAGTAGGAAGAAGTATAAACTTATTCAGGTCCTACCCCTTTTAACATCCATTGCACAATAAATAGTAGGTTTGTATAGTAAACAAACAAAAAACTGCTAGTATACAGCTAATATAGCTTGATTATTAATCAAGGTTATTATAGTAATTAATAATAGTGAACACATTGAACAGTGCACCTTGTGTGTATATATATATATATATATATATTGTCATGCTTTTACATATACATATATATTTTTTCCTTATCAATAGCAACAATACTAATAATAATACAATAATAATAATAACATCAACCAATGTTACTTTTGATTGAAAAGCACTTATTCTTCCCTGTACTTTTCAAAAATGTTGATTTTGTATTTCCTTTTGAACTGGTCTGTTTGGACATTGTTGTAAATCAATACTCAGCTTGTTCCAAATTTTCACTCCACATACAGATGTATAAAAACTCTTCAGTGTTGTTCTTGAATACTTTTTCTTTAAGTTATGAATTCCCCTCAAACCATAACCTCCCCATCTCTCTGAAAACATATTTTCAATATTGCCCGGCAGTAAATTATGTCTAGCTTTATACACCCATTGTACAGTATTAAATTCCTCAAGATCAAATAATTTTACAGTTTTAGATTGTAGAAACGGTGTATTAGTGTGGTGGAGATATCCTACATTATGGACTGCTCTTATAGCTCTTTTTTGCAACAGAAACAGGTTGTAATGATGTCTTGTAAGTGTTTCCCCAAACTTCTGAACAATAATTTAAATATGGTAATACTAGAGAGCAGTACAGAATGTGTAATGATTTCTGGTTGAGAAAATGTTTGACTTTTGTCAGAATGGAGATGCTTTTAGAGAGTTTGGATCCAATATATTTAATGTGTGGTTTCCAGCAGATTTTATTATCAACATTACCCCTAGGAATTTAATCTCATTTACTCTTTCTATATCTACACCTTCAATTAGCAAATTTTGCGCAGTTCCTATTTTAACATTACGAAACACAAATAATTTTGTATTGTTGAAATTTATTGATAACTTGTTTTTATCAAGCCATGTTTTTACTTTCTCAAATTCGGAGATAATTGTATCCAAAATAAGCTACATTTTCTCACCAGAAACTAAAATAGTTGTGTCATCTGCAAATAACACAAACTTCAATAAATGAGACACATTCATTTGGGAACTAGATGAGATGTTTAAAAAAAAAAAGAGAGATTTGACTACTTACCCCCCCCCCCCCCCCCCCCACACACACACACACACACACGTACAAATAATTTATATAATTAGTGACTAATTTAAGATTGAGCTCATTTGTAATTTGTAGATTTTTTGCCTCTTCCGCAAGGCTGCTAAAATGCCTGTTTTTGTTTTGATTCTCCCATGCTTGAAAAGTGCTATTTAAATTAATCTTATTACTTTTCATTAATAATTGCTTCATTTATTTATTTATTCCAATAATTTGCTTGCGTTTTGTGTGTGCGCGCGCGGTGTGTGTGTGTGTGCGTGCGTGTGTGTGTGTGTGTGTGTGTGTGTGTGTGTGTGTGTGTGTGCGTGTTATTTTGGCACATAATTAGTTTATCCTGTAAAATTTTTAAATATTGCCTAATTTGCCATTGATGGTAAAGTGAATATTATAAAAATATTTCCACATTTCTTTCCACAATGTTTGAAAACACTTAATGTGGCACTTTGTTGGGCCAAATAACACAAACAAATAATACAAATAAAAAAAGGGGGGGGGGGGGGGTTACAGGGACGGTTAATAACGTTAGTTTTTTTTCATTCGCATAAAAAAATATTGTGGAATTTTCAAATGAAAAAAAAGCGTCTCACATTTATTAATTGCCTGATATGATCAGCCTCATGTGTTTGTTGTCATTTTGATGTTATTGGGATTTTTCCCAAAGGCGATAATTTGATTTTAAGTGGCGATTATTAAATCAATTTCTGCGCTGCACGAGCAAGTGGAGACACTTTTGCAATTTTGTGATTGATGTTCCTCCTGCACCTTCCTTGAGAGCCAATGAGCTTGTGGTGTGCGAAGCGCCAAGTTGAGAAGCAAACTACGTCTTGCTGACACACACTGACTGACTTGAGCTTGACACACACACACGCACATAAGAGCGTGCCTGCAGCGGAGCGGTGAAGAAAAAAATTAATCCCGTGTGTCATTTCGGACAAAAAAAAGTAGACCATTTTTGTTTTAAATAGTATAAAACTTATTTTATTTTATTTGTATTTTTGTTTGTTTGTTTTTACGTACTCTCGGGTTCGGCGCGCTTGGACCCGTATGTGTTCTGGTTCGTTACCGGTGGCGGAGGATTCATTCTAATATGACAAACCAAGACTTCTTAGCAGCATCCCAATGATGACTATGAGTTCTATGGCGGACACTTTGGTCTCCCCCGATCCTTCCAAATCGGCCTTTCTGGAATGCGGCGGCCACAGCTACCCCGGACACCAGCAGTCCTCCCCGGGATTATCGCACAATCATTACCAGTTCCACAGTCTGCAAGTCACGCAGCACGACAGCCCGTTCCAGTCGTCTTCACACTCCTACGGCCGTCCTCTCGCGTACCCGTCCTACCACAGCACGGTGAGCGCACACCAACCCGGGTCGTACCTCTCCTACCCGCACGCGGGCCACGGCGGCGGGCTGGGCCACAGCAGGCTGGAGGACAAAGGTGGGTTTGTCCATTTCATTCAACTTCTATTTGATTTTTACGACATAAAATGTTTTTAATATTAATACGAAGGTGATCCCAAATGCTGGTCTCATTTTGGTCAGATCAAACTAAACACTCCTTGTACCCGCAGCCTCATTTGGGTTTGGGACGGGACTTCATTTTGAGGCCTTATTCTTATGTCCGACTTTCCACTAGCGTCTTTTTAAAAGTCCTTGGAAATGACACTAATGTTGGAGAGAGGAGAGAGACCGAGAGTTTCACCATCATCGATTCTTTCTTGCACATTTTTAATATTCAATAGATTTTTATGTAAAGATGTGAGAAATATAGCTACCATTTTAAATTCACAGATTCAGTTGCCTCAGAAATAAATGTTTTGTGCTGGTATAAAAAAAAAAAAAAAGGAATGAAAAGGCATTTGGTTTTCTTGCAAATGTAAACGTTTGCTCCAGATCAACGTTTAGTGGCCTATCTGTATCTTTCTTTAAGTGTATGTTTTTAACAGTTTAGTATCAAAACGTTTGTTCATGTGATTGCAGAGGGGTTACACTTTTGCATGTTGCATGATTAGTTAACTGAGCTTCTTCTGGGGCTGTTCTTTCATGCCACTCCAGTGTCATAACAAAGATCAGACAAGTGAACATTAATTCTAATAGATGGGGAAAAGGAGAAGGAATCTATTTTGTACAATTGTTGGCAAGAATAAACAATCATTTTACCAAATTTACATTCACTGAAACGAAATGTGCATGTGGGAAACAAAAGCCAGCTGTGAAAGAAACTAAAAGCAAATTTGTTGAGAACCTTTTGAGGCATCATTTACTCTCTTCTCTCCTCAACTAGCACATGAGAAGCCCACCACAATATTAGAAAATGGAGAGCTACGACTCAACGGGAATGGAAAGAAGATCAGAAAGCCTCGGACCATTTACTCCAGCCTGCAGCTCCAAGCCCTCAACCAGCGCTTCCAGCAAACCCAGTACCTGGCTTTGCCTGAGAGGGCCGACCTGGCCGCAAAATTGGGCTTGACGCAGACACAGGTAATGCATATTTACAAAGTGGGCCATCAGTCATTAATGGGGTTAACATGAAGACTTCCCCATTTCAGCAAAACAGCTGACTTTCCAGTGAACTTCATATTCTTTGTATCAAGTAGATGTTATGCTTTTGGAAATGCATATTGGACAACCTCCCACACTTTTTTTTTTTTACAACCTGCAAGCAGAAAATATATATGAAAACAGCAAAATATGTGAGCTTTCTAATAGGGTGTCATGAAGCACTCCTAAAGTAAATCCAAGCACGCTCAAAATTTGAGAGAGCGTGAGAATGTATCTACGAACTGCATGTTGCCCTTTTTTATTAACATGCTAGATAAATGTTAAAACCCACACAGCTGATACATAATATCCCATCAACAAAAATGTATATTGTATTGTATTATAACCGTAGGTCACCTGTTTATGATCAGTAGCTGACATGTATTCTAGCTAGGCAACTTTACATGTGGCCAGACGGTCACTGATCTTTGAGGGGAGGACACTTTTTGGCATGCTATGCGTTAATTTTAAACCCAAAGTGTTTCTGACTGGATGCCCATGATCATTGAAACTCCTAATGTGTGTGTGTGTGTGTGTGTGCATGTTTGTGCACGTGTGTGTATGAGTGCACTTCTTCTTTGTTTTTTACATTAAAACGTGAAACTCACAACAGTCGTCGCACTGATCGTTTCTGATCCAATCTGTCTTGGAGTAGACAACGACAGGGTGGACATTTTCAGCTAACGTTAGCATTTATTGAGCACATGGTGGATCTTTACTTTGCAAATTGATTCCGTTATCAAGCTGGCTGTGTATTGTTTGGTATGGGTGCAAATATTTAGAAACTCATAAAAAGACATCAGAGTTTGATTTGTCTGCTACATTTTCATGACAACATGAGGTGATTCTGGCGAGGACACCAATGGTGTTTTAAAGTGGTGTTGACCAATTATCAAATTAGTTATCGTTAGTATACATTTGTTTGTGTATTATAAAAATCAATCAATCAATCCTATCTATCTATCTATCTATCTATCTATCTATCTATCTATCTATCTATCTATCTATCTATCTATCTATCTATCTATCTATCTATCTATCTAGCTATATATTTATCTATCTATCTATCTATCTATCTATCTATCTATCTATCTATCTATCTATCTATCTATCTATCTATCTATCTATCTATCTATCTATCTATCTATCTATCTATCTATCTATCTATCTATCTATCTATCTATCTATCTAGCTATATATTTATCTATCTATCTATCTATCTATCTATCTATCTATCTATCTATCTATCTATCTATCTATCTATCTATCTATCTATCTATCTAGCTATATATTTATCTATCTATCTATCTATCTATCTATCTATCTATCTATCTATCTATCTATCTATCTATCTATCTATCTATCTATCTATCTATCTATCTATCTATCTATCTATCTATCTATCTATCTATCTATCTATCTATCTATCTATCTATCTATCTAGCTATATATTTATCTATCTATCTATCTATCTATCTATCTATCTATCTATCTATCTATCTATCTATCTATCTATCTATCTATCTATCTATCAAATTTCATCTTCTTTAGCTACCTAGCTACTGTATCTAATCAATGTACTTTCTCTGATCTATCTATTCAGCTAGCTTGGTAGCTTTTTAACCTTAATCCTTAATCTAGATTTTACTGGGGGATATTTATTTATTTATTTATAACAAATAAATCAGATGCGCTCAATGATAATCCTGAACCACACTCATGTTTACACTGCAAGATGGAGATTAGACATTTGTTTGCCTTACCCTTTTGTTAAGGCATTGTAGATATTTGTGGTTGGCTGCAAGCAAAGTCCCATTGGCAAGATGACCAAAGTAGAATTTGGGAATCTTATACAAACTTCCCCTTGGTGTTTTTGGTAAACTGTTTTGTAACTGAAAGAGAGCACTTGAACGGATTTTTGACTTGACAATTTAAGGATAGGCCTACAGGTACACGTTTTCATTAGTTTAAGGAATGCAGAGTGGGTGTTTATTTCGGTTTCTCTTATCACACAAAAGTGAGACCGGTATATTATTGTTCTACTTTAGTGGGCAAATATAACAGGCACTTTTCATTTATTGTAAAACATCATTTTAACAGTCTTTTTAGTTAAATTATTCTAAAAAAAAAAAAAAAACTTGAACCACTGATTTTAGCAAACTTTAACATTAAAAAAATATCTACAAAATAAAAGTGATTCTTCTGTCATTCTGTAAATGTGTGTTAGAATATAAACGTTTGGACAGGCATACAACTCTGAACAGCATCGCACCCGAGCAAATGAGTCTTCTCATATTTATGTATTTATGTAATGCATAATCACAATTTTATATATATATATATATATATGTGTGTGTGTGTGTGTGTTTATCTTTGTGTATTCTTAACATGCAGGGTATAATTGATCTTGCATAGACACACGTGCATTTGAAGATTACTATCGCTATCATCTTCATGCCATTAGGCCAGCAGCCAAATATTGACCACTTTTCCTCTGACTCGCCACGCAGCTATGAATACGGAACATGTTGGTTTTCCTTGAATTGTACAGTTCCTCTATTCACTTATTTGCCACTTACACTTTTTATTTAAAAATCATAAAGATCAGCTTTGTAAGAACACTCATCAAACGGTATTAGACACACACACACACACACACACACACACACACACACACACACACACACACACACACCCCACACCCCCCCCCCACACACACACACACACACACACACACACTGTGGCACCTGGCATGCTACCCTCCTTTCATAATGTTGGGGTCATTGGCCACTTGCACGGAGAAGCTGTCAACTCCATGTTGTTGGTGAAATACGAAACCACTAATTACAAGAGAAATCCTGGTACTGAGGCTGTAGTAACGTCTTGATTGTGGCTTCATTAGATTTATCGTAGCTCTGCTTGTTTATTTAAGGGTTTCACCTGGCACTGCAGTGTTGTAGTCCGAGTGATTGTTTTTACTGCAAACAATGTTCAACTCTGTTGCCGTCAAATTCCTAAAGAAATCATTTACGATAATGGCTGACAGAGAGAAAAGGGGGGGGAGAAAGAGAACGCAAGAGCACTGTGCAGTGTGTATGTAAATAACGGGCTCTTGTTTTGGTACAAGAGAAGGATTAGTGATTTAATTCATCAAAACAAAATCTATGAAGTGAGTCAGCAAAGTTCCAGGACTGTTTTCACGAGACATGTTTCAAATCCAAACTACAATTTTCCTTGTCAAAGTAATATGAAGTAGTATGAAGGAATTTAAATGACAGTGAATATGCTTTTCATTTAGAATAACTTCTTACCCACAACCATCAAATATCTTCAGTTCACTTTATTTATCTTTATTTGCTTCCTTGGCCTTTCCAGTCACCGTCCCTGGCTTTGAAGGCAGTTCAAACCTGTTTGTCACAACTGTGTTCACTGACTTTGTAATTACTGATGATTCATATGCTCTTACTAATCGGAGAGCAAACATGAGACTGATGGACGTCTGTGTCATTTGCTCAATTTGCAAGCAAGTTGAAAAAAAAACTACAAACAAATTAAAACCATAAGTCATCATTCTAACCGCACAAAAAAAGATTACATGAGATTCAGCTCAATTTCGGACGTCAAAATAGTCTGAGGTATTTCCACCCACAGAGATAATCTTCACTCCTTTAAACAAACAAATTGTCAACAATCGTCCTGCTGAATGAAACAATTTAGCAAATAGCAAGACGCTACAGTGTTTCTCGTTTTCCTGACCTAACAGACCAACAAGACAAAAAAACAGCTACTACCCACAAGCCATCAGACTCCTGATCAAATGACAACACAATCCATCAAACACACTGCAATATATATATGTATATATATACCAGTTTCCTTTGCACATTAGCCAACCCCTCTTTATTGAAAAAGAAAAAATTATGTATTTATTTATTTTCAAATTCAAGACATAGGTAATTACTGGTGAACAAAATGAACAGGGAGAGTAGCCTTTTCATTGAAACTGCCTCTCTTTACGTTTAATTCAAAAAGTGTATTGTATTCCTCATCTCCATGCAGCTTAAAGGCATACTTGACTCATTGAGCCTTTTCAGCAGTAAAAAGTTCATATTTTGTCCAGAATGAATGATAACTTCATTATTTTTCTTGTACAATTAATAACTTCAAAAACACATTTTTCCACTTGCTGTCGATTGAAGATGACATTACCTATGCTGAAGTGGAAAATTTAGTATTTTAAGATATTAATTGTACATGAAAAATAATGATTTTTTTTCTGCTGAAAATGGCTCAATAAGTCAAGTATTTCTGTAAGGAAGTCTTCTTTTAGATTTGAGAGATAGCTAGAATTGCTCGCATCGCACAGCTCAATTCTCTATTCATAGTGCACATTAAAATAACCACCGTTGTTTTCTTAAGATGAAACCCAGGGGCAGCAGATACAATGAAAACGGCAGAGGCCCCAGAATTTAACCCTGTGGAACACCATACGTTCCGTTTTGTGAATTCATATTGCACATATAACATAACATTTGAGTCGGGTGTGTGTCTTGACCTTTGCCAAATCCCTGAGACTGACTCACTGAACCCCTGGGGTTCGGTTGAACCCTGTTTAAGAACCACTGGTTTAAACTGTGTCTTACCTCTGCAATCTGCAATACTTGCATAAGAGCTGGTGTGTGTCTCCTTTTTCATTTGTCTCTTTGCCTGTTCATTTAGGTTAAAATATGGTTCCAAAACAAACGATCCAAGTACAAGAAGATAATGAAGACCGGGCCCGGTGAATCGGATGGAGAGCCCAGGTCCACACCGCTCCAGTCTTCTGCTTCTCCATGCACTGTATGGGACATGAGCATGACTCCGAAAACCACACAAGTGCACTCTGGTGGATACATGAACAATTTTGGCCACTGGTACCCAGGTCACCCGCATGATACCATGCCCAGGACTCAATTGATGTGACATAACTAGGACTGGAGTATTTTTTTTTCTCCTCATGAAAACAACGGCCCTGGCATTGTTTACAGTGTGAGACACTAGAGGAAAAATTAAGTAAAGCGCAGCAAAAAAAATAGAAAAGTGGTGCAAGGTTTTTAAAAAGTCAGGCAGTTCTGGCTCATTTTCATATAGCAGCTATAACAGAAGTAAAGTGCCGACAGATACTGTACATGAATTCCTTGGTGAATGGTATTGTTTTGAGTTTACCCGGTTTCTTGGTGTCAGAGTACAAAGATGCAAAAAACGATGTGGACATAAATCAGTCCCATTTTTGCAATAGCAATGCACCCAATATTATGGTTGCTTAATTGTATGCTTATTGGGATATTTTACTCGATTGTAAAGCCATAGTTGACAACATGGCAAACACGAAACTTGTTAGCTATTATTAGCTACAGTAGAACAACCTGTTCTCCCAAGTGCGATATTAACACCAGATGACTTTGAAAAAAGCACACCAATGTCAAGATTGGATAAACGTGGGAACATTACAAAAACAATATGCACTGAAGTTAACCTCTTTACCTGTGCTGTGAAGTATGGCAAAGCGTGGAATTTAATGCGCAGCATATTCATCAAGCGATGGAGCACTGTGTAGTATGTCGGTCGCAGCAGGACTCAACTTGCCAGCGTTGCTGCAAGGGAGGTTTGCGCCTTACGTCTGTGCATGCAATGTTCACAGGCACGCAATGAAGGCTTTTCTACTCCAAGTAGAGCAACAACTAAGTAGCACATTTTGCTAACATGCTGCCGATGGTGTAGCATCCATGATTCTAAACAAATGTTTTCTTGAGAAATATATATTAATATATTTGAAATGGGAATATGTGGCACAAGCACACGTGGAAAGGGGCTTTCTATGAAGGTTTTCTATAGTTTGAAAGTCATGTTTTGCTGAAAACAGATCATATAAAAGGACCCAAAAAAAGAAGAATTGATTCTTTTGTGTGTTTTAAATGTACTGAAAGGTGCCATTATAATTTAATTATTTTATGAAGCCGTCCAAGTTATAGTATCGTGCACTGAATGGCAGATTCTCTTCCTCATGACAGTCCCATTTCATTATCACTATTAAAAATGACTTTCATTCACGGTCTGTAATTAAATACAAACAGTTGAATAAGAATACCTTGTCACTCTTGAAACAGAAAAAAAAGTGGGGCTATGCACTGTCATTTCTCAAATATTCTGACATATTGGTGAAAACCAATGAGCGACACCGTAACATGTGGCAGATCGTGATTTAAATAATCAATACTGTACTGTAATAAAGATCTTTTTGCCATTGGATCAGTTTCAAATTTATTTTTCTTGTCTGAGCTGAATGCTCGAGTCTGTCCTAATCTTTCAATATCTGTTTTTGTTTTGCAATGATCATAATTTTCTTCTGTCTATTTGACTCTTTATTAACATTTTTGGCCAAACATCTTGGAAAGAAAAAACAGTCTAATAATGTTAGGATTAAGGAAATATAATTGATGTAATTATTGTATGTAACGCTGCTGTAAGTGGTTCTGGGAATTCATATGAGTGTTGACGTCACTCATAATTGATACAAATTATTATTTACCAAGTCAGCCATAAATTCAGGAAATCATCTTTATTGGCCAAAGCACGGGCCACGGGGTCGGCAGATAACTGATAAAATGGCAGTGAGGCTGTAAATCGCATAATGAGAACCTCAATTTTTTTTTTAAGATATAGGGCTGAGTTTGAGAGCACATTATTAAGTATGAGCGACACCCCAGAGATGGCCACAAGTTTCTAAGGCTAAATCCAAGTCAAGTTTCAAGTCCCAGTTGGAGTAAGAAGAGAAAATGAGAGCAAGTCCCAACCATAGAAACTCATAATGTTCGCAAGTCCCCCCCAAAAAAGTTAAAGTCAATCTCAAATCTTTAGTGAACGAGTCGAGTTGCAAGTCTCAAAAAAATAACATTACCGGTAAGTAAGTCTCTCACAAGTCCAGGTTCACGTCACAAGTCCTACTCACTATGACACCAACGCTCGTCTTACGTTTGGAGGAGAGGCTTCATTAAGCGGCAAAAACTCATTTGGTTTTAAGCGAGTCTCGCAAAGACCAATCATGTTAAGATTTTGGTTATGAGGCCCATTTGAACGGTGCTAATTGCCCTCACATGATTTCTAGGCATAAAATTAATAAAGTTGCGTTGTCTGGGTCCTGTATTGCATTTTGAGTGACTATAGGGGAAATTATTACTGTAATAATTCCATAGTTATTTGTCAGCTCACAAGTACTATTAATAGGAGTGAGTTTGTTATAGGACCAAGGAAGAATGCTTAAACTCATCAGCCTCAGTAGAAATCATGTCAGTATAGAATACAGCAGAAGGTAGTGGATCACTATGTATGTCTGTTCTACATAAAAGCTATGTGTGCCGGGAGAGATTAGCATAGCGTTAGTTAGCTCGAGCCTTAGCTTGAGAGGCTCCACAGCCTTCTTACAGGTTCGCTAATCACTCTAATGTGGGCTGTCATGGAAAGCTCTGACAGCAATCCATAGTTCTAGAAAGAATGATGGCGTCTTCTCAGTTAGGTTGAAAGCTGCTCACATAGGAGGACCAATTATCTAGGAACTACTTGCTACAAAGCTAGCCAAGAGGCCAGAAACAATTATTTAATGCAGTCCTATAGCTTTGTTCCTCTCTATAATCACCGACTGCCTCGTCCTAGTATCATTGGAGCCAACGTGCATGTTTTTGACTAAATGTAATCAATCACAAGATCTAAATATACTATTTATGTTACCGTATTTGTTCAAGCATAAGGAAGGATGAAGGCGAACCATTGGAGAAAAGCTTGCGTGAGGACGAAAATGTAAAAGAGTAATGCTGAAGGTCTGATGACTCGCTACTGGGCAAAAAGCAGCATGCAACCATCTTAGGAAGGGGAAAGCAGTGAGAAAGGGGGAGACAACGTGATTTTACACAAGACCCAAACAGCAGGTGTCACATTTTATTTGCTTGTTAATTTATACCCATATGGTGTACAAATACAAACATGCTTAATTTGGAGTGCAACTGAGGTTCGACAGGGATACATTCATCCTAACATCCAACTTCTTCTCACTGAATCACAAACAAGTATAAAGGCCACAGATTTTTCTTAAAGTCCTAGTGTTATAAGAATAAAGTCATACATTTACCAAGTGTGACAAAAAAAAAAAAAGGCTTTAGGGACGAATGTCTTACCACATTGGATAATATCATTGAATATGTCAGTCAGTTACTGACACTGCACTTTTCTCATATCAGAACTCTTGATGCTAAAGTTAGTTCACGTGCATCATGAAATGGAATTTCTATTTTATTGTCATTGCACATGTCCCAAGTACTACAGACCAGTGAAATTACTTTTTCAGTTTCAACCCGCCACATCGACTGATGAGCAAAATAAGTTAAGTTCTCCTCACAATTCTGCAAATCTTAAATTATAACTATAATTATATGTGACCAAATAAGAGTCACAAATACAGAATCTAAAATACAGGACCTCAGGCTGACAATTCCATAGCAACTGACAACTTTATCATCACAAAGGACATAGCAACTGTATAGCAACTGCATAGCAACTGATGACATCTTCGTCACCACAAAGGACACAATGCAAACGCATATACCATAATAATTCAATGACCCAGCTTAAAAGACAGTCAAAACCCCAGCCCACTTTCATGTGCCTCGTTATGTTACAAGGTCACAGGTGAGAATGGGGAGGAGGCTTGTTAGATTTGCTACTACAGCTCTCAAAATCATGTGTATTGTAGTGTGTGTTGTGAAGTGAGCTACAAATTCCCAACGTCTGTAAGGCCGTAAATGTGTATAAGCTGCACCTGGATCTGTGATTGGATGGGAAAAGCCAGGGATGCAACCTAGGATGGCAGGAGAGCGGAGAGCCTGTTTTGTTACATACTTTTCTTTCAAAACATAACAAGTAGCAAACTATCTTGAAAATGCTGAACTTCAACTGTGAACAGGCAAGGCTTGTCAAGTCAAATGATGTGCCACGTATGACTCTCACTTGACTCCAGTCAAGTCCCCCACCTCTGATAAGCAGTATGACTAAATCCAAAATCGAATGATTGTGATTGAAAATTTTATATATATATATGGAACAAAGACAACAAACGAATATTAACAGGTAGACTATTCCAATTAGATGGGGTAAGTGATTTGAAGGCTTTCTTGCCAATTTATTTAGTTACAGAGGGGACTATGAAAAAAACTGGTTTGAACTTCGTAATGTATACTTGGCTGACTGTAGAACAAAATATTGTTTCAAACAATGAGGGAAATTTAAAAGAATACATTTAAAAAGAAACTGAAACCAATGAAATTGTTGTCTATGATCTAAAGAAAGCCACCCCAAATTATCATATATTATACAATGATGTGTAAAAACAAAACCCCAAAAAACAACAACAACCAAAAACTATAGCTGCGAGAAGCTATAAAAGGCCCTCGCAGCCCGGCCCACTTTGGGGTACTTGCATGATGGGGTACTGGCACGTTCGAAGCAGAAATTCTTTGAAAATGGCATAATAAACCTTTACATACGGATTTCTTTTTGCCAGGTGTGATGAGTGTGTAAAGCTTTTTGGTCAATAATAAGACCCTCAAAAATCAGCGTCCTTTTTTATTTTTTGGCAATGAGTTTCCCCGGTTGGCATTTATATATATAGGTAGGCAATAATTATGTCTTCCAGGTCAAAAGAACCAAACTTACCCTACCTTTACTAATACAAGCAAATAATTCAGCATACAAGCAATGGATCGTGAGCAGAATTGGGAAGGGGTGGTGTAATCCATGTGGAACATAGTTAGTTTTACTCATAGCACAATATTGCTTTTATTGTCTATAGAAGGCATCAAAATAACTACATATGTATGGATAGGTCTGATGCCACTAAACATTTTGAGTGGTGGAAAGTAAAAGAATATTCATAAATGGCTTAGTTATCATTTTGTACAAAATACCTTATGTTTGTTTTTTTGGGTTTTTTGCCCCAAGGGCTAGGTGGCACTGTATTTATAACAGAATATTGTCATAGAGATACCTTCAGGTCGTGACAATAAACATACATGTGTAGGTCTTAGGCTCCCGCATATGCCCCAAAAAAATCGTAGATCTTGCTTAAACATAGAGGCGGTGCTGCGTCGTTAAAAATTTCTAGAGGGCAGTAGTGAGTACTTTTTGTAAAAATCGCACAATACAAGATAAAGTATTGCTAATTTTGCCAGGCCAGATGTGTGTGCCAAGTTTCATGAGTTTCTGTGCATGTTAAGGCCCTCAAAATCGGCGTTGTTTTATTGGCAAACAGTGCCTTGCCACGCCCACAGCAATTCGCGAAAACTCACAAACTTTGTGTTGTGACATCATGAAGGCCTAAACACTCTTCTGAGCAAATATGAGGTAGATCCAGTTAACATGGTTGGAGTAAAACGCCAACAAAATTTTGCCAGTGAGTGGCGCTATCAGTATGATGAAATATACATTCGTAGATGTCTTCAGGACTGGACTCTCATCAAATATGTGAAATTTTAGGAAGGATAGGATAATGTGGGTAATGTTAAAGCAGCTTTAATTGTCACGGTGAATCATCAGACTTTGCGGCACGCCCTTTGCCGAAAAGTCATAATATTTGGTGTGGGGCATGATCAACATCTTAAAGCTTTTCTGAGCAATTTTCAACTGGATCCCTTGAACAGGCTCGAGACGGTAGATAAAAACGTAAAGTATGATGTTTTTTGTCAACACTAGGTGGCACTACATGTTTAAATTCGATCAAATAGTTGTTTTCAGGCCGTGGCTATTAATGCATGAGAAGTTTGGGATTTTTTTAGAGCTTGTACAGCGGAGTTATTAAGCATTTCCTCTTTCGTGATTTGATGCCCCGCCCCCGTCGTATAGTATTTTGAAAACTCAAAATATTTTTCCCAGTTGTTGTCCCAAGTCTTGAGATGATACATGCCATGTTTGAAGTCAATCAAATGAAAACTGTTGGCAAAGGGGGGGGGGGGGGAGTATTACCACAGTAAATGTACAAAAATGGGCATTCAAAAATTCTTGTACATTTCAGGATATGGCTTACACTGACTTTTTTGTGCGTCTCGGGGTGCTTCACGTGCCTGCCAATTTTCGGAGCCCTCGGACATTGGTTCATATATTTCCACGCTAGGGGGCGCTATAGAGCCATGTTGTTATGGCAACTTTATAATATCACATTTTTTGCCGGGCCCGAAGAGTGTGCAAAGTTTGGTGAGTTTTTATACATGTTTAGTCCCCAAAAACGCGATCGTTTGCGGAGAAGAAGAAGGAGAAGAATTCCTACAAAAACAAGAGGGCCCGAGCAATTACCTCTTGTAATTTATAATAAACCCACATGGTTTATTATAACGGCATGGTGTTGACTGGTTAGCATGTCCGCCTCCCAGTTCAGAGGACGTGAGATCGAGTCCGGGCTTCGGCCTTCCTGGGTGGAGTTTGCATGTTCTCCCCGTGCTTGCGTGGATTTTCTCCAGTTGCTCCGGTTTCCTCCCACATTCCAAAGACATGCATGGCAGGTTTATTGAACACTCCAAATTGTCGATAGGTGTGATTGTGAGTGTGAATGGTTGTTTGTCTCTGTGTGCCCTGCGATTGGCTGGCAACCAGTTCGGGATGTACCCCGCCTACTGCCCGAAGCCAGCTGGGATAGGCTCCAGCACCCCCCGTGACCCTTGTGAGGACAAGCAGTTAAGAAAATTGATGGACGGATGGTTTATCATAAATCACATTAAGGGTCTGTAAAACGGTTTTTGATGCAATCTGATAAATAATATCCGCATAATCAATATGGACAAAATAAAATGAAATAAAAATCCTAACATTAAATGTAAAACAATGCCTCGAACTTAACAAAACACCTGAACCAAAATTTACTTTGTTAAGAATATGTTCTATGTAAAATTTGAAAGTTTGAGTCAATCCAAATACCCAAATATTGACATTAGTCAACTTTTTGAAGAGCTCTACCATCAACAAATAATTTACGCCAGAAATAAGTTTTTGTCTTACACCAATGATGAAAAGTAAAAGAATATTGCAGCAAGGTGAACTGCATTATTTGCACAAACAAATTTGTCATTGCATGTTCAGATAAGTAAACAATTCATCTAGCGCAACAACAAATAAGTGTGCTGAGAATGCGCCTAATTGGAATATTCAATTATTGGGATTGACAGGTAAATACCGTATTACGTTATTATACATCATTCAATAACAATTGCAGTATCTACTTAAAGCAATTAAATCATAATGATCATTTATGGTAATTCTCTGTGATTATCGTCTCTGCTTGTCAAACTATTTGCAATTGTTTTCAAGTTACATTGTGGTCATCAATTACCCTGTAACTTAAGTCTCACTTTAACATCAGTTAGACGATTATAGTGACACTGCGCCAACAAGTATGGAACATAAACTAATCACACTAATTACGAGGAGCTCAAAAGCTTGTCGCCCATTATCCTTGACATCCAGCAAATCGACTTTTGCGTTTGCAAGTGGTTGCCCCCCCACCCCACCCCCCCATCCTCTTAGAACCGATTTTCCATATTAAGACATTGCTTTAGTTTTATCCTTAAATCTGTAGTTCAGTAGTTTTCATTGAAAATGTGTTTCAATGTGGTGAGTGTATGAGAGTGATTTATTTCATGACACCTTTAACAACATTTGTATTGATATTAAGATTTGATTTTACAGGTATGAACTAGTCAAGTAAGTTTCCAGTACTTTCCCAAATATGTATTGGCCCATGATGTGCGCTTTGTAGGTCGTAGCTGGAGGCAGGGAAAACAAAGTCTTCGCAGCCACTCTTGTAAAGTTGCCTTCGCTGCTGGCTTTTCCTCTCAGCCGCTGATGTCATCATCTTGTCTCATTCCTTCCTTGCAGCCCCCACAAGTGTAAAACTGTAAATGACCATAAAGTCTTAGACTTCAACTTGTCGACTGATTACAGACGCCAAGGGAGACGATTGCGTTCACCTATATGAGTTTACATGTCGGATTATGTGGACTTTTATGACTTCACTTGTTTTTAGATTCCAAACGTGACTCTACCAATTCAAGAAAAGAAAAAAAATCTTGCGTTTTACCACACACTGTAAAGTCTATTTTCAGCTTGTTGGGTGTTGATTTTTCAGTTTAATCATGATCAGTCATGGTTTTGGTAAAAATCACCATGTTTCCTGCGGCGAAGCATCTACAGGTCACCACAAGTCCCAGTTGGCTGTCTTTGAGATGTTCACACACATTCTTGGTTGACACCTGGAAGCTGAGGGCTCAACGCAGGAAGGTAAATAAACATGGAAAGTGTCCTCTGGGATTCACGGCCACGCCCATGAACGAATATGATGTCACTCAGTTCTGTGATGGGGCATATTGTTATGGCAAGTTAAAAGAACTGACTTATTATTTCATATGTCGGGAAATGTGTCAAACAATTCTACCAAGTCAAAAGTTCCGCTGAATTTAACTGTGAATGTGATTTTGTAACAGTTTCTTTTTTAAAGGTTAACCAGTGGGTTTGGTTTGTAACAATCAAGAAAAAAAAAGTTTGTCCTGGTACACACCCATACCCGATCATACACACGCAAACACGCACACACCTTACCACATGAAAGGAAACGTGCGCCTCTATGGTGTGTTATTAGATTTTTAAGACTCCAGAGTGTCTGCTGTCATGTCACCTCCCAAAACCTTCCATAGGAGTGCATGCATACAAAATACAGTTGACGATGTTCTGAATGACTTCAAGCACACAAGCCAATTAGTCAAGTCAAATGTTTTATTTCAAATATACAGACTGTTGTACCAAATTTGATTCAAAAATATAAATAAAAATAATAAGGCACATACCAATAAAATATACTTTTCTTATCAAATGTTTTAGCACCATTTGCCATTTCTATGACATATATAGGTAAATGTACATTTTTTTATGTTACTTTAGAGATTCTGACTTGATTCTATTTGATAAGAAGGGCAAGTGAGACTAAGAATTGAGTGCAGCAGTTGGTTAAGAACAAATAAAGCACACAGTGTGACGGTGTTGTCTTGAAGCCGCTCCTACGTTTAGAAGTGGATGCCAAAACAACAAAGGATATTTTGATATGCTGTCATCATGGCAACTTGACAAACAATTCTAAACAACTCCCTATATGAAGATTTGATCCCTTTTTTCCTTCCTCTTATTTGATGATTCTTTAATTGTCCCGTTCCATTCAAAGTAAACCAGAAGGCTCATGGTCAGCGGTTCGGTCCCTAATGGCCTGACCTATGAGTACGAGAGAGAAAGCAATACAGTAGCATGCGGAGGCTGGCGGCACATGTTGCTCCACTGAAAAGTTAATTACAAACCTTTTGCATCCTCATACCTAAATGACAAAATAATTGCCCCGTGAATGACACCACCTACAGAAGTCTTGATTGTCAGACTGAGGGCTGAAATACTTTGGTAGGGTTTGGTTAAAAGTGGTGTTTTGACGTAAGGACGACGACGACAATACGCCACGCCTGGCTTTCTGTTTCCAACATAACTCCAAAAAGTTCAAAGAGCCAACAAATGAGTGAGCTTGATAGATGACATGCCTGTAAAGCACACAACCTCGGCTCACCCTCTTCATATGTTCTCACACTAATTAGTCTTCACCTGACGAGTGTCATGAGCATCGCGGCCACATGTCGTGCTTGTACGACGACTTTTAAATGACTCAGCCTTCACCGTCAAACAACAGTTGAGAAAGAGGTATAATCACGACGCCCTCCAATTTGTTGGATTTCTGTATCTTGAAGGGCTACTTGCTTTATTTCAACATCAGCTTTCAAAGACTGAATCATAGTCTTTCAATCATTTATATACTGAAAACGCATGCGCCACTGATGCTGCATGTCAAAAACATGACAGGCAGAACAGTTAAATGCTCTTCCACTAAATGGAACAAGGTAGAATTACATATGTAATTGTTCAACCAAACAGGCCCAGATTGTACACTAGGTCAATTTGTGAGTGAATTGAGACGAGATTATCGTTATATTATATGGTGGGTTGGCAAAGACTGCAATAGGGATGATGCCGTGTCACGAATAGTGAAAACCTGCAAGTATTTGACACCCACACTTGGTATATAAATGCCACACGATGACACCAAAAGCACAGTTTTCTATTAAACAAGGCTATGTATGGCTGACTACATGAAACTCCTCCCCTCACCTCAACGTAAACTATAAGCAATAATTTGATATTACATATGGCCTCGACCACAAAAACATGAAATATTTATTTATTTTTACTTTCGACCTCGTTCCTGTCCGTCAGGGTTAGCATAGCGAGTAACTCGCATGATATGCTTGGCATAGTTTATTCCAGATGCCCTCCCTAACTTCATGGATGGGAAATGGCAAAACGCTTTCTTGCCGAGGGACCCAACTGGATGTTACCATTCAACTTTACCAGTATTCATTCCATCCCCAGTCCTCTGTGCCCAAATCAGCAATGCTACCCACTGAGCTTAAAACTGCCACTAATAAAAACACCAAACTCCTAGAGCAGGCGTTCACGCAAAGCCAGGGAAAGTCTATCTGGCAGGCTGCAGTGGAACCAAAACTCTATTTAGTGGGTGCTTCAAAGAGTAATAAAGATTCACCCGCAGCAACCTCAGCTTGCTCAAAGGCTT
Organism: Leptonotus elevatus; assembly: GCF_054856555.1. NCBI lineage: Eukaryota > Metazoa > Chordata > Actinopteri > Syngnathiformes > Syngnathidae > Leptonotus > Leptonotus elevatus. The sequence continues at coordinate 52,782,670 of NC_141239.1, read as the reverse complement.
TGATTGAAGATTAGGATACTAAACAACATAAAGTTGATACGAGTAAAGCTTTATCACCATCAGCTTCTCAAACTGGCACTGAACTGGGGTCCAAGACTAAAAAAAATTCTCCCTGGGTGACAATTTTGCAACACTGCTCCAATGTCAATTTGCAAGCCATGGGCAAGAGAATGATATGATTACAGAAACTGCAAAGCTGAAGTTATCAAATAATGAGGACCTCGTGTCTGCCTGAATGATACCAGAAGATAAATAGGAACAAAATACATAAAAGGAGTTTTCTGTTCACTTGAAAAAAGTCCCAAAAAAACAAGCTTGATCTAGAAGAGAATCAGTAGTTGTCGGCGTTTGACTATAAAAGGCATGAAGTAAGCAATTTTGCACTTTGGTCATGTTTAAAACATTGAGTATCAAAAGTACATTTTCATCCTGCTTCAGATATTTCTGGATGATCCCGAAACGTCCCTCCTGTTTAAGTTGAATGTGTCCATTTAATGTCTCCAGTATGTTTGGGACTCAATAAACGGCTCCAATAGGAGCAGCTGGTGCCGATGACGATGGGTGATGGGTCGTGGCCCCCGCCTGCAAAACTAAATGTGCGTCCTGCTGCTGGTACCAATTCTGGTGCGTGTACTCCTCCATGTAGACAGAAGAGGAATCACCTGAGGGCTGATAGGATTCCTGCCCCCTGCTGGTAGGGTCCAGCATTGTATTATTCTTCAGGCTGCTGCTACTGTTTGTGTCGTTGCTGCTTGTGTTGTTGTTGGTGGCGTTGCTGCCGCTGCTGTTGTTCTCCCAAGCGGCCGGAGACGGAGGAGAATTGCAAGCCATTGAATCACTCGCCTCTGGGCTGTGCTCCAGCGCAATGTCCCCCAATGGAAACTCTCCATTCTTGTAGAGTTTCTTGAATTTGGAGCGACGGTTTTGGAACCATATTTTCACCTGAAATTCAAAGTATCACATCAAGCCATGTCAGATAAATTGCAGCACTTTTGCAATTAGTGTGCATATGTTTGATCTTTGACTAATATATCTTATGGGGAAATACAGCCAGATGCGGACGCATTATGAAAATTGCCTTGGAAAATAGGATGGGCAAGGATCAACCACCAACCACTTTTAAACCACGGTCCGAATACACCATCTGAAATATTGTATCAAAGCCAAAAGATAACTAGAGTGATTATACATTGAGACATCTGGTAGACTGCTAGATGTTTTAAATTGTGATAAAAATGCATAATATTTCTGTTTTAAATGTTGTTTATTTCAGCATTTAAAAAACAACAGATACAAATATATAACATTTTTATAACAGTTAGCAAACAATTAACTACTACTACTACTACAATTTTGGCCAGGGTAATTTAATCTCAATGTATTTTTTTGTATTCTCTATGTAAGAAAGGTGTTTTTGTGACAGTATATGAATTAATATGTAGACAATTATTGTACTTACATGTCAACATTTTCAACCACTTTCTCACTTGACTGTACATTCATCTAAGTTTTGCTCTCTGGTTGCAAGTGAGCTGTTGATTTTCAACCTTGAATTAAAGCTGTGTCAATAAAGCACATGTAACAATAACATCTTTATTTTTCTTTCTATATATTTGTATGTTTATATAAATTGCATTCAACTTGTTGTCATGAAATGTTTGTATTGAACTGAGGCATAAGTGCTGTCATTTCTCTTTTCGCCACTAGATGGCGTGCAAATTACTCAGATGACAATATCATGAACCGCCACAGAAATCTCATGTTGAGATTGTGATCATCTTGTCTGTTAATGTCAATTAATGATGATAAGAGGTATGCAAAATAGATGGATGGATATTTCAATAAAACTAGAATATTAATAAAGATAAATAAATCATCCCCCAAAACACATTTTCTTAATTATAATGTTCCTTGAAGCATTATTGAAGTGAGCTGTGATGTTCGGGACATATTGTGATCTTAACCAGAAACGGAACATTTGATTTAAAATACACTACAGTAGTGTTCATGGCAACCAAGGAGGCTAAAACAGACTGTGGACTGTGTCACATTATCCATGACTGACGCCAGCTATGAGGTCTGGGCCTTAGTATTTGCCTGAAAGTGTCAACGGACTGGTCTTTAGAGACCTTCAGTTTGGTTATAGAAAAAACAGGGTTAAATTTAGAATAGGATTATAACATAATTGTTTTGTAAATATGATTTTCCCTCTTTATAGGGTTTAACCCTGTGAATGGGCCGGCTTCAGATGTACTTCCTCTAGATTTCTCAGGAAAACCTGCTCTGTATTATACTGTATATTCACCGTCTACAATATGAGAATATGATGTGAGCCGGCATATCTTGGTGTCCTGCCAAAACGCTCACCTCTTCTCGCACACTGAACAAAGCAAACGCCGCGGGATTTCTTTGTTGACATGCTTGGTTGATCGTCTGTCCCACCTTGAGAGGGGAAACTGTAGGCTGGTTTTGAAATCTACCTTTTGTAAGACCAGTCCTGGAACTTTTCTGACACACCAGGGATTGTGAATTCAGCACCTCTTTGACAGTGTCAATCGAAGCGGATGGTTATCTTCCTTTTGCAATAAATCATATTAGATAGGTGAAATGGTCCAAATGCAGTCCTGCACAGGAGTCTCACCTGTGTCTGTGTCAGGCCCAACTGTGCGGCCAGCTCGGCCCTCTCTGGTAGGGCCAGGTACTGGGCCGACTGGAATCTCCTCTGTAGGACGGCCAGCTGGTAGCTGGAGTAAATGGTCCGAGGCTTGCGAACTTTCTTGGGCTTCCCGTTTACCATCCGAACCTCCATCTCTGGTTCTTCTTTCACTGTGGGAGGACATACAGAATGTTATGTTAAGCCTGCTCATCTCTGGTAGGTTTTACAAGTTGATTGCCAGCACCTACACATTTTACTATGAGAAAGTTGTATTTTAGAATTCTGCATGTGTTTTCTCCACACACATACAATAAAACCAGCTTAAACTTGTTCTCCACAAGGCAGAGATATAGCACAGAAATAGCCATGGCCGCTACAGCCCCTACGTTTCAAAGAAATTCCACCAGCACTCAAAACTTATAATTTTGGTCTGAGTGTCCCCTAGAGCCTGGGCGGGAGATGGAGATTTATTGGCGCTTTTCATGTTGTCTGGAAGACTGATTCTGTACATACAGTACATTGCCTCTATTGCTCTTGCATCACTTTTTTGCTCTTTAACAGTATCGAAGCCAACTGAATGATCAATACTTTACAAAAGAAAACAATTAAAACAATTGAATTGTGGCCAAAGTTTTGAAACATAATTTTCCATTCATGTGAAGCGATAATCTTTTTTTTGTTTTTAAGTAAAGCTCCGTTTTGAGTATTTAAAGGTACACATATTTTAAAACTCTGTCTCCCAATATCAGGCTATCTGTTATTCTATATGAATTCATGAAATAAACAACATGTTTTTAATAAATTTTGGGGGGGGGGGGGGGGGGGGGCGTGGCCACAGGCCTTGCGTGATAAGGAGCCGGTGTTGTTGGATGATTCAAAGGCCAAGGCTGACTGACATGTCGTGACACCTGATGTGCTTTGTGGCTGTGGGCCAAAGTGCCCTGGAGCCATTTTCAGCTTACTGGAATGTCAAAGAAGTGCACCAGTCTGTCAAGTTTGCGTTTCTTCAAGTTGTTCACACAGAAATACCTTTGCCAGGTCAAATAAAGCCGACAGGATAAGGTCAGTTCAAATGCACACAAGCCTTTTTAATAACAACAGTGATAATTAAATTAGTATTATAGTCTTACATGTAGAAAAAAAAAAGCCAATTTTAACTATAATCATCATCATAGATAAATTTTCTACGTCACTTGTTTAGGCAAAAAAATATATTGCAGTATTACAATTACAGCCCTAAAATTAAGTTGTTTAAAAAAAGAAGAAAAAAAGAATATATATATTTGGGTAAATAAAAACAGCATATTTTTTTCTCCACTGACCACAATCTGTTTTATTTTACACAAAACATAGGATATTTAGGTACACCATGTTAAGTTTGAATAAATAAATACATAAATACATTTAAAAAAAACATAAACACATAAATAAAAACATAAATAAACAAAATATTTTTTATTTTGTTTTAGTTTTTCTGAGCAAGTCACAGTGTCACTACTGAGCTTCTTCTTTTTTTTCAAGAACAGACCTGTGGGCTTTTCATGTTGTCTAGTACATGGTGGCACCAAGTTGTTGTTTTTTTGTTATGGTTTTTTTTTAAGACAAAAGTAATCCAAGTTTGAAACTAACTGCGTCAAGGGGAAGTGTGAGCTTACCCCAGCTGACTTTGGGTGAGAGGCTGGATACACTCTAGGCTGGTTACTAGCCAATCACTGGCCACATATTGACAAACAAGCATTCACATCTGTAATCATACTTTTTAATATGCTTCAAATAAAAATGAAAGAGGTGAGTGTACTCCAGTGAGCACAGCCTCTATTAACCAGATTCTCGTGAAAATTTTACGATTTCTTCTCTGCTCCCTGAAATCAGATTTGTATTTTCTTGTATGTGATCTTTCTAACTGTATCTTCGTCCAAATGACTGCTGTAAAGCTTGCGTTGGCTAGACTGTTTGTTGCACAGTAGTGTATGAGCTGAGTACTGCCACGTTCCAAAAAATGCATGTTAGGTTTTTTAGAATACAAATAATTCGGAGGTGTGAATGAGAGTCGTAACGGTTGTCTACCTTTGTCTACATGTGCCCTGTAATTGGCTGGTGACGAGCCCAGGGTCTGTGGCTCTCGTCCAAAATCAACTGGGAAGACTACAGCACACCCGCAACTCTAATAAGTTTAGGCAGCATAGAAAATGAATGGAGAAAGTATCTGAAATGTACCGTTCTTCAAACTCTGTGGAACCATGTGAAAACAGCTCAGGAAACTGCTGTTCTCGCTTTAACTTTGACTTCACCACAGATTATTTTCTTTTTTGCCCACAGACTGCATCATGTGCCACTTTCCTCCAGTTTGGATTTAAAATGAATCTTCAGTGACACTCTGACGTGGAATACATGATCCTGCTTAAACATTTCCAATATTCCCCATGCAGGCTTGTGACATCACTGTGATGATTACAGAAGCTGGCACACTGACAATAAATGGTGCCCTTATTTGTGCGTTCAAGTTCTATTGAAACGATACTATAGGATTCCTTCATTACATTACTTGGGGTGTCACCCGAGCCAGTAGACTTATGTTGTATGTCTCTCTTTAAGGTTTTTTTTCCCCCTCTAGAGCCACAGCACTTCAGTTTGTTTTCAGCAATAGGAAAGCGAGTCAAAACAGGGCTGAGTCACATTCAACAATAAAATGTTGGCCTGTGGCTTACAGCTGGCTATGATCATATGATGGGTTGGGAATGGTGCATGAAGTAGAGCAGAGGGGAGAAATGGTCAGATCGGGGGTGCCAAACAAACATTGCTCTCAAGGTGCTCTTACAATTATGATTTTGGCATAGGATGACTGCAATCATCCATCCATCCATCCATCTTCTTAACCGCTTGTCCTCACAAGGGTCGCGGGGGTGCTGGAGCCTATCCCAGCTGGCGGGGTACACCCTGAACTGGTTGCCAGCCAATCGCAGGGCAGACAGAGACAAACAACCAATCATTCGCACAATCACACCTATGGACAATTTGGAGCGTTCAATTAACCTGCCATGCATGTCTTTGGAATGTGGAAGGAAACCGGAGCACCCGGAGAAAACCCACGCAAGCACGGGGAGAACATGCAAACTCCACCCAGGAAGGCCGAAGCCCGGACTCGATCTTACGTCCTCTGCACTGGGAGGTGGACGTGCTAACCAGTCAGCTACCGTGCCGCCTAGACTGCAATCAATATTATTTATTTATTTATTTATTTATTTATTTATTTATTTATTTATTTATTTATTTATTTATTTATTTATTTATTTTAAAATGGACAGAAAATTCACTGTGTAATCTTACTGTGTCATGAAAGTGGCAAAAGTCGTAGGATGTTTAATTACAGGGATGGTAACTACTGGCCCGTGGGGCATCACACTTTGAGTGGCCTGTTCAATAATTGTGTCTGTGTATGCAAATAATGTTGGTTTGCTGTTCAGCATTTTTGAAACAAAAGTAAATGTAAAATGTATTTATTCATCTGAAACTTCAGGCTTATAACTGTGAGCCACTGTATTTAACAAACAATCTGTTTCTTGTTGAAACAGCATTGAAATAAAATATTAAGGCTTAATGTTCCATTAATATAACATTCTTCCATGCTTAACGTGTGAACCCTAACCCTAAGTAAGACGTATTGTTGAATATTTCCATTAAAAAATTTATGTTTTAAACATCGATATATATATATATATATATATTAGTGATGCACCGAATATTTGGCCACCGAAAATTTTCGGCCGAAAATGGCAAAAATATGCATTTTCGGCATTTGGCCAAAATAAAATTAAAGCCGAAAGAATATGGCCAAAAGAGGATGTTGTGGTGACGCAAGCAAAAACAAAACAAAGACATTTCAATTTATATTGTGCTTTGTTAAAATGCCCATGTTAAATAGGCCTAAATATATATATATATATATATATATATATATATATATATATATATATATATATATATATATATATATATATATATATATATATATATATATATATATATATATATATATATATATATATATATATATATATATATATATATATATATATATATATATGCATATGTAGAACATATTCTTATAGAACATATTTACACAGAACATAATTTTTCGCATGCATATTATTAATTAATCGTTTTTTTCTTTTCTTTTCTTTTTTTTAAATGAATGAACTTTGAAAAATCTAAAATTTCTCCAAACTGTCCCTTTAAGAACACTATATTTTTTCACTTACACAAAATTTTTGTCCAAACTTAAAATGGCATTTTTGTCATAGATCTGGTTAGGAAGTGTGTGTGGTCTTATGTGGCAGCCCATTACCAGTGATGAACAATTGTGGCTCCCTCCATAATTTAAATTGCCTACGAGCCTGCTCTATTAGGTGCCTTGTACAAGGTCTATGTAAACCTTGGACGCTGCTCATTCATGAAACAGAGAATCAAAAAAAAAAAAAAACGTTATGAAAGGTAACACTGTAGTCCAATAATCAGTCAAATGCAATACATTGGTGTAGATTGTACCTTGAGTGACAGATATTGACTGATATAATCTCACTATTTGTAACAAAGTATGTTATTTCATTGCTAAATTCATCTGAAATCTCTATCTCTCGGTTCCAAATGACTTGTGTGTTTGTCATTGTTGGTCCTGAGGCAAACAGTTTACTTGGACTCAACAAGTGTTGCTTTGTGGGTAGTATAGAAACTTTGAGGAATCAAAATTGTCTCCTGCTGTATAAGTTTCCTCTGTAAATCCATTTAATGACCACATTCTTACTTTTATTAAATTTTTGGTCCTGGAAAAAAATTATCACTTTGGATACCAAGGAGTATGTACTTTATATACACCTTGGATATACTGTATAGAAAGATGATCATTAATCCCGTGAGGAGAAATAAAGGAAAAGTCCATGCATGAGTATTGTGTGTATGATGGTTTAAATTGCACATTGAAGGACAGATATTAATCACACATGTAACCTTATTTCAAACAGCAAAACTTAACTTCTTCACCAATATCCTTCAGCTCCAACATATTTTGACCTTTTGGCCCAGGAAAAGGTACGGACACAAGTACTGTAAAATAATTAACCACATGGGGAACTGTAACAGTAACCCTCACAATTTCATCAGAGTCATCATTACCGAGTTGCATTAAACAGTATTTTTTTACCCAGAACATCTACTTAGCACCAGAAGTTACTTTCTATATAAGACCACAGAAAGTCACCATGATTTTTTGGGGGGGATGGTTCTCAAAAAACATGGTCAACTTCCTGCAGTGTGCTATGAATAAATAAATATCGTTCTCTCATCCCTTTGCTCGCAAGAGATTGTTGGATTTCGTTGTCTATCCAATTGTTTCATATTGGAGTGCTCGGTGCCTGGAAACCAAACACTCAACACACAACAGAAGTATTTTGAAATTAACATCTTGAACAGCTTCATTGCATTCATATGAAGATATTTAGTTTAAAAGCTGGTGCAAATGACCAATTATACATAGCAAATGATTTCTGAATGGTGAAAGAATGGCCGCCATGCGTGGCCGTTAACTGACAAGGATGACGTGAACACCACAACTTATAAGCTATCTGCATTACAAAATATGCAATTCCTGCAGCTGAACTGTATGCCTTTCAAATCCTCACGTGTAAATGAAGGAAATAGTGCATGCAACTTGCGTGGAAGAAATGTATGGGTGCACTTTATTTGTCGGTCGTTGCCAATACAACTGGACACCACTCTCGTCATGTAACTTACTCAGCCGTTCTAGAATGGAAAATAGTTTTTTTGTTTGTTTTTTAATTACAAAGGTTATCATAAATAAGTGGCTATAAGTGAAACCACTGAACTTCCGGTTCAATTTACTGGAGTCGCTCCAGTAGAAGTATAAAGCACAATTGTAAATCATCCGAGGTACCTTCTGGACACAAGATAAAATTAACGAACGAAAATTAAGCTTCTTTTTTTTTCTGCTGACATATTGTCACATTATGGAGAGCATGAGGCTCGATTAAATGGTATTGTGTTTAATTGAAATTATGCCATCTTTTTTTTTGGTAACAACTGTGTTTGATAGTGATGCATTTTAAGTGTAGGAAGGGCTCTCAATTAAATGGGTGTGTTAGCATGTCACAAACAGGAAGTGGTTGCAATGTTTTGTTTTTTCAATTTTCACCTCTCAAAACACATTCACACACAAACAGCACAAATCTCTGTAAGGTTGTTGATTTGATCTGCACAGTACTGTATAAATGCAATATTGTAAGCAGTGAAATCTGGAGATTGATTATCAAGACAAAAGCTTTACAATATATGAATGTGTATCAAAAATATAAATAAATTGAGGAGCAAGAACTCACTTTCAATCATGGTTCCCAGTTACTATATAAATAACAGTAAAACTCAGTAACAGTGAACTTAACACATCTTGATTGTATTTGTTTATCAATAAAACATGAACGTAACAATATGAAATAATAATTTAAAAAAAGAACAGTTGCATTTAACTGTAGCATTAAGCACTCCCAGAAGGCTTGCGGAACTTACTTTGATAAAATTTCTGCAAAGTTGGTTTCACACTAAATAAATCAACTCCTGTCAAATAACTCCAACACTGACCTCCAACTACTGGAGGTTGAAATCAACTCTGAAACATTTAACACCAAAGTTTTGACACTTAGATTCTCAAAATGCAAACATTTATAAATTTGGACTGAAAATGAACATAGATATTACATTATCTGTCAAGGTTTTTACCTTATCAGTTTTGAGAAAAAATGTCCACTTGAAAATGTAATAAATCTCCAATAATGTAATAAGGTATGTATTATTATCAGTAAAAAATAGTTTCACAATATCAATCAGGATTTGTATTACATTATTTGGTTTTACTACATTTTTGATCTAGTCAAATGCAAATTGTATTACATTTTCAGGAAATTATTAAATTATAGGGTGTAAAATCGAGTGATTTGAACCATACTGTGACAGGTGTGGACTTTATTTGGGCTAAAATTATCTAAATTTATGCATGTATTGTATAACACAAACAAGAAGGAAATTTGTATTTGGAGGATTATTCCTTTATTGTAACAATACTGCTTGTCAATAAATCTTCCACTGTTGGAAATGCCTCTTTCAAATACTGCCACATTTGTAAGAAATCAGTTTGGGGGATGAGCAGCAGAGTGGAGTATGTGGGATGGGAACATGAAAAAATTGCCACATCTTCCAAATCTGCCAAATGTCTAAGAGCTTATTTGAATTGAATCGTATTTGCTATTTGGATGAAGTTTGAAGAAACGTGACATATTTGAAATGTAACAATGTATTCATTAACAATGAGGAGCCTCATCGGCCTCATGCTGCTCACCAACCTAGTCACACACTGCTGTGAGATGAGATCCCCTTCTCCAACCAGCATGTGGTGAAAGTCAGCCAACGTGGTTGTGTTGGTCACACTGGCACGAACAGAACGCCCAAGATGATCCCACAAGTGTTCAATGGGCTTGTGGTCGGACGGTTAGCAGGTCATTACGTCCGCTCTGCTCCCAAATTCTAGAGGTAGTCTCTGTAATGAAACCCACTCTGTAGGGGCAAATGTTGTCGATATGGGATTGCCGCTGATGGTCGGATAATCTCACCGTGATATCGCTCTGCACAGAAATGCCGCCAGACACCAAAAGATGCTTCTTTATCTGTGCAGCAATCAGGATAGCGTTCTCTGTGTCTTCCCCAACTTTTAATCTACCATTCAACTGCTGTCGGCAAAATCTGGACTAATCGCTGAACATAACGTTCCTCTACATGTTCAGCTTCCAGTGCACGTTGCTGACACAAACAGGCCTGATGGTGAAGGGCATCGTCGCAGGCCCCCTGGCAGCCTTATCAGGCTGGGAATTGGGTACATGCACTCTGGATTGACCGGAAAGAGAGCCGTCGGCTATATCATCACGTTAATCTTGTAGTGAGCTCGGCCTTCAATATGGAGATTGTACTAGGGCCCATTCCAAACAGTGCTGCAACTCTGTTTTGAGAAACACCAGCTTGAAGTTGCCTTGTCACACCACAGACCAAATCAGTCAAATGTGGTGTGCTGATTCTTGGAGGAGACACCCACTAATCACTTGTCGCAAGGTGGTACCTGGGGGTACCAAAAGCTCACAACAAGGGTCAATAGCAATAGCAAAATAAGATGTTAGCAGGAAAGGTTTGGCCAATTTTTCATGGACACAACCCACATACTCCGCTCTGCTGCTTGTCCCACAAATGCACATTCCTTACAAAAGTGGCACCATTTGAAAGGGAAATATAAAACAGCTTCCTAACAGTATAAGTCATAAAGAAATAATCTAGCAAACACAAATATATTTTGTTTTTGTGCTGTTTATTTTACCAAGAGTCACAGATGTTTTACTAAGACCTGACAGGGAACTATTCTACATTGTGAAAAAACAAAAATCTGAATTACAGTGAACACAAAACACATATGTTTTCTTATAAATGAGGAGAGGTTCAAAATGAATAAATAAATAAATAAAGTGTTGTATAACATTATTAAATATTTTCATAGGTATGTACTATTTTTGGCCAAGGAAAAGCAGAAAATATATCGCTGGCATCAGGCCGAAACCTCATAAGACACACTTCGGTAAATGTCTTCTTCTTTCTTTTTTTCCCTTTCTTTTTTTATCTGTATGTTTGGCCAGTCTACACATGTGGGTATTTTGTATGTTTACAAATTAATGACCAAACCAAAGTGTCGAAAAAGGCTTGCTCTCTTTGATTATGTAATGTTAATCAAATCATGTGTTTGGGGTCTCCTGAAAAGTAATATACAAAGGCCCAACGCCAGCGAAATTGCTGATTTATTGGGGTAGATTAATGTATGTATGAAGAAAACTACAGTGGAACTTCGGAGTTTGAACGTCTCGAAACTCGTACAATTCGAACTTCAACCAAAAAATCTGAGTAAGAAATGCCTCGGAGTTTGAACTCATTTTCGAAGTTCGAACACCCAAGCAAAGCAAGCTAAGCCGAACGTATCTTGAAAACGGGTAGCTAAGTGAAGCCGAGCGAAGCCGAGCAATGCCGAATGCTCACGTTGCGGTAGTGGAGACGATGCACTGCTCATTTCCAGTCAGATCGTGAATACTCCCGGAGGTGCTCCATACTCGCGAGTGCATTTTTACATTTCCATGACAATTTTCTTTGCCATGGGCCCAAAGAAAGACAACAGTGCCAGTGGCAGCAAATAAATATTTGTATCGTTTAAATACTGTACTGTAAATGTAAATGTAAAAATATATATATATAAATTAAAATAGGATTTTTCTGTTTTTGGAGCTTGGGAATGGATTAATTGCATATACATTATTTCCTATGGGAAAAAATGTTTTAGAGGTTGAACAATTCGGACTTTGAACACTTCGCAGGAACGGATTATGTTCAAACTCTGTATACTGTACTGCACAGGTGTCAAACTCAAGACCCCGGGGGCCAGTCACCTCATTTCCTGCCTGCCACATAATTTTATGTGACCTGCAAATCATTACCAAACCCGATTTTAAAATAAAATAAAATAAACATTAGTTCAACTTTACATTTTTTACTTGACTTCATCAATTTGTTGTGTATATTAAGTATCCTACTGTGTTATAAGCTAGATGAGGTGAGTATATGTTTTCCAGTCATAACTATACAATTTTTTTTACATTTAAATGACGCAGTGTATTATTTTACACAAATACAACTACCTCGCTGTATGTATTATACCATGCCAAATGAGAATACACTATTATTTGTTTTGTTTATGGTGCATTCGGTCTTGATAATGTTTCTATTTGCACTGCAGTATTTTTTTTTATTGCAAACTTGGACCTCGGTGTCCAATTTCGTTCGTAGCATTGAAGTGTTTTATTTGACAAAACAAACAACTTAAATCCTATTGTCTAGTCGGACTTGAGTTCACTCACCACTGTCTGGTAGTGTTGACTGCGTCTCTCTGCTGAAGACCCCAGGCTCTCTGTACACCGAGTGCGGGTACGTGTACTCGCTTTTTCCACATGGGAATGCACCACCGGGGACCACGCCGTTCAGGTTGTAGTGTGTGTACGCATAAGGGCTCATGTGTTGACTCGAGTACGACTGCTGCGCTGCGTAAAAGTCCTGCGAGCCATGGAGAGCACCGTGGCCGCTGTAGAAGCCCATGTCGGCGGGTGAAGTCTCCGCCAGGCCCGGGGACAAGCGGAGGGTCGGTTTCTTGTCCTCGAACGCAGGTGATGGCTGCCCGTTCATTGTTGAGAATGTTGACGTTCCACCAAGTCTTCAGGAGAAGACAAAGAGACAAGAGTGTGGAGCTGGCGTTCCCAAGTTGTCCACGGTGGCGGCGCCCAGCCCACAGTGGAGCTCCTAATTACAGGGCGCGCCGAGCAGAGCCAAGCCGGGCAGGCGAGAAGGAGTGGATGTCTCCCTCTCATTGGCTCCCCCTCGCACTCCCAGCCTCTGCCCTGGGGCCAAGACGGCACTGCGTGTCGCCTGTCTGACTCCCTTCTTCTCCCCACAGAAACCTCCAGAACCTCTCCCTAAAGCCTTAAAGACATCGAGGCGCACTAGCAACCAATCAGTCCCAAAACAAACAGAAAACTCCACCACCTTTTAACCTCACCTGTCATATGCGACGAGTACAACGTGTACATCGCCCGTAGTGGGCAGAGGTGGCAAAAGTATGCCTATTCCCACAATTCCTAATGGCAGTACAAATTGTTAAAAAAAATAAAATAAAAAAAAATTTAAAAAAAAAAGGACTGGTAACAATAGCCAGGCCTATACTGATGTGACACTGACTGAAGTAAAATGATGGACAATTTCGAACATCCGGGCATTTCTGATATTTCCGCAATGCAATGCAAATGTTTCCTTTATTGTGGCGGGTTGTATGCCCGCCATTTTGATTTATGATATTCTAAGTCAATACAAATTTGGATTATATAATAAATATATATAATAATAATAAAACAGTTTGTGTTGTTGTTTTAACCAAGAGCTAGTAGCCTTATATGCTATCAAAGCAACATGTTCCCAACGCTTTGGCAATTACTGACTTTTACAAGATACTAACTAAGCAAAACGGGAGGGAAAAATACTACCTGTTGTGTTTTGTTTTGTTTTTTCAGATTACATGGATCATTTTTTTAACACCTGAGGTTGGTGGCTTTAAGGTTGGCACAAGACACAACACATTTCCCACAATTCATTCTTGGAACCAACTCTCTTGAATAAGGCCAATGCCATTTGGAATATCTTTTATCTCCTAATCTGTTGACTGTCATTGTTGTCTTTTTTATGCCTTATATTCCCCAAAATATCAGTTAGATCTTCACCATGGTAGATGTTAGCTAACCCAATCTAGGATCGTCATCCAGGTTTACGGAGCTTGGAGGGGAAAAAAAGTAACATGCCTTTTATTGTGTAAAGTATGTGGCAAAATTACAGATATCAATATATAAATTGAGTATTACTCAAAATACCGATACCTGGAAAATTTACTTCATAGAGTAACAAGCATTTTTAACTTTGTTAGCCCCCCCCCCCCCAATGACAGAGGGAATAAATATAAAAATTTAGCAAACCAACTTGCAGGATGGTGTTGTGATAAGCCATGTTTACGCATGAGCTTTTCTCCTATTCAAATGCAGATGCTGGCTGTAGACTCACGTTGAGAGTCATTTGCAGTCAATCAGGGTTTCTTTACAATCACGCTATCTGCCTTTACATGTGTTGACTTAAGCCCTGGGTCTCCATCAGGCCCTGGGGGGAGGCAGCCTTTACGCAGTGGACCTACAATAAACTTAAAAGCGTAGGTCACCAAAAAGTTCCACTGGGATACTAAAAGCATATAACTAGGCTTCTCTAACGTTCATCAGTTGGTTGAAAGAGCAAAGCTATTATCTAAATGAAATGTGTAACCATGCAGGACATAAAACTTGGCCACACCAAACCGGTGCTTAAAGCTGATACCCAGTGTGACATGTTGGTAAAAAGTGGTTGACAGTCATGGCACAATGCTGAGTATGGAGGGGGGAATGGAAAAAAACAAGAGAAGGCTGAATATTAATTAAATGTTAAACAAAATGTTAATGTCAAAGATTTTTCTTCATCAAGCATGCTGGTTCAACTGTCCGGTGTCTCTGTCGTCTTATTTTATGCCTCATAATGCATCACACATTTTCAATGGGAGTCAGGTCTGGACAGCAGGCAGGCCAGTCTAGTACCCGCACTCTTTTACTACGAAGCCACGCTTTTGTAACACGTGCAGATTGTGGTTTGGCGTTGTCTTGCTGAAATAATCAGGGGCGTCCATCAAAAACACGTTGCTTGGATGGCAGCATATGTTTCTCCAACTCCTGTATGTACCTTTTAGCATTAATGGCACCTTCACAGATGTGTAAGTTACCCATGCAAGTGGCACTAACACAGTCCCATACCATCACAGATGCTAGCTTTTGAACTTTGCTTCCATAACAGTCCAGATTGTTCTTTTCCTCTTTTGGCCCAAACCAACAATTGTGGACTCGTCAGACCACAGAACACTTTCCCACTTTGCATCAGTCCATCTGAGATGAGCTCAGACCCAAAGAAGCCGGCGGCGTTTCTGGGTGTTGTTGAAAAATGGCTTTTAAGTTGCACTTACAAATGTAACGCTGAAATATATTTATTGACATTGGTTTTGTGGTGGTGGTGGTCCTGAGGCTATGTGGTGATATCCTTTACACATTGATCTCGGTTTTTGATACAGTGCCGCCAGAGGGATCGAAGGTCACGGGCATTCAATGTTGGTTTTCGATCTAGTGGCTTACATGCAGTGATTTCACCAGATTCTCTGAACCGTTTGATATTATGAACCATAGAAGATGAAATCCCGAAATTCCTTGCAATTGTATGTTGAGGAACATTGTCCTTCAACTGTTTAACACAATGTCCCAACTTCATTGGAATTGGATTTGTAATACATACAAAACTTTGGAAACTATTTGTTTCCACTGTCTAGTAATTACATAATCATAAGAATAAGTATACCATTCACTTAGTCATACATGTACTGCATAGCATACAGTAATGTGTCCTGGAGTCGTTGCTATAAAACAAAATAAAAAGAGAAGTTTCTGTTTTCTGTAACACAAATCAAAAAAATACCTACAACCTGCCTAAAACGGAACGTCTGTATCTTTCCTTTCCAAAAGTCTTACTATACATTGTTTACAATTACAAAGTGACTGTGTGAAAAAGGTTCATTCTTCCTGTATGACATTGGCATGCTGTCACTGCAATCAGTCCAGGGTGTACTGCATACTACCTCTTGTCCAGTTTGCTGGGATAGGCTCCAGGATGGATGAATTTATACATTCTATGCTGTTTGTTTTAGTTCACATAATTCTGCAAAATATATGTATGTTAAATCTGCATTTAAATTGTCTCTTTTTACAATTTCAATAGTGTGAAAGTGGTTTTAATTGTTTGGCAATTATTGCAGCCATATCAAAAATTCTGCCTGTACTGCACAAATAATAATGCTCAGATTTGTCTGACAGGGTATTGTTGAATTATTTGAGCTATAATTTTAGTTGTTACATTCTTTAACCACCAGTTGATGACAATCTGCTGTAAAACTCCAAATTTTGGGGAAAATATGCAAATCATTTATTGGTTCTTATTAGCTAGCATTAACACTATAGGGAAAAGCAGCCATCATGGAGAAAATTGCAGTTAACAGCAAAACCTGAACAAGAGCATATAAATACTTCAGGTGAACTGCTCGGGAAAAATATGCATATTTTGTAAATAATTTGGTCGGATAAAGATTAGCGTGAATACGCTGACATGTTTTGAAAAAGAGGTACGGCCAGATGGTGTTTATTTGTACAGGATATGGCTACCCTGTGTTGAAAATGTGTTTGTGGATGAACTTGTGCGGCTGTTTCGAATAAATCAAGCATGAAGAAAAATATTACACTTGTTATACCATTACAGTGAAGTGATAAAAGGGAATATTAGGCTATTCAAAAACCTTGTGGCATAAGGCATAAGTCATACAGTATTTTGACCCCCAAACCCCCCCACCCCCCAAACATCTCAGGATGACGGCCACTACTGCTAAGTTCAGCATCCTTAGTTAAACAGATCATTCAATTCTACCACTGGAATAAAATGATTAATAATAATAATAATAATAATAATAATAATGCAGTATATTAAGAGGCGCATTTGTAGACACTCAAGGACGTAATGAGTATTTGGTTCAGTGTTTGATGTTTTCTGGAAAATAATTGGCTTAAGCCATTATTTTAGGAAGGTTTCCAATACACCGTAAACAGAAAAACAGGATATAATAAAAACATATATATATTTTGCTTTCCAGTGACTTCAGGACTGTGTTGAGTGGAGTCAACCAACTTCTGGTAATTGTGAACTAGTACTCCAGTCCACGATGATTGAGCTACATTCACAATTCCTCAGTATCTTTTGGTTTTGCATCAAAAAAAGCATCACACATTTTCGATTGCATTAAAATCTGTGGATTGGGCTGGTCACTCCATACTGCTGATCTTATTGGTCTGGACCCAAGATACTGCATAGTTACTGGTCTTTGGGACCATTGTCTTTCAATGTCATTTCTGTTTTTATTTTAAGACAATATGCCAATGTGATCCCTGATATGCAATAAAAAGGCAACAACAAATAATCAACACCTCCTGTCATTACATATGATGCGCAGGCTAATAGTTTTGCAGTACTTTTCTGCTCCATCTGGTTTGATCCAGAGATCAAGTCTGGACTCAAGCTGGGCCACCCGAAAACACAGAAAGATTTGTCCTGCAGCCATACCCTTGACATCTTTGATGTGTGCTTAGGGTCATTGTCCATCTGAAATATGAACGGTCACACCAGTCTGAGGTCAAGTGCGCTCTGCATCCATAATATCTCTGTACAGTGCACCATTCATCTTTGCCCCAGTCCTGACCAGTCTCCCAGTTGCTGCCACTGAAAAAAATCACCGCAACATGACGCTGTAACCACCATGCTTCACTTCACGACATCTGGCATTCACGGAAGAGTTTCATCGTTGTCTCATCAGACCAGATAATTTTGTCTCCGATGGCCAGAGAGTTTTTCATGCGCCTTTGAGCACACACTAGGCGGGCTGCCATGTACCTCGGAGTGGCTACCGTCTGGCCACGCTACCTTACACTGTCTATAAGGAAGAGTAGCATGTATGCCATGCAGTCTCAGGCCTGTGATTGGTGGATTGCTGCACACATGGTTGTCCTTCATTAAGGTTCTTCTCTTTCACAAAGAAACACTTGGAACTCATCACCTTCTTAACAAAAAAGGCCCTTCTCCCCTAGCCAGGTAGGCTGAGTCCTGTTGGCTCTGCCATTCACGGATGATGGAGGCCCCGGTGCTCACTGGGACCTTCAAAGCGACAGAAATGCTTCTGTAACTTTCCCCAGATCGATGCATCGAGACAATTCCTTTGACGTCATGCTTGGTTTGTGCTCTCACCCGTATTCTCAAATGTAGGACCTGACAAAGGTGCTTGTGTCACTCAACATCATGAATGTGGATGAAGCCAAGTGCTGTGCATTCTTTATGATGACCTGCAGTGTATTATAATAATTATTTTTTACTCAAGCACAAGTTAGGCCTGTCTAAAGAAAGAGAAAGTCACGTCATTTTAAAGTCACACTCTTGAAATGATGTATCCGAGCCAATGTATCAAAGAAAGGAAATGACTACTTCCACATGTAACAATAAAGTGAATTTGTTCCACTTCAATTAGTTTTGTCTAGAAAGTTAGTTTTTACCACACACTTTAACCACAAAGCGTAATGGTGCAGAGGAGGAAAGGTCCAACTACTGGTACCCTTATCAAGATCCCAAACTTTATAAATAAAAAATAAATAAATAAATAAAACAAATCAATTTACAGGGTTATGTTTTTATTCAGAACTTGTTTTATATATGATAAACCCTCGGTCCCTGAAAAATGACATTTTCAGGAATGTACAATTTGAATTTCTCTGTAACCTTCTGTCTTTTTTACACAATCACTCAACATCTCAGAATGCAAAGTTCCTCCTTTGCTCATACGCTGGACCATTTGAAAGCACTTTGTGCGACTGGCCATGCTCTCACTGGTGAGATTTACATGTTTCTTGCATCTTATAAAAATGCGACCTTATAATTACATGGGGAACTGGATGTAGAGCAGAGCTTGGCAATGTTCTGTACAAAGAGGAGGTTAGATGTGGGTGAGTGGCACAACAGTAACATGATGGTCGTCTTTTTGCGGTATGGTCATAAAGGAACAGAGTATTATAATTCCAGAATGCAGTTACTTCTAGGGGGGTGCAGGCTTAAAATATTTCAAGTACAAATAGGAAATGAGCAAAATTCAGGTCTGTAGTCCTAACCTCCAAAAATACCAAGTCCCAGAGGGGGGATAAAAAAAAAAAAGATCACACAATCTAATCAAACATCTTTGATCATGTTTTGGTGTTGATTTTATATTATGTGTGGTGTATATATTTTGTATTTTATCTTACAAGATTCCCTGATGGCCAGTGCAGAGAGTAAGAGAAAACAGAAGGGAAACAAGAAACTCAGCTTATTTTACAGACAGTAGAAACCATATGTGGGAGATGTGGAGCGCAGTGGCTCAATTTTTCCAGTGGGAGGAGCACTTTTGTGTCGCATCAACCCTACCAGATTGGGATGAAGAGACAGAACCAGGAAGAAAGGAGAGCAGAGAGTTGTGGGAGGAAAATAAAGGGCATAGTTTATCCATCCCATCCATCTCCGCTGGAGTGTCTCCACAAGTTCATCAAGTGTTTTCAAAGTCTTTGTCCCCCTGGCCCCTTCCATCCTGGGGTTGAAGTGAGAGGGCTTGACGGAGGTCCGACTGGCCCGCGACGCTCCGCACTGGAGGACTGCTGGTTTTTATTCATTCTGTGGAGGAAAATAAGCAGACAGAGAGTGAATACAGATACAGTATTCCAGCCACTGAATTGATCACATCCACTTATTACTGTCATTTTGGGTTTTCTTTCATAATTTGGCCTGTAACATATTGTTGAAAAAAGCCAGAAACAAGACAGTTATGTGCTTCTGTACATATGTGGTCATGTAGACGAATGTTTGGCAATCACTCATTCGTAATTCTGAGTATGGCTGTAAATCATGGGGTGCATGGAATTATTTAGAGGCTTGTAAATGTCCTTGATATTCATGAGAAAGTAAAGTACATTTGAAATATGAAAATGCGGACGTGTCGTCGAACAGTCGGGATGTACGCAGTGTTCTGGCTAACTCATACCAAGAGCCCTATTTCTGTGGATTGCCGCGCCATCTGCACTCGGCGTAAACACTGTCGCATCTTCATTTTCATGCTGGGACAAGTCACCGGGTTTGGATTTCTTTTGGACCTCATTGAAACTGACCGTCCAATCAGGCAAATGACAAAAAAGGTCATGAAAACGATAGTTCAGGAAATGAAATTGTTTTTGCAAAAACATTATTTTCTAAGAACATTAAATGATGTTTGTAAAAGAAGTCTACATCAGTCCAATAACTTTGCTGTTTGTTTCTGTGTGGGACTGAAAAGGAAGTAAAGCAATGATTTTCATGCATTGGTGATGATGCAAGAATGGAGCATGAGCCAAAGGGCTAAACCATGACATTGTGGGCCATTTCTGGATCACTGGACATTTCCGACAACAATACATGTTTTTGATACGTTATAATGTTTGAAACACATCCAGATGTACACGGTGGGTTCTGTGGCTCTTGGCAAAGGTCTTTAGACTGCCTTCTAATTGCTGTTGTGTCTTGTCTCTGTTTAGAACATTGAGTGTGACCCAAGACTGCACAGCTTGGCAGCAGAATCCTCTTTGAAGCGGATTTTAGTGTTTTTTTATTTAATTTTTTTGTCTATTGGTCTTTGAACTGCAGACATTCACAGTTATAGTTTTACTTTGTAGACTTTGCATACCTGATTTGTGGACTTCGAAAGAGGACCAGAACACGTAACAGCTCACTGATCTTGCATTACATTAAGAAGTCATAAATTGATAAGATACGTTAAATTTTTAAAGATATTAAAAATAATTTGAAAATTTAGTTTTATACTCAGCTGACTTAAAGCATGAAACAAATCTAGAACTGTCAATTCTGGTAAAATTCTCTCTCATATGTTGGCGGGAATTAAAAACAGAAAGCGCTAACTTCCCTTCTGATTAAGTATGTACTGTACTTAAAATGTAATAATTACAGTGCAATACAGACTACAGTGTTTCGCTTTTCCCACACTTTCACCTATGCTCCATTCAGTTGGCTTGGGAGCGTCGATGACTCTATGCAACAGCCATTTTTAGAGCTCTCCAGAGACACCCGATCGGACTCAAGTCTGGGCTCGGGTTTAGCCACTCAAGAGCATTCATGGTAAAAAGTTGTCATGAAGCCATTCCTTATGGTCTTGACTGTGTGCTTTGGGTTGTTGTCCTGTTGGAAGGTAAACCTGCACCCCTGTCTGAGGTCCTGACCACTTTGGAGCAGGTCTTCATCCAGGATGTCTCCGTACATTGCTGCATTTATCTTTCCCTCAAACCTGACTCGTCCCCCAGTTCCTACCGCTGAAAAACTTCCCCGCAGCATGATACTGTCACAACCATGCTTCACGATTGGTACTGGTATTGCCTGGTTTCCTCCCAAAAATGACACCTGCCATTTACGCCAAAGAGTTCAATCTTCGTCTACTTTTATCAGACCAGAGAATGTACTTTCTCATTGTCTGAGAGTCCTTCACGTGCCTTTTGGCAAACTCCAGGCAAGTTGTCATGTGCCTTTTACTAAGGAATGGCTTCCGTCTGGCCATTCTACCATAACAGGCCTGCTTGGTGGAGTTCTGCAGAGATGGTTGTCCTTCTGGAAGGTTGTCCTCTCTTCACAGAATACCAGCTGGAGCTCTGACAGAGTGACCACCGGGTTCTTGGTCACCTGCTTGACTAAGGCCCTTCTCTACCCGATTGCTCAGTTTAAACAGGCTTTCAGTTGAAACAACCAGCTTTAGAAAAAGTCCTGGTGGTTTTGGAGGCCACTGTGCTTATTCAAACCCTCCATTTTGACATTTTGGCCGATTACCAGTTTGACGGTTTACCGTGGTTTTAAAAAGTTACGATTTCAATAACCGCTAATACCGGCTGTCACTGGTAATGAGCTTTTCTTTTCTTTTGCATAGTTGGGTAAATGAGCCGTCTATTTGAAGTTAATTTCCTGGTCTGTTCTAAAATTAGCTCACCAATGATGGGACGCCGTGACTTACTAGAATATTAACATTTATTTAATTATTTATCGGTAACATATACGCGTTTCTCAATGTACCAAATAATCTACTTAGTTTAAAAATAAAATAGATTGTGTTCAATGGAAAAACGTGTTTATTTACCCAAATATATATATATAAAAAAAGGTCATTTTAGAGCTGTAATTTTAATACCATGATACTGCGATATTTTTGCTCATGGTTATCATACCATCAGAATCTAATATTGACCTATGCCTACATCCTGTCTTGGAGGTCTACAGACAATTCTCCTTTGAACTGATGCGTGGTTTGTGCTCGTCACCCGTGGGACCTTATATATACAGGTGTGTGTGTGTGTGTGTGTGTGTGTGTGTGTGTGTGTGTGTGTGTGTGTGTGTGTGTGTGTGTGTGTGTGTGTGTGCGTGTGCCCACTCCAAATTGTGTCCAATCAACTGAATTTACCACAGGTGGACTCAAATTAAGCTGTAGAAACCTCTCAAAATGTGAAACAATTGAAGCGCTGTGAATACTTAGTGTATCTTAAACAGGTTTCATGCACCCATTCATCCATTTTCCAAACCACTTATCCTGACTAGGGTGGTGAGAACACGGTAAACGTGTTTCAATAGGACAAATATGACAATAAACATTTAAGAAGAACGGTTGATAAATACACACAGACAACACAAACGGAATTGGTTTGACTGGACTGACCTTATGTTAGCTTCTTGGCTTTGTTGTAAAGGGAGTCCACCACCTTGCTCATGTTCTGAATGCTCTCCAGGGCCGCCTCGTACGTCTTGTCGACCACAGGTTCATCAAAGACAATGAGCACACCTTCACCTTGGTCTAAAATACCTGTCAGTATCAATGGCAGGCCAGAAGACAGAAGCAAGGAGAGTGAAACGAAAAACCCACTGGAGATGGCTAAAGTTGGTGTGTTTACCGATACATTTGTGGTTTTATTGTTGGGGTAATAGAAAACTGCAATACAGTAGATTAATCAAGTGATTGTACTGAAAGCAGATAACAATACAACAAATATAAAAACAACATAAAACAACCATAAAGGCATGTACAAGCATCACATTGGTCAGTAAAAAAAATGAGCCAGACAAATAGAAGTAACATGTATTGGAAATGTGTGAAACTATGTGAGAAAAGATACAAAAATCTCCCAAATAGTTGAAATCTGCCATTTTATTAAAGGCAGCCTCAGTTACATACCGTGAAACTTTTGGTCCAGAATCATCTGCGATAATTTCCTCTCGACATCACCCTGAAAGAAAAACACATTGGGATTCTGCACAATTCACTGCACACACAGAAAGAAATTGTTACATAAAATCAACTTATGAACAGCAACACATACCTTAGACAGTTTGATGATGGTGGAAATGTGTGCCATCTGGTAGAGAAAAGACCAATAGTGGAGTACATTCAATACAATACAGTCCATTTTTGCTCATATTGACAGAGATGCTAAATCACAGAACCAATACTACAAATACATAAAGTCTATCATTGAAAAAAAATACGTACTAGTATATTTATTGTGTAGATAAAGTAGAAAGAAATAGCATCAGAATTACTGCAGCCCTTACTTGGACTCTGGAGAAAGGCTCAATAACCCTGATGAGGTTCTGCTCAAGCAGGTTGTCATAGAGCTTGGTCAGATGTGTTCGTATGATGGGATCGTCCCTCAGTTCTGCTTTATACTCTGTCAGTGCCTTCGGAAGGAAGGAGACTGCATATTACACACATATTATTCTCTATCCTGCCTGAGCAAGGCACTAGTTTGTGCACTTGAGGCAACTATATACACAAACCTTTTCAAAATCGGCAAGCGATCGATTCTTGCTGGCCTGTGCTACACATTTCAGAGAATCTGTCTGTAGAAAAAGAGACAGTTGATCATGAACAAAATAATTTATTTAGGGTGGGCCAGGCTATAATTACCTTACAATATTATTTATTTATTATTTATTAACACTTTCAACATTACTACAGTTGTTATAGCGGTAATGTTGAAGAATTGTACTACGTTATACAGGGAGAGAAGTACAACCACAATGTTGTTAAATGCTTCTTTAACAGAATGCATCGAACCTAACCATTGTAAAGGCATCTGATACAATTGTAGTACAAAATCAGATCTAAAAAGATGAGTAAAACTACCAAATGCAATAATGGTTGAACAGAAATACCTATACAGTACTACAATTTAACCATTTAGCTAATCATCAAACTTAAAAAAGTAAAACGTCAGAATTCTTCTGAGGAATAAAGAAAGTGACATAGTACCTGTCTTCCTGTGTACCGCAGAACGAGCTTGCCACTGATGAGGGCCTGGACATCTTCAGGTCTGAAACAAAAACATGTATCCATGTCTATTATTATTATTATTATTATTATGTTATTTTCAAAGTTGGGATCTTCATGGTGGCGAGTGATTGCAAAAGCAAGGGGGTTGTTTCTCCAAGAGCTACATTATTGGAGATGCAATCCGTTATGGGCATTAAACATACTAGTCATACTATATAATTTTCAGTATGCCACAAAGAATTAGTGTTCGCTGCGATGGGTCAAATGCAGAGGTACACGTGTACACGTGTGTATGTGTGCATGACAAAAAAAACGAGGATTTTTCTTCCTCTTCTTAAATGTGGTTCCTTTAAACCTACAAATTCAGTTTTAATCCTCAACTGAAAATGAAACTTTGCAAATAAATTTCCACCTTTCCAGTGTTTTGAAAGTCTGTTTAGAGCCACCCTCATTCAAAATGTCCTCAAGGAGCAGGTGATCGAGACCCAATCTTGTAACACAATAGTCGAAGATGTGCTCATCATTCACTTCAAAGAGCCAGCTCTTTGTACCGGCTTGTTCGCGGACGACCCATCACTAGGAGCCAAGGCGCACGCACTCTTCATGCACTTGATATTGGCGCCACATTTCAGAGGCTCTCCTGGAGGATTTTCCTGAAAAGCAGCCCTCAGTCGTCTTCTTTATAGGCGTAGTAGTGAAACGTACAATATCTCTTCAGCTTCAAAATCCCTTGAATCTGACTAGGCGGTCGCCATCTTGACTCGTCATACTTGCCAATCACATTCATGTGGACTCCAGGGACAGTCGGAAAACATAATTTGCTGAGACAGTTACACCAAAACGTAATGCATTCCACTTAAGCAGCCTCACATGAACTCAACTCAATAACTCCTCCACCATCTATGTACAGTAAGCATATTTATTTTGTTTTCATTGTATTGTACTGTGTAAAAATGTAATGTACTGTGAGGAAAAGTGGTTCAGGTAATGGATGATGGATGGATGATGTAATTTTATGTATTTTTTTATGTACTGCATAGAAAGTATAATAAGGTATATAATTTGTTTATTTTAGTATTTTTATTATTATATTTAAAAAATTTTGGGGGATAAAATAGAATTTTGAAACAAATTTAAATTAACTAATTTACTGCCATAAATTCATTTAAAAAAAAGATTATTAAAAATTAAAAGCAAGAGGCGATTAATTTTTTTATTGTAATTAATCGCATGACTTCACTAGTTAACTCTCAATTAACCACAAATTTTACATCTGTTCTAAATGTACTATAAAAAAAATTCTAGGTTTTCATACTCTTGTTAACAAAAGTGGGAAAAAATGTTAAACTAATAGAAATAGTTAAAATTATTTTTTTCACGTCTATAGCCGTCAATGGCAGTGAATGAATATAAAAAAGAAAAAAAAAGACTATTAATAATTAGGGGCGTCAGGTGAGTAAAGTTTTTAATCGTAGTTACTCGACTTAACTAGTTAACTCACGGTTAATCACAAATTTCATATCTGTTCTAAATGTACAATAAAAAAAAATCTAGGGTTTCATACTTTTGTTTAAAAAAGTGGAAAAATATTTAAACTAATAGAAATAGTTCAAATGAATTTTGGACGTTTATAGCAGTCAATGGCAGTGAATGAGTTATGTTCATAAATTGAGGACTACTTGTAAACAAAACTCACATAAAGTGATTGCCGCATAATTACAGTTCTTTCCGAATGGCAATGTTGGGGCAGATTAGCATTACCAAACAGCGTTATTAGAAATAACTTCTGAGAACTGGCACATAATTTGAGGTTCAGCAAAGTTGTGCACATAGGCACAAGGGGGTTTTATGTTTCGCCATGAGTCCGCTGCATGTGCCACATGCACAGATCCGTACATCAATTAAAGCTTGCATGAAGTAATGTAGTAGATGAAGTGCTGCCTCCGCAAGTGAATTTGTGAATTGTAATTATGGGTAGACACTTTTTTCCACACACACTCGCCTTGATCAATGCCCCAGCACCACCTGTTGGTTGTCATGGTAACAAAAGTTGTATTCAGCAGGTGGGATAAAAAGCAGATAAACGCATACAATTCCATAAAACACTTAATTGCATGTTTTTACGAAATGCATATTAGATTGGCCAATTTCACAATATCGATAATTTTTTTATACATTGTGCAGCCCTGATAGTATTGCAACACTTACGCATTGAGCATGATTTTGCAGAGCAGCATATATTTGAGTCCTATGATGGCTCGAGGACTGTCAATTGAGTCGTAGCCTTCAAAGGCCTCGAAGAAGTAGGAGTAAGCCGTCTTCCAGTCTTTCTCCCCTGCTGCATGCGTAATCCCTAAAAACACACATAATTAGGTCAGGTTCAAGTATGTTGGACAATTAATACAACCTTGTTGTGTTTCATTTGATATATTGTTATATTTCTCCCAGTTATTCCTTGGGTTCAGCACTTTCTCCATGAGCCCTCTCTTGACTTTTAAACAAAAACACATTGAATGATGTCTTTGGTATACTCAAAAGTGATGTTGTTGTTGTTTTTGCTCCTTACCTGATTGCATGTCTAAAGCCGCTTGTAATTTTGGTGGGCAGTAGATGGCATTGGCGGTTGTCCTGGCTGAAGTGAGGGCGGCGCGAGCCTTGGGCAGGTTACTGAGGGCGTGATATGTTTTACTCTCTAGTAGCTGCACCTCTACCAGCAGGGCTTTGTCATCCATCTTCTTCAGCTCCTGCAGTAACTGCGAGCCTGGAGGTGGATACAAACATGTAGTTGCTGCAAAACATATTCAACATGACATACAGTCTCCTGTAAAAGTAGTGGAAAGGCAAGGTCAATTCCTTTGTTTTTCTAGTATGCTCACTGAAGACATGTGGGTTTCAGATTAAAAGATGAATATGAGACAAAAGTTTATAATTCCAGTTTTTATTTCACGTTATTTTCATCTAGATGTGTTAAATAACTCAGGAGTCCTGAGTTGGTACCGAGCACCTTTTTGTTTAAAGCCACCCAGTATTCAAGTGAGCAAAAGTATCTGAACAAACAACATTCTTAAAGATGCATTGTGGAGTTTAAAATGCTAAATGAAGATTTTTCTACATCATGCATGCTCCTCCAATGCCCACATGAGTACAAGGATCCTGACTTTTTAATTGTGACTTGTATCTTCCCTTCAATGTGGAGTGGTGGAGGGTGACGTCATGCTCGCCCCGCAGACATTTAGTTAGCGTACGACGCGATTTGGATTGAAAATGAAAACAAGGAAAAAAAGATGCCTGCTTCAAGCACGGACCAAACTCCAGCTCAGACTCCACGAAACGAAGAGTTTATTTGAGCGCACGTACTCGCACGCGCACCATACACAAGCTTGACACAGTGGTTGCAGTTACGATTTAGGCCAGAGGTGGCAGTCGCGAGTAAAGGTGAGAACCTCCACAATGCAACTTTAAAGTGAGTAACATTTGATACTTGGTGGCATAACCCTTACTTGTAGGAACTGCATCAAATCTGCAACCCATTGACTTCGCCAGACTGTTGTATTCTCCATTTGAAATGCTTTGCTAGGCCTTGACTGCAGCCTCTTTTAGTTCTTGTTTGTTTAAGGGAGGTGCTCCCTTCAGTCTCCACTTCAGGAGGTAAAATGCATGTTGGCAAAGGCAGTGTGTTTTGGATCAATGTCCTGTTGCATAATGAAGCTTTTCCCGATCAGTTTGGATGCATTTTTCGGTAACTTGCCAGACAAAATGGCCTTGTAGAGTTCAGAATTTATTCTGCTGCTACCATTCATGAATGACATCATCAATACAGACTAGTGCGCCTGTTCCAGAAGCAGCCATGCAATCCCAACTTTCCTGATACTAAGATTAACCGCTACCAAATGGTTTCTTTTGTCTCATATTCGTCTTTTGATCTGAAACGCAAATGTCTTCAGCATACAACAAAAACAAAGGAATTGCCTTGCCATTCAATACAGACAAATTGGTATGGAACTACGTTCTACCACAGGCCCTGATTGTATGATACTACTCTTGATCATAAACATACAAACAGATTAAGACAGTAGATTGTAGTGCACCGCAACAAAAACAACACTTGGATACTCACCAAGTTTTAGTGCTTCCGGATAACACTCGGTGTCGAAATAGAGCGAAATAAGTCGAGCCTAAGGACAAAGCAGGATAAGAGTTTCAAAGCTGAATCGTAGTGCTCATGTTGAAAATATAGAATACATTCCATGCACAGCTACATTCCATGCACAGCCACATTCTACACACATCCAGTTCTTCCAAAGACAGTGTCAGGGTTAAAAATAATTTCAATATTACATTATTAAGTTGATTAAACTTATCATAATGAACAATGCACTGCCATGTAAAAAGCCAAACTGTCATATTCAGAGTAAGTATAACCACATTAAGTGAACCAAATCTTGGGCCCGATGAAAACCAAACAACACGACCAAATGGCGCTGAACTGTAATGCAATGTGCAGGTTACTGCCACTAGTTTTCATCAGTGTCCGTATGTTACAGACACACATAATCATATCATACAAGCATCCACAACAAAACAGTCCAACAGGCCACTGCAAGCCGTGCCGATGTATACACATTTAGTATTTTACAATAATACTGGACAATAGTAAAATGCAAAGTGTGGAGAGAAAGTGTCATCCAATGCATGCATGCAGTCAATGAATGGCTCAAAGGGCCTCTTAAATATCCTTACTCCTTTAGTTCTCGACTGACCTCTCTCTTTGTTATAATATAGCTACAGCATTGGGCAATCAGTTTCTCTCTTGACAATCAGTCTATGTTGTTTGTGATTCCATTTATTTTTTTAAAAAGAAAGAAAAGAAAATACCAGTACTATACATGGCGCTACATAACGCTGTTTCCCAATTATGCAGTACTTTCATTGCAGAGATGGTTTACAGTATGTGTGGGAATGTCAATCGCCTGGTGTGCCCATGTGAGTCGCAGGCTGTGTTTTATGTCTAGTTCAGTTGAGTTTGGCCACCTCTGTGTTCATTTTAAATCCATCTGGTTTTTGCTGTATTTTCAAACAATATTACAGTTAATATGTTACACTGACAGAACTGTCCTGTGCCTGTTCAGATAATTCATGATTTTATTTAGAAAACATCTGCGGAAGGGGGTGGGGGGGTTCTGACCATGCATAATAATAATAATTATTATATATATTTTTTTCCTCACCTCTAGGGCCTGTCTGAGGAAGGTCCTCTTCTCAGCTTTGGCCCATTCTATGCACTCCAGGCAGAGCTCTACTTCCTGACCAGTGGCGGCCTCCATGTCCAGAAACAGGTCCAGCAGGGAGCGGACCAGTCGGGCTGCTTTGGCCTTTGAGATGGAGTTGAGGAACGGCCGCACATATGTCAACAAACCACCAAGTTCTGAAGACAGAGGGAAAAGTATCAGTTGTTATTAGTGCAGGTGAAACAATATGGTGTAAAAACAATAAAGCTGTCATATTTTGAAGTAATGATTTAAAGCAGGT
The DNA here is from genome assembly GCF_054856555.1 of Leptonotus elevatus. NCBI lineage: Eukaryota > Metazoa > Chordata > Actinopteri > Syngnathiformes > Syngnathidae > Leptonotus > Leptonotus elevatus. The sequence continues at coordinate 52,752,770 of NC_141239.1, read as the reverse complement.
CTTGATCTTTTAAGAAGCATTTTTGTGTTTACCTTCAGCCTGTCCCGTCTTGGCCAGCAGTCCGCCCAGCTCCAGGATGCTCTGCTCTTTAACTCGCACAGCCTCCTCATCACTATCCTGAATGTCTCGCTTTACTGCAAAACACACACACACGTTTGATTTACTCTCTTTGTGGGGCCATCTCATTGACATAATGCATTTCCTAGCCCTTTCCCCTAACCATCGAAAATGATTGCCTACCCCTATTTCTTTCCCTAACCCAATTCAAACCTAAACTCTAAAACCAAGTCTTGACCCTCAAAGAGGTCTAAACTTGTGGGGCCCAGCAAAATGGCCCCACATGGACGAGTGGGAGGGAGGGAGAGAGAGAGAGAGAGAGAGAGAGACAGAAACACACACACACACACACACACACACACACACACACACACACACACACAGACACACACGGGTCCCTAACCTTATCTAATTTATCTTACTCAAATCGATATGAATACGTTGGATTTGAACATTGATCTCTACTTTTAAAGTACGGAAATCAGTATTTATTCACCGTGATGTTAGCTAAGCTGCGTGTGATGGCAAGCGCGGACAAGAGAGAAAGTAGAATGAAAACACAACAAAAGATAAACATGACAACTACATGATGAAGCCTAATAAAGAGCAGCGTATTGAGTGGGACAAAACGGGAGGTTGTAGCAGCAGTTTGACACTGCTTTCACTGTTCACTTGATATATGGCAGATTACCACCGACTTCATGCTAACGCGAACTCCTCAACTGTCACACAAGTTCCTGTCCAACGACCGCAAGCCAGCTGGCCGGCGAAGCTAACAGTAGCGCAAGTCATCATCTACCGGTGTGGTGCTAGCCCGCTAGCACACAGCTGCTGACTCACCGTACGAGCACGGGAAGAGGAGATTGTCAGCTAACATAGCGTAACATTAACTGCTAACTAGCAAACAACATAGATAATTGAAAAGCTCTCTTAGTGGTTTGCGGTTGTGCAGCTACGAAGACAAAATAAAAACAGGCTTTAGTTTCCAGTGTCACGCATATTGGGGTATATTTACCTATTGAATGTAAGATGTCGATTGAGGCATTCCGATCTGTTCCGAGAAGAGACTGTGCTCTCTGTAACTCAGCCACTGCCGCGGCTGCCATCTTTCTGTACCTGCCACACTCCCCCGCTCCGAGTCCACAGCTGCTGGTTTTCTGCTCAGGTCCTTCACGCTCGTTGCTGGTGGACCAATGCTGCCCCCAGCAGGCCGTGCCTGGTTCTTCCTTTCCCCAGAACAATTCATGACCTCCATTGAACCCTATGTTTGCGGCAGGGTTATAATTAAGTTTTAGATTTTTCATAAAAGGTAGTTTTGATTTCGTTTTGACTGTTTTTTCTATCCGTTAGTTTTAATTTGTTTTACACTATGTTTTTTTTCGTTTTTATTTAGTTTATTTTTTTGCTCTAAGATGGCCATTAGAATATCTGAACTTTAAACACTGTACATTATAAAAAGTGTGTGCTGACTCCCATTTAACACGAGCATGCATGTGATTGGTTAATTCTGAATACAGCCAATTTCCGAGTGTTAGTTTAGTTTATTTCCACAATGTTGCATCCAGAAACAAAACAAAAATAAGTAGAGTGAGTGCATACTTCTGTAGCCACATTATATCAATTGTTTATTTCTATTAACCTGACATTTACACAGGGACATGTACAATTTTATATCCATACATCCAGCTAATTGTTTGGAGTAGTTTGATAGGAAACTATGGCATTTAAGTTTAATAGCAAAGCCATCAAAACACAAAAAAATCAACAGTGACATAAAGTTTATTTAACACTGTTTTGCTGCACAATTATATTTATTGAAATACCCCCAGTTACAAAAAAAAGAAGAATTTTTTAGAAATTACATAAAGTACTACAAACTATTGATTGCCTTGAAAAACAAGTATTACATACATTTCTATCTATTCTACCTATAGTAGAATATATCCCAAATTCCCCAATTTAAACTTTGCATAAAGTGTTATAGGATATTTCCTGAAACGTTTCTCAACAGTATGAAAACTTCTGAATCAAGTATAAAAATAGCCTTTATTTAAACAAAGATTTACATGAGTATAAATACAAATCCTTCAGTTATGATGTTCCAAGTCATAGGACAATGGAGCGGTAGTCACAAACCTGGAAGCAGAATAAACAGAATGTGATGGGAATGTGGTAGATTATATTAGATCTCTTAAAACCAAGAACAAAGTAGAGGGCGATCCTTTGTTTACGATGGTCTCGACCTAAGACCTTTCTTGGTTACGAATGACACACAATGTCAAACAACTAGTTGTGATCCTTCCAGTGTGCATGTCAACCACGGGAGTACTGTAAAGGTAAAGAATTAGAAAGAGATACCGCATGCTAAAGAAAGTCGTGGTCACGCACCAAAAGTATTTGCCAAGTCACTACCAAAAGAATGAAGAAGAAGAAAAGGAGGAGGAAGAAGAATAAGAGGATTCAACCTTCGGTAACAATGAGCCACAGGTAAACCATTTTAAACTAAATAAACTAAAAAAAAAAAAATTCTGTAGTTAGAAGCCAAAGTTTCAAAACCAACTGGCACTTGTTTGCTGCGGTCAACACTATTAGGAGTGCGTTTGGAAATATACTGCTTCACTCAGACCGTTTGGAAACTCAGAGAATTGCTCAAATGTGCAATTCCGTTATTAAGGGTGCCCCAAAAAAGGAGTTCTGGAACATTGTTCTAGGTGCTCCAACTAGAGATACTCTAGATATTGGTTACCGGCCACGTTGATCACTAATCATCAGTACAGGCCCTGTCATTTAAAAAACAACAACAACATATTGGTCTTTCTCTAATACTTATGACAATGGATGATTTTCATACCGATATAAATTGGAATTATGACTATACTAGCGCATTAGTGAGGTTAGCGATAGACACTAGGGTGTTCAGACCTGCCTGAAGAGAATTCCAATCTAATTTAAGGACCCTTTGAAGCCATATGTTACTGTATTGAACAGCAATCAGGTTACTATAACGGAGTGGGTAAGGTTGTAGAAAATGGGGAGGAAACAGGAAAGAACATGACCATCTGTACTGAAGACATTTGGAAGTGAGTGTTGTACCTTGCAGCTTATCAGCAAGTTGGGACAAGAGCTTGCATTTGATGCTAATGAAAAAACAGGGTTGTCGGAGCAGCCTTCCATGTGCTCTGTCACACGAGATTCGAGAAGATTCCGTAGGACATCTGCGGTGATGTTCTTCATCTAAAGCCAGTGTACAACAGAAAACAATTTCACCAAAAGTATAACACATTTCGCTTACATTTACAGTCTTCCCGACACGCACAAATATTTCTTCATTCATCCGTTTATGTTTGTTTAAGATTGCCTCAATTGTTTTAAAGTGGGATAAATAATGCATATCGCTGGCGTCAGGTGGAGTCCTTGTACCTCCAAAGTCATCACTTTTCAGGAGACCCCAAAAACTATCAACTATTAACATTGCATCATCAATGACAGCAGACCATTCTCAACACTTTAAATGTGTCCTTAATTAGTAAAAAATAAAAAATAAATTAAAAAAAACCTGTGTGGACTGACCAATTATATAGATTTATTAAAAAATATATATGAAATTTACCAAATCATGGCATAGAATGTTTTGGGTCAATGCCAACAACATAGTAATCATCTTTACAACCATTTACCCAATACTGAGGTTTTTTGTTTTGAATTATACAAACCTTTGTATTTATGTACATTCCACATGAGCAGGAGATGAAATTGCTGTTGATGGTCAAGTAGCTCCTAGCAAATGCAGGCTTATGGTCAGTCTTCAACAACTCACAAAGTCCTTTACATTCAACAAGCACATTCATGTTGTACTTACGCGTGACACATGGGACAAATAACATGAGCCTCTTCCATCCCTTCCAAAACAGATGATATGTATTGCTGCTCAAATTGCTGGTTTCTCTCATACTCTTCAATAATAGACATTTCTGCAGCACAGGGGAGAAACATACAGTACTCAGTATAAATGGAAACAAATAATTTTGAGTTTCCTTTCACAATCAATATTTTCTATGGAATACTCCACTTTCTCTAACAAATACATTGTATGTTTTTTTTAAGAAAAAATATCTTGAGACATTATGCTGTGTGAAGTGTGTTAAGAGTGACATTTCCTCCCTTATCTGTAGAAAAAACGGTTGGCAATCGAGTCGATAATGGTAAATATTAAAAACCTGTTCAATCTACTAATGCAAATCCCTATGTGCATGGCCAACACCTAGTTCGGCCTAGCTATGGCCAATAGGACATTCCATATTAATATGTGTACACAATAGACACCAGGATACTTCCTGATGACAGAAAAGTATGTGATTACTGCAGAATGGAACTGATGCAATGACAATAACTTGTTTGGTGTTGTGCCGCCAGATAGAGCCCAATAAGTTTACTTCCCTAGCCCTTAAAAACACAGAGCAGGATTTGAACCTGTGACCCAGCACTTTTAGGGCAACCACTCTAACCACAAGCTGATACTCATTCCCTGTCACAGAAACTGTATTTGCAGTTCACGCGCGATTCAATGCCACTAGGTGGCAAGATGCCGGCCACTGCAAAATATAATCACTTCGTTACCTTATTGAATCAAAATAAAAACATTTTTAAACATCTGCTTTTACTTAGGAAAACAATAATCATCATGTTTGCATATTTTCTGATACAATACAGTAACAGAATCATAATCAATTTACACGTTTTATGCACTGACAATTTGGGGGAAATGTCCAATAACAACACATTACCCTCAGACAGGAGCTCCTGCTGGATTTCCTCTAAAACTGCCAGTTCGTCATAGTCTTTCATAACGTTGTTTATCTGTTTAGAAAGACGTCAGGGTTTAATGATGTAGTGCAAGTTTGGGATAATAATCGTTATTTATAAGCGGGACAAGCATCGAACAAGGAGCGTGTACCTCTCCAATGCCCTCTGGACCCCATAAAGACGGCAATCTCCGGTCTTCTGACTGCAAAGCGGTCCACTCCTCCTCCATGACCTCCTGCACAATGAAGGAGGCGGTGGATCCGCCGCACTTAGGGCTCTCACCCATCTTGCGATATCGGTCAAGTAACCTCGACCGGCTACCCTTGAGCCTATCTACACATCGCTGTTGAAAATAGAAAGTGAACGTTGATGAACACAATTTGTTTGCAGAGTGACTTTTCGCATGCGAAATAAAGTAGCGAGTTTATACACTCCACCTTGCGGTATGCTTCTTTCCACGGCGGAGTTGTTCCTTTATAAAGCGAGCGATGTCTCTGCGAAGAATCCATTTCATAAGCACAAATGCAAGACAGCTTCACCATAAATAGCTTACTATTAAAGCAAGACTCCCACAAAAACAAAACAGAACCGGTTTTAATCCTGTAGCGTCACCCGGAAGTGAATGTGAGCTACCACGCATTTCATTGTGGGACATGAAGTTGATTACCAGACGTAGGCAACGCATTCTTTATGATCCCTGAAAAGAAAGTGAGGTGGATAAAAAAAAAAAAGTACCTTGAAAAGTCATTTTAATAGTTTGATCAGTTTTTAATGGTCAGAATAGTGATACTGCTATGAGGAAAAATGCGCACTTTTGCAGATCAAATACGTAATATTAGAGAAAAAAAAACATTTAACTACGAAAATAAGCGTACGCCTATCACGTTGAGGATCGTTTCAAGTTATAACGTCAGGAAGACGTTATATAATATAATGTAATGCAATTTAATGTAATTTAATGTAATGTAATGTTGTTTTATGTTACGTACGTACATTAGCTTTGAGCCTGTGATATCTTTACATTCACCAGTTCAAATAACCAACATATTTATATCTAGTTATATTGTGACTTTCTCCCCTGTAATTTTAGTCTATAAATGACTTCTAGTTCATTGAAGTATTCAACCTCAGCCTTATGGCCAATGACATATGTTCAAGGCAGTGGTTCTTAAACATTATATACCAGTTTCATCGAGAAAAATATCATACTTAGCGCTTCAAAACCCACCACAATGACCAGAATAGCGTAATAAGCCTTACATATTTGCTAAATTGTAAGACAGAGGGTTTTATTCATCAAAAAAATATTTCTAAACTTTCATTTGATAGTTTTTTATACTGTACATGAAAAAAACAATTCCATTATAATGTAGTGCACATAAAAGTTATGACCAAATTTTACCTAAGTAAATGTTTAAAATCAAAAAGTTCTTACAGATTAGCTGTGTATTTATTGAATATTTAAAAGTTAAATACATCTGTACTAGCCATTTCTGTTATGTGTTGGATTTATTTTGTATATTTAAAATGTAAGTGCCGCTATCGTGGCATGGAAGATGTTCATGGTGTTAGGTTATTTTTCCTGTATCGGAAAATATGAAAAATGATTAAATGGGATGTTTGGCCCTGTTTCACTTTTTTTGAAAGCAGTGAGCAAAATTGCAATGAATTGTAAGTAAATACATCTTCATCAACAAAATTGAAACCATTTCCATCATACAACAACTACTTGGGCAAATATTATTTCATGTGCCTGCATACCACTTTAGTGGTCCACATACCACATTTGAGAACCACTGGTCTGCAGTTTGAACGTGGTTCATAAACATCAAGAAGGATTCTTTTCTGCAATTAAAAATTGGTGCAATAGAATGCACCAATGTCATTGATATTTGAAACATGAATCAATCAATCAATCAATCAATCCAACCCAGTTTTCTGAGCAGTGTGTATTAGTAGATTATAACTCATTTAGATTAACAGTCAACTGTAGATTTCGGCATTTTCCACTCATTAATATTTGATCAAGCATCAGTCGCAAATGTTCCCTCAAGACATGGGAAAAAAATTGTAATTTGTTGGGCATTCTCCTTCCTTTGAGCAGCATCTACCACACTCCAATCAAGTGGTATTCATTTCATCGTGCCAGAGTTCAATAATTTTTGTACAGAAAAGCTTTTCCCCAACTGGGATTAAGTCTGAATTGCTGGGCCTCAGTTTTGTTTTATAGAAGTTTTACCCCAAAAAAAAATAAAAATAAAATAAATAATATATATATATATATATATATATATATATATATATATATATATATATATATATATATATATATATATATATATATATGTATAGGCTACATATGTGTCTGTATATGAATGTTACCAAAAAAAAGCTAGAAAGTCAGCTATTGAGTACAATATTGAGTTGAGTACAATAGGGATGGCATATTTTTGCCTAAATGGTTATCTATAACGATGAAAACTATGCAAACATTGCTCCAGGGGAACATGATTTCAAGTCCTCACTCATCAAAGCACATCTGATGATAGAAAGAGACAAGCAGCTAAAGTAAACATTTTAATGCTAATTTTTAACTCACGTACGGCTCAAGTAGCTTTGCACTGATGCATTTTATCAAGCCGATCTGGTGCTTTTCAGCGATTACACTGAACTTCAAAGGAAATACACTATAAATGTCCTCAGGGACAGCTCCAGGATTTTTTCTCGCATGGGGCTAAAGGTGGACTTGACCGATACCCTACATAATGAAGCTGAGAAAATAATTCATAAATATATTTTTGGAATATCAAGCTACATAGATTTCTGATGGGGTTATAGCCCTCTAGCCCTCTAGCCCTTATTTGTCACCATCCCTGAATGTCCTCATCCCACAATTCCACAGCATGCAATATAATTGACCCACTGTAGGCGAGTTCTTAACAATATGCTGGAGTTCAGTCAGTACTTCTGCAGTACTATGTCTGTACTTCTACTTTATTGCAGAGTATACATTTTGCCACCTATTCCTTTTACCAGAACCCTTCTTCTCATTTACCACATCACCAAGCCAGCTGAATTTGCACTTCTCTCCTACGCTCTTACTGAGGGAGAAGCGCGTATGCTTTCATTTGCATCGTTTCCACTATTTCTGCAAAAAGCAATTTCCAGTGCCAAACATGACAAAGTGCCTGCAGAGCCTAAAGGAAATGTACGAGCACCCGAATGACTATTACATCAACTGCCTCTAAGGATGGCATGCTCTGCCACCACAGTGTGCTCCTGAAGCTCAGCGATGACAACATCTGATGATCGGAATTTAAAATCACAAATTGACAAATTATTTAGTTTGCAAAAAAATGTTACGGTCTCGTCTAAACAATAAGATGTGATAATTCTGCAAGAAAGTGTTTGACTCCCCCAAAGAGCATTGCCGCAGCTTCAATTATATTTTGTCTGTTAATTTTATATTAAGTGTGGAAATTTCCTCCAATTCTGTACTAGTCCATACAATAATCCCGGTTGCGCCACATCTGCTCGGTTAGTCAGCACCTCGGACAGCGAATGGGTTGTGATAGGTCGGAGTCAGTAAACTGCCAATGGCTTCATCAACCAGGCTGCAACACAGACGGCGAGTCGGCAGCAGCAGCAGTAGCAGCAGCAGCATTAGCAGCATCCTCTCTGCAGCCAATCAGAAGGCGGCATTTGCCTCCTCCACCCAACCCGAATAACTGTAGACTCCCGCATCCAAGCATCTCTCTCTCTCTCTCTCTCTCTCTCTCTCTCTCTCTCTCTCTCTCTCTCTCTCTCTCTCTCTCTCTCTCTCTCTCTCTCTCTCTCTCTCTCTCTCTCAGGTTTGCATTGCCAAGGGTAGACATGGATGTCTATTTTTGGAATTTGTAGAGGCCATTTTCTCCATCTTTCTTTGTGATTTGCGCTTTTTTTTTTCAGTTAAAATTATCATTTTGGTCTTGCGCTCCCGACGCGAGGTGAGCATCTGGGTAGATTTTCGGGTCTCAATGGACGACATTTTCCAACACTCACATCTCGCTCTTCTGTTCCGAGCATTTGTATTCCCTTGAGCACAACGGGATATTTTTTTTTCGTTTTAGAGATGAAATAAGGGGAAAACGGTAGTCCACGGGGACGAGAAAAAATTTGGGCCTGTAACGTGGGGGCTTTTCACGGATTGGATCACGGCGAGTTGCGTTGAAACCGAACAGAAGGTCTGGAATTTCTGCAAGGTGGTCGTAAGGCTCCATGGATCGTGCAAGGAAGATCAATTAGTTATCAGGTAGGAAACAGTGCGAGTTCTTGTCCATCATTATTGGGGGGGACAAAAAACAAAAAATAATAATGCACTCAATAACCATGCAGACTTTTTTAGTATAATGCATGTGTAGGCTGCATTTCTTCTCGTAAAAATGCGCATGAAGGCAATTCAGCAAGCGTTTATTGCCGAGCTATTCTTATTCATTATGTATGTATGACACAACGTGATGCTTTCACGCCTTGTGCTAAAAGAGGAGGCGGGAGTGTCTTGTTTTCAAGGCTTCCATTTTGAAGCTAAGATGGATGCTTGCGCACATTTTCTTCCTCATACCTCCGTGGCCTAGCTCTGTTGTTATATAATAGGCTACCGGTGAACACTGCAGGATGCATGTGCTATGGCGGACTGAGCCACAATATAGATAGCATATAGCCAATACTGAATCAAGTGGGTTAACATCGAATGGAAATTAGTTTTCATGGATTGCACTTATAGGCTATGTGGCTTGGCTTCATCATAAAAATCCATGCATCCGTTTTATCCTGGGCAAAAGGCAAATGACACCTGCACTGACTTCACCAACCAATCACCGAGAGACAGGCAGCAATTCCCTCTCACATTTCCATGTCACTGACTGGAATGGAAGCTTGAAACCACACAGTGATGATTAATTATTATGATGATGATGATGATGATGATGATTATTATTAAGAAGACTCACATGTGGCTGCTGCAACACACATACTCCCTGTGAAGGAATGCCAGTTAGAACCATATAAATAAGTCCTATTTGCATAAAACAAGTAATCAAATAGCCATCACTGATAGCATAGTAGTTTACTTAGTGCATTTTGGCAAATTCCAACCATTATAAGGACTGTTGGTATTGTGGCCCGATTTTATTTAATTATTTATTTTTACCACTGCCCATGTGAAAATGGCATTCACACAAATAGACTTCAGTATTACCAAATGCACATGATAACCAAAATAATATTATTTGTAAATTGTTGATTTTAGATGTTAAATGTTCTTGTAGTGCAGTACAGTGTCCTAGTGATTTGCACATCTGCTTCACATTCAAGAGGTCCTGGTTTCGAATTCTGAGGCTAGTTTTCCCTTTTTGGATCAAATTCTTGACCCAACATGCTGGGCCAAATCTTTAACCCAACGCGCTGGGTATAAATAGCCCAGTATTGGATTGGTCCCTTTTTGACGCAGTGCTGGGTTAGATATTTCACTCAATTTAGGAACCTAAACCCAGAAGTTTTAAGACGGTATATGTATGAATGTGAGTGTGAATGGTTGGCTGTCTCAGTTTCTGCCCCATGACTGATGGACTGGTGTAGTCCACCTTTGGCTTGAAATCAGATAAACTCCTTGCTACCCATGACACTGAACAGAGTAAGTCATATAAATAAAAAGGATGGATGGATGGATTGGTCAAATAGCCGCTTATCATTCGAGATTATTGGAATTATGTTGTGAAAACGCGTTAGGTAAAGCTAACTGAAACCATCGGATAGGGCCACATCTCCCCATTGAGTTTGTAATATGTGTATAAAACTAGTTTTGCTTACCTAAATATATGAAGTACAATTTAATGCAGAGTTTCCCTTAAGCAAGGTGCCAAACCCACCTAGCACAAGATGTACAGCACATTTTGCATTCCCCATCAATCTGAAAGTTCTCCTTGCATGCCCATGTATGTGTGATTGATCTGGCAGGCATGTAATAACGGTAATTAACAAAACACAAGCATTTGCATCACTAGGATCTTGGAAACAAAAGCGTGTAATATGACAACATTTTACAGTTTCCCTTGTGTCATTTCCAGCTAATAGCTATAGGGATAATTCATATTCATGTTCATCCCAAATTTGACCAAGGTGCGGTTAACTGAATCTAAGACAAGACTGAAGTCAAATGCTGACATCTCTTTGGAGATCATGAGGCTAACTGTAGACATTTGAGATGTTAATGATTGTTTAACAGTGAGTTCAGTTGAAGTGTGCAGTATAAGCCCGATATTAACATGAATATGTTGTACAGGATTACCCCTGTGTAGTTCTATTAACAATATACACAAATATAAGACTATGTATATCTAAATGTTACAATGCAGGAATTACGGCATTCTCTTTGGTATCAGTAATGTAAATAAAGAACAGGTAGGGTATTCTTTTTACTCGGTTATGCTGGTTGGGCTGGAGGCTGCTCAGTTGTCATGGTAACTATGAGACAGTGAATCCCAGTGGAAAGAGCTCTCCACTGTAGGGAGCCAATCTGAGCTAAATATTGAAATTTCACTGCTCAGAGGGAAAATGGTGGATTGCTCTTTTTTGAGTGTTTCAACATGTATCGTTTGGCTTATCATAAGGCTTCTTTCTGTTGACAGATTCACAGAGGTGAGACGCTTTGGTTCTTTTCCCAACAAGGAGGTTTCTCCTCACTGCTACACACCATCAGTGCTCTGTCACTCTGCTGACCAGGCATCATGGGTACAGTGCTGTCCCTCTCCCCCAGCTACCGCAAGGCAGCCCTGTTTGAGGACGGCCCAGCTACAGTGGGTCACTACACAGCAGTCCAGAACAGCAAGAACGCAAAGGATGCTGCAGCAGCTGCCAAATCCCTCAAACGCCCCTCCATTATCAGTGTGCTGCCATGGAAACGTATTGTGGCCGTATCAGCGAAGAGGAAGGGCTCCAAGAAGCTGCAGTCCGACGGCGGCGACGGCGGGAAAGGATGCTCGCCGGACGCGGATGACGTCATCACCTCTAATTCGGCTTCTAACAGCTTGAAGCTGAAAAAGTCTCAGTCCTGTGCAAATCTTGCCTCTTACTCTTCCAGCCAGGATCCCTCGGCCACCACCTTGACTACCTCCTCCAACCTCCCCACCTCCAAGACCCTGATTAACGTAGCTACTGTCGCTGCCAAAAAGAATTCCCTAACTGGCTCCGGGATCCAGCCTTCGACTGCAGTTGGTACACCAAAGCGTGTCATTGTTCAGGTAACAACAATTTTTTACGGTCCATTCTCGAAATAAGGGATGGAAAAGCTGCTGCCTCAAAACAACAATCGTTGCAGCGGCCACAGATGCACTCAAACTAAACAAACTGCCTATTGGGTATATTACATATTACCACTTAAATAAACTGGTTCCTCATGGAAAATGATGTATATATACTAGGTGTTTCAAAATTAGTGCGTTCATTTTGAGTTAATTTAATGTTCCTTCAACGCCACAAATATTTTTAACGCGCGATTAATGACTGTCCCTGTACTGGGGGAATTCCAGTCATAACACAGCAGACACGTCGACGTCAAAATTTAGAAGTAATACATTTTATAATAATGCATCTATTTGTGGAGACTGGGGGCAAGTTTATTTTACAATTTTAAAAATGTGCAGAATTTCACAAGTTACTTCATGTTAAATAGTGTTGTTCCGATATCGATACTGGTATCGGCAGATACCCCGATACTGCATCAAAACATTGGTTTCGGTATCGGTGAGTACTAACAAGTAACATGCCGATACCATTAATTCTGACGCTAATATAGGACTTTGGATGCAGCATCTTGTGTCTTGCTCATGCACGACATTCACTGATGTGTGACATGTTCACTACATGCCGAGCTAAGATATCCTATTAGCCCTTGAACCAATGGCAGGACAGCTTTACTTTACTTTAACTTAGGTATCGGTACGGTATCGGCATCGGCCGATACTGCAAAACTGGGTATCGGAATCGGTATCAGGGGCCAAAAAACGGTATCGGAACATTAGATAGCTCTTAATATGAAAAGAAAAATGCACTGAGTGGTCACCGTCTTACAAATGTAATTATGCCATCTAGTGGCAGAAAATGACCTCAACACAAATCAATGTCACACTAATTTTTTAAACAGTACAGCACATCTTTTTAATTTCAACTCAATTTTATGAATTATTATGAAATTATTGTATCAATGACTTAAAGACGCAGCCATATTTCTATAAGTTTAATCCCCCCCAAACTTTTATGTTAACAGGAGTATGAAAACGTTTTATTGTACATTTAGAACAGATGTAAAATTTGCAATTAATCGTGAGTTAACTATTGAAGTCATGTGATTAATTATGATTACAAATCGCCTGCCACCCCTAGTTTATACGAGTAATATAGTATTAATATTTATTGACAGACTTCAGTGATTCACAACCACTGTGTAATGGCACATCAGCGTGTCGTGAGAGATCATCAGATGTGCCGAGAAAAATTATCCAACTTCACTTAATTAGGGAGGAATGTATTTATTTACTAAAAAATTATATAATTTTATCTATGTATAGTATAGTGACAGTGAAAGCAATTAAACACTCTTCCACTAGATGGAAGAAGGTACAATGATTTAATGGAACTGCCATCATGAATACAACAGAACTAGGGGTGTTCCGATCAGGGTTTTATGCTGCCGATCATCCATTAGTGGAAGCGTGTGACCGATTCCAATGCCTATCATATAAATTAGCTGCACAAATATTAGAGCTTCGCACTTTTAATTTTTTCAGTTTATTGATGAAACATATTTAAAAAAAACACACGCACACATTCTATCCACATTTCCATCCCTTTATTTGACAAAAACAGGACATTATTTCAAATTGACAGTGCAAAAAGTGCACAAACATATATTATGATTCAGTTGCTGGTTTGATCTGTAAGGTGCAGTGAGAAGGAAAGGGCTGTACACAGGCTGGATCTCTCTCTGCAAAGTACGAGCTGCCTATGATCGTTTTTTTTGTTTTTGTTTATTTTTGTTTTGTTTTTGTGATTGGCATTGATCGACATGTGTTGATGATAACTTACTTTTCTAAATACACATTTGTTTGGTGGTGTGTCGTGACATTTTTCTAATGTTAATTGTGTTTTGGCAAGACTGATATAATTATCGCTATGTCGACTATGCATGTAGTAAATAAAAAAGATTGGAACAAAGAAAAAAAATCTCTCAACGTAAATAATGTCAATACAAATTTTGTGAGCGTGTTAAATTTTTTCAGGTGAACGTAATGTAGTTTGTCTATCACTTATCCATTTCTTAAATTGTTGTATTCCCTTTCCTCCTGTCTTTATAAACCCTCAGGCCTCCACCAGTGAGCTGATGCGCAGCCTGGGCGAGTTCCTGTGCCGCCGTTGTTACCGTCTCAAGCGTCTCTCGCCGACCGATCCCGTGCTGTGGCTGCGCAGCGTGGACCGCTCCCTCCTCCTTCAGGGTTGGCAGGATCAGGGCTTCATCACTCCGGCCAACGTGGTCTTCCTCTACATGTTGTGCCGCGATGTGGTCTCCGCCGAGGTGGCCTCGGAGCGCGAGCTGCAGGCCTCGCTGCTCACATGCCTCTACCTGTCCTACTCCTACATGGGCAACGAGATCTCCTACCCGTTGAAGCCATTCTTGGTGGAGGCCGAGAAGGAGGCCTTTTGGGACCGCTGCCTGGAGATCATCAACCGCATGAGCGGCAAGATGCTCCAGATCAACACCGACCCGCACTTCTTCACCCAGGTGTTTGCTGACCTGAAGAATGAGAGCAAGAAGGAAGAGGAGAAGACCAAACTCTTTATAGGCCTTGACCGATAAAAGGACGTGGAAAGGAGAACGGTGTAAGAACTGAGGGGTTTGATATGGTGAGGACAGGTGGACCACTGTAATGAAGTGTAAAGCTACTTTGAAACAATGCTGTTGTCTGGCGTCTCTAATGTTTTATGGTACCGTACACCAGATGATTAAGAAGGAGGAGGCATCGAAAAACAAATCCTACCTTGCGAGTTCAACCTATTTTGACTTCTATTATTATTGTAATACCTGCTTGGTGGATTTCATTGTCTCTGATGACTTCGTACTAAAATTGTACACTTTTTAACGTCTATTTTTGGCGCAAATGATTGCTAAATTGGATATTAACAAAGATGTCACAGGTTCAGGTCACGCACAAACTTGTTTCCTGTATGATGTTTGTGGTCCTGTTGAAGAGTCACTGACAGTGTTTTTCTCTTAAAGTGGAAGTCAACCTTAAACATTTCTTGACAATAATATGTTACATGTGACCTCACTAGTCTAAACATGACATTCTGATTAATATTACATTTATGGAATATGACTTATGAAGCAAAATCCAGTCGTTTTTATCCATCTGAGGGGGCGGCCATTTTACCACTTACTGTCGACTGAAGATGACATCAATGTTGCTCAGGGCTCAGGCAACGACGATCAGAGCTCACCTGTTTTCTGAAGCTGCGCTGTGATTGGTTGTTACCTGAGGCCTAAGCAACATTGATGTCATCTTCAGTCGACAGCAAGTGGCAAAATGGCCGCCCGCTGAGATGGATTTAAAAAATGACTGGATTTTGCTGCTTAACTCATATTCCACTAACACAACATTAACCAGAACACCATATTTAGACCATATTATTGTCCAAAAAATTTTGGGGTTGACTTCCCATTTAAAGTAAAAAAAAAAAAGGTTAGAAACGCCAGACAACATTCATTTATATAAGTAAAGGCGAATATTCTAAAGCTAAAGACATTGATACCACATTGCATGAGCTCACGTCATATGTCATTGCACATGATCACCGCTTACTGCCAACTCCACTGAACCTTATTCCTTTTCTCATGCATAAGCTTATTGCACTCAACACTGGCTGTGAGGCCCACTGTTGAAACTTTGAAAGCATCTGATCAAAATACAGTACATATCCATGTTAAATATAATACTTGTGGCATCATTCATAAGGTATAGTTCTTAAAACCGAACTTATTAGCAAAAAGCTGCTTGGAATTTATACAGCAAGAGCATACATTGTTAGTCAGAAAAACAGTCCAGCAGCAAATGTTTACAAGAAAAACACAAAAAAAATAACAGAATGCAATAGAACCCTCCAATGCATATCCGGAATGGGTTTATATGATAACTCCCCATTCTGCTGCACAGGAATTAAATGGTTTGAAATTTTATAGAAAAGTGTGAAAGTTAAGAAGAAAGTGTTATAAACCACTGGCCTGTTTGAGCGTCAGCTAACACTTGAAGTATAAATGTGACCTCTTTTTTTCTATATCCTGCCACCATTTTATTGGCACTGAAAGCAAAACTGCCCCCTACTTTATTGTGTATCCATTTTTAGCCTATACATAGCATAAAAGAGTGGATGGATGGATGCAGATTCAACTCAAGCATTCTATATTTTCTAGGACAGTGTGAGTAGAGCAGGTTGCTGTATCGCTGAACAATGAAACTTTGGGGCAAGTAAAAAGCCGAGTCCAGAGTCATACCATACTCACACTCGCGTAGTGTATCTCAAGAACAAGGTAGCCAAACTGTGAAGCCGCCATTGTTTCATCCTGCGTCCCTGTTATACAGCACCAACTGCACATATTTATTCTTTCAACCTGACTCATTCAGCAAATTGAATACGCGCTTGTTTAGCTTCATGGGCGTGCTGCTTTTTGGCTGGGCATTTGCAGAGCACAAGGTCCAAATAATAGACTCCTGGTTATGACATCCAGTGACTGTTAGACATGCTAATGAACAAAATGTGTGAAAAAAGATGGCGGTATCCCCGTCAATGCTAAAGAGCTGCACTTACATTGATTCTAATTGGCTCCCGCTGTGCTGGTTGTGCGCTAATGATAAAACACACACAGAATCATGTTACATGTGTGAAGCTGATAATCACTCCCAGTAAAAAAGAAGGCAAACAGAGCAACTTGTGTATGGTAATATAATTCTCAAGATACACTCATCAATATTGAATCATAGAGAAATATCATCCACCTCAAAGACACCGGAAAGTAATTTTAGTGAGAGCCATTTTTAATTCCATTAATTTCATTTTGCTGCTGTGAAAGTTGAGACCCAATGAAAAGCTTGACAGATGATTAGTATGCATCAAAATTGAACCCAAATTGAAGCCTTCAGTTTTGATTATTAAGATGTTAAAAAAAAACAGACACCACGGGATGCCATGTCATTTGCATAAAGGCTTTCTCCATATTGTAAGTGATGATGTTTTTGCTTTGTTTTGTATTCTGCTGATAAGAGTTTGAACATGCTGTAAAGACAATGTAGCCCACAATCCGAATCTGACCTCATATGACATATAATGCATCTGAAGAATGACTCCATAATGAACACACTTGTTTACGTGACCTTCCTCTGTTTCTGATGGACTGAATGGAAAACAAGTAGCATTTCTTGAAATTACAGCAGTTTGCGTTAATTATGCATAATGATACAAAGTACAGTAGGTTTGGGCAGAATTACATGACTACTAGACATGTCAAAGAGAAAAGGATGCGAAACATATATCAGTATTTTTGTATAAAATACAATTATCCATTATTATTCAAAGTTTGAAATACAGTAGTAAATAATGATAAAGTAAGAACTTCATCTTGTGAACATTTTATACACCTCAATTTGAAATTACTTAATTTCTCTTGATGTTTAACATCTTGTTCTGGAGCTGTCCGCAGTATTCTCAAATACAAGGGTTGAGTTGTGTGAAAATAGTGATATCACACTAATGAAACAGAAAATAAGCAAAACAGCGTTTCAACTATGATATTAAAAAATGAAACTATATGCTCCAATGGTGTATATTTGAATTATTTCTACATGTAAAAAGGCAGAATGTTTGATTTACTGTCAATGGTGCAGCCACCAAGCCCACTTACTGTAAGAGTAAGATAACGCCGTCAATATTAGCTTCAAATCTGTTAGAATCCACAAATGGCTTCACACAAGCTGTCATTGCTGGAGCACATGGTATATGGTTATGGTTTTTATTAGAACAAATAAATACAATCTTGAATTCTTCATTTTATATATATATATTTGTGCCATGCTGATATAGGAATGAGTGGATGATGATGTGCAAAAGATGCTGTGGAAATTCATCACTATTTTTTCTTCAAACTGATTCCACCTGCTTTGGTCCAACCAGCAATGAAATGATGAACTGAACTTGGGGCAGAAGACTTGGTTGACACCCCGCCCACTCTCAATAATTTCTCATCAAATATGTGCCATATTTTATCTTGCAACACATACAAGACAAAAACTATTGTGTAATGGTGAGGATAGACTTACTATGTTTTATTTCTTCCATTTGTGAATCATATTGTGTAAGAAGAATCTTTGTTTCAGTTTATTGCTACGAGTGTTACTAGAATATTGATGCTGCAGTCTGTTACTATGTGGATGTATGAATATGTATGCAAGAAAGAACAAAGTGATCAGCTGTTACAGGTACTTTGTATATAAAAAAAAAACCCATTTACAAGCAATTTGGTTTGCACTCATTTCATATTTCTTCTTACATGATCTACTTAGTATTGTTATACTGTTAAGTATACAAAAACAGTCATCCATCCATTCAGCTGAGCCTATCCCAAGTTGACTTACAAACCACAATTCTAATTATGTAACTACAAACCCCAAATAGTTATTGTCCAAACTGATGATGGTTAGGCCTATCGATTTTTGTGTGTGCAAATATTCTCTTACTTTGAATTGGATACCCTCAACACATCCCGAAAAATCTTAGACTGGGGCAACAAAAGAGTGGTAAAGTTGATGAACATTCAACAGGTTAATTGAAAGCATGTGAGTGTCATAATTAAAAGAGTTTTCCTGAAAGGCTCAGTTGTTCACAATCAAGGATGAGGCTAGCGAGGTTCACCACTTTGTGAACATCTGCATGAGCAAATAGTCCGACACTTTAGGAAAGTTTCTTAAAGTGAAGTTGCAAGGGATTTAGAGAGTTCACCATCTGGTACATAATATCATCAAAAGATTCAGAAAATCTGGAGAAGTAAAGCGGCACCGCACTAAAAACTGGCATTATTGTGTTAAAGAGAGCTCGGGAACATTCCAGAAAACCATTGTCTGTAAAACTGTTTTGTTGTTACATCTACAAATGCTGAAGTTAAAACCTTACCTACCATGCAACTTGAAAGCCATATGTTAACAACACCCAGGCCAGAAATGATGTCAGCTTCTTCAGGCTCGAGCTCATCTGAGATGGCTTAACCCTAAAGTGGAAAAGTGGTCTGTGGTCTGACGAGTCCACATTTCAAACTGTTTCTGGAAATTATAGATGTCGTGCTAAAAAGGAACAAGACCACCCCCACCCCCCAAAATATAATATGTTCTATGCTGCCCTACTAGTCTAAATATGGTATTATTCTGGTTAATATTGCATTAGTGGAATCTGAGTTAAGCAGCAAAATACAGTCATTTTTGTCCATATCAGGGAGGCCATTTTGCCACTTGCTGTCGACTAAAGATGACATCAATGTTGCCCAGGCCTGAGCCCTAAGCAACTGTGATGTCATCTTCAGTCGACAGTAAGTTGCAAAATGGCCGCCCTCTGAAATGGA
The DNA here is from genome assembly GCF_054856555.1 of Leptonotus elevatus. Lineage (NCBI taxonomy): Eukaryota > Metazoa > Chordata > Actinopteri > Syngnathiformes > Syngnathidae > Leptonotus > Leptonotus elevatus. The sequence continues at coordinate 52,733,218 of NC_141239.1, read as the reverse complement.
TAAAAACGGCTGGATTTTGCTGCATAACTCATATTCCATATTAATATTAATCAGAATGTCATGTTTAGACTAGTGAGGTCACATATAACATTTTATTTTCAATAAATGGTTAAGATTGACTTCCACTTTAAAGTGCAGTGTGGAATATAATCAACAACAGCTTTACAAATATGTAGAGATCTGAAGCTACAACAATCAACATTGCAATACTGTTCCACTACACAGGGATTTGCAAAATCGCCAAACCTACGCAAAAAATTGCTGTGGAATTGTCAGTTAACTTTTAAGCTATATCGGAATGTCTGCTGATTTTTGTGTGCATAGTTTGATAGCGCCTACCACAGAGAGGGAACTGGAAGAGGTGGTGACCTGGTTGTGGAGGGTCCCAGAGAACTTTACCTGACCTTGTCTTGGTTCTTGCAGATCCCCAAGAGTGGGTAAGGAGGCACCAATTTTTTTTTCTGATTTTGTTTTGTGTAGCAGCACCGAACCAGACTGTGATGGAGGAACACAAGATTGATTCATTGACTGCTGTACAGAACCGTCTCAACAGCTGTTATCTTCTTCAGAAAACACAGTTAGCACATCCTGTGCTAGGCCTGATCTCCCACTTCAGGTCCTGAAAGACTGTTATTCCCATAGAACTTGAAGGTCTCGACGGTTAACGCAGGGCAGTTGGGCAATGTGAGTTGTAAGAAGGATGTTTCATGAAGTCCACGATCATCTGTAGCCTACAGACTTGAGCGTATTCAGCTCCAAGTGTGTTGGCTGAATCAGAGCAGCTGTTGCGTGTGGGTGTGTCCTTTTCAAATATGCAGAAGAATACATTCAAGTTGTTCTGAATTCTGAATTATCAGTATTCTGAGGAGGATATCTGCAGAGACTAAAGTGACCAACAATGATTGGCTGAGGAGGCAGAACCAAAGGAGGAAGAAGCAGTCTTCCGATTGGTCAGGAGCTACCGGCTGCATAATTATTATTATTATTATTTATTCAAAGACGGGGTGATGGAATGCCTTCTGACAGCGGCAGAACACTCTGCTCTCAGCCTCCAACTACGTGTATTCCTTTTTGGACATTTGTGATTGTATAAACCTTTGTTTGTAGTTGTTGTTATTTTTTGTATGAGTTTTAATGTAATTCCTTAGATTGAGGACCCGCTGTCACAGCCTTTTGTTGTTGAACCCATTCTCGCTTTTCTGGGTTAGGGTTAGGGTTAGTCCAGTAATAAATTGTGAAACCTTGGACATTTGTTCCATTGCTTACCTTGGGAGCTGAGACTGATTCTTCTCTTTAATCCCTTTTTCTACTGCTATTATGTTATGCACCTTCCTCTGAGACGGCTAAACAAAACAACATATGCTGCCATCCAAGAAATGTAATTTTCAGGGACGTCACTGTTATGAGTCCGGGCCTGGCCACTAAACACTTTCCATCTCGCCTCACATCCGAGCTTGGCTCCACAGGAGTACTCCAGTGACCTGCATCTTGGCCAGGAAGTAGTCTACTGTATATATTAAACTATTGCTATTGACAGAATGATGCATTCTCCACCACTGCTAAGGCGGCATCCATTTTCTATACAACCAATCAATTCCAGAAATGACACATATGAGCAATTAAGAATCATCGTTTAAGCTAATACACATGTTTTTGGACTGTCAGCAAACAAAGAACATGCAAACTCATTATTACATGATTACAAATATTTGTAATATGAAAAACACGTGCCCCATGCACACAAAAAAAAATTGGTTAAAGCAAGAATTTGTTGACTTTACTGAGGACGTAGTAGAGCGGTGACACAGTGTTGCTGTCATTGATGCAAGGAGGCCAGCAGAGGTCCCCAGAAAACTTTTAAGAAATGTTCACAAGGACAATATTTATTTGTAAGACAACAGCGGTGATGGCAACTGGCAGCTGTATTGAGCGTTCTCCAGATGTTCACGTTTAGGGCATTCCTGTCATCCACTTTCTTCCTATCTTTCTTTCTTTCTTTCTTATCGAATTCTTGGTCTTTGTTGTTTTTTGAGTTCCCTGTACCTACTAACCATCTACATCACTTATTTTCCTTCTATCCTATAATTCTTCTCATCAAATACCAAATTCCAAACCACCTCCATCTTGCTTCTTGTGCTTTGATCGACAATTTGATAGTTGCTCCAGACAGCCAAAACTAACTAACTAATAAAGTAAAACAAAAATGAAATCAAATAATCTATCCACAAAATGTAGCTGCAGCTAATTCCCAAATATGATTTAAAATAGTGCCTGAGCACCCGCTGAAAAGTCTTTCCCCCCTCTTTTCCCTCCCGCTTGATGACCAACATACGTATCAAATTTCACAGTCACAAAGTTTAAATAATCAAATTTTGTTATGATTTTGTCATTATGCAGTCATTATGCTCTGACGTTTTTTCTCCCAACATATAGTACATGATCACCATTTTAGCCATCTGGGGGGTATTCCATCAACGCAGCTAAAGAAAGCGAGGCTCATGCAAAAAAAGCGAGGCTGGAGTGAACACCATCTCCGAATAAAGCGCCAAGTCGTTCCACTAGCCCAATCCAGCCGCGTCTAATCAAGGCTAACGTAAGACAGGCTTGCATAGCCTGGCTTTGAGCTCATTGCAGGGGTAGATAAGAAGCCCTGATGAGTCGATAGGCGAAATGCCGATCAATCATGTCAAAAGACAGCAAAATAAGAGTTGATGCAGTGGTGTCTTCAAAAAGTATAAATTCAGCATATGGACATTTGCCCCACATACCTGTACATTTAGGCTAAGGAATGATTTCCTTTTGAACATAGTCTGCCTCCACAGGTCTAGGTGGGGCCTGGATGCGCACATGCGTGCCATCTATGGCACCTATGACATTGGGGAAGCCTGCGGGAGAAGATTAAGTTAATACAAACAGTCTGTCGCTACTCACGTACGACATGTACAGTAGACCTACATTACCAATTTTAACTGTCATATACTGTATCTGTAATACAATAAAATGCCTCCTTGATCATCAGTGGGTCATTATGGCCAGGGAAGGCGACAAATATGTTGAGGAACTCCTTCAGAGCCAGGCATACCCTGCGTATCTCCCGACAAACAGTTGCTTTGCCAAGACCTTCTGCATCACCCACACTGTACAGGAATGTCCGACAGGCAAAGAACTCCAGTGCAATGCAGACAGACTGCACAGTGTTTAGGGCTTGCCTGCGGCGTGTGACCTTCTTCAAATGAGGCTCAAGCAGACTACATACAGGTACACTATGCTGGGCCTGCTGAAACGATACCTCTCCCACAGGTAATCATCAGAGAAGTCCAGTGGGTTCTTCCTGTCCCTGAACACCCTTGAGGCAGGTAGTTTAAATGCTCGTTGAATTATCTGAGCATTCTGCCACAGGATCATCAAGAAAGGGACATGCCAAGACATGGAAGTTGGGTTCTCCCTGTCTCTTGTCCCTCACTCTGTCTCTCTCACTGTTTGGCACTGTGTGTCTCTGTTTTAGCCACACCATCACTGTCTTCTGCCTGTATCTCTGTGTGGTCTCACACTGGGATGCACTGCTTTTAAATGGGTTGACCTCAATCGATTCAATTATTCAATTAACATATGGCAGGTCTTCATTTAATGTGTGTGGTAAGGCATTTTTTTTATGTGACTATATTGTTTTTATCTTATTTTATGTTGATCACTTACTAATGATGATAATTATAAGGTCTCTTGGAGTTACATTTTATGTGTGACTTCTATATGAATTAGTTTGATTAAAACGCATGATTTCGGAAACAGTGAAAGTGGTGAGACATAATTTTCACTGACTTTTTATTTTTATTACATGAAATAAATGATGCAAGCGTAGAAATCCACCTTACAGAACAGTCTTTTGAGTATTATTATTTTTTGACACACAGCTAAACTAAGCTTGACAGTTAACCTGCTTTGGAGCAGGTTAGGTCTGCAGCATAAATGACCATGGTTACTGAGTGAGAATTTATATAAGCCACCTTGATGGAACAGAACTCTGATAAAAATGAGCCGGGTTCAGCTAAATAAACCAGACTTTTTCTTAATCCGGCTTGATGGAATACCCCCCTAGAGGACAAAAAACAAACAAAAAAAACAACAACAACAACATTGAGCTATATGACTCAGCAGCAATGACATAATCAGTATACAATCTGAGGTAAGTCTTCTATTTTTCAACCCCCCCTCCCCCAGCCATAATAGAGTGTGGCCTTCAAACCAATGCAACCCTGCTATCTACTCATATTATCAGAAAAAGACATAGGCTTACTAATACATCAGTTATTATTATTATTATTTTTTTATTCATTTATTATTATTATTATTAGTAGTAGTATTATTATACTGTATAGCTAATTTATCATAGCAGTTAATGAAGCTATAGTAGTTTATAGTCTTTAGCAAAAACTAAAATGTTAGCAATTATTTACAACCCTTTTACTTTCAACAAAAGAAAATTTAATATAAATGTTGGTGTCTAAATTTTTATCCAATTTTGTTATGACATTTAAACTATTAGCAACGAGGCATATTTAATATATAAATAAACAATGACACTTTGAGAGACACATGGACGAGTGTTGAAACCGTGTTGCTGTCCATGGTGCTGATAGAGGCTCTGTCTCTGATAGCGGAAACATCATGCAAAAACCTTCATAAATATATTCAAAGTGAATTAAAAAATAATTTTTAAAAATGACACGTCACCACAAATGTATTGTCAATGGCTGGATTAACCATGCGCATTATGTTATCATTTACATTTCCTGTTCTATACATTTCTAAATGAAGTCTGCTTAAATCATACCATTCTTAGCCAATGTAGTGTTTTTCGTTACACGCTCTTCGAATACACGTTATTTTGTGTTATTTATTTATTTATTTACTGTACGCATTTGATGAGCACACGTGAGTGTGTCGGCACGTCATACAAACCCCTCCAGTAGGCTGGACCAGAACACGTGAACTAATGTGACACATCCCAGTGTGCTAGCTTCCGGTTATTTCAGCCAATCAGAGAAGAGTGCGTTACGCCTTATAAAGCCATCTGCTGTCAAGCCTCCCTGCTTATGTCCCACTGTCCTATGATCCTGTTCCGACTACTACTACTGCATCCCTGATCCACCACAAACCGTGAAGATGGCGGCCAAGGTAAGAAAAACTAACATTATATTGTTATATATGGCGTTTTTAGACGAACACACGCTCCCTGTTTTGTATCCAGATAAAATGGGCTGCAAAATGTCGGACTATAGCTCGATGGCTAGGACTATCTTGAATGGAGCCAGCCGAATGTCATTGCGAGTGTTATTTGTATTTATTTATTTAATTTGCCTTGATGCTGCAGCCTCGCACGCGTTCGCCACGCGTGTATAACCAGTCAAAAAGGAGCAGAGCCCAGTCAAATCAAGAGTGTGGCTGCTTAATCCCGGGAGTTGCTTGCCCTTGAGCCGACGCTGCTGCGCAAAAAGCGGTCACTGAATATAAACTCCCCTTCGATTGGCGGCGTGTCTAAAATGACGGTATACATCATTCTAATGTGTGTACCTCGATGTGTCATGTGTTGGGATCCCAGCCCCTGTAGTACTGAAGTGGCAGTATGGTTTAGACAATTCATTCTGCAGTCTTTTTATGCGCACAATCATGAAACGAATTTGAGGGGTGGCACTGCATAGACTAAAGGCCATGTTTATCTAATGTTCTGTCCGGTAACATAATAGCTTTCGACACAACCTGTGTGTATTCACAGTAGTGTATTATTATTGCATGGTGGTTGTTTTTATTATGGACTAACTGCATGGTTGGTTCTGACGCTGTACTGCAAAAAGCTCACGTTTACTTCTGTATTTTTGGGGTTTTATTGGTCTGCGTGAAATATTTTGGTTAGGTCCACTCTCTTCAACATAACAGTATGGTGAGGTTCTGGTTTCAAATCTCGGCTCCGAATTTGCAAGTTCTTACAGTGTTTGTGCGGGTTTTCTACAGGTACTCCATATTTCTCCCAGTGCCCCACATTACAAAATTACACCTCTTAGGTTCATTGAAGACTCTAAATTGTCCTAAGTTGTAAATGTAAGTGTGAATGATTGCTAGTTTGTCTGTATACTGTATGTGCCCTGTGATTGACTGGCAACCAGTCTAGTGTGTATCCCACCTCTAGGGTTAGTGTATACCTGTATACTATATGTGTATATAACATATATAATATAGACTATACACACATTTTTCTTTTATAACCTTTCTCTGATAATTGCCACTGGGTTTACTTTTACTTCCTCATTGTGAGGCAATATGTCCATTTCAACCTAACTTATATGGTTGGTTTCCTGCCCTTTAAAGGATTAGTGGCCTTCCCTCTGATGATTCATTGTCATTCACCAACGTATGTGAGGTTTTCAAAACCTGCTAGGCATCAAATGAGTCTGAGAGACTGTGCATCCTTTCTGTTTCACACAAATTGCTAATAGTGTTAGCATTGCACTGCAAATTTGTGTGCCTGTTATGGTTTTGTAAAATTACACACGAAACATGACAATTCTGCCAGTACATTAGATCACTTCCACTTGCTGCATGCTTGCACACATGAGAAACAATGACATTTATAAGTTAACTTGTTGTCATCACACATAAAAAGCACAGACATCCCTACTTGTCTTAATGTTATGAATAAGTCTTGTTGAAATGATAATAACACAATTACATACATATTTAAGTTAAGACAGGGAGGGTTATCATTCTTCCTGCCGAACATAACAAGACTGCAGCAGCAGCAACAATTTGCTGTGTCACGGCAACCTGACAGCTTGGTCTAACGATAACGTGAAGCACATTTGGTGCAGCATGTGCTCATCTGTAAGGGCTTGGGCATTGGAGTCATATAGTTGAAACAAAAAAAAGTGTAAAATGAAGCATACTTACCAGTAGAGGTGGAACAATGTAAGTACATGTTTCCTTTGTGAAAAACCTCTATCTGCTTGGAATCACTCACAAGCTTGGCCAATGTATAATGTCAAAATGTCAACAGGACAGCTTCAAGACATAACACCAACACAGTGATTGATACTTTCACTAAAACATGGATTTACAGTGCTCAGCATATATGAGTACACCCCCTTTAAAATTTAAAGATTTTATTCAATGTCTCAATGAACATAATGACAATTTCCCAAATTTTGACAATATCAGAAGGCGGCCGTTTTTTCTACTTTCTGTCGAGTGAAAATGACATCACAGTTGCTCAGGTCTCAGGTAACAACCAATCACAGCTAATCTTAAGAAAACAGGTGAGCTGTGATTGGTCAACCTGAGCCCTGGGCATCTGTGATGTAATCTTCAGTCGATAGCAAGTGGCAAAATGGCCGCCCCCTGAGATGGATAAAAATGGCTGGATTTTGCTGTATAACTCATATTCCACAAATGTAATATTAATCAGAATGTCATGTTTAGACTAGTGAGACCACATATAACATATTATTGTCAAGAAATGTTTAAGGTTGACTTCCACTTTAACTTACAACATTACCAGCTACTGCCTTCCGGCAGGAGATTCAGGACCCCCAGAACCAGGCTGAACCGCTACAAGAACTCATTCCTGCCGACATCCATCAAACTGCTTAACAACCGACATTAACTCAGTACAATAGATATATGGTGCAATGTTGTATGTGTGGAATATATGCAGCCGTGCTGTACATACTCATGTATATATATATATATATATATATATATTTAGGAGTGTGTGTGTGTATATGGGTGTGTGCAGTCTTCATGTATGTACTTCTCTACACATGTATACTTCTGTGAAGATTTCTTATTGCTGCACTTCTTATTTAACTTAAATTTTATCTCTTTCTATTCTGTTGTTTCTTCCTTACTGTAACTGCAGCTGGACGGAGTCCAGGAAAAAGTTACCCACGGGGAAAATAAAAGTATATCGTATCGTATTAAAGTAAGGTTGATAATAGAATGCAGAGGTTACAAAATCCTTAGTGTAATCAAATTAACTAATGCGAAAACATTTATGCATCCCACAAGAAAAACAACTATGTCTAGTATTTTCGATGACCTCCATGACTTTTACGGACAGTAACATGTCTGCCAGGCCTGGAATTAACAAGTTGTCAGTCTTTTTCTCTGGGTCTACTTATTTGTGCAAAATGCACTTTGATACATTTAATTTAAAAATGACTTTTTTTGGGTACTAATTCACAAATCTTGATTGCAATCAATGGCCCACATTTGTGGAAGTATTTTGTAGTATAGTATCCCATAAAAAAATCTTATTCTAAAAGGAAACTAAAGGTGTTCTTACAAACTAACACACTCATGTTGAGCACTTTCATAGGAATATGTCTTTTAATTATTCTTGATTAGTGGCAGTAGGTTATTTATGATCACTTTCACAGATGCCTTTAAGCCCCCCAAAAAAGGTCAAACATTTGAAAGCAAAACCAAGGAGTAAAATATCTGATCTGAGACATCTATTCACATTTGCATTTCAACTGAATTGCAATTATATCTTTTAGCACAGATCTGTGCTAAGTGCCACGCTGAAAAGAAAAGGTTGCTATTGTAACAAGAGTTCTATATATTCTAATATTTGTTTCAGTACTTTATACTAAAACTGTAACTTGACAAGACCCTCAGTAGCTCTCATCTTAATGCAGGTATATGCTTATGTACATAGTAAATTCTGTAGTGTAAATTTGACTCTATTAGAGTCAATTTAGACTATATTTAGATAGAGACCAAATAGACTCAGTTTCATAGTAAACTAAGATTTACACTAGGAAGACCGTAAAATAAAAAAAATAAAACTCACTCAAGGGTTAAGGTTTGAACTCACAACCTTCTGCTTGGCAGACTGCCACACTACCACCTGAGCTATGCCTCTCCTACTCTTTGCATTTTCACTGAGAGACCAAAGATCGCTTTTGATCTGTTGGAGTTAGAAAGATTCAATGCAATCATGGAATGAGCTGCAGCTGACATGAGCGATACACTAACAGAAAGCAGGAGCTGTGCGGCTCAGGGAGTAGGACGGCTGTCTCCCATGCTAAAGGTTGTGAGTTTGTTCCTACCTTGAGTCACTTTTATTTTTTATTTCTTCCAATTCTATATTTTACTGGCTTGTGTAAATATTACTCTAAAACTTAGTCCATTTGGTCCCTATCTAAATAGTCAAATTGGCGCTACAGAATTTACTGTGTATATATTCTAATTTTCGTCGCGTACCATTTGAAAAATTATTCTGAAAATCTTATTTATGCGCATTTATGTAAATAGAACTTAGCTCATACCTTTCATAGTGTATATGTTTGTAGAAAAAGATGACAGTCATCCAGTGTGAGTCGAAATGGCTAGCAGCCACCGCGGACACACACAAGCACTAACACACGCAGAGTGGCACACATACACACGCACACACCCACTTGCATCCCCCACTCTGATTTCTTACGTGCTGTTGCTGGGCATACTGTGGCTGGTCAGTCTTTCACTCAAACATTTCCACTGATGGCACATTTTCAAAGAAAAGTATAATGCAAGTCAATTGCTTTTATACATTGATCTGTAGTCTATATTCAATTATGGTCATGAAAGCCGCTCATATTGTTGATAAATGCAATTTTCTGCATGCTAAAAATGATTACAATGATTGCTCTTGGTTTGTAATTATGATAGTGATGATGATGACGATGAATAAAGTGATGATGATAATAATGAAATGTTTTGAGGAAAATTAAATGACTTAATAGTAGTTAATATTGATAACATGTTACACAGAGTATAGTGTATTTCAAGAGTTACTCTTACTCTTATTGTATATAAAAACACTATATAATTACACTACTCACAAACAGTTAGGGATATTTGGCTTTTAGGTGAAATTTCAGGACAAGACTAAAATGCATTGAAACCTTTACAGGTGAACTTAATGTGACCTTTTCTAAGCTTTTGAATGCACACGTTCAAGTGTTAAATGTTTGTATGTTGCTGTTCTCTAACGAGGAGTTTAACGGCAAAATTCACAACAGGTGTTTGATCCTTGAATCGACCTATAAATGTCCTGGTTCAATTAGAGCTGGTGTTTAAACAGTTGTCCTCCTCAGGCTGTTCACATTTTGACATCATGAGTCCAAGACACCTAACAACGGATCAACAGTACCTTGCCATTGTGATGCTTGAAACAGGATGTTCTCATACGAAAGTGGCCACTGAGCTTAGAGTGTCATCAGCAGGTTGCTACAGAGATACAGAGAGACTGGAAGAGTCACAGAAAGATGTAGAAGTGGACGTCTTTTGGCCACATCCCATGTTGATGACCGCTGCATTGTGAACAATGCCCTGAGAAACCGGATGATGAATGCCACTCAATTTAGGCACGTTTTGGGTGCCCCTCACCTCCCTTAGTGTCACATCAGACCATTCGAAATTGTTTACATCAGCGTGGTCTGCGTGCTAGACGACCTGCAAGGGTGCTGACCACACCACCAGACACCGGCGTCATCGTCTTGCATGGGTTAGGGTCCAGGAGCATTTACGCTGGACCAGTGGGCCTCAGTGCTGTTCTCTGATGACAGTCGATTCATGTTGAGCAGAAATGATGGCCGCCAACAATATTAGAGAGCGATATGCATCAGCCACTGTTGTCACCAGGTGAGCTTTTGGTGGTGGCGGTGTTACAGTGTGGGCAGGTGTGTCCAGTCGGTACAGAACTGCCCTACGCTTTGTGAATGGTACAGTGACAAGCCCATACTACCTGAATAACATCTTTAATCCACTGATTGTGCCCCTTCATGAACAACACAGGCCCAATTTCACCTTCATGGACGACAACGCTCCAGCTCATGGAGGTGGCATCATCAGGGAACGGCTGTTGGAGACTGGTGTACTTCAAATGGCACTTTCTCCGGACCTGAATCTTATTGAGAAGCTGCCGAATCAGCTGAGTCGCCATGCAGAGGCTGAAAACTTCAATGACCTGAGGGCTGCCCTTCAAGAAGAGTGGGATGCCATGCCTCAGCAGACAATGAGTCGACTTGTGAACAGCATGAGACGTCGTTGTCAAGCTGTAATTGATGCTCAAGGGCACATGACCAGTTATTGAGACGTTTACATTTTTGGTTGTGGTGTACCCACCATTGTTGTTAACTTTTTTTTTCCAATCAATTGCTTGAGATGAGGAAACCATCAGTGCATCCTTCTACTTAAATGTCCTGCTTTCATGATATGATATCACTTAAGTGTGAACTTGACATTTTCCATAAATTTCACCAGAAAGCCAAATATCCCCAACTTTTTGTGAGTAGTGTATATGCAAATATTTGTAAAATCAGCTTATAGCATACTCTGATATCCAATTTGGATATGTGGGTTCAACTCTCTAGTCTCTACATCTATCCATATAGCCCTGTATGGAGTTGAAAGAAAGTATAAGAGTAAAGTATTGATAATAAATGTTGAAATGAGGCAATGCAAACATGTTTGCAATTTTTTAAAAATGTTTTCTGAGATACAGGGCAGACACTATGATGTCACAGTTTTTCTTTAGCTGTTTATGGATTAAATGCAGAAATCTAAATACTACTCATCACTCACTCAAAATATTCAGGTTTACTTAAGTTTTCTTGCCCAAACAACAAAACTGACCTTAACCCTGAGCCTCAGACATGATGCATGGGCTAGACCCATGCATGTATGCAGTCGGCAGCAAATACTGACACGTTGGCACAATTCTTGTATTTTAGAATGGATTTGTAATGAAACTAACAACTGCAGACATTCAGCATACAGTTTGTATGTACTGTATGCCTTTCACTTTTTAGGGACCAAAAGTAATTTAGCAAATTAACAAACATTAATCTACCTTTCTTTTTCTAATAACACTTGGTTGCAAATCCTTTCGCAGTCAATTAAAGTCTGCAAAGTATAGACCTCACCAAATGCTGGATTTCAACCCTGGTGATGTTCTGCCAGGCCTCTTCTGCAGCCGTCTTCAGTTTCTGCTATTCCCTTCAGTTTTGTCTTCAGCAAGTGAAATGCATGCTCAATGGATTCAGATCCGGTGATTGACTTAGCCATTGCATAACATTCCACTTTTTTGCCTTCAAAAATTATTTGATTGTTTCCCCAATATGCTTCTTGTGATTGTCCATCTGCACTGTGAAGCGCCGTCTATTACGTTCTGAAGCATTTGGCTGAATATGAGCATATAATATCTCCTGAAATACTTCACAATTCATCCTGCTTCTTTTGTCAGCAGTTACATCATCAGTAAATACAAGCAAACCAGTTCCACTGGTAGCCATACATGTTGACCTGGCTGTGGAACAGCTGAGCAAGCAATTGTCTCATTACTTTTGGTCCTCTAAAACATATACAGACTGTTGTCATTCCTACACCATTCACCTCATTTGGATGTATAGTACTGTATATCCCCTTAAATAAACGCTGAAAGTCTGCAGTTAAGGCACATCTTGTTTCATTTCAAATCTATTTTGGTTGTCATGTATCAGGCCAAAAATGTGAGAGTTGTGTCCCAATATTTTTTAATCTGACTATAATTGGTGTGTGCAAAATGTTATCGGTGGCTTTTCTGGTGTTTCTCTGTCCCTAAAACCCAGAATATTGACTTAACACCTTCATAACCTGGTTCAGGAACTCACACAAAAATACTAGGCTAAGTTTAGATAGGCGGTTATGTATAGACAAAGGGCTTGATTGCCAATAGGCATTTTTGTTAGTGATACCAAAGACCCAAATGTCAAATGCACACCACTGCAAAGTAGAGGATGTCCAAAATATGCTTACTTAAGGAAGTCTTGACTTGTGGTTGTAAATAACAGTTGAACATTAGTCTCCCTGTTGCAAAATCTGCCGCTCCTTGGGGGAGCCTTTACATCATCTTTCCAAGGCTGGCTTTCTCGGAATAATACATTTCCTCCGCAGGTAGAAATCTGTCCATACAGAAGTAACCACTTTTGCCTTTAGAAATAAATGGACAAGCACAGTAATACTAATAACTAAATTTGCTACAAGGAAGCCTATAAATCAGGTTTCAAATTTGATGTAATTCAGGAAAAAAAACATCAATGAATAGTTTCTTGTTTGTCTGTTTATACCCTAAGCATTTGTAATATTAAGTCCTCCGTCTAAAACTGTTATTGATGTTTAAATGGTTGATAATCAGTGTAGTCCACAGGCATTTTAAGGTGACTGAGGATGTTGGTCAAATTGTAGCTGTAGTGCTGTTTGCATTAAGTCCACCAGGCTCACCGCCCGTATGGCCAACATAAACCAACAGATTAGAGGAAAGTAAAGCACCCCAAAGGCATGTAAACACTACAAAGGGTTAAGAGTAGTCTTAGTCTGTAATGATGTACTTACATAGAATTTACCATGCTGCTCAGTACAAATTATCAGCAAAATGATCCATCCGTTTTCTGTTCTGCTTACTGGGGTCAGAGTCTGACCTGGAGCCTATCCCATCTAACAATTGAAATAATTATTACTAGTATACATGTTATGTTGGTTTTTGTGATAGGGGATAATTGAAAAATGTCATACTTTATTATGCCATCCCCAGCATGTACATTCTCAAAGATCTCACATAGATAAAATGATGCTGGTGTTACAGGTGGACATCTAGTTGTAAATTCCAACTAAATGTGAGTGCTGACAGATAAAGGTACAATGAATGACAAAAAAACAACCCAGAAGGTTCAATTGTGTGGCCCCTCAGCCATCAGCGAGGGCTTTGTTAAGTGGATTACTAGTGCGTGTCCGCTGTTGCTTGCACATCTTGTTGCCCAGAGACTGAATGTAGGCCAGTGTTGGGGAGTGATAACAGTGATAATGAATTCAGCCTCACCTGCCTCTTGTCAACCTTCCTCAGCTTGATCTGATGGCATCAAGGAAAATCTACAATTAATGTGATCCCAGAAGTACAGTAATTCTGTGCAAATTGTGTGCTGCAGCATATATGCAGGCTGCGAACGTGCCAGTGTCAGTGGGACGCTTCCCTCATAAATTTCAAATTGTCTTCCTCAGCTCCGGTGTTGGTTTGTTTCACCACCCACTCAATCAATTTTATGGCCAAGAGAGGAATTGTGGAATCTTCATACGTTGAGGATGCTGCTGTTGGCTACACGGAACAAGCACATCTCTTGCCCCAAGCAACAAATACACTTACTTTTATTGTTCTTTGCAAAACTTGGACTTGATTGCTCTGCTTGTATTCTTGAAATGTTGTGCTTGTTCCATCGGTGCAGCCAGTTACATCTTGAGTACTCTATATGGAAGCATAAACATGTAAAAACCATTAAGTGATCTTCTTTAGCATCTTCATTATGGTCCTGGGTGAGTTTGAGCCTATCACAGGTGACATATAGACAAACAACCACTCATATTCATATTAATTGACAATTTATATATAGTTTTGGATCAACCTAACATATGTACACTAGCTAGTAGCTACATGTATTTGGAATGCCTTACTAGAAGCATGTAGTGGGTGTACTAGTGCGCCCTACACACAAATGGCTTACAGTAGTGGAAAACATCACTAGTCATTGATACTAATGCTTTCATTTCCATCATTGGGAGTCTGCAGGATGAAGATAACTTCATCGGCAAGGGAATGTGACATTTTAGCAGCATGACAGTGTGTAATGTGGCAATTAAATGAACTAAGATAAATGTGACATGGTACCGAGTTGCATTCTGGCTTCCGTAAACAAGCAACACAAACTGATTACAGTCGTCTCTCTGTCATGAATCAAGCATATTAAAAATGTTTTTATTTTACCATAACATTCTAATATAACCTTAATCAATAAACAGAAGCTGGCTGACAGTGGCAGTTTTAAATCTCCATGATTACGTCTATCTGCAAATTGTTTTCAATAGATAGCCTCTGTAAAAAAATACAAAAATTAAAAAATTTGCTTGTAATTAGTTATTGGCCTCTTAAATATATATATTTTTGTTGGTTTATTACAAAAATTTATTTAGTTTATAAAAGTTGCAATAATGAATAATATTTACAATGTGCGCTGAATAATTTTCAGAGCAACTGTACTGTAACTCCACACAAGAGAATAATTTATTTTAATTTTTTTGTAGTACTGTGTCTTTGACGTGGTGGGACCCTTTACAATGAAAATGTTGAAAAATGTGTACCTAGCCAAACTGCACTACTTGGTGAAAACAACTTTGCAGTCTCTTGCTTACTTCCCTAAACACTGCTGGCATTCAACACTTGTGAATATCAAAAAACACGGAACCTCACTAATTTACGCCACAACACCGTATCATATTGAAGTTGCAGGGATAGTTTTAAGGGACTGGTAGCAGTTGCTGTTTTATGTTTAATCTTCTGTGCAGCATTTTGTTAGAACTGTGGCTTTTGTTAAAGTGCACTATAAATAAAGTTGGGTTGAATTCAGGCCTTGGGCTAGTTAAGGCTACCATCAGCCCATTTTGTGTAGGTTGCAGCCAATTAGGCACCCCATTTTGTCACAATTGCTTTACAAGTTCAACTCATTATTGAACAATCAATTTGGCAGAATTGATTAGAGATAATCAATGGACTGATTGATTACTATACCCATTCTTAGTTGACTGAATTTGTGGCATTTCTGCTGACAGGCCGATTTCTCACAGGCATTGATGTTTCTTTGCTTGTTACTTTTTGGACCTTTTAAGTTAGACCGGTTTTCCTTTGCCTTTTTTCACAATTTACAACAGTTTCCTCCTGTCTGTGTCATGATTTCATTGAAATGCTCCAAGGATGTCCTAGATGTGAGCCAGAGTTCCCCTCGCCCCATACACTACTGGGCCAATGGCAAGTACTGCTGACGTTTAGTAAATTCAAGAATGCTTGCTCACAGACAACTTTTTTCTAAAGAGACAGATTCATTATTTTTAATTATATTGTCTTCTAGCTTTGTTTTTGTCTTTTGTTCTGTTTTCGTCTAGTGTTTAACTGTTTTCTTTTAGGGTTTAACTGTTTTTATTGAGTTGTTACTAGGTCTTTAGCTCCAGTGTTACCTCATGGGGAGCCTCCCCACTGGGAGGGATGGCTGGTCTCCTGCGGGTGGGCGGCCGGGGGCCCCTTGTCCCTAGGGGCTATGGCGCGCTTCACTTTGTGTGGGGCGGGCCGCGGTCAATCAGGGATCTCTGGGATGACATTGCTCCCTGTGGTGGTTGGTAGTCATCCCTCTCAGTGTGGATGAGCTCCTCCTGGATGCCTTTCCTGACGGGGTTTTTCTGTGCCCTGCCACGTTGTGGTTTGTGTGTGTGTGTGTTCTTGTTTTTTGACATAGTGGGGCCAAAAGTTCTCAATGAATGCTTTTGGCAGCTTGCAAGCTGGGTCGATTTTTTAAATATGTTTTAATCAATAAGGTCATCATTGAAGTGAGTGAGTGAGTGAATGTGTTTGCAAACTAGAGCTATAACTATATTTAGACAGCCCGTTTGCTAGCGAGCTGCAGCAACACTCAAAAGTAACACACTGTTTTCACTCACAAACAATACCACATTAGAGCACACAATCACCAAGGAGACAAATCGAGGACAAATAGAATGGAGACAGACACAAACAAACCCGTGTACATACTTGTGCTTTTGTGCTTCTTTGTTTCTGACAAGAAGCTGTTGGTATGTTTGGTCTTATCAAATGCAATCTGATGGAGTTCTGCCCTAATTTCCCATCCAGTGCTCTCATTTATCCAACTAAAGATTGTGAAAAGCATACAATTTTAGTACAAATATGTAAGGCCAGTTTTGTAAATACATTTTATTTTTGAAGGAGATACAGATCATTTCTGCAGCCACAGTCACGTCAAATAAACTACCAACAAATAAGGCACGCAATGATGAACAAGGGTAAGACAAACATCAATATTAAAATATATTGCATTGTCATCTCTTACGGAACAGTATTGATACATCAGCAAACATTATTAATTTGTTGCTTTTTCCTGCGAGAGCTCAATATTGTTCATTCGGTAATCTTACCGATTCTACATGTCATCATCATTGCTCTCTCTTTTTTTTCTTCGCTTTTTTTTGTATGTGCGTGTGTGTGTGCATATGTGCGTGCGTGTGAGTGTGTGCTCATTAATTCACCTAAAACCTATTAAAAAAACCATACCGTTCACCTAAACCGAATACTTCAGAATCCAGCTGAAATCGTGAAATTGTCAGGAGACCCGAGGAAGGATCAAAGAAAAGAAAGAAAAGTGAAATCCAGCACCGACCAGACATCACCTAATACACATCGGGTTACCAACCAGAATCTTTCACCAACCCCAGAAACATCTAAATTCCAAAGAATTAGGGAGCCCTCAAGAGACCAAAGAAAAGACTGAGGAAAGGAAGGAAGGATAGATGAAGCAGAGTGAGATCCGCAGACATCAGCTTCAACCGATTCAACGACCAGAGGAAGAAGCAGATTTTGTTAGAATTTCGATAGATGCTGGTGTGTTGGATCTGGCATGCATGAAAACCTCCACCAAAGAGGGTAGCCAAATAAGACTACATATTATGTATTCCACACAGAACTACAAAAACAGACTGAACAAAACTAACGGAACAACTATCTAAATTGTTTTTATTTTTTATTTTTATTTTTTTAAAGAGCTCAGTATTGTTCATTCGGTAATGTCATCATAGTTGCTCTTTTGTTTTGTTTTTGTATGTGGGTGAGTATGTGTATGTGCGTGCGTGCGTGCGTGCGTGCGTGCGTGCGTGTGTGTATTCGTTAGTTCACCAAAAACCTATAAAAAAAAAACCTAACACCGCCATCAGGAGACCCGAGGAAGGACCAAAGAAAACAAAGGAAGGTGAAATCCAGCACCGACCAGACACCACCCACCGGGCCACCGACCAGAGTTCTTCACTAACCCCAGAAACATCTAAATTCCAACAAATCCAAAAAATCAGGGAGACCTCAAGAGACCAAAGGAGAGACTGAGGAAAGGAAGGAAGGACAAACGAAGCAGAGTGAGATCCACAGACACCAGCCTCCACCGATTCAATGACCTGAGGAAGAAGCAGATTGCGTCTGAGTTTTGATAGATGCTGGTGTGGTGGATCTGGCATGCATGAAAATCTCCACCAAAGAGGGGAGCCGTCGACCCCTGCCAGGACAGAGCAAGCGCAACACCTCAGGGCCCCCCAGGCAGCGCCAAAGGGCCCCCAAGCCCCCAGACCCCCCCCCCAGCACCCCCCCCCCGCCACCCCCCCCCCCCCCCAACAAAAGCCATCCTCCCCCGACCCCACCCCGACCAACCAGCAGCCCCCGACCCCCAGCCCCTGGGGACCCCCCGTTCCCAGGCATCGCCGCCGAAGAGGGGCCGGACAGCGGAGCGGAGAGGGCACCCGCACCCAGGCATCGCCGCCGAAGAGGGGCCGGACAGCGGAGCGGAGAGGGCACCCGCGCACACCCCACCCCCCGCCGCGTGGAGGGACGGAACACCGGGGGCAGAAGGGGAGATGGGGGCACCGGAGGACGGCCGGCACCCCCGAACCCCAGGCCCAGCGGGGAAAGGCCCCGGTCGCCACTCCAGCGTTCTTAGTGAAAGCTAACCCCTGTTACTGTCCGCCAGCTCGCCGATTGGCGAACTCTACCCCTAAACCTTGAATGTGACCCCACCCAGTGTGTATACAAGTGTGTGTGTGTGGTGCATTAAAATTGGGAGCAGGTGAACTGGAGCAGAGGGAAATGATATCCCCACGCTCCGATCCACCCGCCTCCCAGGCATGTCAGTGAGTGTATGTGGTGCATAAAAAAAATAAATAGTGCAAATCTAGTGCAGTGAGTTAAGAGGAGCGACCAGCGCCCCCCCCCCCCCCCCCAACCGGGCGGGGCAGGAGGCGCACCCGCCCACCAAACCCCCATCCACCCCACTGGGACCCCGGCGGGCATATGGGACCAGCCCGGCGGGGCGAGATACTGGGGCCCGCCCGAGGTGCCAGGATGTCCACCGGAGCGGGGCGGGCACAACACCAAATCTACCCATCCCCCCGGCCCCCCGAGTGCCGAGACCCGGGCCACGGATGGAGCCCCCGGCCCAGGGGAGGGGAAGGAAGGCGTACAGGGGAGGGGGGAAGGGGACGACAAGAAGGCAAGGGGCAGCGGCAGGGCCGCAGAGAGAGGGGGAGAGGAGGAGGAAGGGTGACGAGGGAGAAGGGACAGGGAGGCGGAGGACAGGCGGGGAGAGGCGAGGAGGTAGAGGCAGCATGGGGGAGGAAGGGGGAGGGGAGAGGGAACCACGGGGCACCCCGGCGACCCACAGGCCCCGAACCGCGTCGCCGGGCCCAGAGCGACGGACCACGCTTAATATTTGATAGCACACCCTTTTGTGTAAAAAACAAACAAACCATAAAACAAACAGAAATCAATCATTGCCCGTAAGCATTAACAGTTTTCTCACACTTCTCTTTTCACTCTTATTCTTCCAATTGCTGTTCTGAGGTATCTCCAGAGGTGTTCTTTGGGATTTAGATCTGGACTCATTGCTGGTCACTTCAGAACTCTCCAGCCCTTAGTCTTAAACCATTTTGGGTGCTATTTGAAGTGTGCTTTTGGTCATTATCGTGCTGCAAGACCCATGACCCCTGACGGAGACCAAGCTTTCTGACACTTGGCCCAACATTGCGCCCCAAAATTGTTTGGTAGTCTTCAGATTTCACGATGCCATGCACACAGTCAAGACATTTGTCCCAGAAGTAGCAAAGCAACCTCAAAACAAACATCAGTTAACCTCCACTTTTTTTTGTTGTTGTTGTAGAAACCGTGTTCTTTTAAATGAAGGCCTCAATTAATTTTTGATAAACCGTACGATGACCAAAAAGCTAGACTTTGGTCTCATCTGCCAAAAATATATTGACTTCTACTGCCACAGTGCCATGGACTGTGAACTTCTTGTTGCGCACAGTAGACACAGGAACATTCAGATCTCTGGAGATGGACTTGTAGCTCTGAGATTGTCCAGGATTTTCCAAATTTTTGGTTTTCAAATACTTTGATAATACTGTACTTTACTCTTCTTTTTTTCCCCCCATGCTTAGTGTGGTACATACAGATACACAACACAAGATGAGTCACCTTCTTCCCATTTTAACTGGCTACAAATGTTATTTCTAAATTTCCAACACCTGTTATTTACCACAGGTGAGTTTAATTACAAACTTAAGTAGCGTGATATGCTTCCAATACATTTAGGCCCTGTCCACACGAAAGCCAGTTTCAATGTATCCTCACAAGTTTCTTACCGTTTAGGCTGTTCATCCACACGATGGCGCGGTTTCGGAGCTTGAAACCGATCACTTTTGAAACCGGGCTCCAGAGTGGAAAGATTTCAAAACACGTTCCGTACGCATCCGTCTGGACACCATATGCAGGAAACTCCTCCAGTGATGACGTAATGGTCGCAGCTCGATGACGACGCATTGTCGCAGATTGATGACGTATGCGCCAATTCTCGCGTAACTGTGCGCGAACTGTCAGTCTGTCAACAACAATGGCTGATAGCCGTGTCATAGTCGCTTTGCGCAGCCTCCTTAGCTTGCTTATGCTTTTGCAAGCAAAATATTTTGCGTCTTTATTCCGTCGTTCAACAAGCGGTGTTGTACTTGAATCACCCGCCATTGTCACTTCTCCTGTGTTCGTCTTTTTCCATGTTGTTTTGATACATGCAAAGCCATGTTTGTTCTGTAGATTGCAATAAAGTTAGAAAAAAACTAAGTGTTCATCTTCTTCGCTGATTCTTCTTCTATGCTTTCCGTTAACTCCCTGTGGCTGCGCTACAGCGCCACTCCAGACTTGGCATTTACATTACAGCCGTTAAACGTCCTCAGCGTCTTCTTTTGGACACACGCAAGTCTTGAAATGATTCTGTGTGTACGAGATTTGTTTGAGGAACAAACTTTGCTTCAGTCTGGACGGGGCCTTAGACTTTCTTAAAATTATGAAGAGGTGCCATAATTTTGTCCATTTTTTTTTGTTCTGTGTGAAAATGATCAGATTTGGATGTTTCCCTCCTTCTCTGCTTTTATTTTGTGTTGTTCCAAAGCAAACAAGAGAAATAGATCTAAATATCAAAGAATCTGTAATTGCTACAGTTTTGTGGGAGAAGTGGTGTGTTATCTGCAGAGGCGGGCATTTTACATATTTTTGCCAGTCTGTCAGTCATTCGTCAGCACCCTGGGCCACCTTCCATCATTGTCAGTCTACCGTTTTAGTTTTTTTGTTTTTTTAAACCAAACTAACTTGTAATCGGCGGTCCGTTGTTTATTTTATCTTTATCTTCCATCGTCACTTCATCACTGCTATTTTAGGACCGACCAACAAAGGTGGGTATGTCGTCAGTCAGTCTGTCACTTTTAGTGGACAAAACCAAGCAATGATACTCCCATTATTCGACTGTTGCCACTTAAATTCACAATATAAACAATTCACATTGACTGCCGTTGCATAGTCTGCCATTTAATTTTCTATAAGTTTCTCATCATTGGTCAGCAAAACGGGGGTCGGTCGGTGACGGACAGTACTGGACAGGACTGCCCACCTCTGATTTTCCGTATAATGCAATGAATGAAGAGATGACTTCCGCTTTCGCTCATGGATAATACACTTGAGCCGTCTGAATCTTGTTTATCAGACTCAAAATAGACAAGAGCAAAAATTCCTATCCATTGCAGCACAGTACAGCTATTAAAAGCCACTGTGCTCCACCCTTATCCTGCAGCATTGATTGTTGGTGCAGACATGTAGCTGGATTCCCCCCTGAGTATCAGCACTATGAATAATTCAGGGTGATGCTTAAAAGTGAGATGTTTGAAATGAGCAAGAGAAGAGGATGAGAGTGACCACTTTACTGTAGCGCACAGCTATCAGAGGATATACTTGCCTCAGAAAAAGTGGAAATAACTCAGGGAGCAACATTAGACACTCACATGCGGGGAAATTATTATTAGTAATTAATATCAGGCTTGATAGATGTAGAAATTGGGTTTTATTGGTTTGTTTGATTGCAGGTTAATTACTAAATGAAGCCTTGCTGAGTGTGACATTGATAGTCATGAATATGCGAATGAGGTCATTAAAATATATTTATTAATGTGAAACACAAAATGTTTGCCTATTGCTACTCAAATGTCAATCATCTTTCACAAAATTGTGTGGAGAGAGTTCAATCAACATTTTACCGAAATCTAAAAGGATGAAACAGGCTCAGCATATTGTCATATAGTCTTCTGTTTACAGCATGTTTCTCCCAGCTTGTATCAATGAATGCTCCTCGATGTCGTCATTTGATGGAGATGTCTCCTAAAGATGACGTCATGCCATTGACACATCAGAAATACACAGTCATGTCAGAATTTATTGCTATCACCACAAATGTCCACTTTATGCTTTGTGACTCAAGTAGGATTAAATTAACTCAAATATCACTAATGTCACTCTTAACGCTTCACAACTTTACAGTTGTAAAGATGAGTGCGATTGGTCTGTCCCAAGTGTGTGTCCTCCACCCACTCCACCCAAATACACGCAGTGCATATTTGAAATAATTTTAATTAATCATGTATATATATATATATATATATATGTTGCTTTTGCATTACTTAATGTGATAAACTGAACAACCATCAAAAAATAAAACATTTTTTTCTTTTTTTGAGAGCTCAGTATTAGTCATTCGTTAATCTTCGATTCAACATGTCATCATCATTGCTCTTTCACTTTTTTTTGCGCGCGTGTGTGTGTGTGTACATATGTGCGTGTGTGTGAGTTTGTGCTCATTAATTCACCTGAAACCTATTAAAAATTCCATACCCTTCACCTAAACCGAATACTTCAGAATCCCGTCGTCAGGAGACCCAAGGAGTGCTCAAAGAGGAGTGATCAAAGAAAAGAGAGAAAAGTGAAATCCAGTGCTGACCAGACACCACCTATTACACACAGGGTTACAAACCAGAATCTTTCACCAACCCCAGAAGCATATACATTTCAACAAATTAGAGAGCCCTCAAGAGACCAAAGGAAAGACTAAAGAAAGGAAGGAAGGATAGATGAAGCAGAGTGAGATTCACAGACATCAGCCTCCACCAATTCAGCGACCATATGAAGCAAATCGTGTTTACATTTCAGTAGATGCTGGTGTAGTGAATCTGGCATGTATGAAAAACCTCCACCAAATAGGGGAGCCATCGACCCCGGCCAGGACAGGGCAAGCACAACCCCCCAGGGCCCACCTGGCCCCGGCAGCGCCAGGGCACAACCCCCCGGGCCCCGCGGGGGCCACCGGCCGGAGAGCAAACCCAGGAGCCAGGAGTGCCCCCCCACCCCAACACGGCCCGCGCCCCCAGCCCAACGCAGCAGAACGGGGCACGGCAGGCCCACCAGGCACTCCACCGGCCCACAGCCCCCGCTCCCCTCACGACCCCCCTGCCCCCCACCCACCACAGCCCAGCCCCCCCGGCCCCCAAACCCCAATTTGTCACTTTGTAATATCTTTAGCTAAAACAGGTGGTTGAAGCGTACCCTGAAGTGTTGGAATTTGTTTCTTTACCATATTTTTAACTTGCAGATAATGTAAAAAAAAAAAATCAGTTTTCTATTTTGTATTTTTGAAGCAAGTTTGCATATGATATAAACGTATTATCTGAGAAAAGATGGTAGATATGTGTAATTCATTTCTGCTCCCACACACCTAACTAAAACGATTGACTGTTAAGTTGAAAGTCTGGGTTATGCCATATGGGAGAAAGCCCGCAGGGCTCCAATTAGGCTTTTGTAATTTCTAGTGCCACCAGGCGGTCAGGGTGGTGGAAATCATTGGGTTTTTAAAACAATTGTGTCGCTTAATCGATGTTGTAATAAAGAGTAAATCTAAAAGTCTGAGGTTGTTACAATCCTTCTGTTCTAGTTCCAGTCAACAGTTAGTATCTCTGTTGGGTTGTGCCCATAGAATGATATATTGTTGCTGGTTAGCTATATAGTGCATACAATTTGGTGCCTCTAGACCTCCTTTGGATTTGCTTTTCTGAAGTAGATAGACTGATCTTTGCTTTTTTTTTTTATTCCAGTAGAATTTTGTTACGGCCGAATCCAGCGAATGGAACCAGTTAGACGTAGGTTTGAATGGAATCATTGAGAATTTTTTTTTTATTTTGGGTAAAACTTTCATTTTAATGGTGGCTATTTGTCCTATTAGAGAAATAGGAAGATTATTTCAGCGCTCCAGGTCACTGTGAATGCTATCCAGTGAAGTGTGGAATGAAGTTTAAATGAATTAAATCAGTTAATTTAGGTGAGATTTTTATGCCTAAGTATTTTAAATTACCTATAGGAAAAGAGTAACGTGGGTAATGGCTTGCAGCGTTCCATGACTTTTCTGTAATAGGTAGTAGTGTTTATTTTGTCAAGTTAATAGAATAATCTGATAAATGTGAGAATTTAGTTATTAAGTTAGATCAGGGGTGGCCAAGTTCGGTCCTCGAGAGCCCCTATCCAGCCTGTTTTCCATGTTTCTCTCCACTAACACACCTGATTCATGATCAAGATTTTCATCAGGCTTCTGCACAGCTTGCTGATGAGCTGATAATTACATTTGGCTGCGCTGAAAGAATGGAGACATGGAAAACAGGCTGTATAGTGGCTCTCGAGGACCGCACTTGGCCAGCCCTGAATTAGATACTTCCCCTAACGAGATAGCAGGTTCTTCTAAATAAAGTAAAATATCATCGGCATATAGATTAATTTTATGTTCTGTTACCCCGGAGTGAATTCCTTGGATCCTTCTATCCTGGCGTATAGCTAATGCAAGCGGCTCAATAAATATCGCAATAATAAAGGTGACAATGATTATTAATTTTCCTTATGTGACCAAATGCATTTCAGAAATAGTAGCAAATAAACCTTAGAGTCAAAAGTACATTCAGCATAGTCAAGGTTGGGAGGGTTACTTTTAAAATGTAATCCATTACAGTTAAAAGTTACCTGCAAAAAAATTTAGTTGGTAACGTAATCCAAGTACCATAATATTAAAGTAATGTAACTGGATTACTTTAGTATTACTCCAATATCGAGTATGCTCATGAAAACAAAATAAAAATAAAAATCACCACAATATATATTCTATACAATGTGCCCTTGCTATTTGCGGGTGATAGGGACCCGGGCAGCTTACAAAAAGCAAAAATCCTAGTATAATTAAAAAGCACGTAGGCTATTGATTGATTGATTGATTGATTGAAGGCCATATGCTGTTTTCGAACTGTCACTGAAAGCAACAACACCTCATAGTTAGATAGATATAAAGATAGATAGAGAGATGGATGGATGGATGGATGGATGGATAGACATCCAATGAGGATGACGATGTGTGACATCAACTGCAAAATGAACTTTTATCCCAGTCACAAGTTTAGCCGTGTATATGTTGTGTATGATGTTTAAAATAGTGAATTGGTGGGAGGAAGATTTGTTTGGAAGGTGTAACTCACATTATGGTTGTAGGCTAGTGGGCTAGGTAGCAAGAAGCTACAGCGCGTAGCATGCCGCTGGACTCTCAGCTCAAACTTTCGCTCCGAGTAGGTTCCAGTGAATACCGGTCGCCATTCCCTCCTCCCGTCCGTGAAGCTTTTTCAAACTGCCCGCGTGTGGAGGACACGACTAGTCAGTTTGTTCGTTCCCACCTCCCCGACAACGGCAACGGTCTCACACGCGCGGGCGTGCACGCGCTCTCTCGTCTGTCTCTGTCTGTCTCTGTCTCTCTCTCTCTCTCTCTCTCTCTCATTCTCGCCCTCTTTCGCACTCTCTCTCATCGCAGAAATTGTAATCCTCGAAGTAATCCCCGTTTTTAATAAATGTACCTGTAATCTGATTACATGTTTTTTCCTGTAACTGTAATGGAATACAGTTACATTTATTTTCCAATCTGATTACGTAACGGCGGTACATGCATAGTAATGCCAAGTTTCAGTGTGTGGATGGATGTGGACCTAAATGTAGGGAAGCAAGGTGACAAAGCACGGGTACTCCCCCCCAAAAAAAGTCAAAGTACAAACTTGACTTGATAAGGAACTTTGGTAGAGACACAAACAGCATTGACAAGACTGGACAATGAACCAACAAGGACTGAAAGAAAGCAGGGAACTAAATACACACACTAACAAGACACCTGGGCAAGACACATATGGCTGAGGGACCTGATTGGATGACACAAGGGTCACAGATGGACATTATAAAATTTGACATTGACAAAGGGAGACACAAGAAAAACATCTAAAATGCAAACATAAACCAAACCAAACACAGATCAAGACAAGTCATCATGAGCCAGTGTAATCAAATCTTAATGTTATCAACAAGTACTGCCCCACATAGAACAGACGCTCAGCAACACATGCATATTCAAACTAACATAATCAAGAAACGACATAAACAGGAATTATAAATATTTAATTTGACATCCTGCGTTATTTACGGTCTATCGGGTACATGCCCATTTTCGTACGTCACCGTTGGGGAGCTACAAGTCTTTGGCAGAGGGTATTTAAAATAGCCGTTGGAAGCTC
The DNA here is from genome assembly GCF_054856555.1 of Leptonotus elevatus. NCBI lineage: Eukaryota > Metazoa > Chordata > Actinopteri > Syngnathiformes > Syngnathidae > Leptonotus > Leptonotus elevatus. Next base: position 52,706,602 of record NC_141239.1, on the reverse strand, counting down.
CCTGATGCTCGGTCCTTGCGCCTCGATGCGCATTTAAGACAATTGAGACGCTCCTTTGAGAACAACTTCCGGGTCGCTTTCACTATTTTGGAGAGCGAGGAGTTAGGAACGATGCAATTAAGAGACTTGAGATGAACCCTTTGTATTTTTGCCTTCGCTGACTACCTACCTATTAAGCAAACACAGCCTTTTCATTAAACTGGGTGTTTTTGGAATTGTTTTTGGTCTTTAAGTCTCAAATTTGGGTCCTCTCCCTCATATTGTTCATGAGCGCTATCTCTAATGAACTAGTTGGTGAATTGTATTGTAGGAGGCGAGCTGTAGTCCCAACAAAAGGGCCATTAAGTTGTACAGTCTGCAACAGGAGAGCCATAAGCATCTCTTCCATGTGGGAATAGAAGATTAATTTCCACTGATTACTTTTTTTGTCTCTAATTATATTATCATTATTGGCGTGGGTGCACATTTATTAGATTCAATGTTGGGCGGATGACATGAGTATGAGTAAAATTCTTCCATGACTTGAATTTGAATGAAGACAATGTGATGCAATCACATTTCTTACCTGGGGACTGCACAGCTGGAAATGTCATCCATCCATCCATCCATTTTCTGTACCGCTTGTCCTCACAAGGGTCGCGGGGGTTGCTGGAGCCTATTCCAGCTGGCTTCGGGCAGTAGGCGGGGTACACCCTGAACTGGTTGCCAGCCAATCGCAGGGCACACAGAGACGAACAACCATACTCACAATCACACCTATGGACAATTTGGAGTGTCCAATTCACCTGCCATGCATGTTTTTGGAATGTGGGAGGAAACCGGAGTACCCGGAGAAAACCCACGCAAGCACGGGGAGAACATGCAAACTCCACCCAGGAAGGCCGAAGCCTGGACTTGATCTCACAACCTTTGCACTGGGAGGCGGTCGTGCTAACCAGTCAGCCACCGTGCCGCCTGGAAATGTCATGAATTTGATTATTATTATTATTTTTTTTTTTTTGCCTTGGCATGATTACGCATGGATCACTACAGGTGCATCTGTGTCCTCTTATGACTTCTACACCTTTTCCCCCTTAAGCCAATTCAGTACACTAAAAATGCAACTTTTCTGCATTTAATGTGTTTTTCTTTTCCATATTGTTTCATTACCTCCTATGTCTTGTTTCCGAGCATGTTGGCTAATATTGCAAACTAATCCAGTTCATGTAAACATTACATCAATACTACCAGAATACATTTGAATGACCCTGCTCTACCTAATGGAAATTCAACTTCATGGTGATTAATTTATTTAATCATATGTGGGAAGGTATTAGGATTTTGTGTAAGCCTACATTATCCCTTGTGTATTATTGGGCATTTTCCTCATCCTTAATTGACAATTAACATGAACTCTCGTCGTAACAAATTCGTCTGTGTTTCACTAATCACCCCACATCGAGACTGTTATCACTCATTAATATGGGCAAAGAAATGCGGCCATCTTATAAAAACCTGCATGTCGCTTTGCATATGCAATCCAGTTGTGGTGTACGAGATCTGGGGTAAAATTGCCATTATGCTTATTGGGCAGTTTAAAAACAAAACTTCCCACGAAGAATTTGTTATAGTAATTAGTAAAGAACAAATGCAATGTAAGGAAATACTCTCATCTCTGGCATTCATGCAAATTAATGTCATCAGTCAATGTACAGTCCACATGCATATATGTGGCATGCATGCAAAAAAAATCCATGCTTGTAACTGCAGTTATGCTTTGCCACCACGGCCTCGCACCGCCACCTCAAGTCTCAAAAACTGTCTTCTGTCCTTCCTCTTTGCTTGCCTACGCTGGTGCCACAAGGTGGTAATATTTTTCAAGGTATGTATGGAAACACAACCGTTAAATCCATCAAACCAGTACCACTACTATCTTCTTTTTGCAATTCCTTGGGGACAGTTAATGTTTCCCCCACCTGGCAACCACAGGATGTAATTGCCCTGAGAGAGTTGGTTGCATAGAGGAAGTGCGCCACTGTGGTAGGCTTGGTCCCTGGGCTGGGACAAAGACATGAACCTAGCCACTCAGTGCCACATGCAAACCAGAAATGGAAATCCTCTGTCATTAGTATTCATTCATTTATTTCCCAGGGTGTTCACCAACCTGTGTAGAATTCTTGAGGCCAAGTGAAAACAGATTTAATGCATTACGTGATCGCTGTTTGACTTGGGGTAATCCAAACATATTGCTTGAAAATAAATGAAATGAGAGACTGGTGTCTCTGAGCACGAGCCCCCGTTGGCCTGTTAAAGATGGTTGCAATAGTTTTCTTCTTTGCAGGTAATACATTGAACACAGATTGATTCATTTAATAACATAAACTGTAGATGAGGGTTTCCTCCCCCTTCCTACCACAAGCACAGCGATGACCCAAGCCTCATAAGGCCAGCAAACACTGAAAATATTTGGGTCAAAAGTTACCCAATTATAGATCAAAAATGGACCAATCCGCTTTGTGGGTCTGACCCAACTTTCTGGGTTGTTTTATACAAAACGACCCAATTTTTTGACCCAAGAAAAGGATCTGACTAATATTTATAAGTTTTTTTACACTAAAAGATCCATTTCTTGACTCAAAGTTGGGTCAAATTGACCCAAGTAAAGGATTGGTCCTTATTGTTGACCCAATTGTTTTTAGAGTAAATACTACCCAGTCATCATAATAATAGTAATAATAACAATAATAATAATATGATTTAATAGCCAATTAGTAATGTCGTTTAATTTATTATTATTAAACATAAAAATAAAATATAAACTTTATAAAAAAATATATTTATTTATAAATATAAAAATATTAAATATCCTATTTTGTGAATTAAATTGGGGTGGACATGTTTTATTATTATATCAGCATGCTGCAATATTATATTGAGTTTGAGAACACCATATTTATTTTCTATATACTGCTTATTAAATATTTGTTCCCATTTGAATTGTTTTAGTATAGTGCATTTAATATGCGCACTCAGATAGCAGTCCGAACTGTCAGGTATCATGTTCATATCCTTCAAGAAAAAAAAAGATGGATCCCAGTTTTGGGACAGACAGAGAAGTTGTCCTTGCAGGGGGTGGGGGTGGGGGTTCGGTGCAGTAACACATAAAACTGCCACTAATGCACATTTGGTTGCTGCGTGACTGTGGCATTAATTCAAACCACAAGATATCAGAGAAACTGTCGTTTAATTTGTCAGAGCCCCATTTGTATGTGTTGGGGAGTGTTGTATTGATGTCTTGTTTAGAATATGTCAGATCGTGATTAAAGATAGTAGAACAATGTTGGTTGTACAAGGATTGGTGCCAGGACTGCTCTACTTTTACATTGACAGTTTCATTAACATTTTTTAATATTGCGTGATGCATACAGTGACACTCCCAGCCCGCATTGGCTTGTAAAATGCCAAAACGATCAAAATGACCTGGTACCAGGACCAAAAACAACAACAGAAACCACCTTGAGACCTTGTTTCTTCAAACTTAAAGAGAAGCTTGTTTTTAAAACAATGAACACAGGTTATTCCTGTAAATATATTGCATATCAACTTCCTCGAAAGTTGACGAGTGTTATTTTTAATTTTTATTTTTTACCAAGGGGACTTGACTCATGTAATATGCTCCACATAATAACAAATCGATTCCATAACCGTACCATTTCACATTTCTGTTGGATAGACCTGCAGGGACCCAGGCCATACGTATCTCCTTGAATCGCTAAGGTCGGAGCAAATCTATGTCCTTCTAGAACGGATCTAATAGCTTCTAGTCTGGACAGCGTCTATTGCTTTATATTCTTTAATTCCCCATACCCAAGCAGCATAATTTAAAATAGGTGAAACGCACACATTATATAATAAAGTATATGTACTATAACCAAGCTCCTTACATACTTTAAGTTTATTGATTACCGATCCCAAAGCTCTTCCAGCAGAGTCAGCAAGGGTCCCTGTTCCAGCGTCCAAACTCATTAATTTGGAAGAAAAAAGCCTACATTTAAACACATTCTCAGGGAACTAAGTCAAAATAATTTAACTGATGCTTCTATCCATATTTTTTCCTGAATTGCATTGTTTGTGTTTTGTTCTGGTTTATAGCAAGTCTCCATTTATGACACCATGCATATATATATATATATATATATATATATATTTAACATATTCTGTCGAGCAAGCTCACATTCAGCCATAAGAATAACATCACTTGCATACAGCAATATGCCCATATTAATTTAACAAATGTGATGATGGTGCCATCTATTTGCACTACTATGTTTCTCTGTTTATATTATCTTATCTTATCTTATCTTATCTTATCGTATCTTATCTTAAATTCATCCAGACAGTAGGCCTTAATTGGCTTTTTTTATTCTATAAAGCTAGATTTAGCTGTTCCTAAACAGGGTTGAGGAAAGTGCCTCACCTTGCTTAACTCCAAAAGGTGTGTCAAACCAACCATCATACAGTATATCATTAATTTCAACGCAAGCCACTAGATTTTTACACAAAGTCTGAATTGCTTGATAAGATCTTCCATCTACGCAAACTTCCATAAGTTTTTATTATTTAATATATAAGAATAATGTTTATAGACAGCACTGAGGAGACTTATTCTGAGGGTTATTCTGTTTTTTGATTACTTTGGGATTGGCTTAACAACTGATTTTAATTAAGTTATACTCAAAACAGGTCTTGAAGAGATGGAAAAGAACATTTAAATGTTTTGGTGACTTTAGGGCCTCATTTAGAATACTTTCAATTCCAGAAGCTTTGTTTAATTTAAATTTGTTTACAATAGTTTGTTTTCAAGCATCAAAATACACGTTTCTGATTGATGTTGGCTAAAATAGTCTACTGGCAATAACTGGTAGCCGCAAGGTACAAGCCGAAGCTGCAAATTAGATGTAATGTTATACATTTTTCGTGAATTGGCTGAGCTGCAAAAAAAGACTATTTGCAGGTGACATTGGAAGACAGCGCAAATCACTCTAAGCAGTTGAATCTCAGTCAGTGCTTGCGACTAAAATCTCAGCTCGGCGCTGTGTGGAGTTTGTGTCTTCTCCCCCATGCTTATGTGGGATGTAAACTGTTGTCGCATTGACTCCAAATGAGGATATTAAATGCACACAATGAACAAAATGCTCTGTCAGCAGCATCGCATCAAATCAATCATTTGTACTGATTTTGTCAAACAGATTAATGCAGATGTCCAACCAATATCCCAGCAGGGCATGTTTTGAATTGTCAATGATTTAGAGGACCCTGGCGTAGACACTTACCGTATTTAAGGTGCATTACTAAGCAACTCAAGTTGCATGTTTAGATTTTGTCTTAACATTCCACTGTAGACACACTAGACCAGGGGAGTGTGATTGTGTCTGGACTGCATCAATTATTCCACAAAGAAGGGGGCTAAGAATTCAAAAAAGTACAACTAATCCAATCTTCTCAATCTTTATTGGTAACGGTTGTACAGAACGTGAACAAGATTGGTGACTCGGTCCTCTCTCTCATCTGGGTTTCTTTGCATAATCCTCAGTTTATGTACCGGTAGTTGAGTAATGGTGTCGGATTTCTTGGGCACCACTACGTTCTCTGTGCATTCAAGACATGTCGGGGTGCCTCTGAGCTCAACAAAAAAACATTATGTCTCCTCTTTTTCTTGAAATTGGCTGTTCTTGTTGCAGCCTTTCTCTTCACGGGAGGTTTTAAAAAGAGACATGAGGTCGCAGGGTGTCTTTTCCTTCCACTTGGTGTCAGTTCAGTACTCTGATTCAACGAAAGCTGTCATGAGCCTGACCTATGCTAGCCCATAAGTGATTAAAAAAGGCAATGGCATATAGAAAATGGTGGTAACTGCAATAACATTAGAATTTAATGTCAAGTCAATAGGGGACCACAAAATATCATCCTGCGGCACTTTGAGACCCCTGCTTTAGACAAACTACTCATGAGCTGTTTTGTCTTTCTTTCTGTGCACCGATTGTTTTGTAAACTTCCTTTCCTTTTTTTGTTTGTTTGAAGGTGTGCGTTGCCACATTACCTTACACACGTTATCATGTGATGCCTGAATGAAATAATTGAAATAGTCTCTGATCTATTCTATTCTATTCTATTGTGATGCCTTTATGAAATAATTGAATTAGTCTCTGATTGATATTACTGGCCCTGTTTCTGAGTTGCCTTAAACAATATTGGATGTGCTTGTTTACTTTGTGGTCAAATGTGCTGGAAACCACAACATTTCACAATACTTTTATCCAACTGCCAGAAAACAATCAGGTTAATGGTTTGTTTTTTTGTATTTATTTCACTTAATGCCATGAGCCTGCTGGATATGACCCAGACCCACCCCTAATAAGTGAAATCCTTTTTCTTTTTTTTTAAACACACTTATAGGCTTACTGCCAGACGCCTAATAAAGCCAACCACCCTGAAGAGCACTATAGAAATGGAATGATACATCAAATATATCTTGCGATGTTCAAATCAGGTGAACTTTAAGGTTCTTGTATGGAACTTCACAGATGCTTGGCAGGAAGCTTGTGCTCTGGAGCAACACAGAGATCAAATAGGATACAGAAGCACTCATGTGGAACCAATCAGTCAAATCTTTTGGATGGTTCGCTAAAAGAAGTGGCATCAAACAATATATGTTAGATCTGCATTTGTTGGCTCAGATGGATCTGCCAGCAGTAAACCTAATTTATTGTTTGAGGCACTGTTGGATTGCTTAATGTTGTTGCTGTGGTGACCATGTCATGTGCTTCAACTGCAGTAATGTGCATTGGAATTTCTCCATCAGCGAGCTGGAGCTCGCTGCTGAGTCGGTTTTGCTGCAAAAGTCTTTTCATTTGATTTATCGAGATGAAAATGGATGGAAATCTACAGCAATAAAATACTGTGTATAGAAAGTTACATAATCATCGCACTCACACTAATGATGTAAAATACTGCACTTTCCATTCCAATCAAACCTGATAGCACAAAATCATAAAGTGCAAAGTATAAAACTTGAACTCTATTTCTCAACTTAACCTACATCTACTCTGCTTTTCACCAAGTGTTACTTTTTAAGAGGCTTTCTAGTCCATAACACGTCAAATAATTTTTTGGTGTACGTTTCAAGCCATCTGTTAATGTGCTGAAAATGTCTCGCTGCATCTTGGCGATATCACTTTCACAGCTTTGGTGATGTAACGTCATCTTCAGCCATCTTGGGTTTTGTTTTTGCTGAAACTGCCTCCATCGTTTTTAATCATTTAATTTGACAACTTCACATAATGGTGCGAACTTTTTACCTACAGTATTTATTATGATACCTACGTGGAAACCTATTCATAATTTGAGCATTATGAATGTCTTTTTCTTGACTCAAAAAATTAGTAGGCTGCAGACTAATCAAGCTTGTCTTTGGTGCAGAAATTCTCATGCATGTAAGTTTATACAGTATGCCTAATACTGTTCTTCTCTTCTTTTCCCATTCTGCTTTGCCTCTGTCTTTGCAGACCATGCAAGCGGCACGATGCCCGACAGACGAGTTGTCACTGACAAACTGTGCTGTGGTCAGCGAGAAGGATCTGCAGTCCGGACAGTGAGTCGTCTTCATTATCAGCCCACGCATCTCTCTCACCAACTCCGCTCAACTTTTGCTGTTTGCAGTCTTACTTTTGATTATTATTTTTTCATACGGGTAATAGTTTATTTTGCAACTGGGTCTAGAGATCTATTAAAGGTTTTATGACATAATCACTTCGACACTGGAAACGATTCATTTCATCTCCATAATTTCCCATGGAAATATTGATTCTGCATTTGAACAAATTGTATGTTGACCGGCGGCCCAGAACAGGTGTGAAATTAGATGTTCCACTGTTTGTGTCTCCCAATGCTATCATCCAACAGGATACTTTACCATGACTTCACACGTACTTCTGGGTGGCAAAAGTCCAAGGTTCTCTGATGTCACCCTTGGGTTGATTCAGCAGACAGATTGCACTGAATAAAATACCTTATTTGGAGGCTAAAGGCTTGCATACTGCCATCATTTGTAAATGAGCCTGGCCTACAATTGAGGAGATCTTTTGGTTGCTGATAGTTTGTTTGGCCAGGAATTTCCCCATTTCTAACAATGAAGGCAATGCTCACTTGAGCTTGACTTTTCTGATGCTCAGATTAATGCCACAGACATGCTCTTGACAGTCAAATGAGTAGTGTCATACTGTAGCGTAGCAGCAGGCTGGCCAAAGACAACCCATCCAAATATTTTTCAAAACTATCCTCAAGAATGATTAATAAATTGATGCAATCTGATACTGTTGCAGCAAGGCGTACTGTTTTGAGGCCTCTCTGTGATTAGTTTGCATTCTCCCCCAGATGCATCATGTTCAAATGTTTCTGTATATCTACAGAAATTGGCATAAATTACCAAAACAAAATTGAATCTGATAAAATTCACAATTTTCAGTAAAAACATTTTCAATTATGTCAATTTTACCATTGGAAATGATACAATGAAATGAATCATTTTCAGTTATAGGGTCATATTTCTATGCCCAGTGCAAGCACAGTCTACTGTGCGCATTGGTGGAGTTTTCTTTCTTTTGCAATTTTCGTAAATGGGTTCAGCTAGAAAGGGGCATTTGTGCAATTGCGGGAGTGAACACAGTGATATGATTTATGGCCAGTCGTAGCAGCTTCCCTCAGCAAGAGCAAAGTACACTCTAAAAAGAGAGTTGTTGAACCAATTTAAGATTACAAAGTGAATTGTTGACCAGCTTTAAAAAAAAAAAAAAAGTTTCAACTGGTAACACACGATTGAATTAACTTAACCCAAAGTGAATATATTAACTTTCATTAATTATAAATTAATTAAACGTAATTTATTCACTTTAGATTACCTTTGGATTAATTTAATTCAATCATGTGTTTACAATTAAAGCATTTTTTAAATATTGCTTCAACTGGTAGCACATGATTGAATTAAGTAAACTTAATTTAACTTAATTGAATCGTGTCTTTTTAAACTAATTTTTTACAGTTGATCAACAATTCAATTTCTAATCTTAAATTGATTCACAAATTATCTTTTGGAGACCGCCTTGCAACCCCATTAATGCACGTATGTGCGTAATGACGAACCACCACCACACACACATACACGCACACACGCACGCACACACACCCCCACACACCCAGACACACCCCCCCACACACACACACACTAATTGTGTCACTGTCAGGGGTGTGATTGTTACATTGTATTAAAGGTGATTATGATGATGATGATAATAATAATGATTGTGCATTTAATGAATTGATTTCTACAATTAATCAAAGGGTTCAATTTCATGCTGATGTCATATCATATAATGAAATACGACGACATCCACAACATCTATCAGTGGAGCTCAAAATATGTCTGCCTGCACCTTGATCAAATCCATTAAAATCACGTTGCACTACCTGTGCCACAACTTATACCTGGTTTCACCTTGTCTAAAGTTTTTGTCATCAAATTGTCAGGAACGCCCAGCAAGGCGCAGCAAGGTCTGCCAAAGTCCCAAACACGGAAAAACTAGACTTGAATGAATTGAATGAAGATGCGCCATTGTTTATGGCATGTACACACGCGCCTGTCTACGACCGGACTGGGCCAGCCTGAAATATTGACAGGAGCTCACTGATGGACTGACGATGCCTAGCCCTGGGGAAAAAAGGGCCCGAAGTGTTACAATCACAAAACAATTACAGTATTAATATTAGTATTTTATTATTCTGAATCTTAGCAGTCAAGCGCAAAAAGAACTTAACTGCAAATTACATTTAAAGGTTAAAATAAGTGGACCCTTTGAGTGGCAATTACATCTTTACTTTTAAAATAAACAGTTCATGTACCATTGTTTATGATGATGAATGATGATAATCAATTATTATCTATCGTCTATCCACCATAATGCTAATCTATCATCATCATCATCATCATTATTATTATTATCATTAGTAGTAGTAGTAGTAGTAGTAGTGCATCATCAGAATTAATGTTCCATATTTGTTAGTTGTATATTTTAGGCAATCAACTTGTGATTATTTTAATAATTGATAAATCTGTCAATTACAAAAACAAGTCTTAATTTCCATATAAAAAAACAGGACATGATTTCAAATTGTCCATGCAGAAAATGCATACATTAAGATTCAGTTACTAGCATGGTCCATAACATATCAGAAAAACATTGGTAAATATGTTGATCATTGTTTCCCAAAGTAAAAACATGTTTGCTAGTGTTTTTAGTTTTTTTTAATTCAACACCATGGATGACTGCAGAAATCTGAGAATATTTACTGTTGAGAGGCTGATATTTCGAGGATTTCGACAATGCAATAATAGGAAACCTTATAGTATTTGAAATGCTCTGCAGTCGCCATAACAGTAATGTAATGTGATGATTTGTTGAATTCATTATTAGCAAGTTTAATGACTCTCTCCACAGACATGTGACTGTGAAGACCACACCCAACCACAAATTTGTGTTTACAGTCAAGACCCACCACACTGTGGCACCTGGTTCAATTGCCTTCAGCCTGCCGCAGGTACTCACACAAATATATTTGTCTACGAATTTAAACATAGAAGAGGAATACAAATTTCACTCTGCATTGAATTGCATCATCAAGAGCTCTTTCCCAAAATTCTACAAATCCATTTGGATTATTTTGAGAAAAATAACCTTTGTTTCGCTGCAACCAATAGTACTTTCTGGTAGAAAAATTCATTGGCTCAGTGTGAACAAGTTGAACAAAAAAGAAAAAGATAAGACAATGTGTGTCATGGTCAAATAAGTCATCATCATCAATCATGGTTTTTATCTAATCTTGGAAAAGAACTCTTCATTGATGACTTGTGTTTTGCCATGATTTTGAAGTAGTTAGGATTGATTAAGTAATGACTAAGAGTAATCATTCTTATGCCATAATTCTTTGCTGTGACCGTAATAAACCTTAACTGACCTCATTGCTCTTTTCTTTATCTCTCTTGTAGCGAAAATGGGCCGGTCTCTCCATTGGCCAGGAGGTGGAAGGTATTACTCTCTCTGATTGTCAAATCAGTTAGCGAAAAGCTATAACTTTTGCTTAAGGTGCTCCCAGCGTACTTGAACTGTCAACCAAATAGTCCAGTGGCTTAGTGAAATGATTGTGCAATTGCAGATAAAAGCATAATTTTTTGCATGATGGTTCTTTAGAGTCAGTTATTGAATTTTAGCCTAGGAGCCCTTGTCAAATAACTATTTTAAATATCAAATAGTTGGATGGTTTCGCCTAGATTCTACAATACTTAATGGAGGGTGTACAGCTACCAGATGTCTTAATACTTCATTTTACACATAATTTTGGAGGTTTAATCATCAATGGACAATTTCAAATCATATTCATCTTCTTAAATGTAAAAAAACAAACAACATTTTTTTTTATAATTCATGTCAATCTTCTTTTTTTATTTTATTTTATTTTTTTAATTATTTTTTTCTCTTTTTTAAAGAACTCAGTATTGTTCATTCGGAAATGTCATCATCATTGCTCTTTCTTTTTTTTTCTTCTTATATATATATAATTCATGTCAATCTTCTGACTATCCCCCCCATATATATAAAAAACAACTTTTGTGTAGATGGATATTTCCAATATCCGAGTTGGGCTCCTAGGCTAAAATCCTTTATTATGTCCTAAGGAAGCCTCAGACAAAATTTGGCGCTTTTATCCGCAAGTGCACACTGAAAAACGTGCGCTAAGCCTCTGGACTAAAATAAAAAAATCACATACCTGTGTAATCAAAACTGCCATGTTGTATTGTATATGTTGAGTTGCATCAGAGGATAAAATAGGGTTTCTATCTCTAAAAAGTTAACCAAAGTTAAAGAAAGAAGGAAAGAAAAACAAAACAGGAAGAAACTATTTGTCCTCTTCTTAAATTCTTACTTTTTGGGATAGTTCCCCACATTTAAGATTAAGCTAATCAAAGAAATAGCAGAGATACCTAAGTACTTTGTAAATAAAATGCTGTTTAAATTTTTTTATTTTTTTATTTATTTAAGGGGGAAATTATTCAAAGCTTCCTGACCTTGTGTGAGGAAGTACTTGCCTACTTTGGTAAATAGTGAATTAACTGTGGCTAACCACATTTTTTGGAAAGCTGAGTTGATTTTCCCTGAACACACCCAAGCCTGATTATCTGCCGACCTGTTCAATCAAGAAATGACTTAAATAGAGCCTGTCTGATTAAATGAAGTCAGCCAAAAGTTCTTAAAAATCTGCCCCGATCCAAAGAAATTTAAGAACAAATTTACATTTATTAGTCTTGAGAGTGCTACAAAGTCATTCCTAAAGCTTTACAACTCCAGCGAAACACAGTAAGAGACATTACCCACAAATGAAGTATTCATAGAACAGTGGTGAACAGAAATTACCCTAAGAGCAGAGCAACAATCCATCTAGAACAGTGGCGTCAAAGTCCGGTCCTCGAGGGCCGGAGTCCTACAGATCTTGGATATTTCCCTTCTTCAACACAGCTGATTCATGATCAGTTCATTAGCAAGCTCTGCATAAGCCTGATAAGAATCCTGTTAATTGGAATCAGCTACAGTTCGAGTAGGGAAACCTCTAAAACCTGCAGGACTGCGGCCCTCAAGGATCGCAGTTTACCATCCCTGTTTTAGAGGTTTACCACGTTCTGTCATGATAAGGCATGCATGGATGAGAGTGGACCCAAATGCAGGGAGAAACGGCAGGACGACAGTGACTGGACGGGATGAGAGGAAGCTGGACGCCATGACTGGACGGGACGAGAGGAGGTTGGACGCCATGACTGGACGAGACGAGAGGAGGCTGGTCGCCATGACTGGACGGGACGATAGCAGGCTGGTCGCCATAACTGGACTGGATGAGAGGAGGCTGGTCGCAATGACTGCGTGTGTCCAGAAGAAGACGATGAGGACGTTTAATGGCTACAAAACCAAAACATGACATGTTCAACACAACTGATTGATATTTAAGCTCATCAGTGAGGTCTGCAGGTGCCTGATAATTATCCTGATCGTTGAATCAGGTGTGTTGGAGTAGAGAAATCTTGAAAACATGCAGACTCAGGCCTTCGAGGACCGGATCTTGATACATGTGATCTAGTAGGTCACAAAGTGTTAATCACCCAACAATACAGAAGAAACTGGTTAAATATGACATCCATGGCAGGGTTGTAATGTGAAAACTAATGTTGACTAGAAAATAACATAAAGGCTCGTCCTCACAAGGGTCGCGGGGGGCGCTGGAGCCTATCCCAGCTGGGGCAGTAGGCAAGGTACACCCTGTACTGGTTGCCAGCCAATCCAGGATAAAGGCTCATTTTGTGCAAAACAAAACTTCTAAATGCCTCTCAGGACTGACAAGATGAATGTTGAACTTTTTGGAAGGTATGTGTGTTTCATTACACCTGCCGTAAATATAACACAAGTTTTCGGAAAAAGAACATCATACTAAAAGGTCAAACATCGTGGTGGGAGTGTTGACTCTTCCCGTGGTTGTTGGAATCATGAATTCTGCTCTTTACCAGAAAATCCCAAGTGAGAGTGTTGGGTTTGTGACCTCAAGCTGAAGCACAGGACAACTATCCAAAATGCACACCAGGAAGTCATCTTCTGAATTGCTTAAAAAAGGCGTCTTTGACTAGGCCACCCCGCCTAGTCAAAGTCCAGACTTGAATCAAGTTAAAATGCTCGAGAATCCTCCAGTGTTGGGTTTAGGGGGTAAATTATTCAGCTTAGATTTTTTTAACCCCCTTAATAAATAAAATCATTAGTGTATTTAAAATGTAATTTTATGTCCACTTGGGTCATCTTTGTTTGATCTTTACATTTGTTAGATGAGCGTAAAAATCAAGGTGGGCAGGCAAATAATAAGAATTGGAGAATAGGGCAATTACTTGTGCATGACACTTTATTGTCATTAGTTATTAGGAGACATTAACAGTGTGGGGATTCCAATGCTCATGTGTAATAATACTTAAATCAAGATTTGTGCTTGCTGCATGTTAAAATCTTTAATTCTGTTTTGCTTTCTGTATATTTTTGATGGATTGTTTTATGGCATAAATAACAAATAAGTGTGCCCGCAGTGTCCAACTACAACTTCGACAAGTCCAAGCAGTGCATCGGTGCCATGACAATCGAAATTGACTTCCTGCAGAAGAAGAGCACGGATTCCTCACTTTATGACTCGGACAAAATGGCTGCCGAGTTTATCCAGAAGTTCAACAGCCAGAGCTTTTCTGTCACCCAGCAGGTTTCTTTCTTAGGATTTGTTTTGAGGCAAAGCATACAGGAGCCATTGATTCGTACATGCGGCATACTTTGTTGAATTTTGCAAACTTTTCCTGTGCCGTTCTTCTCCCAGCTGGTGTTCAGTTTCTGTGACAAACTCTTTGGACTGGTTGTCAAAGATGTTGAGGCAATGGATGCCAGCATCCTCAAAGGTGAGGCAGCCACTGGAAAGAAACCACAAAAGGTATGTGCCTACCTGCGCAGCATGTGTTTTTATTTAATAGATCAACATACAAGTGCTTTAATTGGTAGGACGCCAACCGCTTAGATAGACAGTACTCACTTTTGCTGCTATTGTCATTAACGGCTGTGTGTTGAGGTATTTTGAGGGGAAAGTAAATTAATACCAATACAGTATCTGCCTCTGAGACCTGTGGGAAAAAATATCTATGCCAGCCATACACACTAGGCTGTTTGGATGACAAATTAGGAACACTATCGGGTTTATAAAACAGGTTTGTCTTACTAAGTACACACATTAAATATCTGACTGTTGATGGCTGGGCGATGAACTCGTTCTGTTAGTTCTGCATTATTCTGACATTATCTATAGACATACCTCTGTTTCTACACTCTAAACCAGGGGTTCTCAAATGGGGGTACGTGAAGGCACTGCGTGAGATTTTAAAATATATTTAAAAAGTACAGTATATTGTAAATATTTCAGAAAAATAAAAATTCATAAAATATTTTTTATATTCATTAGGCTATTTTATTTCAGTGTCCTAAAAACCAGCATCCCTCTCATAGCAGACTGGTTCAGCCCAACTTGTCATATGCCACCTGTCAATTACTTACTAATTAATTAATTAGTTAATTATTTATTTTTGAGAACAGAGCTTTACTATGATCCCAATTGAGAACACTTTATGGTGATTTATGAAATTAAATCAATAAAGATTGTTAAAGTTATTTTGTAGGTAATCTTATTTGAAATATTGTTTTTTCTTCTGTTTCCTTTGACAGATTGATGTTGGGCTTCTGGTGGGCAACAGTCAAGTGATTTTTGAGAAGGCAGAGAGTTCATCCTTAACTCTTGTTGGTATGTTCCTTATTTAAAATGAAGAAAATCAGCTGAAGCAGTATCTTATCCATGAATTGAAATTATTTATTAAATACGATGTCCCGCCCTAAACAAGGCCTGATTGGTCCGACCTAAAAAAGGTCGGTTGCAAACGGATCAGCGGGAGCAGTACAAGATGGATTCCCGTAGTATTTGTGAACAAATACGGCAAGAATTCAGCTTGTTGGCAAGGTTAGAAAACCATCCGAATTGATGTAAATGATACTGGCTGAGCTGGACTCCGATCCCTCATTCCTGTTCAACCACATATTTCTTTATTCCTTATTGCCCCCGCCATTGGCCCTGCCGCTACGGCCTCTGCGGTCCCTGGCCATAAAACCCATTCTGCCAAGCGCAGCCATTTTGGCTACTTAAGCTGCCCACCACCACTTTGACCGTTTTTCTTGACACTGTTCACGATTACCTGTTGAATGATGCACTTTTTGTGTGAGTGTGTGGTGACCCACAAGGGATAGATAATGACCATCAACCTTTAGCTTTAAGGGAAGGGTGGGAGTATGATGTTTTTTGGTTCGAAGGGATGATCGAGATCAAAGGTTTGAAGGCTAGTAGCTTGTTGCTTGCAGGTAAACAGTTTGCGTGGAGAAAGAGAGATGAGTTCTCTTCGTCTCCAAAATGTATAAAGTGCGCGTGTCTATGTGTATTTATTTATGCTATTGTTCAAGTACTTACTGATCATTACTCTTTAGGTAAGGCAAAAACGAAGGAGGCACGGCAATCAATCATCAACCCAGAATGGAACTTTGAGAAAATGGGCATTGGAGGTCTGGATAAGGAATTCTCCGACATTTTCCGGAGAGCTTTTGCTTCCCGAGTTTTCCCTCCAGACATTGTGGAGCAGATGGGTGAGACATTACCTTCAGTTTTTTCTTGTTATAGTTTAAGTATCATTTATAACATATGCGAGTTACTCGCTGTGGCAAACCCTGACTGATTGGGACTAAGCCAGAGGTCAAAACAATGTGTGGTAATATCCTTTATGAGGCAGAAACATTTTTAAATTTTCCTTCTCTATAATTCTCAATAACTCTTTGCTTCCTTTGGTTTTCCGTGTCCAGGCTGTAAGCACGTGAAGGGTATCATGCTGTTTGGACCTCCAGGCTGTGGTAAAACCCTCATGGCCAGGCAGATTGGCAAAATGCTTAACGCCCGTGAGCCAAAGATCGTCAATGGCCCTGAGATCCTCAACAAATACGTGGGAGAATCAGAGGCCAACATCCGCAAGTTATTCGCTGACGCAGAGGACGAACAAAAGCGGGTGTGCAACTGCGTGTTATCATTTACTTTTCAGAAACTGAATGTTTTAAGTTGTGCTTTAACATGTCTGGCCTTTTCATCTCCACCTTGATTAGCTGGGAGCCAACAGCGGCCTCCATATCATCATTTTTGATGAGCTGGACGCCATTTGCAAACAGAGAGGCACGGGTGCTAGCAGCACAGGTGTGCATGATACAGTGGTCAACCAGCTCCTCTCCAAGATTGATGGCGTGGAACAACTTAACAACATCCTGGTCATTGGTAAATCATGGCTCTCTGTGTTTTTTTATTTTAAATTATGTATCTGATTATTATTATTAGGTCAAAAGATTTTCATCATGAGACGCATGAAAATCCACACTTTTTTTGTATGATCAATGTATGATCAAACTAAAAATTAATGAAAATGTGATGTTTATAATGAAAATCCTCCAGCATTTCATTGTGCACACTACAATCTTGGGTGTAGTATGCGTTTTGCCCGAATACATTGGGATAGACAGTAGAGAAATTTTCATTTTCTCCGTCCATCATCCTTGTTTCTGTTTTCACCAGGGATGACCAACAGGCCTGACCTGATTGATGATGCCCTCATGAGGCCTGGCAGGTTTGAGGTCAAGATGGAAATCGGTAAGTGTTGGACCCACGTTTCGTCTCATACTCCCATTTACTCGAAACCTTAATATAATAATATTGTGAAGAGCAGTTTGTAGGATACGTGACATACAAGTGAGCATTTTGAGCAAGCACAAAAAAAAGAAAGAAAAATAATTCTACATCATCCAGGGGTAACACACACAGAACTGAAGTCAAACAAATCAAACATGTAACGTGTGTCTCAGACGCACTTGGTCTATCTCTTCAATCAAACTTCTGATTCTGTCGTCACCAAGGCTTACTTACACTTAATGACTGACTGAGTTGTGGTTCACTCTCTTGACTTTGTGGGTTCAGTTCCCACTCACTGTCGGTGTGAATCTGAGCTTGAATGCTTGATTATCTCTATATGTGCCCCATGATTAACTGCCGACCATTCCAGGTTGTAGTCTGCCTGAAGTCAACAGGGTCAGGCTTCACGTCATCAATTCTGAACAGGATAATCTGTAAAAGAAAATTAATGGATGGATAAATTAATGATCAACTACCATTTATCACTCAAAAGAGGTATCCTTATTTGTAAATCATAACTAGCCAAATTAGTTTGAAGCGCACGCCAAAACGGGTTGCTTTAGCTACATGGTTCCAATTCTTGGTAGATGTGTACGTGTGTTTGCTCTACTCATGGTCATATTTTCATCACAAAAATAGATTGTCTTATTGTTTGAAGTAGCAACCATTGATGTAACATACAATTGTTGCCTTCATTCTAATCACTGTTAACGTGCCTCCTCTTTTACCAGTCACCTGTGTAACTGTCTTATACTACCAGGTCTTCCTGATGAGAAAGGTCGTGTTCAGATTCTCACCATTCACACTAACAAAATGCGAAGCTTCAACCTGCTGGCTCAAGATGTCAACATCCCAGAGCTGGCATCTGAAACCAAGAATTACAGTGGTGCAGAGCTGGAGGGGTTGGTCAGGGCTGCCCAGTCCACTGCCATGAACCGACACATCAAGGTCCGTTTGGCAATGATGCTTGTATGGAATATTGCAGCATTGATTTTCTTGATGTGCAATGGGTTGTTTGTAGGGCACTCATTGAAATACTGGTGAACCGAAGGTTTCAGCTCACCAATATTAAAGATATTTACAAAGTACTATGCTTTGGAAATAGAGTATCGTATTTTTGAAATTGCATTTTACGGACAGTTAAGTTCAGTTCTCTCTCTATCTCTTTCTCTCTCCCTATCTCATCCTCCCTCTTCCACTTCTATGCCCCCAGTCCACCTCTCTCGCTCCCTCTCTCGCTCCCTCTCTCCCTCTCTCTTCCAAAATCAATAACACCCTCCCTCTCTCTTCCTCCCTCTTCCGCTTCCACTTCCACGCCTCTCTTTCTCTCTCTCCTCTCTCTCTCTCCCTTTCTCTGTTCTCTCTCTTCCTCTCTATTCCAAAAACAATAACAACCTCCCTCTCTCTGTCCCTCTTCCTCCCTCTTCTACTTTCATGCTCCCAGCCCTCTCTCCCTCTCTCTCTCCCTCTCCCTCTTCCTCCCTCTTCTACTTCCACTTCCACACCCCCAGCCGTCTCTGCTCCTCTGTACCTCCCTCTCTCTCAGTCCAGGCTAGCTCATTTGGCCCAATGGCGAGTTAGGCAGATGCTAAAGACGCCATGGACTCTAGAGGGTGCCAAAGTTTGGCTGAGAATTCATCCATCCATCCATCCATCCATCCATTTTCTTAACCGCTTAGTCCTCACAAGGGTCGCGGGGGGCACTGGAGCCTATCCCAGCTGGCTTCGGGCAATAGGCGGGGTACACCCTAAACTGGTTGGCTGAGAATTCACGATACTTTTAAACAAAATATTAATAAATAACTTTTGATTTCTAGTTAAAAGGAAAGAGGAGTACATTGAAATCAATATAAACAAATACATAAGCAAAGAGGAGCAAGGTGAATTAATTTGAAATCACTACGATCACAGTAACATAAAAGTCATGAAATTACAAAAATGCTCCATATTATATTTTAAATTGTGTGAGGACTACAAAGGCTGTAAAAGCATTTGACGTTCCAAAAACAATAACACCTTTTTTTTAGTTTACAATAGATTATTATGGGAATCTTATTTTTTGGTGGAATAGAAGTGATAGTCATCTTACTGACATGTGCATCTAATAAGTTAGTGTCTAAATATAATCATCGCTTTAATGGAATTATTAATTCTTTTTTTTGTGTGCCTTTTTCAGGCTACATCTACAGTTGAAGTTGACATGGAGAGGGCAGAGAAGCTGCGGGTCACCAGAGATGACTTCCTGGGTTCCCTCAACAACGACATTAAACCAGTGAGTATCATCTCTTTTTCAATTCAAATCCTCGGATGCAGATTACAATTTCATTATTGCCAAATAATTCCTCTCGTTTTCCTAGGCATTTGGTACAAACCAGGAGGATTACTCCAACTACATCATGAATGGCATCATCAAATGGGGTGACCCAGTTACACATGTCCTCGATGATGGAGAGTTGCTGGTACAGCAGACCAAGAACAGTGATCGCACGCCACTGGTGGCTGTCCTGCTGGAGGGTACGCATTTGCGGTTGGTCAAAATACTGTACAAATGAAAAAAACTTAAATTTCCACCTTACAAAAAAAATGACTTATCTCCCATATAGAGGAATTGTCACACTTATATAAGACAAAATGTAACATCATTTATCACACTGAAGTTCACAACATTGGCTCAGTGTTACCTTATTAGGTAAAAGATGCACATAATCTGGTAATCCACAGCTACAAACATCATTACACTTGTTGTCAAATGCCTTACATGTCAAACACATCTCCAGGTCCACCCCACAGTGGAAAAACAGCTTTGGCAGCCCAGATTGCGGAGGACTCACAGTTCCCCTTCATTAAAATCTGTTCCCCAGACAAGATGATTGGACACTCAGAGATCTCCAAGTGCCAGGCTATCAAAAAGGTTAGTGCCGCACTGTTTAACCAATTGTCAGAAAATATATCAACTGTTTTGCAACTTGAGAGAAAGGACCCAAACACAAAAGAGTAATTCTGAAGCAGTAAAATAGGGTAAAATTCATCTGGGCAAGAAACCCACCTCATAATTGAACAGACATCAAGCTTCTGTTGAATAACTGTTCAAACTGTCGAACTTTTTTGCATTATTCATTTCATTGAAAGATTTATGATGCACTATGAAAAAAAAAGATTTTTAGAAAAGATTGAATGTGATAATATTTTGGTTTAAATGAATTACATTCTGTTCCTGTTTACGCAATATATCTAATCAGGTTGTTCTGCATGTTGCTACCTTACCTTAGCAAACCAAACAATAAACTTAAAACAAAGATATCTACTGAACCGGGATTTTCAGTGTATTGTTTACGATTATACAGTTACTCTTTTAACCATAAGGAAACAACAGTGTGGCCCATGGTGAAATAAATGTGTCACCCCCTGTGACATAAAATCAACAAATAACTATTGATCAGAAAATCAGTAATGTAAATACAACCAATATTTAAAAAACCAAAACCAAACAGTTTCCCCCTGTATTTTAGGTCTTTGACGACGCTTACAAATCCCAGCTCAGCTGTGTGGTGGTTGATGACATTGAACGTATGCTTGACTATGTCCCAATCGGACCACGTTTCTCCAACCTGGTTCTTCAAGCCTTGTTGGTGCTCCTGAAGAAAGCACCTCCCAAGGTCGGAGTTCATTTATCTCTAACCTATACATTATGCACTGTATACAGAAACCCAACAAGCCACAACGTTGTGATGTCTACTTCAAATACAAGAGATTTTGCATTTGCAAAGTTAGTTAAGATGGATGGATTTTTGTTAACTTTAGTCCTCTGTGGCACACAATATTAGACAGACAGACAGACAGATAGATAGATAGATAGACAGACTGTAATGTAATTGATTGTAATGTACATCATGAATAAAACATGAGTCTCTGAAATGTACATGTGTGTCAAAGGAGTGCTGTAATTGATTTTTCCTTTAGGGTCGGAAGCTGCTCATCATTGGCACCACTAGCAGGAAGGACGTCCTACAGGAGATGGAGATGTTGGATGCCTTCAGCACCACCATCCACGTCCCGAACATCTCTACCGGGGAGCAGCTTGTTGACGCTTTAGAGGTATTAAACAAAGTCATGCAAACACATAGCTGAGCTACACAGTCATGCGCATGGATGCAATGCCTATTTGCTTCCTGTGCTGTCACATTCAAATCATTCCGCTTTAGGTATGACTGACATTCTGCACATTCTTTTTTATGCAGCTGTTGGGGAGCTTCACAGACAAAGAGAGGGCCAGCATCGCACATCAGCTCAAAGGAAAGCGAGTTTGGATCGGCATCAAGAAACTGCTTGTGCTTATTGAGATGTCACTGCAGGTACATGCGATACTGATATGACATCATCATGACTAGTGAACTTATTAGTCTTTCATATTTGTGTGGAAAATATGCCACAGTGCCAAAGTCTGCATGTGTGCGCCAATCATTATTATTATTATTATTATTATTATATAAATGGGCAGTACTGTCGTATTACTTACGAATATGAATGGGAAAAAATACAGACATTCGTTATCAGCGCTTACATTTTATTTTATTTTACAAGTATTTCACGAAGCATTACATTTAATTACATTCAGCTTTGAAAAGTTGTTGTTTTTGTTATGTAAAGACGCTATTCTTCGTTCTTGTATTAAAGTAAGGATTTGTGGTGTAACAGTGATGAATTGATTATTTTATTTGAACATTAAAACTAGAAACAGAGATCATCAATATAAAAAAGAAAGACAAAATGAAATAAAGAAATGACGCAGCATAAATTTCACACACACAGTTTACATGTTCAGAAATTAGCAGCAATAAATAAATAAAACATGTCTAGTCCTACCCCTAGCTGGGATAGGCTCCAGCAACCCTGCGACCCTTGTAAGGAATAAGTGGATCAGAAAATGGACGGATGGATGGATAGTCTTGTTTATATACTTACATACTATATACTTACATACATACTGCATATTGCTGGTGTTGGGCCAAAACCTTGTACCTCCAAAATCATCACTTTTTAAAAATGACAACCACACGTGTGGACTGACCAAAAATATAAATTTGGGGGGATTTTTTTATTTTAATTAGCCAAATTGTGACTTAATCGTTTTTTTGCCTGTATTTATAAGAAGCAGAAAAAAATATTCATGGCTCCAACACAAAATGTTAAATATCCTTAGAAAAAAAACATTTATAGAACAAGAAGCAAAAAAACAAACTTAATAGATGTAGAAGAAGAAGAAAAATGATGATTAAGAGACGCTTGACTTAAAACAAACAAAATCAAGACACAATTGTATTGCAAAACTCAAGCTAACACAACTCAACACTGATGCCACATTTAGATGATGAGATGATTATTTTCTTTTCACTGTGGATCTTACTTGACTCAGCATCTCACTTTTATTGTCTGTAGATGGACCAAGACTACAGAGTGACCAAGTTCCTGACTCTGTTGCGAGATGAGGGAGCGTGAGTATAACTAACCCCCGCAAAGCATCAGCAACATACCTTCAGTTTACACTTTATTCATTTTTGGATCATCTACTTTTTTCCATTACTGTCTGTCTCCATCGTGTGTGTACCTGTGTATATCACTACAATTGCAAGTGCCTTTCTTCACCTTTCATTTTATTTTGCATCAGGTTGAATGAAGGCAATCATATCCGAATTTAAGCTGCCAGTCAGTGGTTGCCACTGTGCACTGGTAAGGTCAACAACAAATGCATTTACAATCTTGAAGATAGAATAATGCAACTCAGCCATTAGAATTGTATCCATACTAGACATTCTTCTCCAGTGTTGATTGTAGTAATTCATATTTCACCCTTTTCATATTTTAAAGCAAGACTATGTCGTTGAAAATCGCTGTAGGCATGAAGAAAGCTGAATGGTGATTGTAGAATGTAACCATTAAGTGAAGGTAAACTTTTGTTTGCTAATGCTACCTAACAATTTCTATACATGAGATTCACATGCATCAAAGCAACAATAAGGAACTTTCCGTTTTTGTTGATTATGGCGCCGCCATGGGGACAAAAGCGTTATACCTTTATGAAGACCACATTTCCCATGAGGACCAGTACATTGCATCATCTTTACGCTCACGCCAGTGAGTGAAAGCCGGGCCAATGTTGATCCGTGACTGTCCTTTTATCAAAGAAGCTTTCCTTTTTATTTTTCTCTTCAGACAAACGTTTTGCAGCTTCTATCATGACAGCAGTAATCGCGCATTGACTTTCAAATTGACTTCCGTTTTTGTAACTAATGAGGAATGGGGGAAGTGACGTATGCCATAAAGCAGTCAGCACACTTGTAATTTTTGTGTGGCAGGGCTCCTGCCACCCTCCTCAAAGTTGTTTTGTGCCACTAAAAGTGATACAGACCCCCTCAGGCCATAAAAAAGGTACACTCTAAAAAAAGTTGGGTAAAAAATAACCATCAAATTATTCATTTGACTCAACATTTTGGGTAAATTGAATGAACCAAAACGTTGGATCAGTCCCTTTTTGTCACGATTTGGGTTATTTTTGACCTAACTGTTTTTACAGTGTACTATAGTTGTAAGTCAATGTTTCACCAGAAGAGTTATGAACATATTTTTTGAAGGTTGAAAAGTTCCTTAGTATTGCTTTAAAGGTGAATTGAGGCAATTGATCAGATGGGCTTGCTTTAAAATAGTCTTTTCTCCTCATGTCTTTGGTGTGTTTTGCGTACTTCTTTTAATCCATGCTGAAATGTTTTTCCACTGCATGTGTGTGTGTGTGTGTGTGTGTGTGTGTGTGTGTGTGTGTGTGTGTGTGTGTGTGTGTGTGTGTGTGTGTGTGTGTGTGTGTGTGTGTGTGTGGTTAACAGACAGTTAAGTGGCTGGTCGATCACTAGTCAAGCACAGGCCTTATGTAAAGACACAGTTCAGCCCTATATTCACACGTACTGGCCATTTGGCGCCGATCAGCTGCTTAGAGCGAGGACACAGTGTACATGCAGATAACCCACACAAAATATTCTCACATTTCTCACATGGATTTTTATTTTATTTTTTTCTATGTCATTCAGTCAAATGGTATTTGTGTGTGGTCGTTTAATGTCGTTGGACCTTGCAAACTGCAACCAGACGTTCTTATCTTCACCCAGAATTGCCCATGTCTACTTCTATTTTACAGTGGTCGCAGCTTTTATGAGTAGAGTGGCTTCAGAAATGCAACATCTATTTCATCATCAACCAGCCACAAACAGGATGCAATGAAGAGGAAGAGGTCATCGTGTCTGTCCACCAAGTCATTCCTCTTTCCATCTTTCTAAATACACATCTGGTAAAAGACACTATACGATTCCCCTTATCTCAGCATGTTTCTATAGGCAATATGATCCTCGTATCACTGCTCATGTGTCATCCCCATCATCAAAGTATATTTGTCGTCATATCACTGCAATCTACGGGAAGTCGTACTGTTATTAAATTGTTATCTGTAAAGATATTGCAATAGATGATTGTAAAAAAAAAAGTGATGTTTTGTGCATCGTGCAAAAAAAAAAAGCTATATATGTTTTGAGCTTCTTGTGTAGACTGTGTTGTATTTGTTATTGTCTTGCTAAATTATAGTCAGTATGATACTGTATGTACAAACAGAGGCAGTAACAAGGCAGTACAAAGAGAATACAACTGAAATTGACATAAATATAGTGCAGATTATTTGCTTTGTTGACCATCAGAGGATTGTAGTGACCATGTAGTGGGTAAGAAAAAGTACCTTGTTCCATGTGAAAATGTTAAGCCTTTAATTCTCTGTAACTTGTCCATGGCTTAAGGTCAATGTAAGGCCATTTTAAGCCCAAATTACATAGTATATATAAACACAGGCAGTATATTGAGAATCATTTAAATGATCCAAGTTCTTTCCATATTATGTATATAGACAGACTATTACAGTATGAGTTGTTATCGTTTGTGATTCCAGGGATCATGACTTGGTCAGGTTAGTTATAGTGGAAGTGAATGTGGGATTGTTGATTGTCTGTTGCGTGCAGTTCAATACAGTTTAGTAAAGCTAGTGTAGCTTTGGCGTTGTCAGTGTTCAATAAAAAAAACTAAATCTGCACTTGTAAGATGAATATGAAACAGCAACTCAACAAAAATACAACAAAACAAAAAATATTAGTACTTAATGGTTCTTCATGGAAGCTTGATCTTATGTCTACTTGTGTGCATGTGTTATAACCTAATATGAATGTGTATATTATGTACACATGGTGGCTAAATAGAACAACAATTATTATGCGCTCAATATTTCGTTGTACAAACTTTTGAGGCAATCACCTTGTGACACTGGGCACATTTCAATTCAGAGTGCACATATTAAAGATTGTAGAGTTGTTTTTTTCTTTTTTTTAACAGAAGAATAAAAACAAACAAGCAAAGTAAACAACAACAACAATGTTGTAGCTGCTTTGATAAAAAAGGTAATTGATCTCAGCAAAATCTGAGCAGGGTATAATGAAATCTGAAGAATATCAATGCATTGTGGAACTGAATCTTGAAAGAAAGTTGACTTCGGTGATTGCCTCTTATGGTAGTGAAACAAAATATGAATGGCATGGCATCAATTTTGTCAATGTTACAGTTGTTTTATTAGTTTTTTTGGGGGAACTGACAAAAAGAAAAAAACACTGCCCTGAAGATCCATTTTCTTATTCAGTACATTTTTATTTGTTATTACTTTTGTCAGTTATTACAGTGACCATTGTGGGATTGTCTTTCATTAATGGAAAGGTAACATTTAGCCGATACGCAGAGTTGTGTATGTGTGATGACCAATTTACCACTTAAAATCTTAAAAGTGTTTACTTTATTGTCCCCCCCCCCCCCATGAATTATGTTTACTGCCCAATATTTTTGTTTTGTTCTAACCGTTGAAAATGTGTGTGTTTGTACGTGTGTAAATATATATATATATTCTATTTCCAGATGTATTATTGCAATAAAAAGCATAGATGCACAGAAAAAAAACATCCTGCTGTGGATTACTTGTTGATGGAGTCTGTTCAAGTTTTGGGGGAAGTCAAGTTCTTGATGACCCATCACTCAAGCACAGAGAGAATACGTAAACCCTGACACGACTCTCCCATTCCATTGTGACGCAAACCAACAAAAAAAAGAAAGTGTAGTGTTTTGTGTGATTGTGGTAACAAACACATTTCAAACAATAGGCTATTGTGTGGCCAAAGTAAGAATCCATCTTCTTTACAACTGTGTGTCCTCAATAAAGTCACAGGTAAGCTGCAAAGCTGAAAAATCATGCAAGCTCGGTGAGGATAATTTGGTAGGGGGGGCATTAAAGGGGGTTTGTTGTCACATATGCAAAGAATGGACCAATGAAAAACACATCTCTGACAACTGTTTACGTATGCCAGAATTGTTCTTCAGAGTCTGAAGAACAAGGAGGAAATTAGTTTGCCAGGTTTTGTTTCATTGTTTAAAATTGATTTTCCAGTTGATGGAACTACAGTGTGCCCACATGTCAGGACTCTTTTAAGTTTCATAATGAACCATCCATCCATTAACAGAAATGCTTTATTTTAAATACAATTTAATCTCAAAATTGCCAGTTTAAGGGAAGCAAAACAGGCATTTGAGGCTGAGATCTATGATCTACATGCCAGCAGAATATATTTCAGAATATTTTAGGTTTAAGTTTGCTCAATGGCTATGGTAAATGTTCAACATCAATGTTAAACAATTTCTCTGACTTCAAAAACAAAAAGACAAAAAACAGGAAAACAAGGATAATTTTGTCCTTGTTTTATTAGTTGTAAAATTCAGTGTGACATCTTACCCCATATAGTGTGACAACTTACCCATCGGTGGGGGCAACATGTCACATGTTCACTCCCTATATTTGATGGCTTATAACTCTGCACTGACACAAAGTATAAAAATTACATGGATACAAAAAATATACCTAGGACTTTGGTCTTTCATATGGTATAATTTTTTTTAATATGTGCTGTATGGATTCCAAGAAATATATAAAAGTATAAAAAGTGATACAACTAGCCCCGGTCTCCCCCAATCACATAAAAATCTAAGTCCAAGTCTGTTCTGAATCCTCTCAGCTACCTGTTGCCCCTCACCTATGAAAGGTAGTTTCTATGTCAATCCTTGTTTTTTCTCAGGATTCCAATTCCTTCTTTTTAACTTGTTGGTAGAGATTGATATTTCAGGATGGTTTCAGCAGAGCTAGTGAAACCAAGGATGCAAGTTAGCATGATGGTAATGATTGATGCCTCATTGGTTGCACTTCCTGTCTCTGGTTGTTTTTTTAATTAGTTGTGGTGGTTTATTAATGATCAAATAATAGGTACAAGATGATAATCTTTTTCTAATATACATATCACTGTGAAGTTTATACTGGTAGTTTAAAGGGATTAGTTAAAAGCAAACTCAACCTTTATTAAATACAGTAACCTTTGGTATTTCCCACCACTGTATATACACAATGCTGGCATAAAGCCTAATACCCCCCCCCCCCCCTTTTTTTTTTTATTACCCATTTGTCCGTTTAATATTTAAAAGAAAAAGAAAAACAAAAGGTCATTCCCTCAGTGAGCACAAAAGTTTGCCCGCCCCTGGCCTAGTTTTGTAATTGCCGTTGCTGGGCAAAATGTAGTCTCATGTCTCTTTAATTCAGCCGGCATTCCCGAGGATTTATGCAACTGTCGCCCGCGGGAGCTTCCTCGCTCCACCGCTAGAGAGCAGCTGTGAGCCTCGTGGCGAATCATCCACAGCCGAGGCAACCGTGCTCTCTCCTGACCCGCATTTGGCCGTACTGACAGTCTGTACAGGCATGGGGGAGGACGCAGCGCGCGCACACGGATCGTGGCAGTGGCTTTGACAGTTGCGGGCACACACGCGCCAGTCAGCGGAGGGAAGTGGGCCAGCTGGGAGAGGCTCGGACGCCTTTTTGAGACGGTAAGTGCACCTCCATTCGCTGTCACCACCTATTTGTTCCGTGTTTTCCGCCGCCTTTTCGCCGGCTTTACCTCGTCGGCGTCGCGGAATCGTTGACGGTTCTTGAGGAGGTTACGCAGCTTGGAGTGTTGTTCTTATGTGGGATCCACCTTGTAGAGAGCATTCAAGTGACGGCTGCGGTGTGTGCACGGGTCCGCGGTGCAAGGTGAGCGCTGTCCTCACGTCAACCCGACCAGCCGGCCTGCCTGTCCCCTGTACGGCAACGTGACCTAACCGTGAATGTATACAAGTCTGGACCGCGTGCATGATGAACTCATTCCCCTGTGTCCTACTTTGTGATTCTTCATGTGTGTTGAAACGCCTTGAGATACAAAGAACAATGTTTTTAGGAAGATAGGTGTGAAATTGCCTTAAAAATGGCTGAACGTGTTGTGTTGCCTTTATGGAAGATGGGACATGGTGTATCTCACGAGTACATCGCCGGTGCAATGTAATGCAGTCTAGCAACAACAAGTCGACATTTCTTGGCTGATTGGTTGACAGTGTCAGAAAAGTATTCTGTGTTTTTCTTCCGTTGTAAATGTGGTACATGGTCATAGAATAGTAATATACAAGCGTTGTATGGGAACAACACTTGATAAACTGTAATTTAATGCTGTCCACTTTGTTATGGCAAACCCAGTAGTACAGTACAGTACATACTTTACACAACTGACAAACATTATGGCAACTTGTCCCTTGTCCTGATAAATACTGAGAGAGATCTGTCATTTATAATTGGCTTACCTCATTTAGGGTCTACTCTTTAAACTCCGTGAGACCATATGGATACAAAGGACCCAGTGTTTTTGAAAGACGGATTTGATATTGTGTTTAATTATTTTTAATTCTACTAGTTCTCTATGGCCGATATGTTGACTGTTTTTGCTCGTGTGTTGGAGAACAATATAAATGTGATGTAATTTGTGCATAAATATGGTTGGCTTAAAATTAGTGTCAGGATTTGGCCGGATATTTAACCAGTATTTTGCAAAGAGTTCTCTATACTAATGCATATGTGAAGGTCTGTTACTGTTGAAATTCAACTTCTGTGAGAAATGATGAATAATATGTTTAATGTAGGAGTACACATAATTATTAAAAAACAACAACACACATTTCCTTTTAGGGATGTTTGATAACACATTTTGTCAGATTGATACCAGTACGAGTACTCAACTGTTAAGTAGTCACCGATGCCAAGTATTGATACCGGTAGTACTTTTGATACATCCATCCATCCATTTTCTTAACCGCTTATCATCACATGGGTCGCGGAGGGCACTGGAGCCTATCCCAGTTGGCTTTGGGCAGTAGGCAGGGTACACCTAAACTGGTTGCTAGCCAATCGCAGGGCACACAGAGACGAACAACCATCCACACTCACAATCACACCTACGGACAATTTGAAGTGTTCAATTAACCTGCCATGCATGTCTTTGGAATGTGGGAGGGAACCGGAGTACCCGGAGAAAACCCACACAAACACGGGGAGAACATGCAAACTCCATCCAGGAAGGCCAAAGCCCGGACTCAATCTCACGTCCTCTGCACTGAGAGGCGGACGTGCTAACCAGTCAGCTACTGTGCCGCCCTATTTTTGATACATAACATTTCCAAAAAACAAACAATGGACAGATAGAAAGACCTTTATATCCCAATATAGCATTTTCCTTTAAATTGCATGAAATTAATGGCAATTTTCTGTAATTTCTAATCTCTAGTTCCTGATCATAAAACGGCCATAAAAGGGTGACCGCCGTCGCAATTACCAATACCTAGAAATAAGGATTAGTATCAGCCCTGTAATTTGTACTTGCCCATAACTACTTTTTTTTATTTTTTTTTATGTGGCGTTGATCAACCTGAGGCGTCCAATCATTGGGTTTTAATGATGCTGAGTTGGTTGTGAATTTGTGAGCATTACCCCGGGATTACACCGCATGTGTGTGCGTTACGGATCCGCTCCGCTCCGCTCTGTCTTGACTGCGGGCTCCGGACACGTCAATTTTATGGACAAAACTCACTGGTTGCACAGAACTGCGCTGTCTTGGTCGACGACAACTTCCCGCCATGTCTTGCGTGATCACGCGCCATAATGTGGCATTAAAAACAACGACAAACACAAAGAAAGTCTGTGCTCAAAAGAGAAGCAGAAAGAGAGGTGTACTTCCTTTGATTGAACTCACCGTCCACTCCCACAGCTAGGTTGTCGTTATGAAAAGGATGTGCCATTGTCATACATAATTTTGTGGCATTCTACCTTCATTATAAATCTCTGCTCGTCCATGTTTGCTGGTGTTTAAGCAGTGAATAAAGTGTTAAGCATTATGACGTTTTGCTGACATAATTGCAAACAAATCGGCTCCACCGCCGGAGCGCAATGTAATCCCGGGGTTAGTTTTACTCCTAAACTGTACCTGTATGGAAAAACAAGTTACTATGTGTCTAATTGAGGACAAAGTCACTAATGTGACATTCGGTCTCACCATCTGCTTCATGTCTGTGGAGACTGTGGACATCATAAAAAAGTTACATCTATCTATCTAGCTATGCTACATTTGGAATGATTTTACCTGCTGAAGTCCTTTCTTGGCTCCCTGGGTTATTTCATGGTGGATTCTGGAATACTATAGGTAATAATGGTGATCTATCCAGAAAGAACAACAGCCAATGACACCTGGAATGGAGGATGATTTGACATTTTTTTGGCAATTCATGTTCACCTGCTTATTAATGCAGGCATCAATCAGCACAACATGGAACATACCTGCTTCAGTACTGAAGAGGAACTTGGTAACATGACAGCCTTGATAGAGAAGGTAGCTGATGGAAAGATGAGAGCCATGCACACAATTTCAGTAGGTGCTGTGTTTGAACAGAGGTTTAATGTAACTTGAAAAAAAAACGCTGGGGCAGGAAGAACGCCTGCACTGCAGTGCCGCTACATGGTAGAGCATTAAGATTTTTGGGCATCTTCAATATGCCAAGGGTGTATGGCTGTACTGTCATCTCATGAAAGAACAGAAAACTTTGCCTCCCAAAAAGACCATAGAAGGTCTTAGAATGTGGGGAACCAGATTGTCTGTTATTCTAGCGTGATTGTCCTGGCACAGTGTGTGACATTGGTATTGAATAGACATTAATGAAGGCAGCCAACTCACGAGGTGGACTGAGCAGAGGAAAGATGAGAAATAGTGATTGGTGCTCGCTCTCGACCGCTTCTCTCATGTCAGCCAGTGCTCTCAGAAGATTATTGTAACCATAAAATCATGACCACATCCGGCATACCAAGAGATTATGCTGTGATTTCCTGATTCGACCGAGTATGATATTATAGTTTCTGATTGAGGTCCCTTCCGCATTTGCATGAGCCAAGAAGCTCACTCTTAAAGACAGAGCCTGTTCATAGCCACTGAAGGCTGTTCATGTAGGTTTGTGCTGTCGCTAGTGATAATAATACTAACACAGACATTTCTTGGTGAGGATTTACTTCCTCGTTTTCCTTACTGTAGTAATTACAAATTCAGTAATTTTATTTTGAAATACTGCGTTGCTTGCAGACCTGATATGAATCATGCATGTGTTAAACAGCATGAAGTAAGTAAGTAATGTAAGTGAAGGTCCACTGCTGTCGTTTAATGCATCCTGGTGACCACAGGGAACACTGCACTACAGTAGTGATGTGCAGGCTGAAACGCAAGAAACAATGCATTGTTCATCTTCTACAAAGTACAACTACAGGAACTGTTTATTATGCATATGGCATTTTCTCTCAAAGGTAGACATCAAATGATGTACAGATCAAATTAAAACCATAATTTGCAATATGCATGGTGGATAACTATCAATAAATACAGTGCAGCATTGAGGTGTAATTTAAATACATTTGAAACAGAAAACTATCCCCACATAGTATAAAGGTCAACATTTATATTACTGTCATTTATAAGTTAGTTTTTTGGGGGGAAAAATATTATAAGCATGTTTTTAGAAAGGATGAACATGATTTACTCAGAATTCATGCAACTGCACATGCGATGACACAGAACAAATATCCGCTAAATAGGATTTCACCATTATCAATTGTCCCTTTTTATTTATTATTATTCCATTGAAAAACAGAACAATGGTTGAATTAATGAAAACATGTCAGAGCTGTTTGAAAATATTATGAAGTTCGGTTGTATGTTTACATCTAAAGCTATAATCTCCGCTTTGCATGCCAGCAGCCAGACATGACCTCCTTTGACGTCCATGGCTACCAACCCCCCCCCCCCCCCTTCCGCCCCCCGCTCGCAGTGTTCCCATACAGCTTATTGCTGCAAGGCTGCGTTCTGGTTTTCTGAGGTTAATGCTTAATGTATAGAGCGTGTTTGTGGAGGGGGGTTTTGGAGGAAGGGGGAGGAGACAGGAAAGCAAACCAGCCCCCTCCTCTTCGCCTGCCTCCGTCTGAGAGAAATTAGTTACATAACAGTCCCGCGAGGATCCACTGCTTGCTTACGTCACAAAGGTGGAGACACAATGTGCAGGTGGGGCTCACAATGATCTATCCAGTTTGGCGAGTTAGCAAAATACACTTTTTACCCTTCTACAGTGTGATTGAAGCACATATAGAAAGGTGTTCTCTAGGTGTATCTGTCATTATAATCGCATGTACATAGTACTGATAAATCATGCACCATGTCTTCACGTCCATGTCCAAATTTACCAGTAATAAATGTAATAATAATGCATATATTTGTGGAGACTGGGGTCAAGTTGCATTTTACAATTTAAAAAATGTGCAGAATTTCACGGGTTACTTCATTTAAAAATTAGATATCTCTTAATATGAAAAAGGAAAATGCACTGAGCCGTCACCGTCTTACAATTGCAATTATGCCATCTAGTGGCAGAAAACTGACCTCAACACAAATCAATATCACACTCTTTTACTTAACAGTACATCTCTTCAATTTTAACTCAATTTTATGAATTATTATGAAATTACTGTATCAGTGACTACAAAGATGCAGCCATATGTCTATTAGTTAATTTCCCCCCCCCCACTTTTATGTTAACAAGAGTATGAAAACTTGGAATAAAAATATTGTACATTTTATTGTACATTTATAGCAGATATGAAATTTGCGATTAATTGTGAGTTAACTATTGAAGTCATGCAATTAATTACGATTAAAAAAATTAATCGCCTGACACCCGTAATAATTATTACACACTCGTGCATAATCCCCCCCCCCACCCCCACCCCATCACCTTTGATGGCTCAGATTGCTGACCAAGCTCAGAAATCAGGTGAGTGATTGGTTGTTACCTACTTCCGTAGCACAGGTGGTGTCATCTTCAGTCGAGAGCAAGTAGAAAAATTTGTTTTTAAAGGTATTAATTGTAAAAGAAAAGTTATCAAATTCATTTTGGACAAAATATTAACATTTTACTGTTGAAAATGGCTCAATGAATCAAGTATCCCTTTAATATGGTCCCCTGATTTGCTGGCATCCTGATATGCTGGCCCAAAAATCCCCCCCCCCCCCGAGTACATTTTAATGAGTTGAGTAATTCTGTGCTGCTGAGTCCGAAAATGATTTCTGTGAACTGGCTCTAGTTATAGAGAGATTGACAATTTTGACAATTAACTGATTGATAATTCATTTGGGGATATCAAAAAGGCTTGTCGTTTATTTTTTAATATAAGTGAAACAAGCTTGTTGTTTACTATTGATATTGCCTAATTTTAAGTAATTTTAAGTAACTATAGATTATCTGTCCACTTGTTTTAAGAAATGTATTAAAGCTCAATTACTAAAAAAAAAGGTGATATTTATAGGCAGCAAAAAATTATGATTTTGAATTAATTAATGTCTGTAATTTTGTAAAATTGTTATGTTTGTAAGTGTGCCTTGGCTGTAGTTACAAGTTTGACATCTTTCTGCCCCCTTTCATTTATTTTCTTTAAAGCATGACATAAATAAATAAATAAATGAAATCAAATCAAATTAAATCTCTTCCCGTAGATTTAATTTTGATCGATTAAACAAAGTGACGTCAGTAGCAATTTTGCAGGCTTGAGTAGCACATTTGAGTCAGCCTGATTTGTTAAAAAGTGATCAGCCTGTGTCAGGCTGTCAGCATTGATGTGCACTCAGTCATTTTTTGACAATCAAACTGCCTGTGAAAAGTAATCCGATGGCTCTCGGCTCTCGCCATCTTGCTTGCATAGCGGTTAGCTAGCAACAATCAGCTAACGCTAGTGGTTCGCTGAATGCTGTTGGCGAAAGGCGCTGTATAATACAATGTCAGAGTAATTAAGTTGCTTTTAACATCCATAATTAGTGATTCATTGAACTTGATTTCAGAATGATGTTGTGTTGTTGATGTGATGTCGGTGGCAAACGTTGCTGGGAACAACTTCAAAATAAAAGCAACCAGGGCACAAATTTTAGCATATAACTGAATTTGGAAAGATTGTTTTTTTTTAAATTGGCCTCACCACTGCATGTTCCATTATGGATAGCATGTTCCTGTTTTAGCTTTTAGCTTGACTAGTATTGCTGACGGTCTCTACACATGAAAACAAACAGACACACAAACAAACAAAAAATAATTTTGAAGCTAAGATGGCTAAGTGTTAGGTTTCGGTTTTGTAGGGGTTGGAATTTGTTTATTATGGGTATGTTTGTTGTTTTTGTCTGTGGTTGGTGTTTGTCACGTGTTCCTGATTTCTCCCCTTGGCTCGTTGTGTCTGATCACGTCCACCTGTGTTTCTTCCCTTCCCGGTGTGTCTGACCAATCGGTGCCCTCAGCTTATTGTGTTCCCCAGGTGTGTCTCATTAGTGTTGGTGTATTTAGTCTGTTGTGTTTTCCAGTCTGGGTGGGTCCATTGTCGTTTCCAAGTTTTGTCGTTTTGCCCATGTCTTGCCAGTTCCTCGTCATGCTACTTGAGTTTGCTTTGATTTAGGACTTTATTGTTTTTGTTGTTTCCTGTCGGCACGTTGTGCACCACATTGTTTTTGTTTAATCAATAAAACCCTTTTGTTTTGGACTTTACCTCGGCCTCCTCGCTCTGCCTCTCCACACTTGGGTCCAAAACCAGTCAACCGTGACACAAAGATTTAGGAGCAGCCGGCTGCCACTGATAAATAAGTGTAGAGGAAACACTGCTATTGTGACAACCCCCTACGGACACCCATTAAATAGGGTGATTCCACACCAAAAATTTAAAACTGAAAATGTTTGGGGGATTAAATGTCTTCAACAACCAGGAAAAGTCCAAGGGTCTCAAATCAGCCTTTGTTGATTACCATGAACTGGAACCGACACAGACTCACAGTAATGATAAATATACTTTACTTGATCAATGATCAGCTCAGTGGTATGCTGTATGGCTTTAGCTACTACAGATTTCACTGTAACTACATTTTACAAACTACAAAACAATTTCGTCTTGCCAAATGCAAATCGCAAACATGCACAGTCAGTGTAATTTAACATTAAACAGTTGAGGAGCAAAATATTAAAACTATGACATAATTGAGGAAAAATGAAGTCTGGACGGAGAGAAATAAACTCAATTTTGAAGTGCACACAAATATCGGTCAAGCCACATTATTTCTGAGAAACGTTATTAGCCAATTTTGTGAGTCTATACTCACATGTGCCTGCAAAATAATTTGCAATACATTAATCAAGTTGTATAAAGTGGAAGTTCAAGTCTGTCAACCGCATCATGTGATGCAACACCAAAGGTTGCTAAACTAGAAAGTATGACGACGTTGATCTCCAGTTTGGTCTGCCTATGACTGAAACGCTGAAGAAGGCAACCCCTTTGTGAATGATGCGCCAGTGATGTGTGAATTGGTTAGTGATAAGGCTGTTATGGAGTCTAATATAATAGGCCAATATTCATCACTATTGCCTTGATTACAAACACTGCTATAAAGTTTCTTTGTGCCAGTAATTTGATTACAATTGAAGCAGCACTGACTTTTACAATAACGAAATATATATATTTGTTGGCATATGTTACATTCTAATTTATTCATGTCGGAGTAAACGGGAGTACAAGTAATTTAGTATAATTATGGAACTATGAGGTGTGTCATCCACTTGAAACACATTGTAAGTAAATGCATTATTTGTTGATTTTAATCATGGAACTATGGGGTGTGACACACCACATAGGGGACGGGTGTATAGAAGTGAAACAAATAATAGGCACCCTGAGGGGAGAAAAAGGGTGGGAACTCAAATGACCTCACTTAATTAATGTGATAAATACAAGAGTTCCCTGCTGAGCTCGGCTGAGCTGTCCTAAAAAGCAGCATCTTATAAAACACTTAAACACTCTGCATCTTATATTATTTAAGACTTACTGATCAAGAGTTTCCTGTACAGTGTTACGGATAAGCTTACATTTTGTAGAGAGTGAGCCAGCTATTTTTCTGAAAGTTGTTATTCCAGTTTTTACAGAGATGCAGGAACTGTCAGATGCTCAGAGCATTGTAAGCAGTCATGGTGTAGCAGCCATGAGTTGTCCTGCCACAACTCTCAACTCTTCTCCTGCACTGAAACAAACAAACACTGCATGATCTGCTTTATAGATGTCTGGCCCATGTTAAAGGGGAAACTTGAAATTTGTAGTTTGGGTTTTAAATATCAGGGTGGTTGTGACTCAATTGGTAGAGGTGGTTGTCCACTGATTGAAGGGTCCACAGTTCAATTCCCGGCGACAACTGTCCGTTGTCGAAGTGTACTTGGGCAAGACAATGAAGTGAACCATAAATTGCCTCCAGATTGGTGAGAAACTGTTCTGAATTTCCTGAGCTGGTTAAACAAAATAAATAATTTATCTTTCATGAGTTCAGTCCTAGAACTTTTCAGACACACTTTGTAGATAGACAGACAATATTTTGCAAGGTCTTTGTACCAGAAAAGTAGGCTTTGGTGGCAGTGATGGTGTGTTGTTCTAGTGCATGAGAACAATTTAACACATTCCCTCAAAACTCTTTATTAGTCTTTTCTCTCTCTCAGAATATTCTAAATGCATCATTGGTGTTCTGTGGATGAGAGCGCTTCAGAATTTAACAATAATTTACATGACCACAATTGACCCTATTCTCAAGTTATTTCCAAGGCAGATAAAGACCAAGAAGAGCTATGGCTTAAGGGGATTTTTTTTTTTAATCGGAAACAGGAATTCATTTGATGTAACATTTCTGTCTGAGATTTGCTCTTCGAACAGTGTTTGGTTGTTAATCATTCCTGAGGGAATATAGATTCATTTAATTTGCAACTTGTTAAATTAACCAACCTTACGTGAGACAAAAGCAGCATGAATGAAGCAAATAATAGATAGATGTTGGTGACCAGCCTCTGAGGTAATACAAATTAAGATGTTATTAACATTTTGGGGAAATATATCTCTAAATTTGGAGAAAATATCTGTAATTCATTGTGTTCATGGTTCAGAACGCATCGAGGGAGTAACCCTCTGTGTATTTTGCCTTTGCTTTGGCCTGTGACACTTTTTTTTCACCGATAGAATGAATGGTTTTGAAAAAGGGTCAGATAGAAGAGCATGAGAAGAAAAAATAAAAAGTTAGGTAAAGTTAGTTAAGATAAGTAGACTCACCTTCAAAGCAGAGACTTTATCTGTATGAAAACTTTTTAAGTTAATCAACTCATGGCAAAGTTGATTTCTTTGTTTTTGGAGTGGTTGATTTTACACCTGTGCAACAAGAATGGTCAAATGTATCTGTAACTGACTTTTCCATTACACCTTCACCATTCGTCATTAAACTTCTGATTCATTTTCTTCTACCGTTTATCCGGCTCAGAGTTGCGAGGAACTGAATTAAACCTACTCCAGCTTCCTTAGAGCGAAAGGCAGACTACATTCTGGCTTGGTCGCCAGTCAGTCACAGGACACATACAGACAGGCAAACACTCACATTCACACTGTCACTGAATATGAACTGAAGCGACACTGGCTGCATGAAAATCTAGCGCGTAAAATACTACACTTCTACATTTTGACTAATTCTAATAATGTTTCCTTAGAAATCTTTAATCTTAAGATATACTGCATCAGTTTGTCCAGCATCTTATGATGGATTGATTGTTTTGTTTTGTTTTCCTCAGAGGTTATTGTTGTCAACCACGCTTTATTCAGCTATTTTGGTACCATGTGAAGTATGCATTGGCCTGTTGTCGTTCAGTTATGCTCTCTCTGTCCTTCATTTGTCCTTTCACATACATTTCCCTCCCAATATAATTAAGTTAAACAATATCAATATTGCGTTTCATTCTTTTGCTCCATTGAACTAATTTGTGTCTCTGATGTCAAGCACAGCACTTGAGAGGACTGACAAATGCATTTGTTCATGTGTCTAACCTAATCTCGCACATGCTCTTGATCAAATGATCGCGGACCTCAAGGAAATGCTTCCTATCCAAGTGTTTTGATAAATTCAAATTATAGTGGTTGTATTATAGTGATTCATTCTTCTCACATTTTATTTAACCCAATATCACTGTTGCAACAGAATATTCCTGAAATGTTTGTGATTATAGTAACTGACTTTGCGGAGACACATTGGAATTGAATTTATAAAGTCACATACTAATGAGGTTGTACAATTTGGAATTTAACCAACAATTGGTGAGGGGAAACACTAAATGATTAAAAATCTAGATTTCAAACACCATTGTGCATGACGTGACACGATATTATCGTTTTGTTTGTTTTTTGGACGGTGCCACTGCAGAGGGCTGAAATTGCAAATAGGAAATGTGATGACAGAAGAATCGAAAATTGAAGTTGTCATGATGTCAGAAAACATTAAACTCAGCTTTTTCATGGCTGCTAAGTAAAATACAGCTAAATCCGGACAGTCAATGAAAATGTAACTCTTCTCGAACAGGACAGTCCGGAAAAAAAAAATACAAAATACACCTCAGTTAGCAGACTTAAAGTAGATCATTTCTGTCACATACACATGCATTCAAAGAAGAGTAGGCAACATCTGCATGAGGATAACAACTAGTGTTCCAAAGATTATGAGGACAGAATCCTTGTTTCTGCAGGAGGGTGAGGTCTTTATTGACCCCTTTAGGCGGTTGTGGCTGTCTACTACAGTAAAGCCAACACAATGGCTTTTTGAAGGGTGGTTTTTTTTGGTAGCAATTGTAAATACTCAACAGACATAGAGATAGCTGTATTAAATTTAAAAGAGAAAACGCAGATTGCATGAGAAGTTACAGATCCACATTGCAGACAGTATGTCTGTGTTGTAAGGTCCCACCAACAAGGAGGTTTCCTTGAGCAAGATCAGTTGAATTTCATCATCTGCACTTCAGTAGTGCCATTATTGTTTTTCTTATCAGATAACATCAGAACTTGACATTGTCAGTGCTTCCTCCCCTCATGCAGGCCTGTCATGGATCAACAGTGAACATCCATGTTATAGATCGCAATAGTTGTAAAGCGACAGGGCATAAGGTTATGCCAATGGCATATTAAAGCATTGCTTTATATCCTTTTAATAGAACAGTGAACTCTAAATTAACTCAAATGTCGCGTTACGGTTCAACTGGCTCCCAGTTTAAGCTGTGGTCATTAGGGCAATGTCTCTCCAGTAATGTGTTTCGTGTCTGCAGATTCGACACAAGCTACATCGAAATTGTTCAACTGCGTAACTGTTCAATTCTTCAATATTCATGTCACGTGAAACAAAACAGCTCGTTTACAACTACCAACTGTATCAAAATATATATATATTTAAATTGAATTAAAATTATTTTAATGCTCTCCGGCCAGTGGCACAATCGGGGCCCGGGGGTTGTCCCTTGGCGCTGCCGTGGCCTGGGGGGCCCTGGGGGGTTGTGCTAGCGCTGTCCTGGCCGGGGTCCATGGCTCCCCTCTTTGGTGGAGATTTTCATGCATGCCAGATCCACCACACCAGCATCTACCGAAACTCAGACACAATCTGTTTCCTCCTCAGGTTATTGAATCGGTGGAGGCTGGTGTCTGCGGATCTCACGCGGCTTCGTCTGTCCTTCCTTCCTTTTCTCGGTCTCTCCGTTGGTCTCTTGAGGCCTCCCTGATTTTATGTTTTTTGGATTTGTTGGGGTCTGGATGTTTCTTGGGCTGGGGAGGAGTTCTGGTGGGGGGTGTCTGGTCGGTGCTGGATTTCACCTTCCTTGGTTTTCTTCGGTCCCCTCGGGTCTCCTGGTGTTCGATTTAGGTGAACGGTATGAGATTTTTTTCTAATAGGTTTTCTGGTGAGCTAACAAATACACACACGCACGCACGCACGCACGCACGCACATACACATACTCACCCACACACACAAAAAAAAAAAAATAATATATATATATGTATGTATATATGTATATATATATATATATGTGTATATATATGTATGTATATATGTATATATATGTATATATATATATTTAAAAAAAAAAAAAAAAAAAAAGAGCAATGATGATGACATTTCCGAATGAACAATACTGAGCTCTTAAAAAAAAAAATATATATATATATTTTAATCTGTAACGCGAAGGAATAAAATGCCTTGTTTGCCTTAGTAGTCAGCATCAGCTGGTCGAAATTCATAAATGCACAACCACTACCCTCGCGTATAAATGTACAATTTGAAAAAATAAACTGTTGATTAAAAAAAAAAAGTTTTTTTAATTAAGTGAAAATGTGAGATTTTTTTGTTGTGTACTTAAAATGACTCTTTATCCAAGTATATTTTATCCGAATACTTGAGTACTCGATAACATTTTTAGTCGAATATTTGAATTCTACTTGATAGCTGCAGCCCTAGTAGGAACCCTGTCATGGAGTGATTTACAAACAATTGTAATAAGTTTCACTTGTTTTAGTGCTGCCGTACTCAGACATCAACATACTGATGGAGGATGTGTGTTTTTTCCAGACCTGGGATTGCGTACACAGCAACCATAAATTGCATAAAACGTTGCTCTTTAAGACATTTTTAAATGGCTTTACCTATTGACTTAGTGTAATAAATAGTAAGCGTGTAGCCGAACAAGTTTCATTTAAATTCCCATTAGCAACTGTGTTCTTATGCTTGTGTGAAGAGAAGAGCACGTGCGGTAAATATTTACAGAACACTGCATTTCAAATAAACGTTTACACTTCCTTGATTAAAAGATGCTTTGTCAGACATAGCCTGAGTGCGGTTGAAGATGACTATTGGCACGTTTTCATGTGAATTAAAACCAAACAAGTTTTTCCTTTCCAAAATGTATCATCTGATAATGATTTAATCAGTAAGTACTTGTATCATTTATCCATTTGACCTGACATTTCTTGACATTGACAATGCAGCACTTACATTATGCAAGCTCACCTGTGTTGGAGGCGGGAGACATCTAAAACATGCAGCGTCTCGGCTCTCAAGGA
This sequence comes from Leptonotus elevatus, assembly GCF_054856555.1. Taxonomy (NCBI): domain Eukaryota; kingdom Metazoa; phylum Chordata; class Actinopteri; order Syngnathiformes; family Syngnathidae; genus Leptonotus; species Leptonotus elevatus. The sequence continues at coordinate 52,664,720 of NC_141239.1, read as the reverse complement.
CCAGGGTTGCCTACCCCTGCACTAGACTATATTACAGTAATAGAGTTTAAAAAAAAATTGTATAACCTGAGAGTGAAAGTCAGCTGTGGGTAAACCTGATGTTTGTTTAGTAATTCATGTGTTTTTTTTAGTTTCTCTGAAGGATTTGCTAAACTTACAAGGTCAAAGTTGTCCAGGAAATCTGAGCCATGTGATTTTTACCTGACCTGGAGTCTGAGCATTCAGATTGTTACACTATTTTCTCCTTTAATTCAATCGGATTTTAGATTATCAAGGAAAACAAGGACGGTCACTGTTCTTTTCTTTTTCCAGAAACTACTGTATGACATTTAGGTGACGTTTCTTAACAGGCAGAGCTTTTACATAAGGATTAGCTTTTGATTGTGGGTTGAAATGTACTTTTGATGTCTGATGCAACACATCTTCAAAGACTTGAGATGATTTTCAACTTGGGCCATGGCACTCATATTTTCGATTGACTGGGTTTGTGTTTTAGTCAAAAGTTGTCCAAATTAAAAGTCCATGAATATCTTGTTTTGCTTTAAAAAAAAACTGACCATTTATCTGTTTTCATGAAGAGTGAATGACATCACAAAGTACTTGATAGGCTGAAATTAGAGAATTTTTGACTTTTCAAAATGATGAAAAATAGCTCAAAACCTTTTAACTTCCGTTCCATTTTGCGACTAATAAGCTTGCTGAATGGAATGACGTTTTACTTTGATTATCTCTATCTACTAATGATGTGTGGTTTAATTCAGTGTTTCTCAATCCTGGTCCACGGGGCCCACTATTCCAGCCTGTTTTCCATGTCTCCCGATTCCATTGCAGGTGAGGATTGTTATCTGGCTCCTCCAGAGCTTATTGATGAGCTGTCATTGGAATCAGCTGCGTGTCGAATAAGGAGACATGGAAAACAGGCTGGACAGTGGGCCCAGAGTACCAGGGTTGAGAAACACTGGTTTAATTGATGTGTGGTTTACCTCAACAACAGTTCAACAATTGGATGTTAGTTCTTTGGCCACAATGGAGAATACAAGAGGATGATAATTTGCTTGTTAAAAGTGGCTTATTCCTGAAGAATTTTTTATTTATTTTTTCCCTAAATTGTCGTTACAAATGACAATTTCAAGTCATAAATCACTAGAGTATAATTTAGATGTTATTCAAAACACCTTTCAATAACTGTAAGAAAAAACTACTCCACTCTTCCATATTATTATCCACAATACTGTTTCAAAACATGTTATAGTTTGTAAAGAACTGAAAATAGTCATTTGTTGAATTTGCAGCATTATGAGGTCATATTTGGTGAAATCAAAACATATTTTAATCAAAACTATCTACAGGTAAAGTTACATTTTAACAAAGGGCCCCTTTATTTGATAGTAGCAGCTCACAATTCTTGCATCCAATCAACTTGTGTTTTTGGAGAGCGTATGCTGAATTTCTTTACAGGATGTCAAAATAGTCTCCCGAAGCTGCTGTTTCGATGTGACCCATCTCCCGCCATAGATATTTTAGTTGAGTAGGGCCCCAGACTAACTTAGGAGCACAATAGCCACTAACTTACATTTTTAGGGGCACAAGCCGAACATTTACACGCATTCACTGGAAAATGACTTGCAAAGTAAATATTCACATTTCCTCTTATTTATTCATTGTAATACAGAGAGTCCTCGAGTTACAACGTATGCGACCTACGACATTTCTACTTTACGACGCCCGTGCCTCGTCCGTAGCACCTTGTTTTTTTGTTAGCTTCCCACAGTAATCACGCCATTTTAAAGTTATTCAAAATCATCAGGCGTGTCACATTTCCGTGTTTAAGTTTTCATTAGCTCCGCTTTGCCATCCATCAGCAATGATTGTCCATGCAGAAACACAAACTATTGGTTCCAGCATCTTCCGGGTGGCGCAAATATGTTTTTAAAAATTACTGTACAAAGTATTTTGATGTAAATATCGACTTTAACGGTGATATCTACTTTAACGGTGAGGTTTGTGTTACATCGCCAGCATAGGAACAGAACTCGTCCGTAACTTGAGGACTGCCTGTACTGATTAGGGCCCGGACAAATAATTGGTCTACCAATTTAAATTGGTCGATTATTGGCCTTCTACGATTGACAACTTTGCAGCGAATCGGCTGATGTTTGCTGATAGTTTTTGCTGTTTATGTAGTCTAGCAATTTATATTGTTGTAAGTTGTACACGGATTGCAGAGAACTCATAAATTATTACAGAGGTAATTACATCATAACATTGAGTCCTTCACTGTGTATACAGTACTTGTATCATCTGAATACTACCATTGACTGCATCTGTCAGTCAATGAGTCGTGAATCTTGATTTTAATAAGCAACACTTTGGTGAGCATTGCAATTCTTTTGGAGGAATTGACAAGGATGTCACTGTTTTACACACCACCGGGCCCAAAGTCATGGTATGTTAAAAGGAACCCCAACTGTCATGACACGTTTGCTCTATATTATTTATTTGGTTGTTACTAATATAACTATGGGATTCATTTTTCAAAAATCATTTCCAGTTTAATACATGTTGTAGAAACTTACGGACGCCACCATTATTATTAACGTCGCAACACATTTAGTGCGTTGTGACGTAGAATGGCAGCGGGCTCTCTTCCGAACAATGTGAAACGCATATCAAGTAAGCAAGTTTAGCCTCGTAGCGTTCCTAAAGAAACAACATGTGATCGGTAGAGTCAACCAACCCATGCCATGCTCTTGTCATTCACCAGAAGCATTCAAGAGTTTTGATCGTCCCTTTAGGAACGCTACGGAGGCTTACCTTGCTTTCTTTATAGGCGTTTCACATTGCTCGGCAGAGAACCTGCCGCCATTCCACGTCATTATGCACCGAATGCGTTGCAGCGTAAATAACAATGGCGGCGTACGTCTAAATAAAGTATCTACAAAATGTAATGAATTGGAAATGATTTTTGATAAATAAATGTCATAGTTATGTTAGTAACAACCAAATAAACAATGTAGAGCAAACTTGCCATTACAGTCGGGTTCCTTTAAAAAAAAAAAAAAGTCTACAATAAGACAAAAAGAAATGTGACAGCTAAATAAAACACACATTCAACAAAATACTGGTAACACAAACATATGTATGACAAGGATTAGCGCCCTTATGACTTAAATAATGAAATGTTACTATGCATCGTATAACGGCAGTTGAAGTGCTTGTCACTGATGGGAAAGAGTGACATGTTAGCATTAGCAGCTAACATCGTTTCGACACCCATTCTTATTTTTCCATTTTCTGTCTTGTATTTTTCTTTTAAAATGTTCCTCCTTTATCTTTCCTCTGTATTTATTTATCTTGAATAATTGTCATATTTGTATTGATTGTTATGATTGACCTAAATGTTTTTGTAAACGAAAAAAAAGGACTGTGAAAAGTACTATACAAATAAAGTTTTATTTGATCTCTTTTTGAACATGAATAAATAGGAAATTTTCTGTGTTTTTCTTATTTTGTGAATCATTTTGGCGATGGGTTCCCTATTTTGGCCTGAGCACCTGCCACAAAAAAATGTTTGGGGACATGGGTGCAGGTCAAATCCACTTTTCCCCTCCAACATGCAGGAAATTACATGTGTCCATGTTGATGATTGCTTTATTAAAAAAAAAATGTCTTGGAGGGGTTGAAAAGCTGCAAAATAAAAAAAACAAGGCGCTAAGTTGGCAACACTAAAGACATGTTGGTCGCTTGTACCAACCATATCGACAGTTACGGTGCTATGAGTCCCAAACAACTGCAAGGTGGCGGTGGTGAAACAGCATGGAAATCCCCCACGCATGCGTCACTTGAGAAATAATTAATAAAAGGACATTTCCAGGGTTCCGGCTGACGTGATCCTCATGTATTAAAGAGGATAGCAACCGGAACCCAGTCTCTCAGACCTTCTTGCGCAAATCAACACGAGGGCTCTGAGTGACAAGCAATGCTGGCGGTCGTTCGGGACTCATAGAACCATAGTTACATACGTAACTGTTGTTCTATTTCGTCCCTCCCGACCGCCAGGTGGTGGTGCTGAAACAACACGGAACGCCAAATCCCAGCAATGTCACAAAGACCCTGGAAAATGTACCTCACAGAGGGGCCTCCGCAGAACCGTGAACCACATCCAGTGGATGAGGAGAGAACAGACCGGCGACCCCAAGGTGCGAGAGCACCCATGAACCGACTAGACACTCTGAGACGCTTCTGACGTCCCAGCAGCAGACGGAGCCGGAAATGGAGCAGCCAGCGTTGCAATGGTTGCAGCGACAGCAGGCCTAGTGGCACAAGTGCCGTCAGGGACGTTAATTTGCCCAGCAGATGCAGGAAAAAGGACATTAGGCAGCATCCCATTGGCACAGAAGAGAGAAATGAGGCGTAGCACATCGTCTACCCTCTGTGGGCATGGCCGAGCAGTCATGGAGCTGGTGTCCGACGACATTCCGATAAACAGTCTGCTGAGAGGGAACGAAAGAGGACTTCTCCAGGTTCAGTCCAATTCGTGACATATGATGTAGAAGCGTAGATGTGTCTCGGAGTGCCTAAGCCCTAGATGGTGCACATATCAGCCAGTCGTCCAAGTAAGGGAGCACCTTCATGCCACTCAACTGCAGGGGTGCAAGGACCGCCTTCACTACACGTGTGAACACTCTGGAAGAGACTGAAAGTCCGAACGGGGGTACTCTGAATTACCAATGGCGATCCCTGTAGGCAAAGTGGAGAAACTTCCTGTGCTAAAGAGCAATAGGGACGTGGAAGTAAGCGTCCTTTAGATCGATTGATGTGAACCATTCCCCTTTGGCGATCGCACTCAACATGGCCGATGTAGTCAGCATGCGGAAAGGCAACACCCTGAGGTAACAGTTGAGACCTCTCAGATCCAGGATAGGGTGTAATCCGCCTTTCTTTTTTGGAATAAGAAAGTAGGGGGACTAGAATCCCCCTGGATGAGGGATCCACTGCTTCGATAGCGGACTTGGCGAGGAGGGTCGCTAGCTCTTGATCTAGAGCTAGTGCCTTTTCCGGGTCACTGATGACAGTCTCTCTGACAGGGTTGGAGAGAGGGGCCGACGTCAGAACTGAATCCTGTACCCATGAGACAAGGTTGAAAGCACTCATGGGTCCTAGGGGAGAGCAGCCCAGTAGTTAAGTTGCCGACAGGAAAAGTAACCGACTGCCGGCCCCTTTATTTCAATTCCTGGCCCTCCCGGATTTAGGGTCCGGGAGGGACGAGACGTGGTGTGAATAGCTCGGGGCTGACCATGGGTCCCTCTGTGACATGTTCCCGTGATGGACGACGAGCTCCGGATCCCCCCGTAGGCCAAAAGGTCTGCACAGCACGTAACAGAGGGGCGGCCGGGAGAGCAGTTCCCTCAGAGTTTGACGGAGCATAGGGCCTGGCAAGGCTAGCAAACTTACGCCTCATGTCATTAGTACACACTGTACGTTCCAGCGCTCCTGTCGCTGCCGAACCGAAAACTTGACCCGGCACCACAGGGATGTGATGGAGTTCCTTCCGGGAGGGCTCTCGCAAGGAAGATTGAGCCAACCAGACCTGACGGCGTGCCTGGATGAGAAAATACATACCACGGCCATGCTCTCTAGAAAGGAGGGATAAATCCCTAAACGCCATGTTACAGAACGATGTAGCCTCATCCACTTCATTGTCTCTCAAAGGTGCGGAGAGAGCAAGTAGGAGACTCGCCTGGCGTGCTACCACCACCGCAGCGTTGTACGACTTAGTGACCAGTTCGTCCATCAAGCGCCACTGAGGGCTAGGGCATCTCACAGCCTCTCTAAGGGCTTCTTCAGGGGAGATGATGAGTGAAGCCACAGAATACTCCACATTAGGCATATGGTCCAAACCAATAGGATTAAGAAACCGATATGTTTGCCAGGGAACAGACGTCCGGTGGAAGCCGAGGATAAACACTAGAATTGTACCAGAAGGAATGAAGGTCTGTCATAAAAAGACGAGATTCCGGGATCCAAAAAGACTCTGTTGAGTAGTCCATCGGAGAAAAACCACACTCGGTAGGAGGCTGAGAGAAGCCAGACATGTCCAACTTTAAACGTTGGAAAGTGCTAAGCATAACAATGCGCACCAATTCCGCTCCAGCTGAAAAATGTTCAAAAGGTGGAGAAGTCGGGGGCAGTAAAAATAGAGTCTAGGGCAGCCGCTGCGTCCTGCTGAAGCGCAACATCAGCCACAGCGGTCGCTACTGCACGACATTTAAGACAACAGTCAGTGCATCCCTCTTCAGCTAAGAAGTAGGCGCCACAGTGCTTACAGCGAGCAGCGTCCTCCATAGCAGCCGTCAATTGACGCGCAATGACTGTGCGCAACTCAACAGGCTGCTATCTTCATGCGGGATAGAGGCAAGAACCAGCCTCTTCACCAACGGCACAAACACATCCACAAAGTACTCACAGCAACACGTAAGTGGTTGCTTGTGTCGTCATAAACTAACAACATCAAAGCTAGCAAACAACATTAAACAACACTAAGGCAGCTGGCGACTCACGGACGGAGCTGCATAAGTTGCGAGGCAATACAAACTAGGAAAGGATACGAAATAACTGTACCATCACTAGTTGCATTCAAAACAAGTCAAAGCAATCGTAGTCAAGACGGCAACAGTTGCTGATATACACCATACGCACTCACAAACTTGAAGCTGTACTCATCAATAAGGCGCAGAAATCATGGAAAGAAGGAAGGGGTGCTCCAGCGTCCACACATATATTTCAAAAGCTAAAAAAAATACACTGAGCCTTCGCAGCCAGGTGGGGCGAGGTAACACCCGCAGCCCTGATCAACAAGATCACAGGCCACCAGCGATGGCTCCGAAGAACAGCGGTAAACAACGTGAGTGAACCGCGCGAGAAGGTAAAAGAGATTGGGTTCCGGTTGCTATCCTCTTTTATACATGAGGATCACATCAGTCGGAACCTAGGAAATGTCCTTTTATGAATTCTTTCTCGAGTGACGCATGCGTGTGGGGGATTTCCATGCTGTTTTTGCACCGCCACCTGGCGGTCGGGAGAGACAAAATAGAAACACCTCAAAGCACCACTTTCAAACTAAAAGAAACACATATTTTCTATTTTATTTTAACTTCATAAAGACTCTGCGAGTGCCTAGCTGTAGTTTGTCAAGGTCTGCTTCAGGGGCATTCAAATTTGGAGGTTCATCTACAAATGTTTATATGATGATTATCAATGCAACTTGTGTATTTTATTCTACAGTATCTTGTGAATTGCAATCACTGTTAAAAAATGTATGACTATTTCTAAGGATGTTTCTTCTTTTTTTTCCTTCTACAGAATATGCTGTTTGTTTGTGCGATATGAAGTGTATCAGTGAGGAAACCTGCCTCTCAAAAGAACCAGGTTAGTTCACTGTGCATTCTTAAGATGAACTAAACAAGAGGCGTGTGTGGGTTTTCTCTTGGTAGTCTGGATTCCTCTCACATTCCAAAACTTTCAACATTTCATTCTAACTGCAGACTCTAAATTGTCCACAGGTGTCAGTATGATGTGACTGGTTGTTCGGTATTTGCCCTGCAATTGACTAGCGTCCGCAGCACGGTGTGACCCACCTTTCACCCATAGTCAGCGGCATAAGCTTTCAGCTCACCCATAATTCTAATGAGGACAAGCGGCAGCCTCACCTTACTAGAGGCTGACATGCTTTGCCGCCATCTTGCCTGCTATAAATGCCCAAAGGACAACTTCGCAAACAATGTTAGTCCTGGTGGTGCTTCCATCTTGTCAGACCCAGTGGGTTAACTGCTGCTTACCAGACGTGGGCATTCCGTCAATATTGACGGAAGGTATATCAAGCCGTGAATGACGGACCGTCTATTTTGTTGATGATTAAGTAAGTTGACAGCAGATGCTGTTGGTTATCAGAGATGTTGGTTATCTCACCTTAAGTACACAAACAACTTCTGTTGCATGTACCTGATGCCAAAAAATAGAACAGCGTCAGACGAAAGTGCAGACACGAACAACAACTTCTAATATTTGCCTCAACAACTCCACTTGCGCTCCCCCCTGCCTTCTTGTGAGTCATGTGGTACATTCACAAACACTAATGAGTAATGACGGCTCTGGGTGATCTAATTGTAGTAAAATTATGGTAGTCCTAATTAAATGCCACATTTAAGTATATCGTAACTATTGTAAACACGCCTTTTAAACCATCCATCCACTTAGTGGCAAAATTAAAACTCACAATAACGTTTGATTAAAACAATTTAACTACTGCTTTTAATAATCCAGAAGACAAGAGTGTATTTCTTTATATGCACCCCAATTTCACGATTTACCTAATCCTCAGTGATTCGGTTTTTAAAATGACGATTAATCGAATTGATTCGATTAGCATGCACGTATTAGTCACTCCGAAGTAGCAATACAAAGTAGGCCGCTGGGGCGTTGATTGACAACTCACTTCATCAAATACACAAGTTTTTTCCAGTGAGGAAGCCCACAAAAGCCAATCAACCCTAACCCTGTGCCCCATTTAACTCATGCCCGAGGCATTACTGACATCTAGGATTAAAAACAGCGCACATGAAGAAAATGTAGACATTTTACATCAAACCCTAGTCTTAGAATAGGGTAGCTGTAGTTAGTAACTACGAGGCAACATAATTAACTGATTTTGGTATTAAATACAGCCTCTAATAGAACAATCAGCAAAATGGATGGCAATGATTTTTTTTTAAATTTGAAGTCCTGTGTCACACAGGACTTCAAATTTAATGGACAGACAGGATTTGAGTTGAGCCCCTTTCTATATGCACTGTTTCTACCCTTAGTTTGAGTAATGCCTACACTGTAAAAAATTGCTGTAAAAATACGGGGAATTTTCAACAGTAGTGCACCGTTTTTTATTCATACTGTTGAATACTGTAAATTCTGACATCATGGAGGAACAAATATTTACAGCAAGCTTCTGTAGAATAATACGGTACAAAGCAGTTTCTTTATTCTTTTTTTACAGCAAGGAACTGCAATTGTACAGTATATTAGCCTATTTACGGTATTTTCTTTTTCATTCAACTAGGACCCTTGCAATTTGCTACTCCTCTGGACAAAATTCTAAATTGAATCATATTAAAGAAAGGCCTTCACATCAGTAATTCATTTAAGTTTGTGGACACCATAACAAGAAACGGAAGCAGTAACTTTCATCCGGACTCTTAAACTGAAGCACCAAATTGGACGGAGCACGTGACGAGGGAGCCCTCCATTGTTCTCTCAACAACGTGCCATCCTGCCCTCATGGCTCATTAAGAAGGTAAATATTATCTTGCAAAAGTCAATATAATACTCTTAACTGTTTTATGTATAATATGCAATAATCCAGCACTTGAGTACTGGATTTGGAGACCCTTGGTGTACAGCAGGGTTCACCAATTCTGGTCCTTGAGGTCCGGAGTCCTGCAGGTTTTAGATGTTTCTGACCTACCAAGACACTTGATACTAAAGATCAGGATCTTTAGCAGCCATGTTGATGAGTTAATTATATGAATCATGAGTGCTAGTGGGCGGAAACATCTAAAACCTGCAGGACTCCAAACCTTCAGGACTGGAATTGGTGAACCCTGGTGTAAAGCATCGTGCGGTTGTCATTCATAACGCTGCTCTGACTGATAGGGTTCCATTTTAAATGCACATGATATTTACTTGCTGCACCTAATCATTCTGTCTCTATTATTTCATTTTAGATGTCTGATCCTAAGTGGGGAAGCAAGACCAGTCTGGGGAAGGTGGTGTCAAAAAAGACAGGGAAGCTGGTCAGCAAAAAGGGAGCAACAGTGAATCCAAATTGATCACGCTCATTAAAATTCTACTGGACTTTAAGTGGGACTTTATTTAACCACTATCGTCCAGTTGTTGTATCAGATGTCCACGTTGAATTTTTGGACTCACCGCTGCTGGCAACAATGTGAACAAGCGTGAAACCAACCCACCAATCAGGAGCGCGCGTTCACACAGCGAAATTTGCATATACCTTGCCCTCCTGTGTTATGGCCCACGAGGTTTCGTGACTGTTTTTTGTGTGTGTGTGTATCTTCGCCGTAAATTTGACCGGTAATTTTTAACTCACTATTCATTCGACGTTGCACTTCGACAGTTAGAAAGTCGGGAAGGTGGCCCGACATTTGGGAGCGTGTTGAGGTATCGCGTCGTCGTCTGTGTGTGTGTGCAATTCGTCGTGTCATGCCCTTTCCCCGTCTCATGTCCACCCTTTTGCTTAAGTGTACCATTTTCTCCACCACCCCGCCGACCACTCCATGTGCGCTACCTGCTCATCTGACATAAATTACGTGCCCCGGCAAGTAACATCCTGGCTCGAGGAAGCAACAAATCAGGAAGGGGCGTTTATTTAATTGGCAATGGTTTTGAGATGTTGCGCATGCATATTCAGCATAATTTCGGTATGATTTTTTTTTTTATGCCAATGTATGCATTATGTGACCACTGTTGATTTGTTGTTGTGTTTGAAGTGAAGGCAATGTAACAAAAGTTTGGCTATAAAATAAATGTTGTGAAAGATGAGTCGCTCACTGTTGTGCTTTTCTAAAAGTAGCTTGCGGTGGAAAAAAGGTTGGAGGCCCCTGGGTTACAGTATAATACTGTACTATTTTTATGGTAATCCACTGTAGAATAACAGTATGTTACTGGCGATTCTAGCTACCAGTAGTTTACCGTAAATTAACGGTAATTTTGTTAGTGTGTGAAAAAAACTGTAAAATGCAAACGAAGGGTTGACAGAATAATACTGTAATTTAAATTTTTGGAACAGCACAATACTGTATTATATCAACTGTTGTTTTAGATCACATTAGTACACTGTAAAATAACAGCATGCTGCCGGCGCTTCGAGCTGCCAGTATACTTACTGTAAATTGACACTAATTTGTTTTACTGTGTAGGGCAGGGTTCACTAATTCCGGTCCTCGAGTTCCGGATATGTTTTCGATGTCTAGCACACCTGATTTAGCATGCCTGATAACGAACCTGATCTTTAGTAACAGGTGTGTTGGTAGGTGGAAACCTCTAAAACCTGCAGGACTCCGGACCTCGAGAACCGGAATTGGTGAACCCTGCTGTACACTAAGGGTCTCCAAATCCAGTACTCAAGTGCTGGATTATTGCATATTATACATAAAACGGTCACAGTGAACCTACACTCGGTCACTTTAAACATTATGTATTTAAACACAAACATGTTCAACTAAACCACAAAGTAAAGTACAACATTACTCACAAGAATAGAGTATTTTCCCTCTGCTTGTTAGGAGTCCTTCTCTGTAAATAGTAGTGTGAGAAAATAAAGTCCTTTCAGAGATGTTTTATTTAGTTAAGTTTATTAAGTTATTTACTTAATAATGTTGTTCTGTGGAAGAAAGGGGGCCTGTTATTTAGCATTTAATAATAATATAATTTTACAGTTAATACTACATTGTTCACAAACCATACGTTACACAGACTTTTTTGTATTTATTTGTTCCTTCTCTTCACCTAGTAAACCAACTTTAATGCTTAAACTTTAAAATGAATAAATACATTTAAGAATACGATTCCAATCTCTTTGACATTAATAGTACAGTGCAAGGTGTAATAGTGTGTGATTTCATTACCCATGGTGACTTAGTGTATCAGTATCTAAGTGTACTGCTCAAGTAACAGAGATACACTTTGGTTGCGTTCAGCAATTACAACTACTTGTTATTGTGACATTTCAAACTATGTAATTCGATTTAATGGATTTTCTTTTCTATCACGCACCATAAATTATTTTTATACACAACAGTTGCCCCCTCATGGCTATGTTTGCATTGTCCTAGTTTCTTCACATGCAACATAGAGCTGAATAATTTGGAGCAGCTGAAAGCAGGGTGAAACATAACAAATGGTGTGCCAGTTATCTTTAGATTAGATATATTTTTTAATGTACTTAACTTCTCATAACATATTAGTCACGCAAATAAAAGTGGCAGTTTATGTACAATGTGGGTATAGATTCAGTAGGCCTACAGCTTGATCATATCGACACATTCAAGTACCAAATGGGGTAAATACCGGTTAAAAAAAAGAAAGAAAAAAAAGCTCTAGTTACCCATGACTCAAATAAATCAAATAGTATACAAAGGGGATAGATAAAAGTTCAAAATCTATTTGACTGGTTTGTCTAGTTTTATTTATTTTTTAACAAACACTCAGAAAGATGCAAGTTCATACACACACTGTATCAACAAAATTCGGAAATTCAGACTTTTAGCTACCATAGTTGTACTGTACCATAACGTTTGCTGATATACAACTTTAAAAAAAAAAAGAAGAAAGATTACCTACCTATAGCACTATGGGCTGAGCCGTTTGACAAAAGAAAAGAGAAGCTACATAAAATGCGTCCATTATTATTATTTTCTTTTTATGCTTTGTCTCTTGAAATGGCCTCACCATCGGGGGTGTCGGCCGCCCTCCGGTGCCCCCATCTCCCCCTTCTGCCCCCGGTGTTCCGTCCTTCCACACGGCGGGGGGTGGGGTGGGCGCGGCTGCCCTCTCCGCTCCGCTGTCCGGCCCCTCTTCGGCGCCGGTGCCTGGGTGCGGGTGGTCCCCGGGGGCTGGGGGTCGGGGGTTGGGGGGCTGCCGGTTGGTCGGGGTGGGGTCGGGGGGCGGCTTTGTTGGGGGGGGGGGCGGTGGTGGGGGTTGCGGGGTGGGGGGTGCTGGGGGTGTCTGGGGGATTGGGGGCGGCTGGGGCCGGGTTGGGGCGGGGGGCGCTCCTGCTCCTGGGTTTGCTCTCCGGCCGGTGGCCCTGGCGGGGCCCGGGGGTCGTCCTTTGGCGCTGCCGCGGCCTGGGGGGCCCTGAGGTGTTGCGCTTGCTCTGTTCCGGCGGGGGTCGACGGCTCCCCTCTTTGGTGGAGATTTTCATGCATGCCAGATCCACCACACCAGCATCTACCGAAACTCAGACACAATCTGTTTCCTCCTCAGGTTATTGAATCGGTGGAGGCTGGTGTCTGCGGATCTCACGCGGCTTCGTCTGTCTTTCCTTCCTTTTCTCGGTCTCTCCTTTGGTCTCTTGAGGCCTCCCTGATTTTATGTTTTTTGGATTTGTTGGGGTCTGGATGTTTCTTGGGCTGGGGAGGAGTTCTGGTGGGGGGTGTCTGGTCGGTGCTGGATTTCACCTTCCTTGGTTTTCTTCGGTCCCCTCGGGTCTCCTGGTGTTCGATTTAGGTGAACGGTATGAGATTTTTTTTTCTAATAGGTTTTCTGGTGAGCTAACAAATACACACACGCACGCACGCACGCACGCACGCACGCACGCACATACACATACTCACCCACACACACACACAAAAAAATAAATATATATATATATATATATATATTAAAAAAAATAAAATAAAAATAAAAATTAAAAAAAAGAGCAATGATGATGACATTTCCGAATGAACAATACTGAGCTCTTAGAAAAAAAGTAAAAAAGAAAAAAAAGAAAAAAAAAGAAAAAGAAATGGCCTCACCTCCCACCTTACTGTCTGTGACGCACGTCCGCACTAGTGGTAATTTGGGTAATCCGTGATGTACCGTACTGTAATTATAAGCACTATGTCTAATGCAGTGCCATGGTTACCTGTCTGTTAGCAACAGAGTCTGAAAATTAGGGCGCATTTCACCCAAAATACTTAATGTGATGCCTTTCATGGCAGTACGGGGGTGAGGGTGGAGGGTACAAGCATTTAAAAAGACAGCACATTGTAGCTGATGCTTGATTTAATTTCGGACATAGGGACAGTCATGTCAGGAAGCTATCCTTAGCACACACAAACTACGGTCGTGTTTGATGTAACGGTGTAACACAATGCCATATATGGGCACGCTAATATATTGTAATACAACAGATTACAGAGGCATTATTCGGTGAACTCCCTAATTGCCTTTAATTCTAGTTTGCACGTACATTAAAGAATTCAAACTGTAAGACGATGGCGATATTAGAGTAGCTGCTTGCTGGTGCGATTTGCTGAGATTTACATATGTTTTGATTAATTAACGCCTATTGTCGGTGACTAGTCGACTAGTAAAATCAGCATTTGTGGCAGCCCTGTGCAAGCACTTTTCAAACAATTTGAAGTTGATGCCTGTAACATGTTCACAAAAAGCTGAGACGGGCATGTTTACCACTGTGTTACAACAGCTTTTCTTTTTATAACACTCAGAAAATGTTTGGGAACTTTGGGACACTATTGAAGCTTCGTAATTGTTTGTAGTCTTTCCCATTATTGCTTGCTGTGCAACTTTAATTGCTCAACAATCCTGGGTCTCTGCTCTCCGTTATAATAGTTTGTGCTTTATAATGTGTCAACATGTTTTCATTGGGAAAGTGGTTTGGACTTCCATCAGGTCTAGTACTCACACTCTTGAACTTTGCGCTGATAACAATCCGGATGGTGCTTTTCCTCTTTAGCTAGGAGAACACGACATCCACAATTTTAAAAACAATTTGAAATGTGGAGTTGTCAGACCATAGCACACTTTTCTACTTTGTGTCAGTTAGCACTGATCCAGAAAAAATGGCAGCTTTTCTGGGTGTTGTTGATATATAGCTTTACCTTTGCATGGCAAAATTTAAACTTCAAATTTTAACATTTGTGGATGTAGTAATGAACTGTGTTAATTGCAGGGATGTAACGATATCCAAAAGTCACGATACGTTATTATCTTGATATGAACCTCACGATACGATAATTATCACGATATTGTGAGGAGGATGGCGATATTAAAAAAGGTCACGATATTGTAAAAAAAACAAAAAAAAGGTAATACTAAAAAAAAAAGGCACACCATTGTGCTTTTGTACGTAGCAGCAATGCACATAAACAACAGCATTTCTAATAACACTTAATATTGAGGCACTTACTTGCTAATGCACACACATATTGAGTTCCTCCACAAATTGGAAAGTGGATTTTAAACATAAAGGGCCAAAACATGCCATCTGAAAATTTAACTGCACTAAAACACTAACCACCAGAGGGTGCTAGAACTGCACAAATGGAAATCATCTTGACATTTTTAACAGATGTGCTGCTTTTAATATCGTGACATGATGACGATGATATTGTGGCAGTTTTAATATTGCGATATCACAATAGTGCCGTTATCGTTACATCCCTATTTAACTGACTGATTTTCTGAAGGGTTTGAACCACCGCTGCACTAGATCGATAGACATATAATAAGGTATCATCTTGGGATACTTTTATACACACACAAAAAATGGAGACAATTCAGATGTTTTTTCCTCCCTCTTGGATTTGGTAGGCATTGGATGGGCAGATGCTAAACATGATGTAACTTGGACTCAGATTCAGATGCCCAAAAATGTGACTGAAACTTTTCTAACAGTGACATGTACATGATTGTCCTATATGTAGTGTAGTTCTTATATATGTATATATATATATATATATATATGTTGTATTTTGGGGTAGCCAATGTGTTATCAGTGAGCACATGCAATTTCCAGGTGGGACCCAATAAGTCGCCCAGAGCGGATTCCTTAATGCAGGACCACATGCACGGGTGGCAAACCTGGACGGATTGTTTAATCAACGCGAGTGTTCCTCCAGTCAGTTATTAATGAAAACCCCCACCTTCCACATGAAAAATAAACAGAGTGGTTGGAAATAGGCCACAAATCTGGAAAGTGAGTGTGAGGGCCAGACAGGGGACTGCGGGGGCTTGGCGCAAGGCAAGACATTGGGGTTCCAGTCGGAAATAAATTCCACATCCTTTCAGAAACGACAAAAAATGTGCCTGTAACATCTAACAGGGTAACTAAATGGACTCTGCCACCTTAGACACATTGTTTGGTCCTGGTCACAAGAAATAAAGAAGGAAGGTATTGGCAGTGGGCATAATAATGGACCAAATCACACAGGCTGAAGGGCGCCGAGTTTTTTTGAATGATTTCCAGGTATTGAGGAGTAGTGGTGGCAGGTAGTTAGTGAAGGTCATGTTGTAGTACCGGACTGGATTGTTTATGTATCTAGCAATGCAACAATGACAAATATCACTATTTTAGCATTATTTATTATGAACTTCATGCAATAAGTAACAAAAGATCACAAATGTGTGGGACTAGATGATGTGTGGAGTGTTGAGATGGCCTGTACTTTTTTTAACTATGCCGATGATAATGTAATCTTTTAGTTCCCATACAATTGCCTCAATGTAGCCACATACCAGGGCAGAGACACAAAAACACATGAAAGAATGACAATGCACTACTTTATTGGTGGTGCCATAAAGCTCTTTGAACATATGTTGATCTGTGTAAAATTTAAAGCTGAATAGACGATGATAAGACATACAGCCAATACATCTGTGTTGGCATGCAGTACATTATATATAAGGTCACAAGTGTTAGAAACTTACCTCTTGAAGAACTATGTGACCCTTTGGGATATTGAGTTTTTTATGAATAAAACGTGGCTTCTGGGAGGAAAATAGTTCGCCACTGTCATGCTAAAACACTGTTTCTGTCAAAGGAACGCATTATGCTACAGAAAGGCGGTACATAGTGTTCGCTTGGCATGCTGAAATAAATGAATTTTCCCAGCTGGAGTTGGCCTAGAATGCAAAGCGTGTTAATAGTCATTAACCAGGCTATGAAGAGAAAGACTGCACGACACTTTTGATATCTTTGCTTAGAACCTCAAGAAAAACCTCTGGAAAGGTAACATGGATAACTGACTAAATAAATTGATAAATAAAGGTTACAGTGAACACCCTCAATAAATAAATAAATACAATTGTTCTGGCTAATACGAAAGTAGTAAATGGTATCAAGTAGGGGTGCAACGGTTTCAGATTCTGATGTACGATTATAGTCTGAGAAAAAAACCCGTGTTTTTTACGATTATTCTTGTAGACAAAAAAAATCACATCAGCACTCGTTGAAAATGTTTATTTTTAACAACAATAAATAACTGATTATAAATTATTAAAAAAAAAAAGTTGGCTAGTAAGCTCTTAAATAGAGCCTGGGCAATAGGTATAACAAGTGGACAGTATGTACCCTCTCTTTTTCTTTCATCTTAAAAAATATATATTTTTCTTTATTTTTCATCTTTACATTACTTTCCATTTGAACCATAATTAAAGATGAAATGTTTGCCCACAGCCTTTAAACTGGCGATTTGTGCAGTTTACGCTACACATGTAGGCATTTTGCAGCGAAATGCGTATGCCGAGATACGTTTCTTGGGAGTCCCAAGATGGCGGTCGGTCGGTGGCCAGGTCAACGCTTATGTCCGGGTGGAACTTTCATGTCTAGATTTGCAGAAGATAGCTGGGGAAAATGGCGGCCTCTGTGTCTAGCCTCACTCGAAGTTGAAGGCGCCGAAAACATCTACCTGTTCATCACGCTGCTGGCTGGGATGCTTCTGCTAGGGATCGGAGCCCTCTGGCTGCATCGAATCCTCAGAAAAATGCAGGATGGGCAAAAAAAAGGCGGTGTAAATGGCCACTGTGGGTCTTAGCACCATCACTAGAGGGCAAGCCAGCCTGTCCAAGGCCTGTGACGACATGTCACAGGCGAAGAACGACCTAGCTGCATCTAACATCTCCACGAACAGAATGGGAATGAACTTGACTACAAAGCTAAACAACCTGGAGATGATTGCTTGTCGGAATGCAGCGATGAACAGAAATTGAGACGAGGAAGGAACCGACTGAAGGGTTTGGCTGGATGCGGGGCTGCCATTTATCCTTAGCTAGCCAATGCTACTGGACCAAACTGATCAATGTTTTGATCAACAAAGACTATTGGGAAGACAAACTTTTGCATCAATCAACAACTTGATAATCCATACAACTAGATATGTGACGAATTACCACTTTGATTATCTGCGTCATATTGCATTCTGGGAATGGGAATTAATAAACTTTGGCTTCATCCCGTCAGCCCTTTTTCTTTTTGGGTATAATTGTATGTGAAAAGTAAATGTTGTAAATTGTCTCTATGATTGTCCGAAAGGAAAAATTAACAAATAAAAACAAAAAACAAAACAAAAAAAACATGGCAGGACATAGAGAGCCCTCCATTCATGACTGATTGCAATTAATGATGCTTTTGCCTAACAATGCAAAATATAAAACGGGACATGCTCACAGCAGTATTAAAGGCTTTAGAAAACAAAATATAAAGGAATTCTGTGGGGTGCGGGGTTTGATTCTGGCCCCGGGCTTCCAGTGTGGAGTTTGCATGTTCTTGCCATGCCTGTGTGGGTTTACTCTGGGTACTCCAGTTTCCTCCCACATTCCAAAAAACATGAGTGATAGGCCGGTCGACCACTCCAAATTGTCCGTGGGTGTGATTGTGGGTGCCAATGGTTCTTCGTCATGTGTGCACTGCGATTGGCTGGCAACCAGTTCAGGAGGTACCCCACCCATTGACAGCTGGGATAGGCTTCAGCATGCCTGCGACCCTCGTGAGAATATGCGGTTTGAAAAATGGATGGATGGATGGATTTTATGTTGTTCTTCATTTCAATACCAATGTTCAGTATTCTTGAGAATTAAAAGTTAATTGCTCTTAAAAAGGATGAACCTGAATTCCTCTAAAAATGTAGCTCTAATATGTATTACTAATCAGTGGCATGAAAATAAAACACATCATTTATCGTTTATCATAATAGTTTATGGGAAAATGCATTGTCCTATTTAGGTTTATAGCCAAAATAATTTAATTGTCCTCACTGTTCAAGTGTATGAAGACGACTTGCTCAAAGTAATCAAAATTGTTTAGTCTGCTGTGCGGTTCAGGCCTCATTTAGGGAAACATTGATTAACACTGGATAGGCTTGGCTAATCTGGTATGGGGCCTAGATAATACTGTGAGACAAGTGAAGCTTTGTTTCTCTGTGAGCGTACCCCAAAACCGCCACCACACTCATTGTTTTATTAAGTATTTCATCTACTGTATCTCACCATTGGTTTATGCTGCATGAATGAGTTGAACAACCAGACTCCAGTGACCGTGTACTGAACTCGTCATCACGTTGGGGGTCAATGATGGCTTTGGCTTGACTGTATGATGACTGAATTTGAGATGTAGATTTTGTTTAGGCAGATGTAGGGAAGTTATGATATTATTAATATTGGCAGTTCATGGCCTGATTAAAAAAAAAAAAAAGCAACTAGTTGCTGGTGAGATAGTCTTTTTGACTGTCTACAGTCAAGATACCTTTGCGCAAGGTACCCATCTCCACCCAGCCATTTCAATTAGTGCAATACTGTTTGCACCCGCCCCCCATTGGCTCGGACACTTCTTCTTACATGTAGGCCTGTCACGATAAAAACGATAAACGATATAAAGTCTCTGTAAACAAAATTGCGCTTCAATATATACTGTATATTAAATATTAAACTCAGAAAATAAGATATTTAACAGGCAAAACTGCCAATCCTGTTCGGACCTTTATCAATAAAAATTCACTTGAATCAAACCACACATAACCAAAAGCAATATTGCAAAGCAATATTAAATTGACTCTGATTCTGATATTGTCCTAGACTATAGGAGGCAGTGAAGAGCATCTAGGGCATAGGACCAACACTTACAGCACAATAGAAGTAGAAAACAATTCTATTGTATTTTTTTTTCAATAAACAATCGACATCAACAGTTGGTGTTGAATAGTCTACATACTTTTAACAAAACAGATGAAAACAAAGAATCAGGAAGTAGAAAACACTTGTTTTGTTTTATTATTTTTTTCCTTTCGGATACATTATTACAGGTTACATCGATCACATCATATCATTTGCAACATTGACATCCAAAAGAAGGGCTGACGAGTAGAAGCCATGGCTTATTAGTAACCCATCCCCAGACTTAATTTTGCACACTTCTCGCTCAGTTCATCTTAAGTAATGTCTTTGTGTAAGTTGCAGCTAGTACCAATCATTTGGAATTGGTAAATCGGTTCCCGGACGCCACCAACAGGCCTACCCAGCCAGGTGAGCAGCCAAGGCGAGCGCATGCTCGTTCACCAGAACCGTCTTCGCTGACCTTGGATCAGCTTTCACACATGTTATGGCTTCCAGAAGAGTAGATCGGCTTGCATTCTGCCCATTGCGTCCACAGCAATGTTTATTCCTTTCTGGTCAGTTCAGCCACCACTGTTGCCAGCATCCGATGATGCTTAGATCTTGATACGCCTGAGCGCTCACCAAGGCCAGCCCACCCGGCGGAGTAGCCCCCACTAGCCGCACCCCGGAACCATGTTCACCAATCCCAGTGTAACTATTTACAGCAGATACATTGCAGCCACAATACAACCTTATCACGACAGCCTTGCATGTTACAACAAATGTCCAAACAGAAATAGAGCCAGACAATATTTACATTCTTACAGGAACAGCAATACATGTTATCGATGCAGGTGTATGAACAAGAGTTAACCTTGGCAGTGTCAGCAAGTAATCATATGCTATATTTACATTATTAAAATCATGACAGCTCCAATTTTGGGTAATTAGTAATATGTTACAATAATTTAATTTGGGTACAACATAATCCATAATTTAATGACGTGAGTTACTGATAGCAGTTATTGTCTCTCAATCCCCGCCAATTCTTCCACTCTTTTCACGATCCGTATTTTCTTCTGAGGAGATGAGTTTTCTTTTGTTTGAATGAAGATCCGACAGTCTTTTGTCCATAAATCCATTCGTTCTCAATTGTCGCGGCCTTCTGGCAATGTCAGCATTTAGTTTTGTGGGATTTTCATTGACGTAGACATGTTTAACTTTAAGCTTGTAGCTATCTCTCAAAAGAGCAATATTTTTCTTCCTGTCAACAAACCTGATCAGAACTGCCGGTGGTGGTGTCCCCCCAGCTGGAAGCGAAAAGCACATCTGGATGTGCGCTGGATCCACAATTAATCCCAAATCTCTGAGTTGAGTTGTCACTTGCTGTTCTACAGTTTCCTTCGCTGAAGCACCCCACGTGTGCAGCACAACATTTGTAACAGAATGTGAAATTAATGTTGAGGGATTATAAGTATAATCAAGTAAAATTAAACTAAAGGAGAAGTTTGCAGTTTAAAAAAAGCTAGTACGATTAGAATGTAGCCTAAACTCTTCCCTAACCTGGACATACACGAGATGCATCCTGTAGTGATAGAAATGAAAGAAAAACACCAGGACAAGCGGTACAGAAAATGAATGGATGAACGGATGTTCAAAATGCAGTATAAAAAATGCTATTTGAAATTGTTTGAAGAACACAGATTTGTAAATCAAGATACGATAATACTATGTATACTGCAGGAGGTCTCTTTAATATCATTGAAACACCTCTCTCATCATTGAAATTGTAATTCAATGGAGTGTTTCTGGCTGTATCTCATTGAGGATGCAAGAATTGGCTCTCAGAGTTGCTGTTACCCTCATTGATCTTCCTTTTAAAGATGGGCCTCAGGTTCTCAAAAGGGTAAAGGCCTGGGTTTTTCTTCCTTTCTACCCAGAGCTGCCACAGCTTCAATTAGGTTTTCTGTAGCATGGATTGGTGTGTTGTCTTTCATGAAAAATATTTTACTGCGGAATGTGCAGTTCTATGTTAAGTCCACATTAGGGCTAGAGTTATGGAATATTTTAGCATTCAAGTATCCTACTTAAAATTGTGTTGAATAATCACGGGTTTGGAAATATATATATATTTTAGCTTCCTTTAAAGAACAATAGTTTCAATTGATAATAAACAACCTAGTTTTCTTTTTTCGATAATTTGCTGTTTTTCTTAATTGAAACTGTATAGCAAAGTGTATTTTCTTGTCAATCAATCAATCAATCAATCAGTCAATCTAACTTTATTTATATAGCACCTTTCATACAGCATTAGCTTCTCCATCTTCCCCTGTTCTCTCTTCTTGTATGGTGTGTCACATGCTTTGATACTCAGTCATATATGTAAGTTGATTACAAAAATATATATATTTTTTTGATTTGTTCTAAAGGACCAATAAAGGCTCTATTTTCAAAGAATCACAATTCTCTTATCAAAAGAAGCTTTTCCACCAACAAGCCCAGGATCTTTGAATTCTGGGTAAAGGGAGTTCTTGGTTGTAAAAGTTCCGCAGGGCATTTATAATTGTGCAGCGTCTTAGAGTTCTCGGTATTTACCGGTAATTCAAATGAGTTTGATGACATATGAGTTTGATGAGCCAAGACGATGTAAAAACAATTTTTTTCTCTCATTTATTCATACTTTTGCACTTGTGCCTTTCCCCCGGACGCCACCCCTCGATTAAATGTCGACCATAGAGCCTCCCACTCTCCATTTCAATGTTCTGATCTTGGCTCAGCTGCTGGCACAGCTTGCAGCACTCAAGGTCACCCATACTGTGCTTTAAGTCTGACAAAAGGGCCGTCCGTGAGTGTGTATATGCATGTGTGAGTAAAGGGCCTTTGCTACAGTATACTGTTTTACTGTATTTTACCAACACTTTGTATAATTATGTTGGGATTGTCTAGAATATACTGTACTTGTAGATGTATGTGTGTTATGAAGTTCATTTAAGATCTCAGTGACAGCGTTTGCCCTCAAGTTGCCTGGTTGTGTAAGCATCCCCTCAGGTTCTGAGATGATATAAGAAGGCCGCCCTGTGCTGTAAAACATGCTGGACCTGTTTTTGCCTGTGTGCATTCACTTCATTCAGCTAATATTGACATCTATATTGTGGACAACCAATGTTTGAAAGGGGATACTGTTATAGAAGATGCAATTGATTTGACTTTTAAAGCTGCAACACTGTGCTCCAGCCATTTGAAATGACTTCTGAATGTAGCTAAGTTTCACTCTTACTCCAATTGCATGATTCATTCACAATCATGATATCCTATTCAAGCCATTATTTTTATGGAAGGGTCTGGTGCACACACAAAATGTTTGCAGCACAGTAAAAGATAAATGATGATTGGTCAGTTTAAGCAGATACAACTCAAAATATTGACTTTAAAATGTTTTTAAAAAGCAGGAACGTGTTGATTTGACAATATTTATGTAAGAATGTGTACTGTCCCAGTCGGACCAGCGTCAGACTGTCAGTGTACTTTGGGTGGCCCAACACAGTCACATAGTGGCCAAGAGCAATCGGTCAACTGTTAATATAGAGTCCTGGTACATATAAAAGCACTGTGCACTATATTACTGTATATGTAATCATAATAATAATAATAATAATGCATTAGATTTATATAGTGCTTTTTTGGACACTCAAAGACGCTTCACAGTGTTTTGCATTATTCGTGTGCTCACACATTCATAGTGTGGTGGGGGTAAACTACTTAAGTAGCCACAGCTGCCATGGGGCAGGCTGATAGAAGCGTGGCTGCCAGTGTGCGCCTACGGCCCCCTCCGACCACCACCAAACATTTGCACCTTCCATACACCAGCACTGGAGGCAATGTGTGTAAGTGCCTTGCCCAAGGACACAACGGCACATAACTTGGGGAGAGCGGGGATCGAACAGCCAACCTTCTGGTTACTGGACGACCACTGAGCCACGGCCGCCACACAGATGTGTGTGGTTTTTATAAGATGTTTTAGAATTTTATTATCTCCTACTTATTAAATTCCAGACTCATTGCAAATATTCCCCGACAAAAAAGAAAAGAAAAAAGTAAAACATTACATTTACCGGTTGCAGATGAAAATTATTAGAAGAAGCCTGCTTCTTTCAGTTATTTAAGTGCAGCTTTTGGAAAAGTAAACAGATTTCAGGAGGATTTTTTTCTATTTTGCTTTGACACCTGCAAGCTCATTTTATTTTAACTTTGTACATATTATTATGAAGTTATGCACAAATATGACTATATGACTCACTTTTTTTTTATTGAGGGGAAGCGTTATGAATACTGTAGTAGAAACTGACACATTACATTTCATAATTGCTCTTCAAGTAATTTTCCAATTCTGGACTCTTACTGTAAATATCTAAATACAGGATAGACCATATATTGTATCAATTTTGGTGGCTGATTGGCTGGTACATCTGCCTTAAAGTTTTAAAGCTGGGTGTTGTAATCCAGACGTCGGCCTTCCTATGAGGCGCTTTCATGTTCTCACCATACATGAGAGGGTTTTCGATGGGTACTTCAGCTTTACCCCACATTTCAAAATCATGCATGTTAGGTTGATTGAAAATTGCCCTTACATGTGAATGGTTGTTTGCCTATATGTGCCCTGCGACTGGCTGGGGACCAGTCTATAGTGTACCCTACCTCTCGCCCAAAATCAGCTGGGATAGGCTACAGCCCACCCATGACCCTGGCAAGTCAAGTCAATTACAATAATATATTCTATGCGGCCCCACTCGTCTAAACACGATATTTGAATTAATATTGTGTTTGTGGAATCTGAATTCCATCCATCCATTTTCTTAACCGCTTAGTCCTCACAAGGGTTGTGAGGGGCGCTGGAGCCTATCCCAGCTGGCTTTGGGCAGTAAGTGGGGTACACCCTGAACTGGTTGCCAGCCAATCGCAGGGCACACAGAGACGAACAACCATCCACACACACAAAAACACACCTGAATTATGCAGCAAAATCCACGCATTTATATCCGTCTCAGTGGGCAGCCATTTGGCCATATATTTTCAACTGAAAATAACATCACAGCACCTCAGTGGCTCAGCTTGCAAACGTCACATGACCAAACCCAGAAAACAAGTGAGCCGTGATTGGTCGTTACCTGAGCCCTTAGCCATGACACACTACCTGGGCAATATTTGTTACCATTTCAAGCTGGGTAACTTTTGCAATAAGCTAAGTGCGCATTACGTTTGCGCATGCGTGAAGATCAAGTAAAAAACAAAAACTTGCTACCAAACATGTAAATGTATTGAAGGACACTTCTGGCAGCAAAGTGAACCAGTGCTGAATTTTTAAGCAATCTTTTTTTTTTAAAGAGTTCCAACCTTGCTACTCTGGCGACATGAGATGAAAAAATAAGTCAGACAGATTTCAGTTGCTGTTTGTGAACAGCACATTCAAAACTGACACACGAGGAAGCTGAGGATAGCAGTCAACCAGGAGCCAGCGTGAAAACAGTCCACCAACCAGGAGCGTGGGTATTCGCACAGCTGAGGTTGCATAATGTATGCAGACAAGACATATGAATTGAACTCCTAACACGTTCGCGAAACGAGTCCACCAGTCCACCAATCTGTAGCGTGCGTTGGCACAGCTAAATCTGCATATTACACTGATAAAAGTTACTTTTCTCAGTGGCTTGGCTGGCGGTAAAACATTGCGAGTCGGGACAACCGCAACGTGATGTCGTTGTTTTGGGTGTACATCACCCGACGTGTGCTCTTTGCGCATGTGAGTCGCATCCTGGCCGTTTTGCGTTGACATTAGAGTTCACATTTGTTTTTGTAATGTGAGCAGCAAATAAAAACATCGGATTTAACAAAAAATCTGAATTGGGCATCACGCCCTGCAGTGTGAACGTAGCCTTAGATTTCATATATTTAAGGCGACCGAGTCACCACGTCATGTGTGTTTCATTGTTATGGGCATGCTGTAATGTTTGAATAAACTGGACATAGTAGAGATTTCTCTAGTCTAAAAAAAAATAAAATCTCCTATTTATACTCGAAGGGCATTTAAAATCCTTGGTTGGGAAGGGGTCAAATCAGGACAGAAATGTCCCGATTGTGTTTATGTGTGTATTCAACCTTGCACAAAAAATGCCCAGTTATGCCGTCTGGTCTGTTGACCTGAGGCACGGGGCAGGGGCCTAGGGCTGGAGGAGCCCAGAGGGGTAAGGCGGGAGAGACCATTTCAAGATTTGAAAACATATAAAATAATCTTAAAAAAGAACTCTCAAGTGTATAGGGAGCCAGTGAAGAGAGGCCAGAATTAAAGTTAGGTGCTCTGATCATCAGTTATTTTGGACCAACTGGAGACGCTTGAGGAAGGAAGGACCAGCTGACTCCAACATAAAGTGCATTACAGTAATCCATCTGAGATGTAAGGAAGGCATGGATTGCTGTTTCTAGGTGCTGTTGAGAAAGGAGAAGCTTTACCTTAGCCAGCTGCCTAAAATGAAAAAATCTGGATTTAACAACAGCCCCAATTTGCTGGACTTCTCCTGCCACCTACAAAGCTCCAACATTTAGTGTCCTCGGTTCCCAAAATGGTTGTTGAGTGTTGTTAAAAGGAAAAGTGGTGAAAAACCGTGGTAATTGTGATAAATCTCAGCTTTTTTGGAACATGTTAAATGCATCAGATTCAAAATGACTGACTATTGTAAAATAATAATAATAATAATACATTTAATCAATTTGAACATTAAATAGCTTGTCTGTAGTTTATTGAATACAGGTTGTAACAATTGCAAATTATTGTGTTCTCTTTCTCGTTCTCTGTAATTCCTGTCTTTTGAATCCGGCAAAAAGCACGTCTTCAGCCTCATCTCGCCCTCCTCTGCCTGTTGTGCTGCACCTGCCAGTTGATTAGCCTCTACATTTTGCCAATTTGTCTGGCTGACTTATTTGTGCATCTCGATGGATTGAAAGATTGAAAGATAGATTGATTAGTTATACTTTAATAGAATTGGCATGGCAATTAAATAAAATTGACAAAATAGAAAAATCTAATGAAAGATATTGGTATGTGTCAGGTAACCAATCAATTGGCAAATGACATGTATGACCTACATGAGCTTGCCCACAATCACAGTCACTCTCATTGAAGTGTCACAAAGGCAGCCAATTTCTCCATGGGACTCATAGAGAAGTGTGCTGTGGTCAGCTGCCTGGAGCCAATGCTAAACAAGTATCTGATTAAGAATGTCACTGACCTCTGAGGTGCTGGTACCAAGTGTTGGTTGAAGAGCAGATTATAACAACAATGAAAACAAACCTGTGGCTTTACCACTTCAACATATATATATATATATATATATATATATATATATATTTGTAAACATGTGCACTGTACTTCTTAAACACTAAACTTATCTAGACAGGTGAGTAAATAAAATACATATAAAGAAATGAAATCTTAGCGATCTCCAGTCAGGAAGTGTAGGAAAAGTAAGATTATAGCTGCTTACTTTGTATGAAATTTTCAAATCATTTAACCCGAGGATCCATTTTGATTGGTTACATAGTGTGCACACAATACACTTTTTTGTTTATTTTTTCCTTGCAAGGTGAAAAAGATCAGGCATCCTAGATACTCACCTGAACCTCTCGTGAGATGGAAGACTGACTGAAAATTATGCAAACCCTGTGCGGCAGTCTTTAATTACAGTGTTGATATATTTGCCCTCTCTGAACCGCTCTGCTCCACTTCCAATGACCGGTCAAATCACAGCCTTTGCAATTAGCAAATCGAGTTTTACCGCACTATGATTATATTGTAAATGCAAGTAATCGTTCAGCTCTTATATAAACACCGCTCTTGTGTTTTGTTCATCTAATGGTTCTATATTAAGTTGCGTTTAGGGTCTTTATACTGAAGGTTTGATGGTCAATAAGTTACCATATGTCGACAGTTTTTCTGTTTGTTAAAAGCCTTCATCAATGAACACCTTCATGGTTGTATAAGATAAAAGTAGCCCAGGAATTTCATTCTCACGGTAGTGCTCAAAATATAGCTCTATCAGATGAGTTTAAATTTTTCCAGTATATTGCCTCTGTGCCTGTAACAGTCATGGTTGAGGTCACTTTTTGCGTAATATAACTGAAGGTGATGCTTGTGCACTGGCTTGTAAAGGATAGTGTCTTTCATTGCCCATATTGGCCTATAACTTAGGTAGTATTAAAACATGAAACACTAATAGGTAGCACCCTCTTGGGGAGAAGAGAAATTGAACCAATTGGTCACAATGCATTGTTGTGTTAAGGTCTTTAAAGGTGCATTGTGGAAATTAAAATGTTAATGTTAAAGTTATTTTTTTCTACATCGTGAATGCTCCAGCACCAATGCCCAGATGAGTACAAAGAGTGCTGACACCTACATGTGGACTGACCAAAAGTATATGTTTTTGAAAAAATATATTAAATTTGCCAATTTGTGGCTTATGAGTTTGAGCCGTATTGTCCAGGAATTACTGTTTTTTGTTTGTTTATTTGTTTTTATTACTGTGGTCATATTCCAACATGCTTCTGGTTTGTCTTTTTTGTAGGTGGAACCACTGACGAAACTTCCCTGTACAAGTTAGGACAACAACAGGCCATTCAATAGTAACTTGAACCTCCAAGGCTTTTTTTCCCTTCTTTTTTTTTAATAACATACCTGTGCATACTCACTTCCTTCGATTTTGCTCAGGCTGACACTGATCTATTTATTACAGTTAAAACCACCAGCATTTATTTTTTATTTTTTACATAATACAAGATTTAAGAAAATTGCAATCCTCTCCTCCATCCAGTCAGAAGAAACGCCTGCTTTATACCCCCTGTAGAAGTACATACAAGGATTGAAACTATTCTCCATAATATCAGTTCCTGTATTTTTCTGCAAAATTTCTATAAATACCTCGGGGATACTCTCCAATTATCTACCTCTTTCATTGAAACAGCCAACTCAGTGACCGAAACACAGCAAATCCACTCCTGTGACCTCTTACTGCTATTACAGTGACAACCTGGATTGCCTCTCAAACTCTTCTTGCTGCAATTGTTACAATACAGCCAGCAGTGTCTCTGGACCTCATACCACTTGCCGACCTGGATAAAATTGTACTTGCTTGAGCCCCAGCTTAGTTTTTACTGAAGAAAAGGGTTAAAAAAAAAACACACACACACACATCGGAGAGGCTTCTGAACACCAGTTGTAGCCTCACCTGTCAAATAATATACCTCAGTTGACAAATAGTTTACACACTCAAATTCAAGAAAACAGAAGGGAACTAGCAACATCATTCAAAACCCTGGTGCTTCAAATTACCCAATGGACCACCCATTTCAGCATCTTTCATTTGCCTTAGAGACTGGTGTATAGCAACTGTAGCCAAGGAGTCCTCCAGAGAATCATTTTGGACTCCACAACGCCTATCTCCATTGACTTCTCAACAAGTCGCATTGTATACAAGCCTCAACGTTTATGTGGTAGTGCAGATAAGCTATTGCCCGAGAGGCCTTCAGAGAAGGCGAGGTTTCATTCCTTTTGAGCTTCCTCTCATCCATTGAAGCCTCCGGAGAAGTGTTGAGCAGGAGGAAATGAATGCGGAGTTCTTGGAAGATAGAACTCAAGCCACTCAATAAATTGGAAGGCAAAGACTGAGAAGATCCATCCCGTGTACAACAAAATAACTCAAGAAAAGATGCCTTAAGAGTAAAGAAAAGACCGGAATGCACCGGTAAGTTTTGTATTTTCCTCTCATGTTTCATAATCATTCTTTTTAACAAGTACGTTTTCCTTCCCTGTTTAACTTGCTCAACAGACAGTATTGATTAATTGTAACAGTGTGGAATTTTGTGAGCAGTTCTTTACATGATTTTGTGTCTGCATACTGTACCACAAATTGGTACAGCATTTTTTATTTGACTGATGCAGAGTAGAAAATATAGTAATTAGTCCATAAAATCAGAACTTCACAGTCATGCTGTGATTTAGCATGAAATCCAAACCCTGTTCACATCTGATTCACCAAAATAAAGACGTATAACTCTTGTTTTACTGTGGTTACACCTTGTTGTGGAAAATCTAAATTGACTTAATGCAGAGAGTTTTTGAAACAAACATCACACAAAGACAGACGTGTCTTTTGAACACATGTATTGTCAGCAGGAAAGAGGTCAAAATAACAGTACAGTGTGTCACGCAGACTGTAATCTTAGAGTGTACTGTTGTAAACATAGGTGTCTATTGCTTCGAGTCGTTGTATATTGCATCCTAATGACTTCCTATGGAGAGAGACATTGTCCCTTAAGCTTGTCCTTATCTAATGTCAGTTGGCCGGAACTTGGTACCGGACTCCCTTTAACTAATCTCCCGCTTGTTAGCACAGAAAAAATGCATTATTTATGTTCATGCATATGAACAGAACACAGTGTAATACCAAAAGTAAAACAGCGGCCATACAATATATGGCACAAAGCAACTACATTGAATTGAAAAGGTTTCATTAAATACACACATAATATCCTGAAAACAATGTAATTAATATGCAAACTAATGTGATGAATATAATGCACAATACAATAATACATAATTATCTGTTGTTTTTATTATTTGTAATTGACAGCAAAGAGTATAATAAACCAATACGTGACATGATTATACAGGACAAGCAGACTCAGACATTTGCAATGAAATATAATGTTAAAGGGGCAACACAGCAGATAGTAATTATAATGAAATCACATCATACAGCATATTGCATCCATCATCATGAGCAAATTGAGCCATTTCATGATAGACCAACTTAATCGTCTTAATTAACGATTAGTCCTCTATTGCAAAAATTATACAACAGCCACACAACACCAGCAGGCCTACACTGGCATTAAGGTCAGTGATAGCCAGAATTACAGCTTTCCAATTGTCAAACATCTGGTCAAACCATTTCAAATTCTCTGAGTCATCAAATGTAGAATTTCCCATTTGTTGTTTAGGGATGTGAATCAGAGGCTTTCCAAAGGCAGGTCACAGAGCCGTGACACACTTTAGCCAGAACCAGAGTATCTGCAGTTCATCCGGGCCACATTTTTGTTAAATAGTACATCATCAGCAAAGACTTTTGTAAAGATTTACATGCCAGTGATGGATACGTAAGGTCAGGAATTACAGTTGTATAGTGCTTACGTGACGATGGCATGAAGCCCAGCCAAATTGACGGGTAGGGTTCTCCGCAGCCCGAGCTTAAGTGTATAGTTGTGTTAGAACCTCTAGCCAAAAGCCTGATCTTCAAGCATATCAAGCCAACTTTTCTGGGTTCAGAGGGTGCATTGTGTGTATTTTATTACAAGCAAGTTTTTTAAAGTCAACTGACACCTGTCCATATGGGTGATTATAACAAACAAAGGGCTCTTTAACATGTTTCAGTGAATAATGGATAAAGGGTTGAACGTGCCTGACATAGTTTAGTACTTCATAACAATGAAAATCGACATTTTAAACTTTCGCTGGGGTCACCAACTCCGCTCCTCGAGTGAAACAGGAACCCCTTTGTACCACTTTTCAAAGTCTCGAAAAACTGCATCAGTAAATCTGAGTAAAAAAAAAAAAAAAAGCTGTTAGTGTCACAAAGGATTGAATTTAATGCATGTCAGGTTTCATCATGTGGTATAGTGTAAGTCTTTATAAACTTTTCAGCCCACCCTCGTACATCATACAAACCTTGAGTGTGTTTCACTAGTCTCTCTCGAGTTCAGTTCAGTCAGTTCAGTTGTGGACCAGCGTCCTGTGACAGATTGTACCTGACCTTTAAGGTCCAGTTGCAGTTTACACACGCATGCTTCATTTGTAATAGAAGGATCAGAAGGAGGCCACTTGGGCTACTATTTGATATTGTTATACAGTATATTACAAAGAGAACATTTTTGCTCGAACAGAAATAGACAAAGACGTGTGACCTTCCCACAACACCTTTTATGTCCAAACCCCACCTCAGCTAACCTCTGTCCTTTTATCACCATCAGTCATTGACACATAATGCACTCCATCATTGATAGTCTACTCACATAGTGCCATAACTTATTCCTGTCCTCTGCTTCCAGTTGCCATGGCAACATAGTTCCCCACCCACCACCACCTGTGGCTTGAATATGCTGTAATGTATAGGAGACTGCATCAGCCAATGCGATTCTTGGCTTGGGATATGAAGATGCGGTGGGGTGGGTTTGCGGCTATATCATTCACAGGTCCTTTTGTGTTTAGAACTTGCCAAGAAAGGAAGGACGAGACGACGCCATGGTGTTTGTCCATGTATGTGGACATGAACATCAGTAGCCTAAGTGACCCCGTTCCGCTGTTGCAAAGAGTGCACCAGGGACAGACTATGGCGGGATGAAATCCCATTATCTTGTACTGTGTGTGTGAATGTGGTATGCAAAGATTCGCACGCACAAGTAATTGGGCCATTAGATGAGTCATCCCACTGTCTGTCCGGGGACTTAAGCTGCAGTCATGCTGAACAATTGTTTGTGTGAATTGGTATACCTATACTTTATTTAATCAGTAAGCAGAGTTGCAGCAAGAGTCATCAATGATGAATACATCACCGGTGAAACTGTCACTGACCATTTTCTGTACTGAAGTCCCAAAAGCCCCTTATTATTATGCGGTACTACGCAGCTCACCACAACTTCTACCTGGTATCTACAAGGTGCTGTGCTGCGTGTGCTGTGACTAGGAAGCCAGCGTTTCTAGCGTGCCAAAGTGATACTGTATGAGTGATGTAACACACTGTTCTCAAACAGATGCATAATTGCTGACTCAAACAGACACAAAATGTGCTCTACATTATTGAACTGTGACAAACTGTACTTCTTGGCAGTAAAACAATAGAGCTCAAAGGGCTCTTGCTTGTATACAAATAGCTGCGTCTCAGTCCCACCTATCAAGTCTGAAACTTAACAATCAAATCTTTAGCTAGCTGCCCAAGCCCATTTCTGAAAATGTAAACAGTGAGTGCATCGTGTTTGACATTTTGTCTGTGGAATGCGCCACATACACGGATCTTTCACACTGACTAGTGTAATTCAGCGGCTTGATGATGAAGTACTCACGCAATGCTACATACAAGTCAAGCTGTCTTTATGTGGGCTTGCATGTATTTTGCAATTTTCATTCAATTTCTTGGATTTTGGGTTTAAATTGTAGACCTACAATAGCTCTGGCCCGAGTCACCATGGTGAAAAAAATGATTCCTGCCATTTACCCAGCAGGATATGGTACAGTGTGCTCATTTCAACAAGACAACAAATAAGGGTTGTAAAGTGTAATGCAATTATTTTGACGAAAGAATGTCACAGATCAAATGAACTGTAAAAAGCAGCTTTTGACATGGCAAATTATCATCCATCTGAGATAATACTATGCATTCTTGCCACTGTTACAATTCAATTCAAACTCTGCATGCTCTTGTGTCTTCCAACTACGCTGTGTCTTGTTTTAATATTGAGTGTTCAGCTGCGTTACAATGTAAGTTTGCTTTTTTTATCTTGTTATTTAGCTGCAAATGACAGTAAAATCGAAGCCAAGAGGGAATTAGCTTAGCTTAGCATTACGTCAAGGTCAACAGTTTGCCCTTGTTCAGAATACAAAAGAAAAAAAATACACATTGATTTCTGTATGCATAAATGAAGTATAAATGATATATAACATTTCCCTAACATTACGCATATCGCTGGCTTCAGGTCAAAACTGCATTTCTCTGAAATTTCTCTGAAACCTCACAATCTGGTAAAGGTCTTCTTCTTTTCTTTTCTTTTTTCAAAAATCTATTCTGTTGGTCAGTCCACACCTGTGGCAGTTATTTGAACACATTATTGACCAATCTAAAGTGTTGAAAATGGCTAATTGCTCTCTTTGATGATGTAATGTTAATGATTGAATAAACATGGCGTTTAAAAAGTTTGAACATCGCTAGTGAATCTTGAGGCTGATATGTTTCTTTGGCTGCTAAATGTTTGATTGACAGTTCAACAGCTGCAAATACCATACACTCACCAGACCAGACCAACTTCCTTGATCCCCATTCTCCAAGCTTGCTCTTTTTTGGCTCGGTCCCGGACAGTTTTGGAAGCTGGCTGTGTTGTATTGTCCTACATAGTTTTTATTTCACCAAGCTGTGTGTCTGTTTGTGCTTGTGCTGTGGCTCCGTGTGATATAGTAAGTACATTCTTGATGCCGTGAAAAGTTTACATTTGCAAACCATGGTTGGAAATAAGCGGTTTTACATCACAGTTTACAAGTCAAAACTTGCATTTTGTGCCTCGATCAAAGCACATTGAAATGCACAAAATTCGCGAAGAATTTCAAACACTTCATCCTCATAAATTGCATTCACTAAATATGGAAACACACAGCCAGAAACACTCAACTCGCATTCAGTCTGACCGCAGCATAAGAGCTAATAAGTCAAATAAAAATTATCTGTTAGTTATATTGCACAGATTGTGCATTTTGTTCCTATATGATTTTGAAACTCTATGCAATTGAAATAAGGTTTCAAAAAGGCCACTCTTTTGTCATTAGAGATCTTCAAATATTTGAGTGGAAACATAGGATACAATCACAGTTATTAACTGTAGTTCCGGAACACATTAATTACCAACAGTAGTGCCATCATGAATGTTAATAAATTGCAACGATAAAAATAAATAAATAAATAAATCAGAGCATTGCATCTGCCACAATGGTTTTGAAACCTTACCTGAAGAGACTGCACAAAGGAGACTACTGTGTCTGTACTCCACTGTACTGATTAGTGCTCGAGAAGCATTTATTTCCCAGAGCATCACATTATTGTCAACATGAGTGTCTTTCACTTCACCTATTTCATTGGCATGTCACCTCTCAGTATGCAAGGAACTGCATGGGGGCGTTAACCACCTGTCGACTAGCTTCTCTGCCTTCACCTTGACTTTCCTATTCCTAGTCTGTATGATGGTGCAGAGCGAGAATACATTGTTCTATTTACACACAGGAAAGTCAGACAAATCAGTTTGATCGTTTTCATGTATTTTCCCTTTGCTGGACTGTCCAGTCTTAGCAGCCGCAGGGTCCATTACACAGCAGCAAGTCTGTAACCTCGGGTGAATGAATAACATGGACATCCGAGGGAGAGTCAGTCATTGTAACACCCTAACATAAGGAGGAGGTGAAGACAACCATAGCAAAATTATAGCAAAGGCAACCAGAAAGAGAAAATGGGTTATGGATGGGCGAGATGGGAGCAAAGTGGAATAGGTGGCGAGTGAGACACTGTTGCAGGACTGATGTCACAAGTTATAATTCCAATCCAAAGCACAAACTAAAAATGTAGTTTTCACCTTCAAATTAACATTTAATGTACCTTCCCAGCGTTCTCTGCTCATGCACGTCTGGAAGGACTACACGTTTTGACATATATTTTTCAAAAAAAAAAAAAAACGTGACAGAAATTATGAGAAGAATACATCAATAATTTCACACAAATTTCAATTAAAACTGAAAATGAATGCAAAACATTACAATTAGTAGAACTAAATGTACTATAACTTTCAAATAAATGATAAAATGACTGCTCTTTCAACACTTAAAAGCAAATTAAATTATGTAGGGAAATAGCTACATCACGGCCATAAGTGCATTGACGTTCAGTCAGACATAGACCAGATTGCTGTAATAACACTGTGCAGCTCATAATTTACACAGTTAGACTGTATTTTAATTTATGTGTGCAGGCCCAACTGCATGTGGGCAGACAAATAGTCATATAAACGCTCTTGCCCAGAATTGATTAACAAACAGAGGTACACACACACACACACACACACACACACACACACACATATTCTCACGGTATATTCTGCGAGAGTAGAAAGTAATTAATGCACAGATAAATATTATATATATTGGAGACAATTTGGCAAGTGAGTTCTGTAGGGGGCACAAATCCCTTGCTTGAGAGTGCTATGTGGACGAGCTA
Organism: Leptonotus elevatus; assembly: GCF_054856555.1. Lineage (NCBI taxonomy): Eukaryota > Metazoa > Chordata > Actinopteri > Syngnathiformes > Syngnathidae > Leptonotus > Leptonotus elevatus. The sequence goes on along the minus strand of NC_141239.1, from coordinate 52,628,991 downwards.
AAATGGATGGATGACAGCGCAGACTAAATTAAATGACGGAAGGCAAGATTAGTTTCGAGTGAATTAGATTAGGACTATTTTATTGTCGTGAATACATTTATACATGCATTAAACTATTTGTGCAGTTCAGCAGTACTCCGAGAGCTGTCGGGGGGGTTAGATGCTTTGTTCCGGTGTAATTCTGCAGGGAACGGCGAGACCATGTGTCTATTGTGCTATTGGGAATACAGTAACATAACCATTACTACTAAAGTTGTATCCTTTTGAAATCCTTACGATATAATGTGCAATACAAATTCCCATGTAAGTGCATGTTACATTACAAAGTCTTCAGAAAATGTATCTACAAGTATGTAGCTTTAATATCTAACACAGGCCTTTTTATTTACTCTGGCCAACCACATTACCCGGACACTATAAAATGCAGTGGTACTTCAGCATAAAACTTGGTAGAAAGTAGCCTTGATGCTGTTCTGACTGGCTTGCAATTTATCACATTGTCATTTATCAAAGCTAGAATGTTTTTCAGATTTTATTATAAAAAATGTTAAAAATGAGATGGTCCACACCACCTTTATTGTCCTCCTCATTTCCCCGTTAAATTAAGAATTTTGTTGGAGATTCCGGAGATGCTATAAATAGACAAAGCTATGCTTATTGGCGCATATTGACGTTAGTGAAAGCGCAGAAGGGCACCTTTAGTGGTGATAAATAGTCTGCATTTCCTTTCTCATGCTTCAAGTTCTCATTTCTTCATGTGTGGTGGTTTGGCTTTGTTTTGATGTGAAACTCTTTGTCTCTCCCTTTTGTGGCCAAGCAGTTTCAAGTACAAAGTTATATGCAAATGAGCTAATTAGGAGTGCGCCAGCAACTTGCCTGGCTGTTGGAGTTGATGCAGTTACTAAGAAACTGAACTCACACAGCACAACCAAGCATATTGCAAATACGTTGAAAAGTAGATTTTATCACTTAAACTTAAAGCTACGTTCTGTAAGAATTTTTTGGGTTGTTTTCCGATACCAATACCGGTATCGGGAGAGGCCCCGATACTACATAAAAACTGTGGTATCAGCAAGTACTAAAAAGTAACTTGCCGATACCATTATTTCCGATGCTAACACAGAACTTTGTATGCAGGATCTTGTGTCTTGCTGATGTGTGACGTGTTCACTGCATGCTGAGCCAAATATATCTAATTGGCCCTTGAATGCTCTGAACCAATGGCAGGGCAGCTTTTTCATGTTGAACAAAAAAACACACACAAAAACCCCCCACAAATGTATTGGCAAAGTTGGGTATCGGAATCGTTATCGGGGGCCAAAAAACGGTATCGGAACAACACTAATATTTTTTCTCTTAAATAAGAGCTTCAAAAATCATGTTGCTGGTACACTGAATAAGAAGAGGACTGTCATTGCTATGGCAACCCTGGATGACCTACTTTATGGGTAGAGCTTTACTTTACTGTCCAGTAAAGTTATACAAGCAATACTTTAAACTCTGCAGACACAGACCAGTTTGGAAATACTAATCAATACAATCGCCCAAATTCATCCATGAATCTGGTTAGATTATTTACTATAGTTTAGGTTGCATTTGTATTCTATATGTCACACTAAAGGGAGTCTACAATTTACTGGTGATGAAAGTCTTCAGTGGTTCATCATTTTGTTCCCCTCTTTTGATTAGCTCATGACCGAAGGGAAACATCAATGTAAAATATGTTTGTTCACTCTAAGGTATGATGCTTCGCTTCAGTCATAAAATAAATACATATAGGGCATGCAAGGCAAACATGAGTATAAACATTTATGGGTTGCTTGCGCCATAACTATAACAAAGAATGCATTGTGAGACAATATGTAAGCATACGCTGTGTAAGAAGGTTAACACAAATAAGATCTAGTACTTCTGTGTACTCGTTGACCCACATTTGTTAAAGCTAAGATTGAGGCTAGCTTCATGAACTTGTTTGCACTGATAAAACCATCTTGCACCCAATCATCATAATTAATTTTAACACTACCTTGCCTATTATGCCTTAGTAATTTCAGCTCCATCTACCTTCCACACTGACAAATTATAACTGGCAATATCCGGTCGCAACTGACAAGGTTCTGCATGGCCTCTCCAGAAAGCTAACATAGACTGGATCAGGCACTTGCAACATCAACGGTTTAAACATCACCCATATTTAACATGCACTCTGTCACCCCTTAGGCTTCCAAATGTTAAAGGTGGGGTCTTACGTTTTCACTAAGAAATAAACACTGAATGTTTACTCATATTAATATTTATGCATAAAATGTCTTCTTGGTTTTTTTGCCATTCATACCTGCATCTACTGTGCTGTGCTCATTCTCTTCATTCTAATAGATAGGACATTTGTTTGTGCTTTTTTAATATCCTCTAATAATAACCTATATTTGAGAAGAAAATACAGCCCCACAAAGTGCAGCCACTGTGTGTTACAATGTTAATGAAGCACTTGATAGACTGTTGCATTGACAACATTAGCCAACGACTGAAAATGAATTCATCGATGTTTATTCTGAAGTGCACCAACATTTGAAAATACTTTGTTGTGGCTGAATATCTTACAGTGATGGGAGCTAGTTTATACATCTATCATCTGAAACCTCAAGAGTAAATACCAATTTGACTCAGTGAAGAACATCTAGAATGTCTTGTTCTCGTTTGACATGTGGCTGTTTGGTAAAACAAAAATTTGTTAGAGGAAAGGCACATTTTGTGTTTTTCACTTTCCTTTTCATGGCAGATTGTATAATGTCTAGGATGACCATATTTTGATTTCGCGGATGCGCATTCGCCCAACCCGAACCCATGAGACAACCACATGTCCAGTTATTTTGGGAGCACAGAGTGCTACCAGTAAGCTACAATTCTGGGACAACGACACAGCTCAGCACCTTGTTTGAACGCTCAGGAAGTGAGGTTTTACCAACTTAAAAAGGTGACCTACTTCAACAACAGAGGTGAAAGACAGACGAATGAATGGGATGACATATTGCTCACATTATTATTATTATTATTATTGCATTGCAATATATACTATGTTCATATTCCTTCCCATTCCAGCAGCAGTTTTCTCTTGCACTCATGTATCATAATAAAACATCTATAGTTTGTAGCTGTCCTAACTCCCACCACTTATTTTTCGGGTTCTGTCCCGCCATTCGTGTCCACGTTACACATGCTGTAGGTCACATACACCGGTAACAACATGATGCACTACGCCTCCCATTTGTTCCTCAAAGCGTCAGTCAAATTCAACACTGGCTAATTGGTCTTGTGAAAAGCAATGAAAACAAGACATTTTCATGAACTTATGAGAAAATAAACAGACACCCGGACAGGATGTAGAAAAGTGGACATGTCCTGGCAAAAGAGGACATCTGGAATTCTTAGGCATTACAACACCCCCCCCCCCCCCTTAGTTATTGTACCTACTGTAATTGGTTATGTAATTGAATATAGTACGCACAATCATACAGATCCCTGTACATACAGATGTCTGACATTGTAGTGATTCTTTACAGCCGTCAAACACATAGACGATACATTTTATATTGTGGTTAAAGTAACTCAGTACACTGTTACATGGCCATACAATCACTGGACCTACAGCAAGTGAAACTAGAAGAAAAATACTGTATATGCCCCCCTTACTAAGCTTGTTGTTATTGTTGAATTGTGCTTGTGTGGTTTCTTTATTCACATTAGTTTGGACAAAATATGTGATAGAGATGTTCTTAAATGTGGTGATTGTAGTTGAGGGTCACTCCCTGAAGTGCTTGGCAATTTTTTTCTTGCGCATAATAGGCCACCAAGCAAGATCCACTGAGGTATTCTCACACCAGCTATGACACATAGTCCATGCGGCATAGTCGTCTGCACAGGGTCTCGTCCTGTTTGAACATACACTGAACACCACCACGGAAGGCAATCAAAGGTTATGCTGCCACTGAAGATCAATTAAAAAATGTTTTGCCCTCCTCATTTCTTCATGTCAATGTAAACAGTACAATTCATTCATTTGTTTGTTCATTCATTCATTAGCTGTAGCGCTGGCTAATCCTCACTACGGTCACGGTTATGCGAGAGTCGAGGTACATGTACACCCTTTACTGGTTGTCAGCCAATCGCAGCAGTACAATTCAGATTTTTTTTTTATCCAACCCAGGCCTCTTTGGATGTGGAAATAAATCAGACATATATCCAATGCGACTGTAGTACAGGTTACACAACAATCACAAATACTTGATAAAAAAGACAGATGCGAAAAGCAATGGTGGACTAAGGAACAGAACACAGTCAGTGAATGAAAGATGAGTTAGAACTGATGAATATATTAGGGGACTGGTCAGTTCAAGAACTAAATCTTTGAACTTGCCACAAATGCATCTACACAAGGGCCATATTTACTTCTGTACGAGTGGTTTTTGTGCTTATTTAAATGAGGTAATATGCATATATTTGGCGGAGAAATTGCCCACCTCTATGCAAATGAGACTCATTGATAAACAGCATCTAATTCTGCACTAATAGCCTTACGCACTTTGAGTGACACAAATAATGTCTACTGGAAGCTGGTGTAATCTTGCCGTTATCAGTGGAAGTCTGTCCATGGCAGCAGCGATTGGCACATGGAGAAGACTTGGTCATGCCAGGTAGCCAGGCAGAGCTGGCCGGGAGACAGGGGCATTTTTCAATGTAAAATCATGACGTTTCCAAGCACTGCATTAGAAGTTGCATTTGCTTTTATGATGTGATTGACTACCTAAAAAGATCAGATTGAACAAAAAATCTGAATTGGGCATCATACTCTGCAGTGTGAACGTAGCCAAAAAGTAGAAGCCTGAGACACCTCAACTGGCTTATCTCAATGTGGCTTAGGAGCAGCAAAACAGAGTCCCTCTGCAATCACTGTGAACCCCCCCCCCCCCACCTGATTGTTGAGGGTGATCCCAGACAAAGGAAAGCAATTATCGATTCTGTAAACCATAAGCTTGTGACCATAGGTGAGGGTGGGAATGTAGGTCAGTCGAACCTTTAGTGAGCCAAGACACCCATTTTACTTTACAAAACTTTTCCTGGTATACCACATAATATAAATAAGATAAGATAAGAAAAGAGAGGATAAGATAAGATACACCTTTATTCATCCCACAGTGGAGAAATTCACAGCGTTATTAGCAGCAATACAGATCATCACACATCATATATAAATAATATGTATCACAAAAAATACTTATGTAGCCTATAGTTAAATTAAAACAGAGAACACAGTAGTGCAAATAGGTGGCATCATCATCACATTTGTTAAATTTGAAATTAAAACATCACATCATACCACATCTTCCGAGAGTACAGTTGATTGTAAAGTCTAACAGTAACGGGTAGGAAGGACCTTCGGTACCTTTCCTTGTTACAGCGTGGGTGAAGAAGCCTAGGACTAATTGTGCTCTCCATGGCTCGCACAGGGGGTGGGAGGCGTTGACCCCTATAGATGACAGCTTTGTCACAATTCTCCACCTCTACTGTCTCGAGACTGGATTTTGTTCAGTGTCTCCCTCTCTGCAGTTGAGATGCTGCTGCTCCAGCCAACCACACCTTAAAATAAGACTGAGGCCACCACAGAGTCATAGAAGGTCCTTAATAAGTCCTTCCGCACCCCGAAGGACCTCAGTCTACGTAGCAGGTGTAGTCTACTCAGTCCCTTTTTGTATAGAGCCTGAGTGTTATCAGTCCAGTACAGGTTCCTATTAAGGTGAACACCCAAGTACTTGTAAGAGTCCACTATCTCAATGTCTATTCCCTGGATGTTCACCGGAAGAGGGTGGGTTAAATTACCTTTATGATACGTTCAGACCAAACGAGCTCTCAATGGAATTTGTTTCGCTCAGCGTTGCAACGGAGGAAGAGAAGGGATTGCCGCTTCGGTAGGTGGCATTGCTAGCTTGCTTCACACTTCGACAATTAAACAAACAAACTCACCAGATAAGCCGACCTCCACGCTTATTCCTCCAATCTCCTTTTTGGCCCGGTCCCGGTACACGTAGCTCACCGTGTCGTACAGCTCTGGGTGCCTGCAAACCGTGACGATCAAGCTATCCTCCATTGCTATGCTACACGTTCTGCACACAACCGCTTCCTGTGTTTTGTCTGCTGTGTGACGTATTTGGTGACGTGGACTATCTCGACACCATTTGGCTGTCGTTGATGCAGTGGTGGCAAAAGTTCAATTCAGCCAACGCCGACGAAATGGGCGAAGTATCGAAATGCTCGCCGTCCCAAATGCGCCGCCCGGCACGACAACGTTTTGTAATTCTCTTCTTCAATCTAATGGAAGAGCATTTAATTGTACTGCCTGTTACTATTCATACAGTGTTTGTCACAGGTATACATAAATATTATTAATATTTGTAATTACAAAATAATAATTTTCAGGAAAATTAAGGCTGTGTCAGAATGTGTACCCTACTCTCTATATAGTGCCCTACTTAAGGGTCATGCCATTTTGTAGGGGTGTCCCAATGTCCAGGGAGCGAAAATGTGAGGCACTAAAAAAATTACCCACAATGCTCACTCAACCGGGTGAGTATATGAGTATTTTGAGTATGAAAAAAAATAGCGTGAGTGACAGCGCAAGCGCACAAATCAAAGCGATACATTAATTATATACTATGTAAATAATTAATGCGTGTACAAAAAAGGAAAGAAAGTACAGTTTTAAAACATTTTCATTCACAATAAATAGTCTGTGATTTATGTGCTGGTACGACAGGACCTGTACGGTGATCCCATGATATGTGACAAGGAGCAAGTAGCGAGTCCAAATTGCCAGAGTGAAGGCACTACATATTAGGCCACCATATAGTGTGGGACTATATAGTGAATGTTAGGTGATAAGGGTGGACATTTGGACACAGCCTAAGTGAAATTTCCTGTTGTGTACCCCTGATAATCTCTCACGATAATTGGGAATCACTGATTTAGTTTGACAAAATGCATTATCAAACACACACACGCACGCACATTAGAAATATACACAGAATTTTGTTGATGGTAATATGAATTCATTAGAAATATACATAGAATATTATTGATGGTAATATGAATTTAACCAAGATAACATTTACTGTAAATTCTGGTGTGGCTTGTTGTTGATTACTATTACCTAGTGACGTCACGCTCGAAGCAGACACTCGGTAATAAGTGTCTCGATACGTTGCTCCGATGCCGTGCTTCATTCGGTGGAAAATCACGTGACCGCGGAAGCGAAGCGTTGTTACGTCACACGCGTGTCGGCCGTGACTGTCTTGTGTCGTGTCACTCCAGGTAGGGAGGGTTCGAGTCTGTCAGTTTGAGTCAAACTCACAATACTTCTTGGGGGCAAGATTGAGAGCTTTGTCGCGCATTGAAGTCACTAAAAATGAGGAAGGGTGCACTAAAAAACAATGAGTAATATTTACTTGGTGGGAAAAACCTAGGAAAGTGTTTTCACTCAAAAATTAAGTAAATTTTCCAAGTATTGTTCCGAGTATATCTTATCAATTTGTTTGTTTGTTTTTTCCAATGAAAGAAACTACTAGTGTTGAGGCACGAACCCACAACCTTCAGGTTAGGTGGCAGCCACGCTAGGAGCTGAGCCACGCCACTCCTGCTGTGTTGCTGGTGTCAGGTGGAATCCTCGTACCTTCAAGACATTTTTTGCTCCGTTTAGTCACACCAGAAATACATTAACCTATAAGGGCAAACAAAAAGACTAATATGGCTCACATAATAGTGTCTGCATACCAAGCAGAAGGTCATGAGTTCACTCCTCAACAGTTTAGTCCATCCATCCATCCATCCATTTTCTTAACCGCTTGTCCTCACAAGGGTCGCGGGGGGCGCTGGAGCCTATCCCAGCTGGCTTCGGGCAGTAGGCGGGGTACATCCTGAACTGGTTGCCATCCAATCTCAACAGTTTAGTAACTATTTCAAATAAATAAATAAATACATAAACTGGGAAAATTTACCCAAAACTCTCCTTGTAAAATTTATAATATAATTAAAAAATCTTAGTCGGTTTTTTCAAGTAATCACTCCCCCCCTCCCTTTTTTTTTGTTTTGTTTTTTACAGTGGAGGTGAAGTTAGATTATTACACAATAGATTAATTTGCAATTGCACATATTGTAGGCATTCATTCACACACTATATACACTGATTTATAATATAAATCAAATCACCGAAAGTATCTTCTCCAAAGCTGGAGAGGTCATAGGAACCGACTGAAACCAAATGCTGCAGAAATTATCTTTTTTGTGAAACACCCAAATCCTCGTCCCAGTGTCCCAAGCATTTTATTCAAATACCATCAGCAATTTTCTGTTGCACAAACATTTCACTTTTTCATTTAAAACTGACACAAGAGTGTCTTTATTTCTTAATGACATTTTGCCCTTTTGCTGAATGTAAATGAAATATATTTTTGGCGAGCAGATGTCACCACATTGAATTGTGTCAAATGCCTTGAAGCACTGAACCATTCCAACCCAATTGCGTCAGCGGTACAGAAAGCAGTGGTGAAGCAGTGTCATGACTCATCACACTGATTCGTGGCAAAGACTTCATAACACTGAACAATTTCAACACATTGCTTCATATTGATTCACTGCTTGAGAAAGCTTCGGTTTCTCCATCACTACTATTACCTTTCACATACTGTACGTACGGAATGACCTACATGTGTTATCCAGTTTAGGAGGACCTTTTCACCAATTTCTACTGGATCATCTTTGTTTGCATTTGCTGCTGCTACTGTACAATTCAAGATAACAACTAGATTAGTCAGCACCAGACCAGGGCAATCAGTGGCACAGCTCAAGTTCTTAACTATCAACATTAGTCAAGTCACAACACAACTGTATGAGACACACACATTGGCCTTACTGTGTTCACCAGTGAGGGGACACTGACTTGCTAAAAATGTAATAGATTATGTTGAATGAAAGAAAGAGCTGTTATCATTCATTCAAATTTTACAAAAAGAACAAAATAGCAGCATAAATAATGAATTTTATAGGGTACTCACTATCGAAAATAAGGTAGTTGTGTGTGTGTGTGTGGGGGGGTGAGTGTGTGGGTGTGTGTGGGTGTGGGTGGTGGTGCGGGGGGTTTAATCTCTGAAAACCCTGCGAAATATCAAGGTACAACCCGAGGTAAACCCCGCAATTATGGAGTATTATGGTGTTATGGACCCACATAAAAAATAAAAATCTGCGACAGTGAATCCGCAATAAGTAAACTGCAAAGTAGCAAGGGGGAGGTGGGGGGTGGGGGGGATGTCAGGCAGTCGTCTTCATAAATCTCCTTATAACATTTCCAAACCAAAGTTCAAGCATCATCACCTTGCCCAATGCAGATCCTGTTTTTCTGTAGATTTTTGGGGTGGCTTTTATTTAGCTATTCTGTATGCAAATCCCATTTCCTTTATACGGTTTCTTACAGTTCGGTCACAAACATGACTATGGTGGAAAAGTGTAGAAGATAAATGATCCCAACTATTAACCACTCTGTCATAATCCAGATTTAAAAATGTGCAAAAAAGGTATTCATTACAGCAGTGTTTCTCAACCCTGGTCCTCGGGGCGCACTATCCAGGCTGTTTTCCATGTCTCCCCTATTCTAACGCAGCTGAGGATCGTTATCAGGCTTTTCCCGAGCTTGCTGATGAGCTGCCATTGGAATCAGTTTTGTGTGGAATAGGGTGACATGGAAAACAGGCTGGATAGTGTGCCCCGAGGACCAGGATTGAGAAACAAGGCAGAATTTACTATTTTAATCAATTATTTAACATTGTGTTTATGACAATCAAAACTGTTCCAAGAATTTCTGACAAAAGAGAGAAAAACTTCTTTGAATACAATTAATACAATCAATTGAATTTCATTGCACATACCAATTGTTAAATGGGGAAAAGAAGACCTTGCTATCTATGCTGACCGCAATTACTTGATACAGATCTGTATCAGTACAATACTGACAAGAAGAACAAAAAATTCCATATTTCTAATTTATACAAATTGAAATGCTCCCTAGACCACACATTACTCAACACGGTATATACAAAATGTGCTTTTCTCCATCCGACAAACTGCAACAAAGACACTTTATTTCATGCAATGTGGGAGTGTCCACCGGTTCAAAGCTTTTAGACTTTGGTTACGCAGAAGCTATGTTATCTAGCTGTTGTGTTGATGTTACCACTATCATCAAGATTATGCATACTCTTGGATTTAAAAATAACTGACCTTCCAAATAAATATTCACAACCAATACTTGTTACTTTAGTTATAGCTAAGAAAACAATTTTGTTTAATTTGAGAAAATAGGGGCCTACCAATATTACTTGTAATCAATATTTAGATCTCTCTGTAGAATACATTGCAGTCGAAAAAATATTGATGAAACAGACTTATCAGCTAGATAACTACTACTAGTTTATTAGTATGCTGGGCATTTGATCCCTCTTTGCCTGTGAATGCCATCTAATGACAATACCAATGTTGTATGTTGTGCAGGTCGTCGACTCATCCCACAACTGGCTATATGGCGGGCTCTACTGCCTGAGGGGAGGGGGATAACTTTGTGTTTTTGTGTTAGTTTTGTAGGAGGGGGGGGGGGGGGGGGTTCTGAGGCTGGGCCACTCTCAGAGGGACTCGGGGCCTCCTTTCTGGGTGTGCTGGGGGCTTGTGCATGTGTGATGGTGGAAATTTACTTACATGTGCCCATAGACCAGTGCTTCTCAAATAGGGGGGCACGGCACAGTGCGTTGCCAGGGGTTAGTGGGTGTGACTCCAGGTAGCATGTTTTTTCTTGCCATACACAAATAAAGTGTAATTGCACATCCGCTACAGTAGGCAATGTCATTGTCAGAGAGTGTGCAAGTATTAGCTCCTCTGCAGGTGGCGTAATTACCGCAATTTAATTGATACATTATATGTTTTATAGTCGCGGTGGAGAGTTGAGGGAGCACGAAATATTTTCCCTCTCCTGAGGGGCGTGGTAAAAATGAATTGAGAAGCACTGCCATTCAGTTGCTTGGGTGGGGCCACTACTTAATTATGATATACAACTCTTATGAACTTGTGACCCCCTTGAGCTGTTCCATGACTTGCACTCAGCTGATACAGGTGTTAAGCATTTACACAGACACTATCACCACGCTCCAGTTGCACAGCCGGGTCAACTACCCCTGTCTGATCTCTCCTGTCCTTGCCTTAAAGTGTGTAGTACTGCTGTCCTGCATAGAGCTAGACTTCAATGTGACATTATAAAATGTATATAATGCTTTGTTTCACTAGTTTTCCCGACAGCTGGTGTCCTCTTGTTTAATTTTCTCTGTCATCTCTTTACTACTCTGCCGCTCCTCTCTTAAACCTTGTAGTGTCTGACTGCAACTTGTGTAGATGAATTGAAGACTGTAAATCTGGCTTCCCCAGTCTTGGTCCTCGGGGGACGGAATCCTGCAGGTTTTTCGATGTTTCCATCCTCCCAACACAGCTGATTCTAAAGTTCAGACTCTTGAAGAGCTTGCTGATGAGCTAATTCTATGAATCTGATGTAGTGGAGGCCGGAAACATTTACAACTTGTAGGACTGCTGCCCTTATGGACCAGGATTGGGGAAGCCTGCTCTAAATTGTCGGGTTAGGGTGTAAATGGTTGTTTGTCTACAATTGCTCGGCAACCAGTCCAGGGTGTATTCTGCCTTTTGCCCCGAGCTAGCAGGGATAGCTGCCAGTTCCCCTGCAACCCAAATCAAGACAAGTGATCTGGAAAATGGATGGATGGGTGGCAAATGTGTGTTTTCTCAAACATGGGATGCTTCTGTCTACCATATGCTGCATGACTGAATATATCTGTAACATTAAATCTTCTTCAAGTTTGACCTTTTTCATCAAACGTATGCAAACTGACATTTTTCCCATTCTCCAAGGTGTAAAATAACTAAATACACCAGTTATTTTGATCTTGGACCTTGGCTATGCCTCAAGAGCAATGCAGTTTTACTGTTGACGTTTTTCAAAAACGCTGCTAATAAAATGTACTTGCATATGGTAGTAAACACATGAACACCTGTGTAAATCTTAACTAAATTTAATGCACAAACATCCATATGTTTTATGCTTGGAAAGGATGACATCATATGATACATAAAACTTTATCTAAAAATGTTTACTTTTTTTGGACACACCTTCTCATGCAATGCATTTTCTTTATTTTCATGACTATTTACATTATAGATTCTCACTGAAGTCATCAAAACTAAGAACAAACACATGGGGAATGATGTACTTACAAAAAAAACATGTTTTATATTCTAGTTTCTTCAAAATAGTCACTCTTTGCTCTGATGATTTTTTGCACACTCTTGGCATTCCCTCGATGAGCTTCAAGAGTAGTTACCTGAAATGGTTTTCAAACAGTATTGATGTGTATCTGATTGGACAACCCAGCTCCAGCATTAGGGGCTCTCAACTTCCTAGTGTACTAATCGCCAGGTGTTGCAGTATTTCCTGCAATTGAGGAATGAGAATCCCAAAGTTGAAAAAGAAAGTTGAGAGCTCCTGATGCTAGAGCTGGGTTGCCCAATGAGATACACATGCACTGAATGACCTTGTGGCAGTAGTTGCCACATTTCTTCTCTTCTCAGTTAGTTCATCCCGTTCACTTGTATCGCTGACCTCTTTTCTAGTTTCGTAATTGTCTTCCAGATGCCATAATGTCAGCAGTTCGCAAATCTTAACAGATCAATCTTAACTGATCATCTGAAGTGAAGAGAAAAAACATCGTGATATGTGATATATGTGCATTAAGAGTAAAAAAAAATTTTGATAAAGTTTTATGTATCATATGAAATGATCCTTTCCAAGCATAAAAAGATGTATGTTTGTGCATTAAAATGACCGGTTGTTACAATTTACACAGATGTTCATGTGTTTACTACCATATGCAAGAAAATTGTATTAGTCTTCCTCTGCGAAGCTACAATGAAACCTAGGACATAATATCCCGAATTTTGCAGCGTTTTTTTTTTAAATGTCAACAGTAAAACTACATGGCTCTTGAGGCAGGCATAGCCAAGGTCCAAGATCAAAATAACTGGTGTATTTAGTTATTTTAGACCTTGGAGAATGGGAAAAATATCAGTTTGCATATGTTCGATGAAAAAGGTCAAATTTTAAGAGGTCTACTGTAACTCTAGTTAAAGCAAAATCTAACTAAGAATATAAACTCCATTTTTTTTCTCCCAAGTTGACCAGTTGTGGCCAGGGTGTACTGGAGCCACTAGATGGCAGCACA